>NC_143256.1:736875-1363750 GCF_984573655.1 Nuphar pumila | reverse complement strand
AGTTGGAGCATACATCTTTTAAGCATAAAGAGGATGAGAGCATATGGATGAGAGAGAATATTTGGGTCTCCATTGACCCCAAACTAAAGGATGATCTACTAGAGGAGGCTCGTAGAGCTAACTACACCATACATCCGGGTAGCACTAAAATGTTTAAAGACCTACAAAGAAGATATTGGTGGAATAGAATGAAGTAGAAGATCGCGAGGTAGGTGGTTTGACTAGATTTTCAATGATTTTATGATATTTTATGATTTTTAGGTAATCTTATTGTTGTTTTATTTTTGCTAGGTATGTTTTGTGATGCTTGACTTGTTAGCAAGTCAAAATCAAACATCAAAGAACTAGTGGTGCCATGCAGTAGATGGAGATCCCACAATAGAAGTAGTAGGAGATCACAATGGATTTCATGGAGGGTTTACCCACGACCCGACGTCAACACGATGCAATTTGGGTGATCGCCAACATACTCACCAAATCAGCACACTTTTTACCTATCTAAATCAACCAGTCATTAGATTGTTTAGCAGAGTTGTACAACAATGAGATAATTTAGTTGCATGGTATCCCTATCTCAATCGTATCAAACCGAGATCCTCGTTTCACTTCTCATTTTTGGGGACAGTTACATAAGG
Source organism: Nuphar pumila (assembly GCF_984573655.1). Taxonomy (NCBI): domain Eukaryota; kingdom Viridiplantae; phylum Streptophyta; class Magnoliopsida; order Nymphaeales; family Nymphaeaceae; genus Nuphar; species Nuphar pumila. The sequence continues at coordinate 1,363,115 of NC_143256.1, read as the reverse complement.
CATTGGATACAAAGCTGAAGTTCAACATAACTTTCCATCCCCAGACGAACAGACAGTCAGAGCGCACAATACATACCCTCAAGGACATGTTGCAAATTTTCATCCTCAACCAAAAGGGCGATTGAGACACACATTTAGCACTAGTCGAGTTTGCGTATAATAATAGTTACCATGACAGTATTGAGATGGCACCATACAAGGCTCTCTATAAATGACCTTATCGATCCCCAATCCACTAGGATGAGGTTGGTGAATGGGCAATAGAGTCACCAATCATATTGTAGCATTACACCTAGCAGGTTTAGTTGATTCGCAATAGACTGCGTGTGACCCATAGTTGACAGAAGAGCTATGCAGATAAGTGGTGCAGGGAGCTCACTTTTGTTGTGGGAAATTTCATTTTCATCAGGGTATCTCCTACCAAAAGTGTCTTTTGGTTTAATAAGAAAGGAAAGTTGTGTCTCAGATATGTCAGACCATTTGAGATTGTAGAGCAGATAGGCGGATCTGCATACCTGGTAACACTACTTTCTCAGTACTCGCAGATATATTATGTCTTTCATGTATCCATGTTGAGGAAGTATATACGAGACCCATTACATGTAATACAGTACGAGGATGTGGACATCAGGGAAGACCTGACGATGGAAGAGAGCTCAATAGTGATTGTGGATAAAAAAGAATAAGTTATGAGGACAAAGTCCATTCCTCTAGTGAAAGTGTGGTGGCAATATCAAGACATTAAGGAGTGCACCTGGGAACCTAAAGCTAGTATCCGGGAGAAACACCCCCATTTGTTTTGAGCCATGCTTGTATCTAATTTTTGGGATGAAATTCTTTTTAAGGCAGTAGGATATAAAACCTGAGATTTTTCTTTGACATTTAAAATGAATAAATGATGAATTTTATGTGTATCTATGGCTTGCGTGCAATTTTTGAATTTTTTGAAATTCTTGATTTTCCTGATTTTGAATTATATAAAATTTAGTCTCAAGTTATGAAGAACATTATAAGAATAATTGCAAAATTCAAAATTTGAGACTAAATAAGAAATATATAGCAAATTTGAATTAAATCAAATTCAATAAAAAGGGAAATTTAGAGTTGATATAAATTAGGCTTTTAAATTAAAGATTTATTTCAATTGGTTTTGGAGTTGGATCCATAGGGTGACACACCCTTGTGGACCCACTAGGATTTATATAGAAATGGACCTCAAACAAGTTAGATTTTAATTAAGAAATTGGTTAGAATTTAATAAGGAGATTTAATATGGTACCTTAAATTAAAATTGCCTAATTGGTCAAGGGATTAGGGTGGGATGTCCCACTCTTTCTCTTAGGTGTAATTAGTTGAAAAAGAAAATTAAACAAAAAAGTAGTTTATGTTGTGTCTGATAGCTTAATTTTTTAAGCAAGAGGGTTAGGATAGTTGAATAGGCTTGACCAAATAGGAAACTATGAGGACTCTCTATAAAACCCATAAATTTTTGATATTTTATGAGAAATAATATTGAAGGCTAAAAATATTATTTGAGATTAAGATGATAATTAATTTATAATTCAAACATTTATTAGGATTCAAAATAACTTTTAAATAGAGAATTTATTCTGAATCGGGGTTTTAAATTTTAATTGGGTTTTAATTTGAATTCAAATTTAATAAATATCTTAAATATTATAATTAGATTTGAGTTTGATTCAAACCTAAATTAAGACTTAATCGAATGTTAATTCAAGTTTAAAAAATATAATAAAATTTATTTTTTATTGAAATTAAATCTATGATTTTAAATTTAGACCAGAAGTAATATATGTGATTCTTTATGGTATTTCTAATAAATAAATAATAACTTTTATGAGAAAGAAGTGTACAAATATAAATTAGCCTAAGAGGAATTATAAGAGATATCATATGAAAACTTAAAGTTGATTTGAGTTATTTTTTATGAAATTCACATTCAGAATTGAATTTATGAAAAAAGATCAGAATTTAATAAAATAATTCATAAATTTTACCGAAATAAAGTCAAATATGATTTGAGACGAATTTAAGATAACTCGATATGTATGTAATATAAATTCAATAAATTTGAATTTGGTTTTATGAGTTTGAAATCTAATCTACAAACAAAAAAATAATAATAAAACACTCAAAATGACATTGGGTCCTGCCAAACCTTCACTTTCAAAGTTTATTTATGAGAAAACATTATTTTTTAGAAAATAAATTAAACTGACTAGATAATAATAATTTGCGTTGAGTATAGAGTATGTAGGACTTAGACAAAATTTTCTAAGTATAAGAAACACCCCTACACGCCCAAGGGTCTAATCGACCCCAATGAGTTTCAATTTTTTGGAAATTATTTCTGAAAATTTTGAATTAGCCTCTTAAAGAATATTTAAAATAAATAATTTAAATGCATAAAAATTCAAAATTTTATAGCTGAAATCTATTTACATTTAAGCATAATTCAGAGTCATTTAATGTCATTTAATCTAATTTCATATTTGAATTTATAAAAAATTGTTTTTTAATTTAATTAGGCATGAAATTAGAATTTAATTATAAATAAAAAAATTATATAGATTTGAACCTTAAATTAGGTAGTGGATTTAACTAATGATATTTAGATCAAACCCAATTAAGTTGGATATAATCCATAAAATTTAGATCAATTTAGGGATAGATTGAATTGGATATAACTCAAGATATTTTGAATCATATATCATTGGATTGGACCCATAGGGTCGGACACTCCAAAATATATCATTATTGTTTTTATAGAAATCATATCTAATAACTAGCTTATTTATTAAATTGGAGTTGACCTTGATGTTCCTCATTTTAGAGGTATCAAAATCGACTATTTACACGCCCAAATTGGTGTTGATTTGAGCATTTTATCATCGAGTGAAGTTCATGCCTAATTATAGGTCAAAAATTAATGTTCTTCAACATTGACTAAATTTTCTTACCGATTCATGTGCATATGATTAAATTTATGACCACCATGATGATCTATGTTTTGAGCGCTATCAAATTGACTATTTAAATATCAAATTCTTATAAGTCTTTGGGTCTATAGGCCTCCTGAAAGGTTAATATGTCACTGAAGCCTAGTTAGGGTAAGAAGTCCCTACTTTTCTTCTCTAACTTATTTAATTTTGAAATTTAATAAGTAATGCTCTATAATTTATTTAGTTGTTTTATTAATAATATATATTAATAGATATTAACCTCTTATATTGGAGATAAAACTCTTGTCTAAGCGCAATTATAAATAGAGGCCGTCATAAGGTGGATTAACAAGGTTAGTTCTCCTACTTTCTCTTATTCTTATTCATTTTTCGCTTTCCAATTATTTTTCTTATTCTTTTGATATTCCTCTTCTTTCTTTCTTCCTTCATTTAGCTTTTCTACCAGCCAGTGAAGCTTCTCTAAGGTTTGAAGACGGGAGACAAAGGCCGATCTACGTTTGACAAACCGTTTAAGGTAGGAAGTTCTATACTCTACACATAATCCAAATTTCATGGGTATGAATTTCTTCAATTTTTTTATAAGTACAAACCCTAACCCACGCCTCCCATATTTGGGTTCGGGTTAGGGTTGTCTAATCATGTGATTGAAAGAGTTTTTTGAAAGAAAATTCCTCTAAAAATCATTTTCTCTCAAAATTGATTTCCTTAGAAAATAAAATCATAAAAAATGTAAAATACACATGCTACTTGGTTGTTTTTCTTGACATTTTGATTTGGGTTAGTAGGCATATTGATGTTCTGTAAAAATTTGAATGATTTTTATGGCTGTCTTCATGAGAAAATATATGTTTTGTAATTTAGGTTTCTTAGAAAAGTTTTTGATATCATATTTTTGGCCTGAGAGCCGACCGATAAATCGCTCATAACTCTCTTGTCCAGAGAACTTTTAATGAGCAGTTTATTGCATTAGAAAGCTAACAAAATTTTGCATCTACTATGAAATTTTGGGCTCTGTTTATGGAATGAACATAGATATGTGATAGTTGAAATAGAAAAGTATAGGTATTTACCAAAACATTCATAACTCCCTCATGAAAATGAGTTTTTATGAATGGTTTTGCAGCATTGGAAAGCTGACAAAATTTTCTATAAACTGGAAAAAATTCAGCTCTGTCCACTGAACATAAAAATTTTTATAGCCTCTGTAACTGTTAGATAGAGTTGGACTTTTCGCAAATTCAGGTTGGGTTTAAGAACCGATCCCCGAATGTAGTGTTTTGGATGTTCTTGTTAAAGAAAGATGATTTGAGCATATAGGGTAGATTATTTCATATTTAGAATAATTAAATAGCATGTCATTTCATAAAGATTTCATATTTCATGACTATTTAGGGTTTGGTATGATTCGTGCATAGATATAAGCATGTATGATATATTTCTTGATGGATTTGGGATTCTTGAATGATGTGTGTTAATGTTTTAGTAAGATTAGCACGAATCTAACCAAGTATGCATTATATGATGATTGTATGGATTTCTACCTTGAATCTTGTTCTTTATTGATAAATCTTGCATGAGTTTGAATCTTGGTTTTCCTGTCATTATTTTTTTATCTTGACCTACTTCAGAAAAAAAATCAATATTTCAATGAAAACTAAGTCAATAAATAAAAATAAAAATGCTCGAGTGTTCTATACATCACGGGCTTGAATTTAGAGTCTTATTTTGCTTCGTTTGGATCAGTATTGAGGACAAAACATCCCTTATAATAGAGCACAAGTTTTCTGCTCTCTTTGCAGGACTATTCCGACCTATAATTTTGATGGTTGTAAAGACCAACCAAAACTGATCAAAATAAATAAATAAATAAATTGAGTGAATGATAACATATATAAGATGATCCTATAAAAAGGGTTTTATTCCTATTTGATTTTTGCAATAATTTCTTAAAAGAATTTAAAAGGATTAAAAAAAATCTGATTTTCGGGATTTAAAATTTTGGGTGTTACACTTTCTCTACCAAACAATTTTTTTTATGAAGAGAGGGGCCTAGCAAATTCCAGATTTAATGAGAGGATGCCACATGGCACTCCCTCTCACACATATGAAAAATCTAAAACTTTAAAACAAAGGAAGATAAAATTTGAAAATAGGAAAGAAACCAAAAAAGAATTAGAAAGAGGTGTGGATGGGGAGTTGGATTTTTTTTTGAAAAGTTGCATAGACTAGGACTCTTCCCCTCCCACATGTTTTTGGAGAGGAGAGTTTCATTTTTCTGGAAACCTAGCAAAACAAGGAAACTAAGGAGAGAGGGACATATGAGGACTCTCTCACAAGACCCTTATAATCTATCTTTTTCTCTTCTTACTTTTTCATTTAGGGTTTTCTTATCTTTTCTTCCTCACCTATTCACGCCCATAGAGGAGCTTGGGAAGAGGTTGCAGCCATAAGATCTGCACCTTGGAGGAGGTTTAGAAGAAAGAGGCCTTGAACCTACCATTTTCACCTCTTGGTGGTTTTTTTCTACCGATTTTTTAGATGAGATTTACGACTTCTTAGCTGAGATTTATGTAGATGAAAGCTTTATGCTTACACCAAGCATGTATATACATGATGTATATTATTTCAAAGGTGTGTTTTCTATATCAAATCAGTCATGCACATTTTTTTTACTGTTGTTGCTTATTGGGACTTCCAAAAAATTGAACCTTGGGTTTTCAAAAAAACATTTTTGAAAGAAGCATCTAAACAAGTTTTAAATTATTGGATCCTGTTAGATTGAGTCATGATGTTTTCTTTTGGTGGTTTTCTTAAGATATTCATTATGTAATCTTATTGAAACCTAAATAACAAAGTTTCAAATATTTTATGGGCTCAGGATAGTTTTTAGCAAAAATGTTTTCTAGGAAATCATTTTTTATGAGATTATTATATTTTTTTAGGTGAGTTTCGCATAGATGAAATCCATATGCATACTCTTAGCATGTACATACATACCAAACATTATTTTAAGATGTGGTTCTTATAAAAATATTAGTTCATACGTGTTTTAAGGACTGATTTTGATTATTGAGATTTTTTTTTAAAAGTTTGAACTATCAGTTTTCATTAACACGTTTTTGTTTTGAAGGAAGCATCTAAATAGATTATTATTTTATTTGCATGATTAAGCTTAGTCATTTATTGTAAAGAACTATAAATAGGATTAGAACTTTTGTATTCATGAGTAAGCATGTTTTAAAATTATCCTTGATTCTTGATTAGTGGATGTTATAAGTTTTAAGATAACTGTTATGTTTTTCCATTTTTTAACATGACTAGTTTTGGAAACAATTCTATATCTTTATGAATAAGAATCCAAAAATTCAAACAAAAATATGAAAATAATCTATACATCCATGCTTGATTTTAGAATCTTGTTTTACTCGATTTGGATCAGTTTTGAGGGAGAAACGTCCACTATAACATGGCTTAATTTTTATGCTCTGGTTACAACATTGTTTTGACCTATTCTTTTAAAAATTATAGAAATCTAACCAAAACTACTCAAATTAAAAAATAAAAAATTTAAATAAAAACAAATGGATAGTAAAAGACTCTGTAAAATAGGGTTTGTCAAAAACATCTGCTGTAAATCCCAGAAAATTTCTGTAGTTTACAGAATCCGGTTTATAATTCTTTCTCAATTGGGTTTAGTAGAATTTTTTTTATAATTTTCATATGCATGATTTTGAAGTTCGATTTTTTGGGTTGTGTTCCTGACATGTAAGGCCAACCTCAGTAAAAATATGAAGGTTATATATGTGTTTTGCAATTTTTGATGGATTTTGCAAAATGGGGTCAATAGGGAAACAAATTTCCCTAATTACTTGTGTATATGTTTGGGAAATAACGTGTATGGATCTAGTTGTTGTAGGAAAGATATGATTTAGAATTGTGTCGGTGTTATTTGACAAATACTATAAAAATTTAGTTGTTTATGTGATTTAATTATTTTAGAGTGATTCTAAAATTTATATTTTCATGTATAGTGATTATACTCAGCATGTGTAGCCTATTAAATGAGTGAAAATTGTTTCATGATGCGATGGAAGATGCATAGCTTGTGTTGAGGGGATCAAAACACCGATTTCCTAGAAACCACTTTTGGGTTTTGGGTTCTTTTCGTAGAATTCAATCTTTATATTTTATATGTTGTTGTGGTTTGGTTCTAATGCTCTTGTTTATCATAAATTGAAGTAAATTGTGTGAATTTGACATGCTTAAGCTTGGTTTGCAATTGAAACATAAATAAAAATATATGGGTTTATTGAATAGGATCTATGGGAGCTTATTTGGGGAAAACCTTCCTATGTATTTTTCTTTATGGGTTGGACGTATTTATTTATTTTGCTCAGATGATATCATTAATATTTTAATTAGGTCAGAGGTAAATTAATATGTTGAAAGTCAAATCATAAATCAGAACTATGTCGGTTTGCTCGATTGGGGTTTATAGGAGCTCTTTTAAGGAAAATCGGGTTACATGACTCTAATTATGTTTTATTCTTTTATTTAAAATTTTATAAAACCATCTTTGATTCATATATGATCTAATGGAAATATATATGATTGAGGTAAGTATTAGTAAATAAAAAATGGTGTATTTTGGAGAAATTGATTCCTACGCAATTTGGGTATTTGTTAATGATTAAACCCACATATGACAACAAGATTAAATCTATGTTTAAGTTAAACTGAGCATGATTGTCTTCTCAACTGAATTGGATGCGAATATGGATAAGGATATGTTTGAATATAGTGTGGTTGGGAAAACATGATTATGTTATGGCAGTTTCAGGCTACTCTAGTGCATGCCTAACTGATTTCTATTCATTAGGAATTATGTGATACTACATGAATAATTGTTTAACAACATGTTTATATGATTCATGTGTTATGGGAATGCATGTTATTCTATGTGATGCAATATATGAGAAATGCATGCAGGATGACAGAAACCCATAGCGTTGTGTGTGCACATGGGTGTTGAGAAAAAAATAAATGTTGGAGTAAGGTTCTAGGAGGGGAACCATGTGATAATTATCACAATGCACTAACCTATACGGTATTTGCATTTACCCATAGCCAAAATAATAAGATAACCCTTGAGTAGGATTCATGGTACCAAGGTATAATCAACTATAATGGTCATTTGTCTACCTTAGAGAGGGTAAGCGGTATAAACTCTCTGGGCCCTTAATTCTTTGCTTTGAGGGGCAATACCTCGATGGTTTCCGGTCTAAAGATGTTAGAGGCCCAGGACTGTCGAATGTTGTCCTAGGTTGGTATGTTCAAGCGTCTTCGATAGAAGATAGTGATCGATCTGTTATGGCTCGAAGTCATACCCCAAGAAGTTTCTCTTGATATAACACCACTCTTGGGAGACGACTTAGTCAGACATTAAAGAAAATAAAATATAAAGCATAATAAACACTTGAGTGATCTAGTCATTTTCGTAGTGGCCTATATATACCTGAAAGACATTTTGTAAACAAGTGAAATACTAAAATAAATGCTTACTTTACTTTTATGCAATCTTATACCTGTTCATATGTTTATGCGATGATTTGATGTCTTGGTTTGAAATATCTTGATGTGATGTACGCCTGAAATAAGATATTATGGTTGTGAATTATCTTGGTAACATGAATTCTTGAATTTGACTATTTAGTGATTCAGTTGAATAGTTGATGCTAAACTTTGTTTGATGTGAGCAATACATGTATATGAAAGCTTAGTGTATTATATATTTGCATTACCTGTGTAAATTTTATTGAGACCCTCAAAAGTCTCATGCTTTCAAAATATATTTTTTTAAGATAATATGTGATCTAATGAAGCGGATGTAGGTTGTTGTAGGGGTGTTCTGCAAGACCGATAATTTTGAGATGCCGAAGGCTATCTATCAAACTTTATTTAAACATTATTTGATGTTTTAATATTTTCTTTTATGAATGATTGAATATATGTGTTTCAGAAATGTAACCCGTATGAGATATTTAACCAAAATCCATGTTGATTATTTCGTTGTATAAAAAAATTACCTATATTTTTGGGTTAAAATTTTGGGCTGGTACAATAGTTGTTTGTGTATTTATTTAAGCACGTCATGCATCATGTAAAAAAAAGTAAATAAAAGCAACTACAAGTCACCCATTCATGAAAAGGATATATGTTATACATCGGTAAGTGCATATACTATTTACCTGCTCATGCATAAGATTGTAATTGTTTATAAAAGATATTCTTGTTATGCATACTTAAAATGGATAATTTCTTGAATAATTCTGTGAATTATTAGAATATGTTTATGTATATTGGTTTTGATTTACCTATGCTGAATAGTATCTCCTACTGGGGACTCAACGAGTCTGACCCTAATATATCATACATGGACTGAGTAGAGAAACCTTGCGATGGTAGAACATTGCGGTGGGACCATAGCCAAGTCTTTCCTTTTCTACAGATTTTTAGATTTGGACATTTATTGTTATTTGAATATTTAAGACTTTGATATTTGCTAACTGTGAAACTAAATTAAATTAATTATGTAATTATTAAATTCAATTTAATATGGAGAATGGTTTGATAGATTTGTAACCCCCCAATCTCTTTATCCAATTTTGTTCATAATTGATTTCTACTATGATCTTCAAAATATAAAAAAATTCTCATGATTTTCTGGTTAAAATTTTGGGGCGTTATACAACCAAAATTGCTCACAAGCTTTGTCTTGTCAAAATTAAGCAGTTTGCTTCACTAAAAACTTTTCATTTTGCTTAACTGCTTAAATTTTATTAATTGTTGTAAGTTTACATCATAAATTCCTATTAGGGATATCAATAGATAAATATGGTTATGCAAACATAGAAATACTCATGTACGTTTACGAGTTTTAGATGTTTCATGTTATAAAATATACGAGTTTTAAATTTTGAGACATAATTAATTTAATAAATCTAATATGTATAGTGACTTCTATTATGAATTTATATGATTTGATAATTTGATATCAAATTTCGAGGATGAAATTCCCTTTTTTTAGAAAAAATAATGTAATACCCATAAATTTTCTATAGTTATTAAACAAATAAATTATAAACTCAAGGCATTCAGAACTATGTCCATATATAACCTTAGTTAAATTTTGCGAACAAATTTTCTTTATGGACGAAAGGATGTAATACCGGTAAATTTTCAATATTTTATGAGAAATAACATTAATTTAAGGCAAAAAATATCATTTGAGATTAAGATGAGAATTAATTTATAATTCAAACATTTATTAGGATTCAGAATAAATTTTCAATGGATAATTTATTCTCAATCAGGGTTTCAATTTTTAATCCAGTTTAGATTTGAATTCGAATTTAATAAATATGTCTAAAATATTATAATTAGAATTGAGTTTGATTCAAATCTAAATTAAGACTTAATCGAATGTTAATTCAAGTTTGAAAAATATAATAAATTGTATTTTTTGCTGAAATTAATTCTATGATTTTAAATTTAGATCAGAGGTAATACATGTGATTCTTTAGTGTATTTCTAATAAATAAATAATAATTTTTATGAGAAAGAAGTGTAAAAATATAAATTATCATAAGAGGAATTATAAGAGATATTCTATGAAAACTTAAAGTTGATTCGAGTTGATTTTTATAAAATTCGCATTTAGAATCGAATTTATGCTTTCTTCTGAAAAAAATATTCTTAATTGCTTATATTTTATTAATTGTTGCAATTTTAGATCATAGATGCCTACTAGAGATATCGGTATATAAATATTGTTTTGCAAACATAGAAATACTCATGTACGTTTACAAGCTTTAGATGTTTCATGTTACAAAATATATGAGTTTAAATTTTTGAAACATAATTAATTTAATGAATCTAATACGTATAATGACTTCTATTATGAATTTATCATATTCAATATCAAATTTTGAGGATGATTTTTTTCTGGGGAAATAATGTAATACCCATAAATTTTCTATGGGTATTAAAAAAATAAATGATGAACCCAAGGCATTTAGAACTACGTCCATAGATAACCTTAGTTAAATTTTGAGGAATTTTTTTTATGAACGAAATTATGTAAAACTCACAAATTTTATGCTTTCTTCTGAAAATCATGTTCTTAGTTGCTTGCATTTTATTAATTATTGCAATTTTAGATCATAGATGTCTACTAGGGATATTAGTAGATAAATATGGTTATGCAAACATATAAATACTCATGTACGTTTACGAGCTTTAGATGTTTCATGTTACAAAATATATGAGTTTTAAATTTTGAGACATAATTAATTTAATGAATCTAATACGTATAGTGACTTTTATTGTGAATTTATCAGATTCGATAATTTGATATCAAATTTTGAGGATAAAATTCTCTTTTTTGGGGAAAATAATTTAATACCCATAAATTTTCTATAGTTATTAAACAAATAAATGATAAACCCAATGCATTCAGAACTATGTCCATAGATAACCTTAGTTAAATTTCAAGGACAAAATTTCTTTATGGATGGAAGGATGTAAAACCTATAAATTTTTGATATTTTATGAGAAATAATATTAATTTAAGGCAAAAAATATTATTTAAGATTAAGATGACAATTAATTTATAATTTGAACATTTATTAGGATTCAGAATAAATTTTTAGTGGAGAATTTATTGTAAACTAGGGTTTTGATTTTTAATTGTATTTGGATTTGAATTCGGATTTAATAAATATGTCTCAAATATTATAATTAGATTTGAGTTTGATTCAAATCTAAATTAAGACTTATTTCTAATAAATAAACAATAACTTTTATGAGAAAGAAGTGCAAAAATATAAATTAGCCTAAGAGGAATAAGAGATATTCTATGAAAACTTAAAGTTGATTCTAGTTGATTTTTATGAAATTCACATTCATAATCGAATTTATGAAAAATATGAGAATTTAATAAAATAACTGATAAATTTTATCGAAATAAAGTCGAATAGGATTTCTTGCCTCAACATTCCTTGCAATAGAGCACAAGTTTTATGTCCTGTTTAGAGGACTGTTCTGACCCATAATTTTGATGGTTATAAAGACCAACCAAGACTCATCAAAATAAATAAATAAAAATCTGGGTGAATGATGACATATATAAGATGATCCTGTAAAAAGAGTTTTATGAAAAGAATTATTTGTAGGTGGAAAAATTCTCTAAACCGAAAGTAATTTCTGCAGACGACAGGGTCTGTCTTATATTTTTACTAAATAGGTTTAGTTACGAAATTTTCCTGATTTTACTATAATGAATTTTTCAGTTCTGTTTCTGGGATTATTTTCCTGTGACATATGCATTCATAGTAAAATTGGGAGAGTGCAACCCGGTCTGTGTAATTTTGAGTGGATTTTTCAATATTGGGTTAACAATATTTCAAATCTGCACAATATGATATGTATGATTGTTTAATTGTTATAAATTGTTTTTTTTTTAAATCATGTTCTTAATTGCTTATATTTTATTAATTATTGCAATTTTAGATCATAGATGCCTATTAGGGCTATCAGTAGATAGGTTATGCAAACATAGAAATACTCAAGTACGTTTACGAGCTTTAGATATTTTATGTTACAAAATATATGACTTTTAAATTTTGAGACATAATTAATTTAATGAATCTAATATGTATAGTGACGTCTATTGTGAATTTATCATATTCGATAATTTGATATCAAATTTTGAGGATAAAATTCCCTTTTGCATAATTTGATATTGAGTTTTAAATTTTCAGAAATTATTTCTGAAAAATTTAAATTAACCTCTTAAAGAATATTTAAAATAAATAATTTAAATACATGAAAATTCAAAATTTTATACATGAAGTCTATTTACATTTAAGCCTAATTCAGAGTCATTTAATGTCATTTCCTCTAATTTCATATTTAAAATTATGAAGAGTTGAATTCTAATTTAATTAGACTTAAAATTAGAATTTAATCATAAATAAAAAAAATTATATAGATTTGGACTGTAAATTAGGTATGGATTTTACTAATGATATTTGAATCAAACCTAATTAAGTTGGATATAATCCATAACATTTATATCAATTTAGGGATCAATTACATTGGATATAACTCAGGATATTTTGAATCGTATATCATTGGATTGGACCCATAGGTCGGACACTCAAAAAAACATCATTATTGTTTCTACAAAAATTTCATCTTATAACTGACTTGTCTATTAAACTGGAGTTGACTTTGACGTTCTTCATTTTGAGAGCATCGAAATCAACTATTTACACACCCAAATTAGTGTATATTTGAGCATTTTATCATCGAGTAAAATTCATGCCAATTGTAGGTCAAAAAATAATGTTCTTCAACATCGACTAAATTTTCTTATCGATCTGTGTGTATGATTAAATCTAAGACTACCACAGTGATATACGTTTCGATGGCTATCAAATCTACTATTTTAACATTGAATTATGATAAGTCGTTAGGTCTATAAGCCTCTTGGAAGGTTATTATGTCACTAAAGCCCAACCACGGTAAGAAGTCTACTTTTCTTCTCTAGCCTAGTTAATTTTAAAATTTAATAAGTTATGACTTTAAATTTATTTAGTTATTTTATTAATAAAATATATTAATAGATATTAACCTCTTATATTGAAGATGTGACTCTTGTCTAAGCCTATCTATAAATAGAGGCCCTCATAAGGAGGATTAACAAGGTTAGTTGTCCCTCTTTCTCCTATTTTTATTCTTCTTCTGCTTTCCTATTCTTTTTCTTATTCTTTTCTACTTTCTCTTCTTTCTTTCTTCCTTCTTGGAGCTCTTCCAACAACTATGAAAACTCTTGTAAGGTTTGAAGATGGGAGACGAAGGACGATCTACGTTTGAGAACCTAATTAAGGTAGGGAGTTTTATACTCTACACGTAATCTGGAATTCATGGGTATGATTTCCTTCGATTGTTCATAAGTAAAGATCCTAACCCATGCCTCCCACACATGGGTTTGGGTTAGGGCTGTCTAATCATGTGATTGGAAGGGGTTTTTGAAAGAAAATCCCTCTAAAAATCATTTTCTCTCAAAACCGATTTTCTTAAAAAATAAAATCATAAAAACTGCAAAATATGCATGCTACTTGATTTTTTTTGGATATTTTGATTTGGGTTAGTGTATTATTCTCATATTGATGTTTTGTAAAATTTTGAATGATTTCTATGGTCATTTTGAAGAGAAAATACATGTTTTGTAATTCAGGTTTCTTAGAAAAGTTTTTGGAATCGTATTTCTGGCCTGACACCCGACCAATAAATTGTTCATACTTGCTTATCTGAAGAAGTTTCAACGAACAATTTATTATGTTGGAAAGCTAACAAAATTTTGCATCTACTTTGAAAATTTGGGCTCTATTATGGTCTAAGCATAGATCTGGGATAGTCAGAACAAAAAAGTATAGGTATGCACCAAAACATTTATAACTCCCTCATATGGATGAGTTTTTATGAACAATTTACGACATTGGAAAACTAAGAAAATTTTCTACAAATTTATAAAATTTCAGCTCTGTCCACTAAACAGAAAAAGTTTTAGAGCTTCTACAACAGTCAGACATAGTTGAACTTTCGCAAATTCAGAAGGAATTTAAGAACCGATCCTGAAATGTGGGGTTTTGGATGTTCTTGTTAAAAAAAGATGATCTGAGCATATAAGGTAGATTATTTCATGTTTAGTATGATTAAATAGCTTGTCATTGCATAAAGATTTCATATTTCATGACTATTTAGGGTTTAGTATAATTCTTGCTTAGATGTATGCATGAGATATTTCTTGATGAATTTGAAATTCTTGAATGATGTGTGTTATTGTTTTAGCAAGATTGACATGAATCTGACCAAGTATGCATTATATGATGATATAACTATGTTTAGAGAAATAAATTCATGATTATATGGATTTTCACCTTAAATCTTGTTCTTTCTTGATGAATCTTGCATGAGTTTGAATCTTGGTTTTTCTATCCTCATTTTTTATCCTGGCCTACTTTAGAAAAAAATTGATATCTTAATGAAAATGAAGTCAATAAAGTAAAATAATTAAAGTATTTTACATATCTCACGCTTGAATTTAAAGTCTTAATTTGCTTCATTTGGATTAATATTGAGGCCGAAACATTCCTTGCAATAGAGCACTAGTTTTCTTTCCTGTTTGCATGACTATTCCAACCCACGATTTTTATGATTGTAAAGACCCAACCAATACTGATCAAAATAAATCAAGAAAAATTTGGGTGGATGATAACATATATAAGATGCTCCTGTAAAAAGTGTTTTGTAAAAACATTTATGTGTGGGTCTGAAGAAATTCCCTAAATCGGGATTTTTTTTGCATACAATAGGGTGTGTCTTATATTTTTTGTGAACAGGGTTTAGTCCCAGAATTTTCCTATTTTTACAGTAATAAAATTTTCAGTTATGTTTCTTGGATTGTTTTTTTGAGACATATGTGCATTCATACTAAAAATGGGAGAGTGAAATCCCGTCTTTGTAATTTTCAGTAAAATTTTCAAAATTGGGTTAACAGAATTTTGAATCTACACAATATAATATGTATGATTGTTTAATTGTAATTAATGTTATGCGTGCAAAGTTATGAAAGTTTATCATGCTGATCATGTACATGTGCACATGTTTGTACAATGCGAAGTATGAGTGGGTGATTAAATGCAATATTCTAAACTTGCATCCATTGGCCCGAAGTGGCCAAATCATCTTTCATGAATCATGTTATAGTATTGCATGTAAGACATTAATGCAAATAAGTGAAACCATAACACTAAAGCAAGGGATTGCAAAGATGGGGCAAGCGGTACTCATGGCTTCATGAAAATATGTTTTGCGCATGAAAGGTTGCTCCTTTCCACCCACGAAGATAGGAAAAATCTTTGCAATAGACTGTACCATAGAGGGTAAGAAACTCATGAGTTGAAGTCTGATGCATCGAGTTTGTGGTGTTAGGAGTCTCTCTTGCTTTTGTCATCCCGCACTCGGGCTGATAAAAGGTGCTCGGTCAGGCCAAAGTCACCCTTGTATAAAAATATTCTTGTACTATGGCCCTGATCTAGGTATATTCCTATGTTTGTATCCACGGGGATAAGAAGTTGAACTTAAATATATATGCATTAAATAAGTATGACATGCATCATATAAGAAAGAAAAGACAATTAAAGATAAGAATCGACTCATGCATATGAAAGGCTTTTGCATTGGTAAGTTTGTGCATTTTTAATTATTCATGCATTCGTTCTTGTTTAAGTTCAATTTGAAATAATTGCAATACTTGTTGAACCTTGTCGTATTCGAATTGTTAAATATATTAAAGTCTGAAGAAATCTTTGCCTATGAATTTTATATTACTTATTTAGTATAGCTCAACCCTACTGAGACATGTTTTGTCTGACCCCATGAATTGTTAATATTTTTTTTTTCAGGGAGTGAGTGAATTCACATGCAATGATGGGAGCTTGCGACGGAGTCTGAGTCATACATTTTCCAAAAATGAATAAGATCATATGAGTTGCTCGGGACTCTGATATATAAATTGATTTAATTATTAATTTCTATTATTAATAATGAACATGTGAAAATATTTATTTCAATTATGGATGTTTAAATTTCTAAGCTCAAAGGCTTATTTGAATGTGAGTGTAAACGAAAAGTAACATGCCAAGTTTTATTCTCGTTTAATTTTTTGCTGCAAATTCTTAAAGGAATTTAAAAGCATTTAAAAAAAATCTGCCATTTTCAAGGCTTTAAATTGGGGGTATTACAAACATGGTATCAGAGCCGAGTGAAAGTATGACTCAAACCATCCAATTGATCGACATCGCTGTGAGTATGCTCAACTTTTTATATTTTTATGATTTATTCTGAAAATCATGTTCTTAATTGCCTATATTTTATTAATTATTGTAATTTTAGATCATAGATGCCTACTAGGGATATTAGTAGATAAATATGGTTATGCAAACATAAAAATACTCATATATGTTTACGAGCTTTAGATGTTTCATGTCACAGAATATACAGGTTCTAAATTTTGAGACAATTGATTTAATGAATCTAATACGTATAGTGACTTCTATTATGAATTTATCAGATTCAATAATTTGATATCGAATTTCGAGGATGAAATTCCCTTTTTTAGGAGAAATAATGTATTAACCATAAATTTTCTATAGTTATTAAATAAGTAAATGATAAACCCAAGGCATTCAGAACTATGTCCATAGATAACCTTGGTTAAAGTTTGAGGACAAAATTTCTTTAAGGACAGAAGGATGTAAAACCTGTAAATTTTTTATATTTTATGAGAAATAACATTAATTTAAGGCAAAAAATATTATTTGAGATTAAGATGAGAATTAATTTATAATTTAAACATTTATTAGGAATCAAAATAAATTTTCAGTGGAGAATTTATTTTGAATCATGGTTTTGATTTTTAATTGGGTTTAGATTTGAATTCATATTTAATAAATATGTCTCAAATATTATAATTAGGTTTGAGTTTGATTCAAATCTAAATTAAGACTTAATCGAATGTTAATTCAAATTTGAAAAATATAATAAATTATATTTTTTGTTAACATTAATTCTATGATTTTAAATTTAGACCAAAAGTAATATATGTGATTTTTAGGGTATTTTTAATAAATAAAAAATAACTTTTATGAGAAAGAAGTGTAAAAATATAAATTGGCATAAGAGATATTATAAGAGATATTCTATGAAAACTTAAAGTTCATTCGAGTTGATTTTTATGAAATTCGCATTCAGAATTGAATTTATGAAAAAGACCAGAATTTAATAAAATAACTGGTAAAATTTACCAAAATAAAGTCGAATAGGATTTCCGATGAATTTAAGATAACTCGATATGTATGTAATATAAATTCAATAAATTTGAATTTTTTTCATGAGGTTTAAATCTAATCTACAAAAAAATAATAATAATAAAACAATCAAAATGACATTGGGTCATGTCGACCCTGGTAGAGATCGCTTTTGAAGTTCGTTTCTCAGAAAACATCATTTTTAGAAAATAAATTAAATAGTCTACATAATGATAATTTGCGTTGAGTATAGAGTATGTAGGACTTAGACAAAATTTTCTAAGTGTAAGAAAGACCCCTACATGCCCAAGGGTCTCATCGACCCTATTGAGTTTCAATTTTTTGGAAATTATTTCTGAAAAATTTGTATTAACTTCTTAAAGAATATTTAAAACAAATAATTTAAATGCATAAAAAATCAAAATTTTATAGATAAAATCTATTTATATTTAAGCCTAATTCAGAGTCATTTAATGTCATTTCATTTAATTTTATATTTGAATTTATAAAGAATTGAATTTTAATTTAATTAGGCATGTAATTAGAATTTAATCATAAATAAAAAAAATTATATAGATTTGGACCTTAAATTAGGTAGTGGATTTAACTAATGATATTTGGATCAAACTCAATTAAGTTGGGTATAACCTATAACATTTATATCAATTTAGGGATAAATTAGATTGGATATAACTCAGGATATTTTGAATCATATATCATTAGATTAGACCCATAGGGTCGGACACTCCAAAAAATATTATTATTGTTTATACAGAAATTCTATGTAATAATTGGCTTATCTATTAAATCGGAGTTGACTTTAATGTTTATCATTTTGAGTGCATCAAAATTGACTATTTACACGCCAAATTTGATGTCGATTTGAGCATTTTATCATTGAGTGAAGTTCATGCCTAATTGTAGATCAAAAATTAATGTTCTTCAATGTTGACTAAATTTTATTACCGATTTGCATCCGTATGATTAAATCTAAAACCACTATGATGATCTACGTTTTAAGGGCAATCGAATTGTCTATTTAAAAGTCAAATTTTGATAAGTATTTGGGTCTATAGACCTTCCGAAAGGTTACTATGTCACTGAAGCCTAGCCAGGGTAAGAAGTCCCTACTTTTCTTCGCTAACTTAGTTAATTTTGAAATTTAATAAGTTACGATCTATAATTTATTTAGTTGTTTAATTAATGAAATATATTAATAGATATTAACCTCTTATATTGGAGATGAGACTCTTGTCTAAGCTCATTTATAAATAGAGGCTCTCATAAGGAGGATTAACACGATTTATTCTCCCTCTTTCTTCAATTTTTCTTCTTCTTCTTCTTCTTCTTCTTCTGCTTTTCTATTCTTTTTCTTTTTTTTCTTCCTCTTTTTTCTTTCTTCCTTCCTGGAACTTTTTCAGTAGCCATTGAAGCTCCTCTAAGGTTTGTAGACGGGAGACAAAGGCCGATTTATATTTGAGAGCCCGATTAAGGTAGGGAGTTCTATAATCTACACATAATCCAAAATTCATGGGTATAAATTCTTTCAATTTTTTATAAGTATAGACCTTAAGCCATGCCCTCCATATGTGGGTTCGGGTTAGGGTTGTCTAATCATGTGATTGAAAGGGGTTTTCGAAAGAAAACCCCTCTAAAAATTGTTTTCTCTCAAAACCGATTTTCTCAAAAAATTAAAATCATAAAAACTATAAAATACACATGCTACTTGGCTGTATTTCTTGATATTTTGATTTGGGTTAGTAGATTATACTCGTATTGATGTTCTGAAAAAAAATTGAATGATTTTTATGGCCATTTTCATGAGAAAATATGTGTTTTGTAATATGGGTTTCTTAGAAAACTTTTTGGTATCGTATTTCTGACTTGACAACCGACTGGTAAATCACTTGTAACTCTCTTGTCTAAAGGAGTTTTAATGAGCGGTTTATTGCATTGGAAAGCTAATTTTTTTTTGTATCTACAATAAAATTTTGGGCTCTGATTATAGAATGATCATGGATCTGTGATAGTTGAAATAGAAAAGTATAGGTTTGCACCAAAACATTCGTTACTCCCTCATACAAATGAGTTTTTATAAACAATTTTAATGCATTGAAAAGTTGACAAAATTTTCTACGAATTGATTTTTTTTTAGCTCTATCCACTGAACAAAAAAAGTTTTATAGCCTCTATAACCATCGAATAGAGTTGGACTTTTCATAAATTTGGGACGGGTTTAAGAACCATCCTTGAATATGAGGTTTTGGATGTTCTTGTTAAAGAAAAATGATTTGAGCATATAGGGTAGATTATTTCATGTTTAGCATAATTAAATAGCATGCCATTGCATAAAGATTTCATATTTCATGACTATTTAGGGTTTGGTATGATTCTTGCATAGATGTAATCATGTATGAGATATTTTTGATGAATATGGGATTCTTGAATGATGTGTGTTATTGTTTTAGTAAGATTAGCATGAATCTGCCCAAGTATGCATTATATAATGATGTAACCATATTTAGAGAATCAAAATTCGTGATTGTATGGATTTCTACCTTGAATCTTGTTCTTTCTTGATGAATCTTGCATGTGTTTGAATCCTGGTTTTCCAATCCTTATTTTTTTATCCTGACTTACTTTAAAAAAATCGATATCTCAATGAAAACTAAGTCAATAAATTAACATAAAAATACTAGAGTATTCTACACATCTCGGATTTGAATTTAGAGTCTTATTTTTCTTCGTTTGGATCAGTATTAAGGCCGAAACATTCCTTGTAATAGAGCATAAGTTTTCTTCCGTGTTTGTAAGACTGTTCCGACCTACAATTTTGATGGTGGTAAAGACCAACCAAGACTGATAAAAATTTTTTTTTGGGTGAGTGATAACATATATAAGATAATCCTGTAAAAGTGGTTTTATTCTCGTTTGTTTGTTTGTTTTTTTGTAATTTCTTAAAAGCATTTAAAAAAAATCTATGATTTTTGGGATTTAAAATTTTGGGTGTTACACTTTTTCTATCAAACAATTTTTTTTATAAAGAGAGGGGACTAGCCAATTCCAGATTTAATGAGAGGATGCCACATGACACCCCCTCTCACACATATGAAAAATCTAAAATTTTAAAACAAAGGAAGAAAAAAATTGAAAATAGAAAAGAAACCTAGAAAGAATTAGAAAGAGGTGTGGATGAGGAGTTGGATTTCTTTTTGAAAAGTTGCATAGACTAGGACTCTTCCCCTCCCGCATGTTTTTGGAGAGGAGAGTTTCATTTTTCTGGAAACCTAGCAAAACACGAAAACTAAGGAGAGAGGACCATATGAGGACTCTTTCACATGATCGTTATAATCTCTCCTTTTCCTCTTTTTCTCTTCCCACTTTTTTTTTTCTTCTTACTTTTCATTTAGGGTTTTCTTCTCTCTTCTTCTTCACCTATTCATGCCCATAGAGGAGCTTGGGGAGTGGTTGCAGCCATAAGATCTGCACCTTGGAGGAGGTTTAGAAGAAGGAGGTCTTGAAGGTACCATTTTCATCTCTTGGTGTTTTTTTTCTACCAATTTCTTAGTTGAGATTTACGTAGATGAAAGCTTTATGCTTACACCAAGCATGTATATACATTATGTATATTATTTCAAAGGTGTGTTTTCTATATCAAATTAGTCATGCACATTTTTTTTTAATGTTGTTGCTTATTGGGACTTCCAAAAACCTGAACCTTGGGTTTTCATAAAAACATTTTTAAAAGGAGCATCTAAATAAGTTTTTAATTATTGGATCATGTTAGATTTAGTCATAATATTTTTTTTTTTATTTTTTTCTTAGGATATTCATTATGTAATCTTATTGAAACCAAAATATTGAAGTTTCAAATATTTTACGGGCTCAAGATAGTTTTTAGCAAAAATGTTTTCTAGGAAATTCCTTTTTATGAGATTGTTGTATTTTTTAGGTGAGTTTCACATAGATGAAATCCATATGCATACTCTAAGCATGCACATACATACCAAACATTATTTCAAGATGTGGTTCTTATAAAAATATTAGTTTATACATGTTTTAAGGACTGATTTTGCTTATTAAGATTTTTTTAAAGTTTGAACTATCAGTTTTCATTAACACATCTAAATAAACTAATATTTATTTATGAATTTGACAATTGAAGTAAATTGTGTGAATTTGACATGCTTGAGCTTTGTTTGCAACTGAAACATAAATAAAAACATATGGGTTTACCGAATAGGATTTGTGGGAGCTTATTTGGGGAAAACCGTCCTATGTATTTTTCTTTATGGGTCAGACATATTTATTTATTTTGCTTAGATGATATCATTAATATTTTAATTAGGTTGGAGGTGAATTAATATGTTGAAAGTCAAAGCATAAATCAGAACTATGTCGGTTTGCTTGATTGCGGTTTATGGGAGCTCTTTTCAGAAAAATCAGGTTACATGACTCTAATTATATTTTATTCTTTTATTTAAAATTTTATAAAACCATCTTCGATTCATATATGATCTAATGGAAATATATATGATTGAGGTAAGTATTAGTAAATCATAATTGGTGTATTATGGTTTTAGGGTTCGAAGGCCCTGTTTTGGAGAAATTGATTCATACGCAATTTGGTATTTGTTAATGATTAAACCCACATATGACAATAAGATTAAATCTATGTTTAAGTTAAACTGAGCATGATTGTCTTCTCAACTAAATTGGATGCGAATATGAATCTGGATATGTTTGAATATAGTGTGGTTGGGAAAACATGATTATGTTATGTCAGTTTCAGGCTACTCTAGTGCATGCCTAACTGATTTCTATTTATTAGGAATTATGTGATACTACATGAATAATTGTTTAACAACATGTTTATATGATTCATGTGTTATGGGAATGCATGTTATTCTATGTGATGCAGTATATGAGAAATGCATGCTAGGGTTGTGTGTGCATATGGATGTTGAGAAAAAAATAAATGTTGGAGTAAGGTTCTAGGAGGGGAACCATGTGATAATTATCACAATGCACTAACCTATACGGTATTTGCATTTACCCATAGCCAAAATAATAAGATAACCCTTGAGTAGGATTCATGGTACCAAGGTATAATTAACTATAATGGTCATTTGTCTACCTTAGAGAGGGTAAGCGGCATAAACTCTCTGGGCCCTTAATTCTTTGCTTTGAGGGGCAATACCTCGATGGTTTCCGGTCTAAATATGTTAGAGACCCAGGACTGTCGAATGTTGTCCTAGGTTGGTATGTTGAAGCGTCTTCGATAGAAGATAGTTATCGATCTGTTATGGCTTGAAGTCATACCCCAAGAAGTTTCTCTTGATATAACACCACTCTTGGGAGACAACTTAGTCAGACATTAAAGAAAATAAAATATAAAGCATAATAAACATCCGAGTGATCTCGTCTGTATCGTAGTGTCCTACGTATAACTGATAGACATTTTGTAAATAAGTGAAATATTAAAATAATTGCTCACTTCACCTTTATGCAATCTTATATTTGTACATATGGTTATGCGATGCATGCAAGTGATATGATGTCTTGGTTTGAAATATCTTGACGTGATGTATGCCTAAAATAAGATATTATGGTTGTGAATTATCTTGGTAACATGAATTCTTGAATTTGACTATTTAGTGATTCAGTTGAATAGTTGATGCTAAACTTTGTTTAATGTGAGCAATACATGTATATGAAAGCTCAGTGTATTATATCTTTGCATTACCTGTGTAAATTTTATTGAGACCCTCAAAAGTCTCATGCTTTCAAAATAAAAATTTTTAAGGTAATATGTGATCTAATGGAGCGGATGTAGGGGTGATGTGCAAGACCGGTAATTTTGAGATGCTGAAGGCTATCTATCAAACTTTATTTAAACATTATTTGATGTTTTAAAATTTCAACATTTAGACATATGTGTGAATGGTTTAATAATTAGGATAAACTATTTAATATTTGAAATATTTTTTTTATGAATGATTGAATATAGTGTTTCAAAAATGTAACCCATCCGTGATGTTTAACCAAAATCCATGTTGATTATTCAGCTGTATAAAAAAAATTACCTATATTTTTGGGTTAAAATTTTGGGTCGGTACAATAGTTGTTTGTGTATTTATTTAAGCATGTTGTGTATCTTGTAAAAAAAAGTAAATAAAAGCAACTACAAGTCACTCATGCACGAAAAGGATATATGTTCCACTTTAGTAAGTGCATACATTATTTACCTGCTCATGCATAAGATTATAATTATTTCTGAATGATATTCTTGTTATGCTCTGCGATGTTATGCATACTTGAAATAGATAATTTCCTGAATAATTGTGTGAATTATCAGAATCTGTTTATGTACATTGGTTTTGATTTACCTATGTTGAATAGTAGTTCCTACTGGGTACTTAACGAGTCTGACCCTAATATATCATACAAGGACTGAGTAGAGAAACCTTGCGATGGCAGAACGTTGCTGCAGGACCATAGCCAAGTCTTTCCTTTTTTTGCAGATTTTTAGATTTGGACATTTATTGTTATTTGAATATTTAAGACTCTGATATTTGCAAACTGTGAAACTAAATTAAATTAATTGTGTAATTATTAAATTCAATTTAATACGGTGATTGGTTTGATAGATTTATAAGCCGCCCAATCTCTTTATCCAATTTTGTTCATAAATGATTTTTGCTATGATTTTTAAAAATAAAAAAAAATCTCATGATTTTCTTGTTAAAATTTTGGGGCGTTACGCAGCCAAACTTGATCACAAGCTTCGTCTCGTTGAAATTAAGCAATTTGCTTCACTAAAACTTCTCATTTTTCTTAACAAATCCGGTAGGTCTCTTTGAACTTTTTTTGGCAAAAATCATTGAGGAGATATATGTATGTATCCTAAGCATAGTTGACTCATAGAAACTTTTTTTTGTTTTGTTTCCTTAGGTTAAAATGATGAATATACTTAAAATACCTTATCTATTTAACTCAAAATACTATAAAAAATTTGCAGATGTTACATCCTCCCCCATTAAAAGAATTTTGTTCTTAAAATTCTATCGTGGTGTACTACGTGAGCAGTTTGAGATATTTCTCCATTATACTGGATTCAGACTCCTAAGTGCAATCTTCGATTCTATGATATTGCCATCTCACTTTAACGAGTGGGATAACCTGCGACATATGCACTTGATCCCTACGTTCCATGATTTTGACAAGTCTTTCCTCCAAAGTCATGTCTTCTCGGATATCGACATTCTCGTATTAAATGACTTGAGAAGGGTCATGGATATACTTTCTAAGCATCAACACATGAAAAACTTCATGTATTTGAGCATATGTGGGTGGCAATGCTATTTGGTTTTCCATCTCTTTGATTCTCCTTATGATCTCGAAGGGACCGACAAATTTGAAACTTAATTTTTTCTTCTTTTCGAAACAGAAAACACTTTTGGTTGAAAAGACCTTAATAAAAACCCCATTTCCAATCGCAAAAGTGAGTTCTCTACGTTGTTGATCTATGTAACAGTTCAACGAGCTCAGAGTGGTAAGCAACTTTTCTTGAATCATACACACTTGTTGGGTGTAGTGTTGTAATACGATGGGTAGGTCTAGAATTCACTCACCACATAAAAGTTCTTCTGTCCTGCAATGATAAGTGCAAGCATTTTTATCTGCTGATGCATAAGATTATAATTGTTTATAAATAATATTCTTGTGATGCATTGTGGTGATATGCATATTTCAATAGATAATTGTTTGCATCAATGTGTGAGTTTATTAAAATATGATCATGTATATTGGTTTTGACTTGTTTGTGTTAAATAACATTTTCTACCAGGCTTTCACGAGTTTGACCCATTTTATAGGCTTTTAGGTGAAATATGATGTATAGTTGTAGAGCGAATGCAGAATGTTTGGGCAGCGTCGAGAGTGAGTTTTTTCCTTTACCGAAGAATATTTTGGAAAAAACATTTATTATTATTTTGGATTGAGAATACTCTGATATGAATTTTAAATTATTGGAACTGAATTAAATTTTAATAGTGAATATTATTTGCATTTTAATTCAGTAATAATGATTATTCATACTATAATCTGCCTAGAATCTTTAACTCAGAAAAATATTATTTTTGCTATTTTTAAAAAGAAAAAAAATTTAGTGTATTTTTTTTCGATTTGAAATTTTAGGGCGTTACAGGTGGTCAACTCCCATGGTCGAACACTAGAAAAAGAGAGGGTTTCTTACCTAGGGTTCGGTCACGATACCTTCTTCTTTCTTGGTTCCTCCTCAAAACGTCCTCCTCTTCTCTCCCTTTTCTCCCTATTCTCTCAACTCTCTCTCCCCTCAAAAATGTGGGAAGGGGCCTCACAACGTTGAATCGGTTATTTTATATTATGGTTAGGATTTTGCTAGCCTTGGGTCCAAATGACTCTTCTATGGAAACCCAACCCCTTGGATTTGGGCTCTACAAGTACTCTAAACCAAATATCCATATGGATATTTCTATTCTAATGCCACCTCATCATGGATCCTATTTGGGGTTATATGTTATGCCTAGAATATGCCTAAGAAAAATTAAAATGAATTAATTAAATGCCACCTAATACAACTGCCTACCTTGGATGCTAAGCAAGCTCCTAACCAACCAAGCCTAGGTGGCACTCCACATAAGCAAGGAGGTTACTCCCCTAGGGACATCCCCCTATGTCTCTCTCCTGATTGTAAATCACCTAGGTTTACTAGTTAAGGTCTAATTAGCGTCTCTAATTAAATGTTAATTAATTTGATTATTTAATTACATGGATTATGGACTCCTATATATGCTATGGGTTTTAACTGAAAGATTCAAGATCCAAACTTGGGTTCACTCCTAAGATCCAACGTGATACCCTATTATATTTAATTAATTAAATGCTATTAATTATATATAATTATATAAATAAATATTAAAATTATAATTTATTTAATTAAATTAATTTCTGAAAATACCAAAAAATGCTAGGCATTACATTCCTACCTTCTTAAAAGAATTTTGTCTATGAAATTACAATGTACCGAATAAATGTGGATAGTGCTCGCACATGTCATTCTCATGTTCTCAGGTACACTCCTCCAATCCATGATGTTGCCAACACACTTTTACCAACGAAATCGTCTTACCCCAAAGCACCTTCTTTCAATGATCCATAATCCCCACCGGGTATCTCCTTTGTCTGCATGTCCTCATGTACATCAACCTCCTCATACTGAATAACATGTGAGGGATCTGATATATACTTCCTCAACATTGAGGCATGAAAGACATTGTGGATATGAGAGTATTGGGGTGAAAGTGCCACTCGATGCGCCGACTCATCAAAAAGTTAACACTAGCACAGTTCTGTATTAATAAAGATATTTTGCAAAATTGAAATATCATTTACTAGTGGAGTTTTGAGCCAACAAAAATCTAATACTCATGTAGAACTGTGCCAGTAAAGATATTTCACAAAAGTGAAATATCTATTACTGGTGTAGTTATGTGTCAACAAAAGTCTAATACTGGTATAGAACTTCGCCAGTAAAATGATATTTCAAAAAAAATCTAATATTGACACAGAACTGTGCCAGTAAAGATATTTCACAAAATTGAAATATTTTTTTACTGGTGCCTTTTTGTGGCAACAAAAATTTAATACGGTCACAGTTCTGTGTTGGTACAAAATATTTACTAGCCCACGATTTTGCTAGTAAAAAAGTATTATTTTTTAAATGGAGTCATAACTTTTGGTTTAAATATTTAACAAATAATCAAAAAATAGGAACACCTGTGACATGATACTCATTGCGTGTCCATATCACTAACAAATGATAGACAATCCAGATGCATGAAACACCCATCATATCATGAAAAGACTCTAAACTCATATCTCTAAAGCTTTACAAAGATAAGTCATATGCATTGATTCCGACTTAGTCTTTCCATCCAATTGGCAGCATATTATATTATATATCCAGCAATTATATGACATTTGCTTAGTCTATCCATCCAAGGTGAAACTGACCAAAAACAATAACCACAATATTTTGATCAAGTTATTGTTGATGCCTATTATAGGGCCCATCCAACGAAAGCACTTAAGTTGAACATATTAATTCAGCAACTTGCTATGTAAGACCCACAAAATCTCAGAAATTTTAAAAAGGAATTGATGTGTTCAGTATAAGAAAATTTTATTTCCCTTGTTTAATTGACTTGTGTGAATGATTGGTATTAAATTCTTAAAATATGGGTTTAATTTAGGTATTGTTGATAATTAATGACTAATTAATAATTAAATTAAGAACTTTAATTAATTAGCAATTTAATATAGTTATTATTTTATTTTTAATTAATTAAGTTGATGACTAATTACCCTGTTACATTATAATTAACTATGCAAGTTAATTAAACCGTGGTTAGTGAAAAATTAATGCTAAGTATTGAATAAATAAAATTAGTTAGACTTGGATCGAATCCAATTGAATTCGATCCAAGTCTAATTGGACTTGGATCAAATCCAATTGGACATGGATCAAACACAATTGGATTTGATCCAATTGGGGTTCTAAGGTATAGTTGACTTTGTGTGGGAGTTTAAAAAAATTATATAATCAATAAAAACATGAATAAAGAAAATTCAATAAATAATTAAAAGCAAAGCAGCCACAGTAGTCGATAGGACCAAAGACAACGGTAGAACATGTTTACGCTACTATTGCTAAGTAGCTAACCAAGAGCAAATTGGTGCAAGGTACCATGTTAGTCGCTGGATGAGCAACTCTTGTCTTATTTTATTATGGTGCCACTCATTTATTTATTTTTGAAAAGTTTGTTAAATAGTTGAATGTGTATGTCGAGTCTTTGAACTATGTTTTAGATGTACACACCCCAATCAACATTCATTCTTTATGTGTGACTTACATTCTGAACGTAGAAGTATTGATAGAAGGGAAGAATCTACCTATAAATACTATCTTACTCAATATTATTGACTATGATGTCATATTGGGCATGTATTGGTTGTTTGAGCATCATGCTCAAGTTCTATGTCGAAAAGGCAAGGTTATTCTGTTCGAAAGCCTAAAGGTGGAGTTTAGACTTTCTAGACCCACTCTAAATGATCAGGTGATCTCTATATTAAAGGCACACAAGTACCTGCAGAAATCATGCATTGCCTTTCTCATCAATTTCTCCTTGGTGGAACTGAAGATCATGTTGATTGACGAGCTAGACATAGTTAAGGAATTTCCAGATGTGTTTTTAGAGGAGTTACCTGGACTCCCTCTGTATTGAGATGTGAAGTTTTGCATTGAGTTATTGCCTAAAATTGCACCTATTTCAAAGGCATTGTATCATATGGCACCAACATAGATCGAGGAGTTGAAGAAGCAGTTGTAAGAACTGATGGAATGGGGTTTTGTTTGATTGAGTGTGTCACCATGGGGTGCACTAGTGTTATTTGTGAAGAAGGACAGTTCAATGAGATTATGTATTGACTACAAAATGCTCAATCAGACTACTATCAAGAAGAAATATCCATTACCATATATTGTGGATTTGTTTGATTAGTTATAGAAGGCCAAACTAGTTTTGAAGATCAACCTTAGATCTGGATACCATCAATTAAGAATTAAGGATGAGAATATTCTGAAGACTGTCTTTCAGATGAGGTATGGGCATTATGAGTTTGTAGTGATGCCTTTTGGACTCACTAATGTACCATGAACTTTCATGGACTTGATGATCGAGTGTTATGACCGTTCTTGGATACATTTGTGATTGCATTTATCAATGATATCTTGGTGTATTTTGAGAGCGTGAAGAAGCATCAAGAAAATTTGTAAATCATTTTGAGAGTCCTTAGAGAGCACTAGTTGCTTACTAAGTACTCTAAGTGTGATTTTTGGCTTGAAGAAGTCATGTTCTTGGGTTACATGATCCTGAGGAATGGAATGTCTATAGACCCTGCTAAGGTAGAGGTCGTATTGGATTGGAAGCAACTGAAGCACGTTAGCAATATCAAGAGTTTTCTTGGATTAACAGGTTATTATTGGCGATTCATCTAGGATTTTTCCAGGATCGCCTTGCCAATGATGAAGCTCCTATGTAAGGGAGTCAAGTTTGAGTGGACTAACAAAGGTGAGGATAATTTTTAAAATTTGAAGATAAATCTCACGACAACACCAGTCTTGGCTTTGCCTTCTGGTCGAGGTGGTTTTGTGGTGCACACGAACACCTCTGATATAGGATTAGGTTGTGTTTTGATGTAAACCGACAAGTGATAGCCTATGCATCACATCATTTGAAGATTCATGAGCAAAACTATCTGACCCATGACTTGAAGCTGACAACGCTAGTGTTTGCGCTAAAAATTTGATGATAACATTTTTATGGAGAACTATTTGAAGTTTTCACGGACCATAAGAGTCTCAAGTACTTGTTCTCACAGAAAGAGATGAACATAAGGCAACGATGTTGGTTATAGTTCATCAAGGGCTATGAATTTACCTTATCCTGTCATTCAGGAACGACAAATGTCATAGTGAACGTGCTTATCCACACTTCTGATCTCATTTTGTCCAGTCTTATGAGTAGTTGAAAGCTTGTTGAAGATTTTGTTGATTAGAAACCCTTTATGGTTGGTCATGGAGCTATTTCGTTGTCCAGTGTGACCATTTAACCCGAAATTCTTATAAGGATTATTGTAAAACACATAAAGGATTCACAGTATAAGAAACACAAGGCACATGCACAATAAGAGAATACCTCTTTTCGTCTTAGCAATGATGAAAGCATTCAAATGAAAGAATGACTTTGGGTGTCTGATAACCCTGAGTTGAAGAAAACGATTCTTAATGAAGCCCATAAGACCAAGTATACTATCCATCTTGGAGGTACCAAGATGTTTAAGGACCTACAATAGAAGTATAAGTGGAATGACATGAAGTGGATTTATAATAGATGTTTAAGGACCTACAATAGAAGTCAATCAGAAAGAACGATACAAACTCTGAAAGACATGCTGCAAGCATGTATGCTTGATTGAAAAGGTGACAGATGTATATCTGATTTCGGCAGAGTTTATATACAACAACAATTATTACATGAGCATTGGTATGGCTCAATTCGTGGCCTTGCATGGAAGGCTCTATCGATCACCAACTTATTGGGATGATATAATCAAACGATCAGTTAAATAACCCATGGTTTTGCAATACTACACTCAGCAAGTGCATGATTTAAGATAGGTTTCAAAGTCAGTAGAAGAGTTATACCAATTAGCAGTGATGATAACTCACTTTTGTGGTTGGGGACATGGTCTTTGAGAAAGTATCTCCTACCAAGAGTGTGTTCGGATTTAGAAAGAAGGAAAAGCTAAGTTTGAGATTTGTTGGACCGTTCGAGATTCTAGAGCGGATCAGCAAAGCGACATATCGTGTGGCACTTCCACCACAATATGCTTAGATTAATAATGTCTTTCACATGTTTATGCTGTAAAAGTACATTCATGACTCTTTACACATCATTCAGTATGAGAACGTAGAAGTGCAGGACTTGACGGTGTTAGAAAGGCCAATAGCGATTGTGGACTGACGTGATCAAGTTTTGTGATCGAAGACAATTCCTTTAGTCAAAGTGCATTGACAACACCACGACATCAAAGGGTGCACATGGGAACCGAAAGCCAATATAAAAAAAATACCTTAGCCATTTTGATTAGTTATTATAATAGTATTTCAGAGAGGAAGTTCTTTTTAAGGAGGTTAAGATATAAAGCCCATAAAATTTCAGAAATTTTAAAAAGAAACATATTCAGGGTAATGATAAGGCATGAAATGCATATCATATTATCATAAATTCATGAACTTATATGAACTTTTATAGCTTAATATATGTGCTTATGTTTTTTAGCTGTGAAGGAGCTTCAGTTCAAATTTCATCAGAATCTGAGTTAAAACGAGGAAATTAAAGCATTTTTTGGGAAATCAGATCTGTATCGATGCGAATTGGATCTAGACCCGATCCAAAACTGTGATAATGGACCTTCAAATTTGATCCATATTCCAATTAAACCCAGCTCCAAAGACTTAAATTGGAAAATATCAAAAATACCCTCCTTAAAAGTGGCACAGGGTGCTTTTTGGTAATTTTAGAAAATTATAGGTGGTTTTTAGAAAGTCTTAAGTAGGCCTTTTTTAGTAATTTTTTTTATGATTTTAATTATAAATAGGAGATGTCCAGCATAGCGGAGGACGTCTTTGCCTAGGGTTTAATGCCACCCTTTCCAGCCCCTTTCTTCCCTCTTCTTTCTATATTTCTTTCCCCTTTTCTTCTTTCTCGTCTATGATTTCTAATATTCTTCTTTTCCATAGTATTCATGTTTTTTTTCTTGTTTGGATTTATATTTGCTGCAGATACACATGGCTGGAAGCTTTCAACTCGAATTTGGTGTGAACCACCATCTTTCACGAAGTTCGGCGGTCGAGAAATCTTCCCCTGCAACTGACCGATCTCTTATCTTCTTCTACTAATTCTCCTCTCGGTTTTCAGGCGTGCTACAAAAAAAATGCAATTCCTGCAACATAAAGACATTTGTGGAATGAGATATGAGGTATAAGTCTGCTCTTTTTGATGCAAAGCATCCTGAAGATCCGAACATTGAAGACAAGTTGGATCCAAATCCAACTCACCAGACTTGATCCATGATGTGATCCGTTGTAAATCCAATCGTGCAAGACTATCTGAGTCTAATTGGATCTTCGAGAACCCAAATTTATTTTGAATGCCGTATTTCAATTTCTGAGATATTTCGTATTTATCTTCTTAAAGATTATATTTTTATTTTTCGATTCCATTTTGTCAAATTAAGGAATCATATTAAATATTTTTATTTTAATTTTTTTAGGTGTCGGATTTTATGGATCTGGATAGTTCTAGTGCCTTGTAGGATTTCTTTTGTGGCACTAAAGGGTGTATGGGGATCCAGGGTAGTTTTTATTTTTTATTTGCATTTTATTTTAATGCATTTTAGTGTGAGTCCAGGTTTCAGCTTATTTGGATCTTGCCTAAGATCTAGATCCATAAATGGACCCCCTAGTTGGCGTCACCTTAGTTTGGACAATTCTAAGCCCCATTTGAATTCTAATTTGACTTTGAAAGTCAATTGGGCTATTGAAGTATTGTTAATGTCCTTGTTTTAAAAATGGCATTTTCTAAACCTTGGAAAGGAGGCCACCTTGAGAAGGCCTTAACCTCTTTATGATATCCTTTTTTTAGTGTTTAAGTATCCAAGGAGGGGGGCGTCCAGAAGAGGAGGAGCTTTTGTTTTATTGAAGAAAAAATTCTGGAGGAAAATGGTGAGAAGGGAAACATGAGTGTATGCTGATTCAACAATGATAGCCTTTGTGCTCTTGTGTGAGATTGTAGGTTCAACAAGGAAGAAATCTTGTTGATATTGCTGTGCGTGCGAGAAGGCTGAGGCTTGTATGTTGTTGGAAACATGAGGGCTGCTATGCGTGAGCTTTGACTGCATTCGTGGAAGTGCTGGAGTATTCTTCGATCTTGTGCTGCAAACAAGATAACACTTTTTTGAACTTGTTACCTTTATCTTGTGTTCTTTGTGTATTTGTTATCATCGACTATTAGATTCCTAGTTTAAGGTTGTGAGTCTATTTCTAAAGTGTTAATGAATTTTTTCATGTTTAGAAACTCATTTTGTTGATGTATGTTTGGGTTTTGCTAAAACTCATTTTTCTGTTAAGGATATCGTTTATGCATTCGGGTCTGTCTAACATAGTCCCAGTGTTTTGATCGTATCTCCCTAGATATTGGTCTAAATCAGGTGATCTTTGACTTGTTAGAAAGCTAAGATTCTACCCTACAACTTTTTTGTTTGTTATTTTTCCTTAATTATTTGAGTTAGGTCTTGAAAATTCCTGGTAAATTTCTGACATCTAAATAAGACCAAAGTTTTGTCCAGTCCATTGCATCTATGTTACTGTTCCGTGTTTTCATCATATCTCCTTATCTGTTGCATGAAAATTTATGAGTTGTAGCTTGTTAAAAAGCTAATATTTGGCTATTCAAGTTTTCTGTTTAACATTTTGCTTGATTCATGTTTATTAAGTGTCAAAAATCTCTGGCAAGGTTTAGTCCATTGCATGTGACATGAGTTAGCCTCTGCTGTTTGAAGTCTCTGACAGAGTTTTATATTTTTATCATATCTTGTTCCTTTCTGCTTTATTTGTTGATCTAATTGAAGTTCTGAATTAGTAACACCTTGAAGCATATCTTTCATGTTTTGATGTTTTGCTGAATTATTCATCTACTACTTTGAATAGTTGTTTGATTGTCTGCATGCCCCAAACTTTGTTCTGCAAATCACATATTCTAGACTAGAAAATATAGCAACACAATTCGAACATAAATCTTAGAATATTGATAAAAATTTTGCAAACTTTGGTTTTCTATAAAGATAAGAGATTTTCACACATCTTACCTATTTAGAGTTTACCTATTTAGTAATAAATGTTTAGTGTATTTAAATAATGATAGTTTCTTCAAGTCGTCATTTCTACTTTAAATATTTTGAGGTACGATATATGTTGGTGTAATTAAAAATGATATTTAATTTGTAATGGGTCTTTTCTCAAATAAATGTTTTGTAGTACATTGAACATTGAAGTATTTAAAAATGTAATTTATATTGTGATTTGTTTTTACTCAAATAAATGATTTATAGTACATCAATTGTTTTGAGTTTATTTTTATTACAAATCGTCACTTCTTTGTTTAAATGCATGTAAGTACAATAAATGCTTGTTTAGTACTTTATTTTACAAATGGTCATTTCTTGAGTAAATACTTTAGAAGTACCATTTAATGCTTACTAAAAGAATGATGACTTCAAATATAAGTCATCACTTTTTGAGTGAGTGTTTTTGAAATTATATTTAATGCTTAAAAAAATAAATGGTCATTTTTTAAATTAATAAAATAATATTTATTTTTTCAAATCGTCATTTCTAAAATGAATAATTTGAAGTACAATAAATGCTTGAGTAATACTTATATTACAAATAGTCATTTCTCAAATAAATGCTTGTGTATTATGAACCAATATATCTTTTCATAATTTATCTTTTCTTACATGAATGTTTATGTATTATGAACCAAAATTTCTTACGTAAATGTTTGTGTATTATGAACCAATGCACTTTATCTTTTCTTACATAAATGCTTTTGTAATCATGAGCTTTTATATTTTGTCAAAATGTCTTTTTCATATATGCTTGTAGGAAGTACAATTAATGCTTTGGAAATCATGAGCCTTTTATATCTTGTCAATTTGTCTTTTTCATAAATGCTTGTAGTAAGTACAATGATTTGTTTCAAAAAGGTATTTTTGAAATACTACAATATACATAACGTATTTTTTTATGAAAGCTTGACTTTTAGTAAATAAATGGCTTTGTATGATTTTAAAGCATGTAGTCTAATATGAAATATGCATGCTTCTGAAGGTTTTGTTACATATGACTCTTAAAGAAGAAAAAGTCTTCATCTTGAAGTAGCTGATCTTTTTGGATAAACTTTAGTGCATCTCTTTGGCTCATCAAGCTTTTTCTTCAGAGAAGTATGATTGCATCACATAGTTGCACTTGATCAAGTTGTGTTCACTCTTCTTAAGTGAAATAACCTTGCATCAAATACACGTTAAATACATAGCACATCATATCTAGTCATAAAATTACATATCAAGTTTCAAATATGAAAGCATATCATATTTATCATATCTCATGAAAGCATATCATATATTTATCATGTATCATCAAAACATAGTTTCTCAACATTCTCCCCCTTTTTTATGATGACAATATATGCTCCCCTGTCTATAAGCCATATATATATATAATGTTTTAAATATTATATCAAAACAAAAAATGCATTTTATGAAAAAAATAGCAGTCATCAAGAAAAGAAAACACAATAATAAACAATGTGTATCATTTTTCTCTTACATAGGAGAGGTGGAAGGTTTTTTGGTTTTCTCTCCCCCTTTGTCATTGACAAAAAGGAGGGATCATAGTAGGTAAGTTAAATATTACAGACCAAAAAAAATAAATCACTCTGAATTGGACGAGAAATGCAGTTGTTGAAGGCGAGCATCTTGGCCAATCTTTAGAGATTGAAATGCTGACATAAGTGAGGCCTGAGAATTGCAAACATGAGAGATGGTGGAGGCATTGATGACTTGAGTGGAGAAGGCCACGTTCTCATTGTGTAGAGGAACATTGAAATATGTAAAAATACGTGATATGTAATAGCCAAAAGGAAGAATGCGGAAGACTCTAAAATTGATTAAATTTTCAAAAATAACTAATGACCAATTTATAGGAAGGATACAAAAGATGGCATACACGAGAAGAGAGATCTCATTTGCCATGAACCCCCTTGAGTTTTGTTTGGAAAAAACGTTGTGGGAGAGGATCTTTGCGAGAAGTCTCGCATGTGGTTTGAGATTGTTTGAGTGCCATGAAAATTTGGTCGTACGAGTGGAGTTCAGAATTTTTGAAAGAATTGTTCGGTCTATAAGTACTATGTTGGAAAGATCTACGTCGTAAGAGGGTAGATTGAGAATAACCCCTAGAGTGTGATAGTCGAACGAGATGCGATGACCACAGATCATGGTAGAGATGTCCTGACGATTATCATCTATTGAAAGATTAGTGTAGAATAGCCGGATAGGATCTGGATGGTAGGAGGCTTGGTTTGATGATCCTAGAATGTGAGTGAAGTCGAAAAGAGAGGTCTCGAGGTCGAACAAGGTGAAGTCCTCGAAGTGCACTAACCTACCTGGTTGGATGGGAAGTAAACTTATGTAGTTGTAGTGGTGAATTAGATCTGGATATCGCAGATCTAAAAAATCAATCATGTCAGAGTCATCAGAGAAGGATTTAGAAGAGGAGGCCATTTGAAAATTGAAGAAGTGGATGACGAAGAACAAGTGTGATACCAAGAGATAAAAATTGGTGAAGGTATGATGAATTTTTTAAGTGATAAAGGAACGAATGCACGAGTTCATTAAATAGAGAAGGATGGGTTATTTCCTTAATGAAAAGAAATAAGGCTAGTATATGTATGGTCAGATCAAATTTTGGAAGGTAGTTTATTGAGTATATGTGGGGTGATCCATAAGATAGAGGCAAACAAGAAGACATAAGAGTGGTTTGAATTATTGTGTGAGAATATAATAAAAAAGCATAGTTTCTGACATAAAGAAAATTTGATATGGAAGAGTCCATTGTTTTTAGAGAGAAGACATTGTTTGAAATAAAGTGGCAACAACAATACTTTTTACGTTTGAGAATAGGGTCCAATTTAAGACAAGCTTTTTATGAGTGATTGATAAGTATAGACAAGACATAAATGAAGGATGAATAGAGACAAAAAAATATAAAGCACGATGTTACAAAACAATGAACCACGGATTTTAAAGAATCCGGTCATAGGAGTGATGAGACATAATAAGTTTTGAAATGAGGAAGAGCCAAAAAAAATGGCGTGAAAAGAAATAAAGTATTATATGAATGTACGAATGATATAATGTGATATGATAGTGTGAAATAAAAAATGTTCAATAATGGCCTAATAAAACAAATAACAAGTTGGTATATAATTCATGAGTCAAAGATTGATTTGAGGCAACATAAAGGAGATAGGCTTAATTTTCGTAAGGGAGGTCTTGAGAAAAAGACAAGAGAGAGTTATGAGAAAAATGACATGAAGGATTTGTCATGATAGCTTATTTAATGTAAAGTTTTTATGGATAGGCGTGAAAGGATATAGGTCATAGGGTAATCATGTGATGTGTACTTTGG
This sequence comes from Nuphar pumila, assembly GCF_984573655.1. Classification (NCBI taxonomy): domain Eukaryota; kingdom Viridiplantae; phylum Streptophyta; class Magnoliopsida; order Nymphaeales; family Nymphaeaceae; genus Nuphar; species Nuphar pumila. Next base: position 1,325,280 of record NC_143256.1, on the reverse strand, counting down.
AAGATATGACATTTTTGAAAGAAATGAGTGACATAAAGAATGTGTCATGATTAATGTGTTTTTATATTTGTAATTTTTATGAGTATACTTGAATATGAGGACACACCTTGACTTTGAATAGTGGTAAGAGAGATGATGAGACCAAAAGAGAAAGAGTAAAAAATGTATTCGAGAGATTCATAAAAAAATGATAAGAATAGATAAAGTAAACTTTGATAAATAGCCTTAAAAAATGTAATATGTATGAATGATAAATTAAACAATAGTACAAACTAATGATAAAAAATTATATGATATTGCAAAGTTTTATCTGAGTAAAAATACAATTAAGTGTGATAAATTAATTATATGTCACTTAGTTTACAGATTCCTAATTCTCTTCTAATTTGTATAAAGTCTTCATGTTTTAAAGGTTCAGTGAAAATGTCTGCTAATTGTTGATTAGTGGGTATAAATTCAAGTTTAATTATGTTGTTTAAAACTTGTTCTCTTAAAAAGTGATATCGAATTTGTATGTGCTTTGTATGTGAGTGAAGAATAGGATTTTTGGATACATTAATTGCACTTGTATTATCACATAAAATAGTTGTATTTTCAATTTTTAACCAAAATCATTTATAGTTTGTTTCATCCAGATGATTTGTGTACATGTCAGGCTTGCAACAATATATTCAGCTTCAGTAGTTGATAATGATACACAGTTTGTTTCTTACTGAACCATGAAACTAGTGAGTGCCCGAGCATATGACACGTTCCACTTGTGCTTTTTCTATCAGATTTACTACCAGCAAAATTAGCATCACTGTATGAGATTAAATCAAATATAGTGATTTTGAATAAAATAACCCAAAATCAATGGTTCCTTTTAGATATCTCATTATTCTTTTTACAACTTTAAGATGTGATTCTTTTAGATTTGATTGAAATCTAGTACACAAGCAAACACTGAACATAATATCTGGAAGGCTAGCAGTTAAATATAGTAGTGATCCTATTATACCTCTAAATAATTTTGTATCATCAGTCTTACCATCTTCATTTTTGTTCAATGCAGTGGTTGTGCTCATAGGTGTATTCTTTGAAGCAGTTAAGTTCATGTTGAACCTCTTTAGAAGTTCATGAGCTTATTTTGACTGATTGATGAAGACTCCATCCTTGGTTTGCTTAATATGCAATCCAAGAAAGTAGGTGAGTTCTCCCATCATACTCATTTCAAATTCTTTTTGCATAGACTTAGAAAAATCTTGACAAAGACCATTGTTAGTAGATCCAAAGATGATATCGTCCACATATATTTGAATGATTAAGATATGAGCATCCACTATTTTTATAAATAAAGTTGAGTCTGCTTTGCCTACAGAAAATCCGGTTTTTAATAAAAAAAGTTTTAAGTCTATCGTACCAAGTACAAGGTGCTTGTTTTAGTCCATATAAAACACATTTTAGTTTAAAAACATGATTAGAAAATTGTTCATTTTCAAAACCTGGAGGTTGTTTTACATATACTCCTTCATTTATAAAACCATTTAGAAAAGCACTTTTAACATCCATTTGATATAGTTTAAAATCCATATAGCTTGCATATGCCAAAAACATTCTTATGGATTCAAGTCTAGCAACAGGAGCAAATGTTTCATCAAAGTCAATACCTTCTTCCTGATTGTATCCTTGAGCCACTAGCCTTGCCTTGTTTCTTACAACATTACTTGATTCATCCAGCTTGTTTCTGAAGATCCATCTTGTCCCAATGATTTGATAATCTTTTGGTTTTGGTACAAGATCCCACACATCATTTCTTTAGAACTGATTAAGTTCTTTAGTCATTGCTAGCATCCAGAACTCGTCTATGATGACTTCATCAATCTTTTTAGGTTCAAGTTGAGAAATGAAAGTCATATTTGCAATACATTCCAACTGAGCTCTTGTTTGAACCCCCTTGGTCAGGTCTCACAAAATCTGCTTTTAAGGATGATCTCTGGTTTCAGCAAATGTTCTTTGATGATCATCTTCATTAGATTCAGCTGTGTTATCTAAAAGAAAATCTGTACTTTCAAGATCATCATCATTAGTCTGATTATGAACAGATTGACCAATAGATTCATTAAAACTAACATGCATAGATTCTTCAATAGTATTAGTACTTTTATTAAAAACTCTGTATGCTTTACTATAACTTGAATATCCTAGGAATATGCCTTCAACAAATTTAGCATCAAATTTATCAAGGCTATCTCTTGTGTTCAGGATAAAGTATTTACACCCAAAGACTTTAAAGTAGTCTATTCTTGGAGTTCTGTCATAGAATAATTCATAGGGAGTTTTATTCAACAAAGGTCTAATAAGTACTCTATTTGAAATATAGCATGCAGTATTAACAGCTTCAACCCAAAAATATTTAGCAAGATTGTAATGTTGAAGCATAGTTCTAGCAGATTCTTGAAGGGTTCTATTCTTTCTTTTTACTACACCATTTTGAGGTGCAACTCTAGGAAAGGCAAAGTTATGTGAAATATCATGCAAGTTACAAAAATTTATAAAAAGATCATTATCAAATTCTCCTCCATGGTCACTACGAATTTTAACAATTGTAGAGGATTTTTTATTTTGTATTTTTTTACATAAAATCTCAAATTCACAAAACGTATCACTTTTATTTTTCAAAAATATTATTCAAGTGAATCTTGAGTAATCCTCAATAATGACAAAAGCATATTTATTATGATTAAGGCTAACTACCCTAAAAGGACCAAAAAGATCCAGGTGGAAAAGCTCTAAATGTATTTTACTTGACACAACATTCTTTGATTTGAAAAATGATTTTGACAATTTTCCTAGTTGACAAGCATCACAAAAATAGTCATTTTTAAATGGTATTTTAGATAACCCACATACCAAGTTATTTTTAGCCAATTTAGAGATGTATTTAAAGTTAACATGGCCCATTCTCATATGCCATAAATTTTGAGTCATTATTTGCTATGAGACAATGTTCAGTAATATTATCTAAGTATAATTCATATACATTATTTTTCCTTATACCTTTTAAAACAATGTTTTCGTTTGTGTCCATTATGAGACATGCATTATGTTTAAAACTGACATTATATCATATGTCACACATTTGACTGATACTTAGGAGATTGTGTTTTAAACCTTTAACAAGGAGAACATCTTTAATAAGAGGTTTATCGATATTACCAATATTGCCAATCCCAATTATTAAACCTTTGGTGTTATCTCCAAAGGTGACGGTTCCTCCTTCTTTATGATGAAGAACAACAAAAAGATCTGGATGTCATGTCATATGTTTTGAACATCCACTGTCTAATATCCATCTGTTCTTCTTTTTCAATGCCTGCAACAGATCAAGTAAAAACTCTCTTTGGTACCCAATCGGGTCCCTTTTTGTTAGATTTTGGAACCCATATCCATTTTGATTTGGGTTTATCTATAATCTTTGATGAGTACATAAAATTAAAATTGAAATTATAATACTCTTGTTTAGGTTCAGCAGAACCTTTGACGAAAGTGGTCTTTTGATTCATACAAGAAGGTTTACTATAATGAGAGTAACCAATACCATTCTTGTAAAAAGATAATTTTTGAGAGGAAAGAAGTTTGTCCAGGTTTTCTTTTCCTTTGGTAAACTTAAAAACTGTTTTCATAAGGTTTTCAGTTTTACCTTTTAATTCTGAAATTTCTACTTGAAGATTTTTAGTCTTGGAGCTAGTAGACGAGATTTCAGAAGTAAGCATGAATTTTTTTTTTCAACTCAGAGTTTTCAATAATGAGTTTTTTATTTTTCTAGAAAAGCTCAAAATTCTCAAATTTTAAAACTTTATTTTTGAGACTCATTTTTCTAGATTCTTCAAATAGTTCTTGAAAAGCATCTAGAAGTTCTTCAAAGGAAAAGTCGGAAGTTTCACTTACAGGGCTTTCTTCTGCCATGAAGCACATATTTGCAGTTTCTGCTTTATCATCACTTGACTCTTCACTCGTGGATGGTTCTGAATCATCTTATTGAGCATGCACAACCTTTTTCTTGAAGAACCTTTTATTTGGTTCCTCAACTTTAGATTTTCTCTTTAGTAGAGAACAATCACACTTTACGTGACCTTTCTTATTGCATTGATAGTACATGGTGTCTTCTTTAGAATCTTTCTTTTCTTGATGTTTTTTGGACAGCCTGTTCTTTCTCATGAAGCGCTGGAATCTTCGAGTAAGTAACGCAATTTCAGACTCTTTTCCTGAGTCCTCATTCTCAGAGATGGCTGGGAAGGCTATATTTTTCTTTGGAGATTGTTCTTCTTCCCTTCTTTCTTTCATATGGACTTCATAGGCCATAAGATTGCCTGTAAAACCCATGAATTTTAAGAAATTTTTAATGAAATAAAAACGTATGTTTATGTGAAATAATATGGTTTATGAAATATTCAATATGATTTTTTATGGCTTGCGGGCCAGTAGAGCGAACCCGGTAACGGATATTAGAAAGGGTACTTGGATCCAAACTTTAGCGTGATCCGATGATCCAACCCGGTTCACGGGGCCAAGTGGAGAAATCCGATGGTTATGAGATAATAGTGTGAGATCCGAAGCACATTTATGGTGAGAGAGTACAAGTTTAGAACCAACGGGTGAAAAACCCACTTGAAAATGGAAGAAATCCATCAACAAGGTAAAACGTCCAAATATGACATAAAAAGAATTTTCTTGTAAAAGTAAAGATCAAGTGATGGTGTGGTGTAGTGGTAGGGCACATGGTTGTTTAGAGTCACAACCCAAGTTCAAAACTCGTGGTGCGCCCACGTAGAAGTGAAAAACATTATTTTTTTATGAAATCCAGAACAAAATTGAAAGGGTTATATACAATTTAATTCACACCCTTTGCAATGAAAACAACATAGCACAAGTGGTGGGGCTCATTACCTGTTAAGTTGAAGACCCTAGTTCAAAACCCTCTATGCACGGATTTTTCCTTTTTGCACAAGAAAAGTGATAATTTTTACTTTAGTGGAAAAAAAATTAAAAAAAATAAATAAATAAAGAAGAGGGTAAAAACGTGGGATCTTAGCCAATCCTACTACTTAGGCTTCTTCATTCCAGTTTCCACATTTGTAGTGGAATCCCACCAAATGGGATGAAGGGGTACCCATAAAGCAACAAGTATAGGTGGTTGAGAAAATTTTTCTAAAGAGAGGAAGGGGGCGATTTTGGAAATTCCAAGCACCCACTAAAAAGGTGGGCTGGAAGTTGAGTTTTTGAAAAACCTAAACTTCCCTAAGAAGGGGGGAATTAAATGAGAAAGTTATGATGGGGAGCCATACGAGACTACCCATCTCTCTCTCTCTCTCTCTCTCAACGTTTCCTATTCCTCCTTCCCTTCTATTGTGAGGGTCAACCTCCATTGTTGGACGTGTGGACTCCATTGTTGAGGTGGTGTGCCGCTCCGACGAAGAAGAAATAGTGCAGCCGTGCCATCGTGAAACGCCAAAGAGGTAAGGAGCATTGTTATTTGTATGTAAGTGTTTGATGTCTCGTTTCACAACGATGCTGCAACATCATCGAGGTTATGTTGTCAAGCACCACCCATATGTGCGGGCGTTTAGGGCTTAGAGGCCATTCATGTGTGGGCTGGAACACCTATTAGCCAATAAGGCAATCTGCAGCGGTTCAGCAAATGGCTCTCAACATTGGCCAACGCTGGGGTAATGTGGTGCTTTGGGCACACAGTCTGGTACCATGTTGTGAACTACCATTAAGATGTTGTGGTGGAGATAAGATGGATCGTTTCGCCGCACCAGAAGCAACCGGTTGGGGCAGCAACGATCAAATCTGATACTTGCAGGGTAAGGACGGGTAGGTTCGTGGCGAACCCGGAGTCTACGTACCCCTACCGATTGGAAAGCGTAGGTCTTATTACACACCATTAGAACCCATGACGTCTGTTCAAAACTTCTTATATCACGCCATTACCTAGTAGATCTGGACTTACGGGTGACCTGATTACCAACAAGCATGTGCCTGCAAGAAACATGATTAGGAAATAGGCGTGTGATGGAGGCACTTAGTAAATTATTGTTGTAGATGCGTGACGTCTCTTTCTTTTTGCTATTTCTTAGTAACTATTGACTATACTTGCCTGATCTAGGTTAATCGCAGATTCAAGCTATGCTTTAAATTTTTATTTTATTTCACCCTGGTTACTGCTTTTCGTAGGAGATCATATATTGGTGGTAAATGAACCTCTAAACATTAGGGATTACTTTGGACATTTAAACAAGCTGGGGTCGACTGGACCCCAGCCACAAAAAAAACTGTGTTGAGATATTTCCACTGAAACGTCAAACCTATACTGGACGCTACCAGATTGTTAGAGATTTCTTAAAATGCTAGTGTTTGACAGATTTGTAAGGAGTGTTATCATTTCTTAATATGTTGCAAATTCATACAAATATATATATATATATATATATATATATATATATATATATATATATATATATATATATATATATATCGTGTGAGCAAGAAAGAGGGGATATTAAAATCAAACGTTCCTCTCAAGTATATCCATACTTTTAGTTTTTTTTTTTTATGTATTTTAATATGGAACCTAAGAAAAACGTGCAGGCAAGTACATGTATAACAAATGTATAGTTGAAATAGTATGTTGAAAGGCCATGCTAGACATGGTGTTATGCTGTACATGTTAGTATGTTTATATATATTTAGTGCCTCAAATAAGATCGTGAGGATAGATATGATTACCTTGTTTTTTTTGATGCATGTGTTCAAATGAATCTAAACATGTTGTTCCACTGTACATGATAGTGTGTTAAACTTGTTACAACATGTATCTTGATCATAAAGTTAATGTTAGGGCTGTATAAGAAGTACGTTATTCCATTTCTGGTTATAAGAGAACACATTCATGTGTATTGAGAATGTCTATATGAATAAGCAAGAAACATTTTTTTTAAGCTAGACACCATGCTTACTTGTTTGGGTGCTTATAGAAATAATTTTTTTTTATAGGTTTGGATATATGTAGATGTCATACATACTGAATTTCAAATGGCAAAGGACGTTCATTATTACTTGCAAACATGCAATCGGGTGACGTTAGGAAAAACATAAAATTTTGTATATGAAAACAAGTGTACGAGAAATAGTGTTGTAAGGCTACGTTTGAAAAAGAAAAAAAAATGTGCGTTGGAAGGGGGTCGATTGATCCCAGCCTCACTCGGTTACACCAGGAATAATGGGTCAATGGAGGCCCCTTCCGGTCAGCCCTCCTTGTCCTGCATCGATATGGCCGACACAGGCTAGCCAAGCCGATAGGTGTGAAATATATATATATATATATATATATATATATATATATATATATATATATATATATATATATATATAGTAATAATAATAATAATATTAATTGGTACTCATCTGGAGGCTCGATTTGGTTCCAGTTGGGACGGGGCCGTTGTAAACTGACAGAACTAGAATTGGGTGAGCTCGCTATGTGTCACCATGGCTGGTCAGGACTGTACACCGTTTGGGTGGGTCCTGTGCGGGTGGGTGTCAACGAAGTAGGCCAAGGTGCATCAGCCACTCCCAAACGGAGGCGGGTATTAAAGTGATAATCTGGTTTGGGTCATTTCATGGCCACAAAACTGCTGATCAGTTGGTCGGTACATGTTGGGTGTCAATCCTTAGGTGCCTAAAAGCACAGTTTTTTTGCTGGGATCAGAAGTGTTGAAACGAATAGTGGCACATACTACTATGTCGTTGTTAACCATAAGGGTTACCACAACCACTAGTTTGGTGGTAATATTGTACCACTTTCGTTGGTGCGCGGTCGAGACCCATGCCGGTACTAACTAAGCTTATGACAACCGATACTTTGGGTGAAGTCCATATGACTTCACTATGGGTGCACGTAAGAATATATATAAGATGGTTCGGTACGGGGGATGCAGGTGCATACACCCTCGTGCAAGGCTTAAATGAAACTGTGGGCTTCGAGTCAAGCCATGTTCGGAATAATGCTATGTTGATGGTGCTTATGACACCTTGACCCAGAAATGAATACTATGTGTGTGAACCTCAAGTCAGTTTCGGGATTTTGAGAATCCTCTATGGTGCGATGACTCGCACAGGAAAATAATTGAGAAATCAAATGAGATTTATGAGGCTCTGAGTACACCTGAGAGAAGGGTGTATGTTACCGGACCCATGATCTACCTTGGAGAGGGTCGGATACGATGTCGAATGCCTATGCGTACCTATAAGGAAATGGAAAGATAAATATAAAAAAGTTTACATTGATCTCGTAGTTGTTTGTGAATAAATGTTGAAATCCTTGCAGTGGATCTTGTAAATGATAAAAACACATAGTGCGTGTAAGAATGAACACACACCTGGTATTTTCTTGTTTCATAGCAAAGTAGAAAGCATGCCTATTTCAGTGGAATTTTTCTTCTTAGCAAGTTATATTGCCTAGAACTTTACAATTATGATATCTGCAAATGTTGCACATATTTGTACACAGGACACTGAGCACAACATATAAATATAATACTTCTTACGCAGACAGGGGAGTCTGACCCTTCTGCATTAAAACTTTTCAGGTAATGCATAATTGGAGCATCATGGCGTCGTATTTGGAAGTAGTCAAGAGATCTCAGTTTTTCAGTGTTTCCTGTTTAAACTCTGAATAGTTAGATTTGTATTTCCATTAATGAGATGTACTTAATGTTTTAATAAATGAATGAAATGATTTCAGTACCTCTCTGGCTTACCTGTAACTCGCCCGACGCTTTGACTTGTCACTTCCGCTATTTAAAAAAAAATTTTACTCCAAAATTTTTACTATAAAAAGTTGGGGCGTTACATTGCCTATTAAGTCATCCAGAGTAAGCTTGGAAAGATCTTGGGCTTCTTCAATAGCTGTAGTATTTTTCTCCCAGTCAGTTGAGAGAGTTCTCAAGATCTTTTTCACCTTATCAGTCTGGGAATAAGTTTCACCCAGAGATTTAAGATCATTAGTGATATTAGTGAATCTAGTGAACATTTCAGTAATGGTTTCATCCTTGATCATCTTGAAAAGTTCATATTTTTGAACCAATGATGAGATTTTAGCTTCTTTTACTCTGTTTGTTCCCTCGTGAATAACTTCTAGAGAATGCCAAATATCATAAGCAGAATCACAAATAGATATTTTGTTAAATTCATTTTGGTCTATGGCACAATATAAAACATTCATGACTTTTGCATTTAAGTTTGCCATTTTTTTTCTTCATCAGTCCATGAAGAGTAGTTTGATGTAGGAGAAGAATATGGACATTCTACGATTTTGCATACAGCAAAATATACAAACTTGAGAAATATGGTCATTCTATATTTCCAATAGCCATAGTTAGTGCCATTAAAAAAAGGAGGGTGAGATGAGTGTTGACCTTCGATGTCACGAGCATAAGAGGTTGATGCCATTTTTGTGTCGGAAGACTTGTTATGTCTATACCAGCAGAACCTGCTCTTATACCAAATAAAATTCCACTAGAGGGGAGGTGAATAGTGAAATTCGTTGCAGATCGATAATATAAAAAATATGACAATTAGGCACAACACAATAAACACAGGATTTATACTGGTTCGACCGAGTTACTGACCTACATCCAGTCCCCAAGTAAAACACTTGAACCTTTCACTATAAAATCCGTGTTACGGGATAAATAGTACAACACCCTCTTCCTCAGAGGTCTACTTCTCTCAACAGAGAAGGGAAACACCCTCTTCCTTAGAGGTCTACTTCTCTCAACAGAGAAGGGATACAATAAAAAATAGAAAGTTACAACACTTTCCTATAGAACCTTCAGAATGATATGCAGAGTATGAATACACGTATGAAGATTCTCTCAGAATGTTCCCTCTTTTGAAAAATAGGCAGAATAATCTTTCAGGAGAACATAATGTTTTTTTTCTTTTTATTCACACACTTGATTCTTTTGACAGAGAGCTTTTCTTGTCTTTTTCTCTTTTTTTTTCTAAGTTCTTTTTCAGTGTGTCGAGTATGAATATTTCTCTTTGAAAACTCACATGTATCACTTTGAAATATTATTTTGTCTGTATATATAGGTCTTAAAAAATAGTTGTTGCTTTTTGAAATGCTTTGAAATAATTGTCCTTTTATGATGTGAGATGCCAGGTCATCTAAAAAACAACTTTTTATGAGAAAAGGTGTGTAATAATGTGTGTATTATATATTACGTTTTCAAAAAATCGTCATTCCATATATTAAATATTTGTTAAGTAATAAATGTTTAGTGTATTTAAATAATGATAGTTTCTTCAAGTCATCATTTCTACTTTAAATATTTTGAGGTACAATATATGTTGGTGTAATTAAAAATGATATTTAATTTGTAATGGGTCTTTTCTCAAATAAATGTTTTGTAGTACATTGAACGTTGAAGTATTTAGAAATGTAATTTATATTGTGATTTGTTTTTACTCAAATAAATGATTTATAGTACATCAATTGTTTTGAGTTTATTTTTATTACAAATCGTCACTTCTTTGTTTAAATGCATGTAAGTACAATAAATGCTTGTTTAGTACTTTATTTTATGAATGGTCATTTCTTGAGTAAATACTTTAGAAGTACCATTTAATGCTTACTAAAAGAATGATGACTTCAAATATAAGTCGTCACTTTTTGAGTGAGTGTTTTTGAAATTATATTTAATGCTTAAAAAAATAAATGGTCATTTTTTAAATTAATAAAATAATATTTATTTTTTCAAATCGTCATTTCTAAAATGAATAATTTGAAGTACAATAAATGCTTGAGTAATACTTATATTACAAATAGTCATTTCTCAAATAAATGCTTGTGTATTATGAACCAATATATCTTTTCATAATTTGTCTTTTCTTACATGAATGTTTATGTATTATGAACCAAAATTTCTTACGTAAATGTTTGTGTATTATGAACCAATGCATTTTGTCTTTTCTTACATAAATGCTTTTGAAATCATGAACTTTTATATTTTGTCAAAATGTCTTTTTCATATATGCTTGTAGGAAGTACAATTAATGCTTTGGAAATCATGAGCCTTTTATATCTTGTCAATTTGTCTTTTTCATAAATGCTTGTAGTAAGTACAATGATTTGTTTCAAAAAGGTGTTTTTGAAATACTACAATATACATAACGTATCTTTTTATGAAAGCTTGACTTTTAGTAAATAAATGACTTTGTATGATTTTAAAGCATGTAGTCTAATATGAAATATGCATGCTTTTGAAGGTTTTATTACATATGACTCTTAAAGAAGAAAAAATCTTCATCTTGAAGTAGCCGATCTTTTTGGATAAACTTTAGTGCATCTCTTTGGCTCATCAAACTTTTTCTTCAGAGAAGTATGATTGCATCACATAGTTGCACTTGATCAAGTTGTTTTCACTCTTCTTAAGTGAAATAACCTTGCATCAAATACACGTTAAATACATAGCACATCATATCTAGTCATAAAATTACATATCCAGTTTCAAATATGAAAGCATATCATATTTATTATATCTCATGAAAGCATATCATATATTTATCATGTATCATCAAAACATAGTTTCTCAACAAGATTCATTGGAAACACATGCACATTGCGTAACTTTCCCATGTTTAACCCATCTGTTGAAACAGAGTGCTACTAATTCGAATCACAGAGTGTTTGAGTCATGTTCGGACTCACCTGTTATAAATTTTAGATTTCGCGTGTGGAGATCCATTTGGATCTCGGATCATGAATCAACTCATATGTCGATTCTATACCACTTTTCTACCCCCAAACTTGTCAGGCAGCCCTTGAGGTGTGCCTTCCTCTCCCTCTCTACTTTACAATTTTTATTTTTATATTTATTTTCAAAGAAATTGTGTCTTGGCTATTTTTCTTTTGAGTTTAGCTTTGGGTTTTGATATGTCATGTTATTTATCGTTTAAAGTCCATTTTCAAGGTTTGATCATTTTTTTGTTGGTGTTTTTGCCGAGTCTTGAGTCATCCAGGTCAAAAAACTTAACCAAAAAGGCTTGTCGGTTAAGTTTGGATTTGTAAAATCTATTTGTATCAACCCATAAATTAGTTTATTTTTATATTTTCATATATTATATTAGTTTTAGTTTAGTTTTAGATTAGATCAAGTTCTTTTTTGTTTTAGATTCACATTTTTATAAAATAAAAATTAGGCATAAATAGTCTTTTATCATTTTTCTTGATTTTGAGGCATATTATTATGTTTTAATCAAAATCATGTATATTCTAACTATTTTCTTTAATTAATTAAGTAATTAAAAATAAGTATAAGTTTACAAGATAAATTCAAATTTCTGGTAACCTATTTTATAAAATCTATCAAGAATAGCAGAATGCTTATAAAATCACAAAATTTTAACCGTGGTTACTTGTACCTATCCAAAATACAACCCAATAGACCGTTTATAAAAATAATGAATATAAAAATAATTAAAAATCATTTATGAAACCTTGATCTGACAAAATTGGGCGAATATTAAAGCATGTTTGTTTTAAGATTCACCCAATTTTTTTATAAAATATTTGAAGTCAATTTTTAAAGGTGTTTACAACTTTTATCAAAGATGGGTCAAAATCATCCTATAAACAGGGTCAAAAATTGGGGCTCTGTTAAAACAGGCATAACGTCAACAATACCGATAAAAAATGAGTGAAACAAGATTTTAAATTCAAGATCAGATGATGATACTAATTTTATTTAGATTTTTGGACTGGTATTCATAGAGTTATCAATTTATTTATGAAACTGGTCGGAAAAAATATGTCAGACATCACAACTTAAGGTTTCTCAGAAAATGATTTTGTAAAAACCTTTTTAAGATTATAAAACCTTTAGAATTTTATTATTATTTTTTGTTCTGACTTAATATGGACTAATACATGAATAATACTATAAAGAATCATATTCAAACACCAAATCCAAAACAACACTGGATCCGAACCTAAATCAATTCAAGATCTATAATACAAATGTATATGCAAAAATATTTATTCACTTGTTTAATCCACATATTTTAAATTTTATAATTATTCTTGAAATATTCTTTATAACTTGAGTCTTAATTTTATAATAACTCAAAATCAAGAATTTCAAGAAAACCAAGAAATTGCATTTTTTCAAACAAACCAAAATCCAAAATCGCTTAATCAGATCTCCTACGAGATCTACGGCTCATAACAGATCTAACTAGAGTCCTAGTTTAACTTAAATTCTTGAATTTTGCCTAAATTTAACCTAAATTTAAAAGTTAAACTATATCAAAATCGCAGGTGTTACAATCAAGGTTCCTTGAATCCCTATGCTCCTACATGAGATATATCATTTCATGCATGCATGTTATGACATTTCAACATGCTAACATAGTCAGTAGGATATTGTGACTCATCACTCTATTGAGCGAAATCATTCATTACAAATATTAGTTATATGATGCAACATTTTTAACAGAAAAGCTAAATTATCACATAATTTCAAACATATGTATTCCATAATGTGAAGCATCTAAACCTTGAGCATACGTAATTCCTACACATTTGAAGTAATTTATACATGTATTATCATAAAGCTCATAAGCATATGTAAAAGCTCGTACACAGGAGTAAAAGCTCGTAATGCATGTCAACAACTTGTAATATATGTTGAAAGCTTATAATATAGGTTAAAAACCTGTAATACAGGTTGGAAGCTCATAATATATGTTGAAAGCTTATAATATAAGTTGAGAGTTCATAATACATGTTAATGACTCGTAATATAGGTTAAAAGCTCATAATATTAGTTAGAGGTTCGTAATTAAGGTTGAAAGCTTAGAATATATGTTGAGAGTTTGTAATACATGTTAGAAGCTCATAATATATATTAAAACTTATAATACATGTTGAAAGCTCGTAATACAGGTTGAAAACTTGTAATACATGTTGAAAGCTTGTAATATATGTTGAGAGTTCGTAATACATGTCAGAAGCTCGTAATATGTGTTGAAAGCTCATAATACATATTGAAAGTTCGTAATACTGGTTGATTATAATATTGGTTTATGCATAATGAAAACACATAGTGGTGGTTAAGAGGGAGCTAAGGGATAAAGGGGAGAAGGATGGGTCAAATGGGTTAGAGATTGAGAGAGGGCCCTATTTATAGGTGAGGCAAAGGCAAAAGTGCTCTAAGGATACTTAAAATGGGGTAACCACTTGGCACCCAATTTATTACAAGTGTTAATAGACCATGTGCATATGTGGTCCGGGGGGTTGGGAGGTTTTAAAAGGTGGAGATCCAAATCCAGTTCAAATGATCTACCATGGTTTAGTTTGGTAGGTTCTACCTATATCCTAACGCGAGACTCTTTTCCTAAATTGCCATGTACCTCGTATAAGAGTTTTTAATTAAGAATTGGGGTGGGGGGTCGAAACGGTGGAGATCCAAATTTCTACCATCATTTAGTTTGGTAGGTTCTACCTATATCCTAACGCCAGTCTCTTTTCCTAAAATTGCCATATACCTCATATAAGAGTTTTTAATCAAACTTAGATATTGGCAAAAATAATTTTATAAAGTTGACCAAGATTGGTCAAAAGGGTTACGAACGAAATCGACCATCAGGTTACCACAATCTTTAAAAACCACTAAAATTACTTATATACCCTCAAAACTATCAGGCATGTTTCGAGCCTGTACCAACATGGATTTTGATAAAATCACTTGCTTTCTTTTCAAAATTTTGATGCTAAAGCAACCGTGCATATAAAATAAGTCATCAAAGTATCCATCATTTTAAATATTCAATAAAAATTATCAGATATTACGAGCGATGATGCCGAAGAGAGAGGGCTGACCTGTGTTGGAGATCGGCTGAGAGAGAGAGAGTGGAGAGATGGGCAGATCTAAAAATAATGAGGACTGTCCGATCTGATCCCGACGGCCCTTAACAATTCAACCAGCAAACACAGTTGAGAGGTATACATATTCCAGGTGCCTGACCCTTTTTGTACCTACGACGTGCCTATTGATCTTTGATACGGGTTTTGAAGTTGTTGTTTTCTTTAAATATAACCTCAAAAATGTGTTCTGCATGATCGATCTACTAGGAAATCACACTTGAATCAAGTTTTTTCTGAGAAAAATGATTTTTTAAGCATTGATTATTTTTTGAAATGGTAGACCATTGATTTTTTAATCTTATAAAAACCTAACTTGGTGTTGGAACTGAATGCCGATTCCCACAAAATCAAGCATGTAGATCACATTTGTATGGTAGATTTTAGAAAAATTAGAAGCAATCTTTCCAAAGCTTGATAGGCACGCCGTAGGGATAAAAAACGGCCGTCTTGCTTCTCTCTCTCTCTCTCTCTCTATATATATATATATATATATATATATATATATATATAGTGATGTGTAGCAGTGCAATCCATACGTGCGCAAGCATCCACCGAAATGCAAGTGTGATTTTTTTTTTTTAAATCAGATATCCATGTGATTCTGTCCTTCATGCTCGCTCTTGCAGCACTACATCTGCGGACCATACACTTTAAATAAATGACCTTGATGTCCTTCACTACAAAATAGCATAGTGTTTTTTCTTTTGTAGCGTAGGACAAAATATAAAAGCTAATTATAGCTGTAACCCGTAAGACACCGAAGACGCGTTGTCATTGAATTACCAAAATGCCATCACCGAAACAGGGAGACATCGTCTGTTAGGTGTTCCGTGAGGTTGCTATTGGAGAAGCTTATCTAATTTGGCGGGTGTTGTGTTTGGGAACGCAAGGTTTCTAATTCTCCGAGATATCAGGAAACCTGTAAAACGTCATCCAACGAGAGAAGCATATTAATCAAATCCCCTTTGGTTTTTTGGTTGCTCTCTTGATCATTAAAACATATGGCAAATAGGTGGTGATGCTTCGACTCTCAAGTCATCATGACTAAAATAGACTCTGAAAGAGAACCTAAACGATTGATATGCTGCTCGGTCCAACTTAGCCAAGTCTATCAAGCCCAGATGCTGTCTTCAAGTGAGATTGATTGCTAAAATTAGCGGTATATTTTTTTTTAATTCTAAGATGAGCGGTTCAAAATGTGGACGAGACATGGTAGTAGTTTGTCGGATGTAGTGTGGGTCGTAGATGAACAATGTTCGAATTGAGCGGTTATCCTGGAGAAGAGGCTCAAATTAGACCTCGCAGGAGTAAGGAACCTATTGGTTAGAGATTGTGACCTAGCCGAGGCCCCTAGGATCTAAAACCGACTGCCAAAGAGGGGGAAGGGGTTGATAATAAGCAGGGTTGACAGTAAGCAATAGCAGATCTTGGTCAATATTAGTAAAAAAAAAAAAACCACCAAAAACGAAGGATGATGCTCCACATCGAGTCCGGATCGGGTGCAATATGATTGCACAAAAATTTGTGCATTAAGCACCCCATCACCCTTGATCCCACACTGAGCTGTTTCTAAGATGGAAGATGATTAGGTGCTTAATGCACAAATATTTGTGCAATCATATTGCTACTGACCTTTTCACCTCCACCACTTCGGACCTATCTGCAGTTGGTGGGGTTTGGTTGTGGTTGTGGGTCCTTCTCTGCTTTAAAATGGAGGGCAGCCAACCCAAAAAGAACATGCTCTCGAAAAAAAATTAGAGTGAAGAAGAAGAAGAAGAAGAAGAAGAAGAAGAAGAAGAAAGCCCAATTGAAGAACTCAAGAATGTGGAGGAGGGAAAACACCATGTTATCATTGTTGTTAATGTTAGCCACATTAACCAAGGTTGTGGTGTCCTCAGTTTCATATGATCACACCTCAATCATCATCAATGGACAGAGGAGAATCCTCATCTCCGGGTCCATTCACTACCCAAGGAGCACTCCCGAGGTACATTCATCAAAAATATGGAAATGGGGAAGTTGCGTTCTCCCCTTCCTCTCATTTTTGGACGTTCTGTAATGGAACTAATGGCAAAAAACAAAAAAAAATATTGGGGTCTTGCAGATGTGGCCTGATCTGATACAGAAAGCCAAAGATGGAGGCCTGGACGTGATACAGACTTATGTTTTCTGGAACGGGCATGAGCCCTCTCCTGGAAAAGTAACAACCCTTTCCTTTTACTCTCTGCTTCTTCACACAAAAAATCCATTTTTTTTATTGGTGGAAGTTTTGGTTTAGTTTTCATTTAATTTTTTTTATTTCCTGCAGTATTATTTTGAGGGTAGATATGATCTTGTTCGGTTCATAAAGCTGGTTCAACAAGCTGGCCTTTACGTCCACTTGCGTATCGGACCTTATATTTGTGCTGAATGGAATCTTGGGTTAGTCTTTCTTGTTCTGCAAATAAGAAGATGCACATTGTGTATCATGTGCATGGATATTATGATTTATGCTTGAATTTTGTTTTGATTTCACAGAGGATTTCCAGTTTGGTTGAAATATGTACCTGGCATCAGTTTTAGAACTGACAATGACCCTTTCAAGGTTTGGTTTTGTTCCGTTTCTGTTAATTGATTTCATGGATTTTCTTTCGGTGGTGTGTTTCATAGAAATTGTGAAGTGAAAACATGAGTTTTAATGGGTTGCTTTCATTTCGAATCATGAAGATTGCAATGAAGGGGTTCACTCAGAAGATTGTTGACATGATGAAAGCTGAGAAGCTATTTGAAAAGCAAGGAGGGCCGATCATCCTCTCACAAGTATGGATGCATTGTTCGAGGATAAAGGTGCTGTTAAAGGAAAATATTCACTTCCTCATAGTTAAGTTTTGGTTGGTTTTGGTTGGTTTTGTGTTTGTAGATTGAGAATGAGTATGGCCCAGAGGAATGGGAGATTGGGACCACTGGCAACGCATACACAGCTTGGGCTGCAGACATGGCTGTATCTCTTGGTACAGGAGTGCCATGGGTCATGTGCAAACAGGATGATGCACCTGATCCGATTGTAAGTTTTTTATTGAGTTAGTTGATGCAGTTTACTTCCTTCTTATACCATCGGACCAAAATCACACTGCTAATTGTTCCATATATATATATATATATATTGAGTAATGCTACGGTGCGCTCTGGGAGTACCTACTCCCACGTACTAGAAATCATGGTTGTAGGTTGTATCTTCTGAATCAAACCTTATGGATGTACTCAACATAGTTTATTTGATAGAAATCATGCTTTGGATCATGTTTTTTGGACATAAAATGGGATTTTTCAAGTCATGAAATTTTGATACATTGTGAGCCGTTGATTTTTAAAGGTCTTAAAAAACATAAATATATGCTATAATCACTTGATCCAAAAACATCGAGGCTCCAAACATCATTTTTTTCATCGAAAACACATGATCCAAGTGTGGATTCTTAGTAAATCAGTCATGCCCAACACATTTATGGGTCCGGAACCGCATAAAAAGCACCGTAGAAGCCCGAAAAACCCATTTAGTATGCAGTTTAGCCAGAGTTACCGGAAGCTTCTTAGGTAGGTGGGAAGCTCGCTTCGGAAGCGCGATACTCCTCGGTTCTGAAACTTCATGTGAATCTCGATTCCCCCATGCTTCTTTTATGTTTCTCATACACATGGTCTATGCTTCCTATATGCTTTTATCATGTTTCTTTTCATGTTTTTCATGTATTTCCTCTCACGCTTTAAATAACTTCCCATGTACTTTCTCTAAATTGATAACCATCATTGTTAGATTTTAACAAAAAATCAATTCTTTTACTGAAAAATCATAAAATATTAGAATGATCAATTTTATTTTAATTTTTATTTGTTTCTTGTTCGATTCCTATTCAGTTACCATATTGCTTCATTTTTTATTCATATTTTGCTTTTGAATTGATACTTCGCTTCTCGCTTCCTATAAATTTTAAAATGTCTGGCTTCTCGCTTCCGCTTCCTGTATCGTTTCTCGCTTCAGCTTCCTAGTTTGGCAACCTTGAGTTTAGCACCAAATGGGTTTAGCACATACCCATTTTCCTATATATAGATATATAAGTAACTGAAATATGCAGATTTTCATAGTTTTTTTTAAAAAAAATTTCTAAAATTTCACCATAAGGATGTGATCTATATGTTTGGTTTTATAGAATCAGACTCTTAGATCATCCGATTACAATGTATAAGAAGGATCTTTGAAGGCTTGAAAATCAATGACTCAAAATTTTCGTAAATACTGAAGCATACAAAATCACATTTCTTGATCCGATTACGGTGATCCAATAGTTGATTCCAAGCAAATGAACTACACTGAATGCATCTGTAGGGTTAGATTTGCAAAGAACCCTATGAGAGTCTCGGTTCATATTAGTTTATATATTTTGCTGATTTACATATTCCAATTTCCCCCTCTCTCTCTCTCTCTCTATCTATCTATATATATATATATATATATATATATAAAGTAATCAGTAGGTGCTAAATGATATATGCTAAATGATACGTGCTAAATGGGTTTTTCTGCTCTTCCGATGTTTTTTTACAGTTCTGGCCCCATAAATGTGTTGGGCATAGTTGATTTACGAGGAATCCACACCTGGATCATGTGTTTTCGATGTGAAAAATGATATTTGGAGTCTTGAAAATTTACAAAGATTTTCGACCATTGATTTTTTGAACCTTACAAAAACCCACTCATGTGTTGGAATCGAACACTTAAAGACTTGATCCCTATAAAATCAAGTACATAGATCACATCTGTACAGTCAGAATTTAAAAATAAAATGATATAACCCTGAAAAGCCCATTTAGCACGTATCATTTAACATATTTCATTTAGCACGTACCCATTAGTCTCTCTCTCTCTCTCTCTCTCTCTCTCTCTCTCTCTCTCTATATATATATATATATATATATATATATATATATATATATATATATATATATAAAAAACGGGTACGGCATATGTAAACTAGCAAAATATGTAAACTGTTCATGGGTTTTTTTATTTTTTTTCTAAAATTTCACTATACAGATGTGATCTAGATGCTTGGTTTTATAGAAACAGACTCTTAGATCATCCCATTACGATGTATAATAATGATCTTTTAAAGCTTGAAAATCAATGTCTTAGAATTTTCGTAAATATTCAAGCATACAAAATCACATTTGTTGATCCGATTACAATGATCCAATAGTCAATTCCAAGCAAATGGACCATACCGAATGCTTCTGCATGGTTAGATTTGCAAAAAAACTTATGAAAATCTCGGTTCATAGTTCATACTAATTTACATATTTTGCTGGTTTACATATTTCAGTTTCCCTTTATATATATATATGAGAAGTTCTTCTGTTTTCTCCTTATACTATGTCAAATAGTTGGTTTTATATTTATGGTATGTTCTTTGTGTTTTTTTCTTCTGGTAATGTAATCAGTGGTGGTTTTGGAATCTTGCTGGTATAGGAAATTGAAGATCAGCTTGATAAATTTAATTTTGTTGCTTTACATGTTTGTGATGTTGGAAGAAGAAACTAGTATTAAATTTTCCTGTTTATTATGTTTTTGGGTTGTTTCTGCTCCAGCATGCCTGAGGTTAAATTGTTAGTTATTGAAGGAGTTTAAATATGATTTTCTGTTTCAAAGGCAGTTGCACTGTAAATGCAGCGGTACTAGGACTTGTTATCTCTGCTCCTGATCAATGGTCAATGTTGTAACAGATTAATACATGCAATGGTTATTACTGCGACTACTTCACTCCAAACAAGCCATATAAGCCCAAGATGTGGACTGAAAACTGGACTGGATGGTAATAATTTTTTCATAATACTACTCCGTGTCTACTGGCAATATGTTTTTTGAATCATCCGTGAATTTGTTCAAGTAAATTCATGTTTGATCTGCTACTACATGCAAGGTGGAGTTTGGATTATTTCCTTTAATTGATACTTTAGAAAATGGTCATGTTCAGATCATCTTCTGATCTCTTGTTTATATTTTAAGTTTTTTGGTTTGATTCATTCTTCCTAGGTATACAGAGTTTGGTGGTGCAGTCCCCTATCGACCTGCTGAAGACATGGCATTTTCTGTTGCACGTTTCATTCAGAAAGGAGGGTCTTTTGTCAACTATTACATGGTAAGAGTTAGTCCTAAATGAGCTGTGGGAACTAGTTCAGCATGTTCCCTAGTGAAAGTAAATTGGTTCTTTCAGTTTTTATTTGTTAAAAACCAATCTGTTTGATGTTATATATGTATCAATGTCCGTTGCAGTATCATGGTGGAACTAACTTTGGCCGAACAGCGGGTGGGCCTTTCATCGCCACTAGTTATGACTATGATGCCCCTTTAGATGAATACGGTATGTTACCTCTAGTATGAATTTTCTTCATTAAAGGGCTCATTTGCGTGCTAGAAAAATATTTGGATGAAAAAATAGGATAAAACTTTTATGGAAAAAAAGTCAGATCTCTACATCTGACCTTTTCTTTCTCCAGATAAATGAGCCAAAACTGACTAAAAGTTCAGGTTAAACTTTTTCCATGTTTGGTTGAAACATGGAGAAATGCATGGGTCCCACCATTTTGAAAGATGCTTTTTCTTCTTCCAAAACTTTATCCTGCAACCAAACGCGGCCTAAGGGAGGATCTTGTGGTCGGTAGACACTATGAAACTATTAGCAGAATTCTGTTGCTGTATTGTCAGGAATTAAAGTTAATAGTTTATGCTTGATACAACATCTTAGATTTATCATTCATGATCCAATAATTAGATTGAATTTCTCTAATATTTTTTTAATAGGATTGATCAGGCAACCAAAATGGGGCCATCTGAAAGATCTTCATAGGGCCATAAAGCTATGTGAACCAGGTTTAGTGTCTGGGGATCCTACTGTGGCTTCACTTGGGAACTACCAAGAGGTCAAATGCCTTCCTCTTTTATACCTGTGCTTTGCCAGAAACTCGTATATATTCAAATAGCAAAATTGAACTGACTGAATTTTTGTCTCTCCAGTCTTATGTGTTCACCACAAAAACTGGAGATTGTGCTGCTTTTCTTGCAAACTACGATGAAAAAGCCACTGCAACAGTGACTTTTAGAAACATGCACTACAATCTCCCACCTTGGTCAATCAGCATCCTCCCTGATTGCACAAATGAAGTCTTCAACACTGCAAAGGTGAGAGAACTCTTAGGATATTTGGATTTATCCATTCATTGTGATCAATTATCATGACCTGGAAGCTCATGAGTTATTGGATACTGGTACAGGTTGGTGTGCAGACTTCAAATATGCAGATGGTTCCAGTGGACAACCATGAATTAACATGGGCATCATATGATGAGGAGGTTTCTTCATCATATAGTGATGACCCCTTTACTGTTGTGGGGTTATTAGAACAGATAAATGTCACAAGAGATGTTAGTGATTACTTGTGGTACATGACAGAGTAAGTACAAAGTTGTTCATTTCCTTTAATTACATGATTTCTAATATGTGAACAGATATTTGCTTGGATGTCAAGTGATTGTCATGATAATAACGTAATTCTTCTCTTTGTGTTGTGTGTTCAGTGTCAATATAGATGCGAGTGAAAATTTTCTCAGTAGTGGTCAATATCCAGTTCTCACTGTCATGTCAGCGGGCCATGCGTTGCATGCCTTTGTCAATGGCAAACTTGCAGGTAGTCTTTTGTGGCTTATGCAGATGTAAAGTTGTAGTATCAACAACACTAAACTTTCACTGATATTTGAGCAACTATTATCTGTTGGCAGGTTCTTTTTATGGAAGTCTAGAGAACCCAAAGCTAACACTGACCTGCAGTGTGAAACTATGGTCTGGAAGTAACAGGATTGCACTTTTAAGCATAGCAGTAGGCCTGCCGGTTAGTTTTCTTGGTTTTTCCTTTATATTCTATATGATCATCACACTTAACATTACCAGTGTCTTCCTAAGATCAATTTTCCTTCTGCTTTGTGAATGTAGAATGTAGGCAAACAGTTTGAGACATGGAATGCAGGTGTTCTTGGACCTGTTGAGTTAAGTGGTCTTAATGAAGGCCGAATGGACTTGACATGGCAGAAATGGTCATACAAGGTCTGTTTAAGCAACCTGAAATTAATGGGATTTTCTGTGCTGAATCTTGGAAATCACAATTAGATGTTCTTCGGCAGGTTGGTTTAAATGGTGAAGCTTTGAGCCTTCACACACTCAGTGGAAGCGCTTCTGTTGAGTGGATCCAAGGATCATTTGTGGCTCAAGGACAGCCACTAACATGGTATAAAGTAAGGCAAACCAAGATTGTCAAAACCCATCTTCCAATGTGATATATTTTGAATTCATTCCCAATTTCACTAGATCTTGACATGCTTTTGAACTGCTTTGTTTTGCACAGGCAACATTTGATGCACCATCTGGATCTGACCCCCTGGCTCTAGACATGGCCAGTATGGGGAAAGGTCAAATATGGATAAACGGGGAAAGCGTAGGACGCTACTGGCCTGCTTACACTGCAAAAGGAAACTGTGGAGGCTGTAACTATGCTGGGACTTTTGATGAGAAAAAATGCCTAACAAATTGTGGCGAGCCTTCACAGCAATGGTGAGAGGACCAACCTACTTGATCTCAGTACATTGTAGTCTGAAACTGTCAAACTAAGATCTTGTTATGCCAGGTATCATGTTCCTCTTTCTTGGTTGAACCCAACTGGGAATCTTCTAGTGATCTTTGAAGAATGGGGTGGTAATCCTTCAGGAATCACTTTGGTGAAGAGAACAGTAAGAAGTGCATGTGCTGATATTTCAGAATGGCATCCAACTCTGAAGAACTGGGAGATCAAATCAAAAGGCAAACCTGAATCACCACAAAAGGCAAGGGTTCACCTCTCATGTACTGAAGGGCAAAAGATCTCTTCCATTAAGTTTGCTAGCTTTGGGACTCCACAAGGACTGTGCGGAAGCTTCCAGCAAGGAGCTTGCCATTCCCCACATTCATATGATATCTTTGAGAAGGTCTGTTGCAAAATCTGTGTGTGTGTGTGTGTGTGTGAAACCACTGAAACTCATGCTTTTATGGTTTTGTTACTGCAGAGGTGCATTGGACAGCAGTGGTGTTCTGTGGTGATCTCCCAAGATGTCTTCCGCGGAGACCCATGTCCAGGAGTCATGAAGCGGGTGGCAGTTGAGGCAATTTGCAGTTAAGTATGCTGAAGCAGACAGTAGGAGTGAATGGGTTCAACTATCGTTATTTAGCTTATAAATGAACCCCATAGTTGCATGTTCATAGTCACTTTTGCGTACATACCCAAGATCAAGCCAATTGTTTCACTGGACAGATGATTTGGCAATAAGAATGGCAAATCATTTAGCAGGAAAAAGGTTGCAAATGGTTTGGTCTTAGCATTTTAGTCTATATAGAGCAGTTAGGAACATAGTATGTATGCGTCATTGTTCAAAATTTGAGGAACGGATCTAGCAACAGAGCTTCCACAAGAACTGTAAAAATTTAGAACAGGCAAGAACTTGTACTTTGATGTTTGTTCTTATGTTAGTCCCCATTGTTTTGGTTCATTGCTTTCATCCTTATGGAATTGAAAACTTGAATTCTACCCATATTCACTCTCCGATTGTATCAATCACTTGGGCATCAGCCTGTATGAAATGAACAATTTCAATGAACAGAAGTGGTTAACAACGAAATAATTAAGTTGCTGTGGATATGCATGAGATGCCGTAATGAAATTATGAGCCAAGTTTGTAGGAAAATGATGAGAGAAATATTGGAGTTTTTCATAGATTCTAAGGACAAGGCTCCATCGTGATCATCTCTCTCTCTCTCTCTCTCTCTCTCTCTCTCTCTCTCTCTCTCTCTATATATATATATATATATATATATATATATATATATATATGTATTAAAATTTCATGACTCAAAAATAATAGTTTTAGATCGACATCATAAGATCCAAGGTTTGATCCTCAGCAAACAAACCATGCTGAACACGTTTATGTGGTCAGATTGAGTCAATAAAGCTTAAACCTATGATTTTCAATATAATAATTCTGTGCCTTCAATAGCACTAAATATATATATATATATATATATATATATATATATATATATATATATATATATATATATATATATATATATATATATATATATATATATAATAGTTTTAAATCAGGTGATCATGACATGTAAGCATGTTATTCAAGGGTTTCAAAAATTAAGGGCCCACAATGTACTAAAATCTCACAACTCAAAAAATCAAATTTTTAGACCTAAATAACTTGATCCAGGGTTTGATGCTTAGTAAACAAACTATGCTATACATTTATGCAGTCAGATGTAGTTGATAAAGTTTAAATGTGTGATTTCCACCTAAATAGTTTCATACCTTTAATAGCACCAAATATATATATATATATATATATATATATATATATATATATATATATATATATATATATATATATATATATATATATATATATATATATATATATATATATAAGAAAACACCTAACGTTGGACAGGTAAGACGTTGGACACACACCCTATGTAGATTTACATAAAATTAGTGATGATCAAGACTGTCGCTATTGTGCTGGGCAGAAAAACAACTTTTAGCCGCGGTCACAACAGCCACTAAAAGTTGTTTTTCACTAAAAGCATGCCCAATGCTGATTGTGCACACGTCCAATAACAGTAGATGTGTTAGTGGACGCACACCCGCTGATTGCGCATGTGATTAGTGACAGGTGTGCGTTTAAAACATGTTTTAGCTTCAGCAACGGTCCTGGACTGCGGCTAAAAGTCAAAAAAATGAAGAAAAAAACACATCAGAAGCGCTGCACAAGTCCAATGCTGTTTTTGATGATTGGGTGTTCGATGATATGTCCAATAGTATATATATATATATATATATATATATTTGATGTTATTGAAGGCATGGAACTATTGAGTTGGAAGTCATCGGTTCAAGCTTTATCAACTCAATTTGACTACATAGATGTGTTACATGGCTTGTTAGTTACAAACCAACCTTGGATCGGGTTATTTCAATTTAAAAATAAGATATTTTGAGTGATGCAATTTTAGTGCATTGTGAGCCATTGTTTTGAAACCCTTAGAAAACTTGCTTACGTGTCACAGTCAAATGATTCAAAACTCATTTTGTAATCAATAAACTTTGCAGATCACATCCATACAAAAAGGTATATAAAAATTGTGAAAAAGAAAGTGATTTAAGTCAATAGTTTCATGCCTTCAATAAAGACGACTCTCCAAGGGTCCCTATTTATATCGTTTGAACGGGCATCGCGTCTTCTTCCCGAGACTATTCCCATCTAGCATTATCTTTGCTTTTGCACCATAAAATATATTACGCATTTACGAGAGTAGAATAGAGTACGGATTTATGAGAGAGAAAATTAAGTGTAAGGGTTTTATTTCTCATGCAATCATATATACACATTTCTTAAAACAATGAAATGATACCAGAAATAGTCCCACATGGATGGTGCAAGAGAGTAAAAGAGGAGCCGTCCTTTCTGGACAGGTTACCCGAAAGCCCATGGGCTACCGTGAACACCCCAAAATTTCAAAAATTTTCTTTTTGCCCCTGCCCCCCACCTTTTGAGTAATTGGGTCAACTTTTGATCAACTTCTAATCATTTCTCGGATTCACTTCTTTGTGAAAGATCCGAAGCCCAACTTCATTTTTTATATTTGACCCAATCCCGAATCCAAATCAGATATCCAAATTCAATTCTAGGCCCGAATATTCTATTTTCAAAAATCCAAAATCAATTCTCTGTATTGGATCAGGTATTTTATCCAGATCCAATCTCCATTTTGATCCATTCCTCAAACGCTATTTCCTCAAATCGAGATTTGATTTCAATATTTACTCAAAACTTTGGATCCAGATCCATTTTAAAACCCAATTTTTAGAATTTAACCCTGCTATTTCAAAACTCCCATTTTTTTGTAAAATCCTCAAAATTTCAAAATTCAATACTTTTGTAAACTTTTCAAAAAAATCTCATTTGGATC
The DNA here is from genome assembly GCF_984573655.1 of Nuphar pumila. NCBI lineage: Eukaryota > Viridiplantae > Streptophyta > Magnoliopsida > Nymphaeales > Nymphaeaceae > Nuphar > Nuphar pumila. The sequence continues at coordinate 1,298,215 of NC_143256.1, read as the reverse complement.
ACATCTTTTAAATCCCTCACATTTCACTCGTATTTTTAAGTTTTTCTTTGAAAAACATAAAAGAAAATTTTCATAAAATAACTTTACTCTCTTTTTGAGAAATCTTTGTAAATGAAACCCCCTTTTTGAAAACTTTCAAAAAAATGAAGGACCACTTTTGAAATTTTTGTAATGGTCTCCCTCCGTTATAAACCAACGCAGGGGAGACCATCTCGCATCTCCCATCCACCGAGCATTGCAGGGGAGCACCATCGATCCTTGCTCTCTTCTCTTCTCCTTCTCTCCTTTCCCCTTCTTCTTTCTTCTTCGTTTTCCCTCTCTCCCTCTTTTCCTCTAGTTTTCTTCCTGATCGACTGAAGGGGGTCAACCTTACAGCAAGCTAAGGTAAGAACCATCTCCTTTCCCTTTTGTTTTTCCATGAATCCATTTCTTTCTTCTTCTTTCTTTCCTCTTTGATTTTTTTTATATATCGGTCTCTGCTTCTTCTCCATTGGAGCATAATATGCAACATCGATCTGCCTATCGCAGCATCAATTTGCATTTTGCAATAGGACTTTAATCTTTTCTTTGATTACATTTCTTTCATTTTTGGTTTATATATTTTGATTCTCTGCATCTTCATTATGTGTTTTTATTTCATTACCTATTAGTTGCAGCTGAATCACCGCGTCTCATTCTGTGCATTTACTTGTTCCATCATCATCCTGTGTATCGCAATTCTGATCCGTATCCTGTTTCATTTTGATTTCCTTTTTTTATTTTGATTTCCTGTTTGCATATGATTTCCTATTCCATTTTGATAGTCTGTTGCATTTTGATTTTTTGTTTGCGTTTCGATTTCCTGTTTTCATTTTGATTGTCTGTTGCATTTTGACTTCCTGTTTGCATTTCAATTTCTTGTTTTCATTCTGATTTCCAATTTGCATTTGATTTCTTGTTTCATTTTGTTCACTGCATTGTATCCATCTAACCAGCATCAGATTCTTTTTTTTTTTTTCAAATATGCTGAATGATAACGTTTGAACACCTTTCATCATATTTTCATTCTATGCATAACAACAATTTGAACATTCAGCAGTGATGATTTGATATAGCAGTGCTGATTGGATTCAACAGTGATTCATTTGAACATTCTGTGCATCCAACCTCACATCTTCATCGCATGTTCCCTTTAGTTCATCTGAGCATCGCATCTCATTAACCTTCTATCTCACTCATTTACTTCATTCGTTAATTCCATTCATTCCCTCTGTTCTCTGTTCTCTGTTCTCTGTTCTCTGTTCATCTCCTCATTGTCACCTACATATTAGTCCATTACCTGTATTGACAACATGTAGCACATTAAATCACCTACAACACCAATCAGCCCTGTGCATTCTGTCACAAATGTGGTTCTGCTGAGCCTTGTACTGTTTGTTTCACTTGTAAAGGAAGCATTTAAGGATTGGAAATGGCTGAATAAAGGTAAACGGTAGTCCCATTGATGTATTGGTCGAACAAAAATGGGTAACCACACCTTGGAAAAGGCTGCAGGTTGGAGATATTGTTAGGGGCTCAACCCATATAAGCTTTGCTGAAATCAATTGATTAAATCCACCTGTAAACACCATTGAAATTCATTTGCTAAATGATGCTGCTAATCGATTTGTTGCTGCTGAAGGTGACTCATCGAGATGTTGTGTTGTGATAAATCAATTTGCAAACTCTAATTACCAACCTGCTGAAGTTGATTCGTCAATTTACCTATGTATTTCAGATGCTAATTAGTGTTTACTTACAAGCACTTGCATCTCACATTGAATTAAACACTTGCATTTGGTCACTCCATTCGATCACCTACACTTAATCACCTGCACATAGGGATGGTAGTGGACCGGGGGAAAGCGGGGCCCCACCCCGCCTCGCTTGGACCGGGAATGAAGGGTATGAAACGGGGATGGAGGCGGGGATGAAGGTTAAAATCCATCCCCGTTCGGGGGTGGAGGCGGGGATGGACGTGCACTTTTCCCCGCCCCGCCCCATCCCCGCCACGATCCCCGCCTCATCCCCACCCCAACCCCGCCTTGACCACTTTTCCCCGCAATATCCCCGCCCCGTCCCGCCTCATCCCCGTTTGAACCGGGGATGGAGGACATGAAACAGGGATGAAGGCGGGGGTGGAGACCTTGTCCCCCGCCCTGCCCCGCCCCACTGCCATCCCTACCTGCACATTACACATAGTGTTTAGTTTAACACCTATCATCATAGGAGACTGCATATCCCCATCACCAGCTGCATTGTGGTTTCCTGTTTCAATACTTGTATTTTTGCACTTCTTCATGTCCATACACCCCGTTTTGATCTGCTGCATTGCATCACTATTACATTTAATTGGTTCACGACATTCATTCCACTATGTGCCTCTTACTATATTCACTGTATTCACTGCATGCACATGATTCAGTTTACTGTAAAACACTTTGACTCGCTTGTTCAAAATCCAATTGAAACACCTGGATTTACTGATTCAAACAACAGATTTCTGATTTGCTATAAAATACCTTGATTTGCTGCAAAATCATCCTGATTTACTATAAAAATGCCTCAAAGTGATGTATGAAGCTAATTTATTGTACAATGTATAGTCACTTCGGGAAATCCTCTTGCAGAAACTGATTTGCTTTGTAATGTTGTGTGCCATCAACTGGCAAATTAACTTGCAATGTGGTGTTGCTGATTCACTACTTTTGCTAAGATCAATATACTGACTGGGATCACCCTGTTATGATGTAGAATTACCTTGATACTGTGAGGAGTTCATTGGTTGAAGGTTGTATAAAATCTACTGGTTCATGTGCTAAAATCAATGGGTTGATATTGCTAAAACCCACCTGTTAACACCATTGAAATTCAGTTTGCCAATGCTGCTGCAAATCGGCTTAAGGTTGTTGAAAGGTGATTAACAGATCTACTGTAATATAGTAAATTGATTTGAATGACCATGAGCTGATCATCCTGTAGTATATGCGATTCATGTTGCATGGTCATCGGCCTCTTCATTTCTTATGTTTGCATATTAGCAGGGGTTTGCCCTTCATACTCTATATTTCACCTCTTATATAGTATTACATTAGCAGGGGGTGCAGTTTTGCGTATTCTTGTCCATTTAAATTCATGTCATTTACTTTGCCACCACGTTGTTACGTGCATAGGCTACTGCTTATGCAATTTACTTAGCCGATGTATGATTTCATACATCATGCACTGCTTGCGTAATTTATTTAGCTGATGTACAGTTTCATACATCGTGCATCGCTTACGCAATTTATTTAGCTCGATGTGTGGTTTCGCACATCGAGTCTTGCTTTATATCATTTACTTTGTCATTGGACTGTTACGTATATAGGTTGCTACTTACGCAATTTATTTAGTCGATTTACAGTTTCTGCTTATGCAAATTATTTAAATAATGTACAATTGCGTACATTATGCATCACTTATGTAGTTTATTTAGCTCGATGTGTGGTTTCGCACATCGAGACTTGCTTTATATCATTTATATTACCATCGTGTTGCAATGTGCACAGGCTTATGTTTTGATATATATGTATTATATATATAGCTTTGTAAGGTATGCAGTTTTGCAAATTTCTGCCTACCTTGCATTATACTTGTATTTAAAAACGCAAATTTGGGCATGTTTGCCAAGTCTTTAAAGAAAAAGAGAATTTCATGCGAGATTTCAATGTTTGTAATATTTTTTATTTTAAAAAGTAAAAATGAATATCTAGTGGTTGCTTATTCACAACCAAGTCATTCCCTTAACTCTGCGTAGCCCTAAGAGGTATGTACGGTCTTTTATAGTGATATCCGAATGACTCAGATACTCCCAGCCTAAAACACGGGACTTTAAGAATTCTAAATAGTGTTGGGGTTTCTTTTTTAGAAACCGATACCCCTTTCATCGTAACGATACCATCAAACATGCACAACTTGTTAGTAGTACGATGATTGGATGAGAGGTTTATGCTAACCTCGTAGCGTGCAAATGCATAATGATAAAAAAAACACATAAATGGTGATAAACAGAACATTGAGAATTCTAAATAATGTTGGGGTTTCTTTTTGAGAAACTAATACCCCTCTCATCATAACATGCATGGCATGTTAGTACTACAATGATTGGATAAGAGGTTTATGGTAACCTCATAACGTGCAAATATACAATGATGAAAAAAAAATTACATAAATGGTGATCATCGCCTTCACAGGTAAGATGCTCGATTTGGTTTGAAAGACCAGAGCATATAGAATGGGTCGTCAATTAAAATAGAACCTAACATACCCATTTGTCTCTTGGTTCCGTCAAGGGAGAGGATGGGATGGTACAAAAACTTTGATGGATATGTTGTTAACAACTACACTCCTCGAGCAAATGACCTGGTGTCCCTAGTCATCAAAGTTAAGGGATTGGGCTACCAAACATTATCCTAGGTGGTAGATCCCATGGACTTCTACAGGAGTTGAATGTATTCTTTGCCACGAATGCCACTAGAGAATTCTCTCTCGATCACTGGCCGTCCCCTTTGGAATAGACTCAGCTAGTTGTCAAGGGTATCAAAATACATGGCATAACAAACCCCTGTGCAGTCTCAGTTGTTTTTACGTTTTAATGTGCATACCCTCAAGACAGCTAATATCGAAACAAAGTTATCATGTTCATTTTACTTATTTTTGACTTGCACACTGCGAAAGAGACAATGTATATGTTAGATTTGTTCTTAATTTTGATATCTATACACCTACCAGATTTTTATCAATCTGACCCGTTTCATGGGTAAAGGTGATGATTAGGTTGAAACGACAAGTGATGGCATGATGACGTGATGATATCAAGATGAGACTCTTTTCTTAACGTTTTGCTCCTGAGGATATTTTATAATTTGGTATAAGGGTTTCTTTGAAATTTCACTTTTTCGTATAAACTTTAAAACCTCGTTCTGAATCTATTTGGTTTTAATGAATGTATGAAGTCACAAATCTATTGTGTAATGAAAAATGTTTACCCGTAATGCGCCCAAGGTTCGTTGACTTGTTATTTTGAACACCATTTTCCGCTAAACTACTATGTTAAACTCTGATAAAGGAATGATTACAAGGCTTTCAAAATTTTCTTAAAAAGTTACAAGTCCGAGATTTTGGGAGCGTTACATTTACTCTTGTTAAATGTATGAAAATTTGAAGTAATTCATGCTTACTTGTTCTAATTATGTATTTTGTATAGTTCCACCCTACTGAGACAAATTTTGTTTGACCCTATGGATTTTAATGTTTTTCAGATAGCGAGTGATCTCACGTATGATGGCAGGAGATTATGATAGGGACTGAGTCAAACCTTTCCCAACCTCTGAGTGTTTGGACTAAGAGCAATTTTAATTGCTCAAAACTTTGATATTTAATTTAATTTGTTAATGGACTTTTATTATTAATTTGGACATGTATAGATGTTTATTCAATCTATAAATGTTTAATTTTTTAATTAAATACATGTATGGATATGAATGTAAACAATAATATAACACACTAAGTTTTTATCCCGACTAGTTTTCTTCTGAAATTTTATAAAAGTATTTTAAAAGCATTTAACAAAAATCATAATTTTCAGACGTATAGTACACGTATTTAGTTGTGGGTTTTAGCCATGGCGGATCAAAGATCAAGTTGATATTAGGTAGGTGAATAACGTGCAGCATAAGGGGTGATGTTGAAACATGTTTTGTTTTGTGCATCGATCCACTCTAAATGGTGGGATCGATGGCATAAGCCTTGCATCGATATACTTAAAAAAGAATATATATATATATATATATGCATGCAACTTGCATGTTATGTTCTTTAGAAAAAGTATCGGCATTTTCATGAGACAGGATAGTGTTGTATGATGTTTGCATTTGAGCATATAAGAATCAATATCCAGCATATGTTGTTATAAATGAATAGATATTGTTCTCATGTTAACATGTTAAATTTTGGACCATATCTTTGCAATACGTATGCACCTAATTTTTTTCATCGAGTTTATTCATGATGTTTAGCAAGTGTAGGGATTAAAAATATGTCTGATATGGTTGTTATGCTGTTTTTTTGTTGGAGCACATATGAATCAACATCATGAAGTCACGGTTATGCACAAAGATAAAATTTTCTTATTTATCATTGGTCTGGTGCGCTTGTAATAATTAGATATTTGGTTTATTTAATGGATTATTATGCATTTAGATATCCAGATCTAATATGAGTATTCAGTTACAACCATAGCCATGATTCGTAGGAGGATCAAATATAGGGTTTATTTCAAAAAAAATATTGTTTAAAAAGTGGGACGCTCAGAATTTTGATTCATGCTTAATACATCAATGCAAGTCGTGAAATATATATCAATCATGTTGTATATATATTTCTTGTTTATGCCAACTATGTATCTACAGTTTCAACCTATGTTTATGAGCATTGATTGTGACTGTATTTACTTTTGAATATATATATATATATATATATATATATATATATCATGTTGTATATATATTTCTTGTTTATGCGAATTATGAATCTGTAGTTTCAACCTATGTTTATGTGCATTGATTGTGACTGGTTAGTTTAAAAAAAAATGAGAAGACTTCGCTAACTGAGAACATGTGTGCAGCGGGCTGCAGGCCTGACAGCACGGTATAATATGTTGACTGACCAGCCAAGCCTGGTCAGCCTGACCAGACCGACCAGGGTCTGACGACTCTGCACAAGTTGTGCACTGCCATGAATTTGATGTACAACCAGTATCGGGCATCTCTGCTGGGTATTGCAGACCTAAAAAACACTGTATCACTGCTTCAATTGGGGTTTGTCATAGCCCCAGTTTGTCTTTCAGAAGTTATATCAAAAAAATAATAATAAAATTAGAAACCTACTTGTGGCTGATCGGCTGGAACTGTCAATGCCCAACCGGCTACCTGCACCTTCAAACACTCTCAGCCACACCCTCTTGCACAACAGACCCGTGCTATTGTGAGGAACAGGAGCCACATCAGTTAGTAAATGGGTTTGGATTTGCCATTGTTGTTGCCGACATCCCTTCCTAGTAAGAGAGTGATTGGTTGTTACTCTTGGTACGACTGCAGCAGGCTGCAGTCCTGTCACGGACTTGCTGCAGTATCATTGTAAATAAAAAGAAAAAAAGAATTATACACATATACGAGGAACAACCTAACTTCCATTCAGGATAGGTACAGGAATAGACTGAAGGAGGTCTGTATAGCTCGGTCCACGTAAGTCATGCAAATATATATATATATATATATATATATATATATATATATATATATATATATATATATATATATATATATATATATATATATATATATATATATATATATATATATATATACCTTGTTAGGTAGTTTGAAGGAAAATAATATGAATGAGTTCTTTATTCGCATCTCAAGTTATAAGAATGCACATGAGATATAAATACCCTGAATATCAATCGTGTAATGAAGATCATAAATTTACACTTCCTAGTGGTAAATTGTAAAGTGATATTATATCCACGTGGGAATGATGTATGTCCCGAACGCAGTGAATAGGACCATGTCGCATTCATATACCACATCCTTGGCTAATGTCAATGTTAAAACCAATTGTATCCTGATGGGAATTTCAGAGCATTGCTAAAGCTCATATATGAATATGTGGTTTCGCAGAAACCGCATGGTGCCATAAGAGCACTTGTGAGATTTGATAGGACATAGCAGGGTCATATTGATACATGTACATTTAGATTGTCAGAAAGACTTAACATTAAATGCAAGAGTGCTCGACTCGAATATGAGCCTGTGGTTTGTGGATAAATGTCTGAGTGTCTTATATGCACCAAATCATACATGCTTACACTTGGATTCACCCGAGTGCGGGTTGGGATTATGATATTCCTGTGAGGTGTTGTGACTCACACCAAGTAATAAACAAATTAATTCAGGTACTCTTAATAATAATTTTGAAAATCTGGTTATACCTGAAAGATGATATATGTTACTGGATTTTTTGGGCTCTGGGTACACTTGAAAGATGGTTAATGTTACCAGACTTGTGGTTTACCTTGGAGAGGGTACATAGTACAAACTCCGTGGGACACTCTTTGTGTTTGTGAGAGCTACGTGTCTCTTCTGATCTCTAGTCATCGGTATCAGTGGGGTCAGGTCTACCAATATATTCTAGGTAGTAGATCCATGTCTTCTGCAGAAGTCTCGGGATGCATCCTATTTTTTTTGTTCTTGCCAATAGAAAGTATTCTCTCGGTCACAAACTATCCCCTTTGAGTATCCGTACAGCTAGTCACTCGGGTTATCTCATGAAATCATAACAAACCCCGAGTGGTCTCAATCTGCTATGATGCCACAGCTTGTGTGTACCCACAGAGCGAGTTAATAAGAGAAACCTAAATTTTTTACTTTTAAATTTTAGGTATAGATGTATGCTATAATTAAAACTGTGGTACGAAGATTTTGATTGAATTTTATGGGGCATAGCCATTGATGATGATTTCATTTGCCAGATGATAAAATTGTAGTGTTGAGAACATTTAATTCGACTTGTATGAATTATATAATTTTGTATATCTATATTCTAATAGTTTGCATGTTTACTTGTACATATGACACTGCGCACACATATATTGCTAGTATGTTACTTACTTAGATTGGGTGTAGTCTAACCCTCTCAATTATATTCACTTTTCAAGAAGCGAATAGACTTCATAGAGCAATTGCAAGTATCACAATGGATGGAGCCACGAGATCGCATAGTTCTTAGATTGTCCTGTGAAACTCTGATGACATTTACTTTCATATTAATTATGATTTTCATGTAATAATGCCAGACATTGTTTTTTGTCTAATAAAATAGAATTTATTGTTATCGCAGATCTATTTAACCAAAGTTTTAATAAGTGATTCCAATGTGATTTAAAAAAAATCACAATTTTTTGAGTTAAATATTTTGGGGTGTTACAAGAGGAGAAAGTTTCAAAAAGATGTCAAGTGACAACAGCCGAAAGAAGAATGCACGAAGTGCAAGCGATCCCATCCATGATGCCTGTGTCCCTCCGACACCGTAGCCTATCTATACTGCCATAAGATGGGTCATTTCATTAATGAGTGCCAAAAGAAGTATAACGAAGGGAAGCAAGGCGTTGGAGCATCTCAGTCTCAATAACAGCCCCAACAACAACAGTCTTAGCAGCAAAGTGCCCAAAAGAAGGTAGCAGGACAAGTATATGCTACCTCAGTCGAACAGCTGAGTTCGAGTGATTTAGTTCAAAGTATTGTGCTAGTCTCTCGCTTAGCATTACTACTTGGTTGGAGTCCAATTAAGCTTGTTGACCTATCCATGTTTGTTGAGTCCCCGTTGAGACTTGCTGCTTGTCTCACCCCTACTTACTTTTCCGTTTTCAAGTATCTACTAGTAGGCATGCTTTGGCGACGATGTATGTGGTAGACTCGAATATCTCTGGGGCTGGATCGTGGACCTATTCTCATCTTGGGGCGGTGTTTTGGGACTATCAAAGATATTAATTAAGTTGAAAATTTTATAAAAAATAATATTTACAGTTCACCTATTATTTTTTGTAAACTGAACTTGTGAATCAATGGATACACTTGTTTTGACTCACTGAATTCCAAAGTGTGCTTGCTTATTTAAATTTCCTATGTTTGGCTTTCATAAGAATTTTAAAAATAGTTTTCTTTCGTTATGTGCTCAATTATAAAAAAAAAGTTTGGCTCAATTTTTTGGTTATTTTTTGGGTGGTTACAATGTTGGTATCAGAGCGAAGTTCTTAGAATAATCCAAGATTCGATCTTGAAGCTCGAGATCCACATCCTACTGATCTCCAAACCTTGTTAGAATGGGTAGTAGTTTGTGTAGTAAGGCTTCATGTGGCTACTTATTTTGATATTGCATGACTGGTCGTTTTCTTTATGTGTATGTCCTGCTGTTGATAACCTTGGGGGTAATTGAGTTATACTTTTTCACTTTCTAGATGTCAATGTATCCTGGGGACTGGATGAGCCAGAAGAACTTCATCTTGGAAGCCCTCGCGACCCTCATCTAGACAATTCAGAACCAGACTCAATCACAGTCGCAAGGCATGACATACAAGCAATTCATGGACTTAGATCCCCCTTCTTTCATAGGAAAATTGGACCCGAAGCTTGTCGAATTTTGGATCCAAGAGATGAAGTCATTCAAAATCCATTCAAGAACCAGTAACAGAGGGCAACTTCATACCAGAAACAACAAAAAATGGGAAATGCAGGAGGTGTTTGTTGGACCATGCATGACAACCATGTCCCATGAAGACAAGCACGTGTTTGCATTATGGTCAACAAGGCCGCTACATCAGGTTTTGTCTGCGAAGGTTGGCTTCACCCTGGCCTTTATAGCAACGACCATTGCCACAACATATTCAGCTTTAACAGACTCCCTAGCAACTGATCCAATAGTAGAAGAGGATTGCAAGCCATGTGTACGCAGACACCATAGATGAGGTGGGCCCAAGTCATTAGGTTATCGAAGGTACTTTGGATATTGTCGACTTTTCAGCCCTCCATTGTTGTTTGATTACGGTGCAACACATTCTTTTGTGTCAAAGGCATTCACTTAGTTGTTGGATACTCTAGCAGTTGAGATGGATAGTTGTGTAGCGATAACCACACCTTTAGGAGTGAAGACCTATTATGTGTTGCATCTTTCATCAATTGCAGTTTCGATAGAAGGTCAAGTGTTTTCGAAAAACCTTATCCTTCTTGAGATGATGGGCTTTAATGTCATTCTTGAGATTGATTAACTTTATAAACACTTGGATAGTTTGGAATGTCGTGGGCATAAAATCCTGTTCGAGAGAGACCGGGTCAACCCATAATAGAATTTTGTGCAGTTCAACCTTCCAGTGATGGGAGATCGATTTCTTTGTTGAAGGCTTTAGGTTTATGCATCATGGAGGTCAGATGTTTCTCCCTATCATGGTTGTCTAGAACCACGAGAAAACAACGATCTACGACATAGAGATTGTTCACGAGTCCACTGATGTATTTCTCGAAGACTTGCTCCATTTACTGCCACCTAGAGACATGGAGTTTTCTATCGATTTGGTGTATGATACAACCCCCCTGTATCCAAAGCACCATATCGTATAGCACCAGCAGTAAAGAAGTAGTTGGAGGAATTGTTAGAGCAAGATTTCCTCTGGTCAAGTGTTTCACTATGATGTACATCAATTATAGAATGCTCAATTAAGTGATGATTAAGAACAAACACCCATTGTCAAGGATCGAGAAACTATTCAACCAACTCAAGACTGCTAAGGTGTTCTCAAAGATAGACTTGAGGATTGTATATCATCTGTTGACGATCGAAGTATTACAAGTTCTTAGTGATCGAAGTATTACATGTTGAAAACAATATTTCATACTCGATATGAGCATTACAAGTTCTTAGTGATGCAAATCAGGTTGATGAATGCTCTGGCCGTTTCCCGTTTTTATGAATTTGATTAATCGTGTTTTTCTTCAATACCTAGATCAATTTGTGATTGTGTTTATTGATGATATATTGATATATTCTAATGATGAAAAGCAATATAGAATTCATCTTTGTATTGTGTTGAAGACGTTACGAGAACATAGATTTTATGCTAAGTTTTTAAAGTACAAATTTTGATTCGATCGAGTGATGATTTTAGGCCACGTTATTTCTAATAATGGCATCAAAGTAAATCTAATAAAGGTTGCAGCAATAATGACTTGGGAGCAACCAAAGCTCGTCATGAAAGTTCATAGCTGTTTGAGTTTAGCAGGCTACTATAAGCGCTTTATTCAGGATTTTGACAGAATAGCAACCCCTGTGACGAAGCTGTTGATGATGAGTGCCAAGTATGTATGGACTCCGCAATGTGATGTGAGTTTCATGATCCTCAAGGAAAAGGAAAAGCTAACTTTAATCCCATTGTTAGGTTCAGGGATCTTTGTGACGCCCCAAAATTTCTAGAACAAAAATTTACCAAAATTTGAAGATATATATATATATGTGTGTGTGTGTGTGGCAGAAAAACGATATTTTCAACCTTGGGTTTAGGCAAACTCCGAGCGAGTCACAAGGAGCATCCACAAGAATCAGAAACATTCTGAAAACCAAAACACTTACATATTAGATAGAAAAACTTTGGGTCAAAATAATGTATAAACAAAGTCTCATAAGTGGTCCTTAATCTGTGTAAGTCTGGTTAAAAATGCCGCCATTGCCTCGTGCCATCCACTATTTACTCGCCCAAAATCTCCTTTAAAGGGTGAAACTTGTGAAATCCTTACAGATAATTATATCAATTCCAGATAAATGCAGTTCAAAAATATAGTTATTGTCATTCAAATATCATAATTAAAGCATGATTGTGCAACTCAGACGTCGCAGTTCATGTGGATATTTTATAAATTTATTAAAGGAAAAACACATGCAAGAATACTCAGAAAAGATTATGTTGAAATGTTTAGTGCATCTTTTCATAGCAATCGGTATGAGTAAGAAGATCTGTCTTATCGAGCTAAAGCTCTGAATATAGGATCCAGTCAGCTGTCGATCATTGCTTACGGATTAGGAAGTGAAACAACAGAAATGCTCACCAAGAGATTTGAGGCAGAAAAGGGTACTCGGTGTTAAATGCACATTCACTGCTAGTACAGGCTTTCTTATCCTGAGGGGCATGTGCTAGATTGAGCATACTGTTGGAGCAAACCCATCTTAGGTGTCTACTTGGAGATGAGCAGAAAAGACTAATACATCCAATTGTTGTGATCTCAAGAAATAGTTGACTTGATCTCATCACCAACTAGAAACAAGTGATCTCCATCCCTTATTAAACTTATATCATCAATAACAGCTTTGTCTTCAGTTAGAATCAGCGTTGGCAAAAACCCGAATGTCTTGGCCCCGATACCAAGTAATGCCTCTAGTGTTCCAGGCAAATGAATAAGTTTTCCGCCTTCATAGCCTGATGGGAGGCAATGTATTGTCACCCTTGTAGTGTAAGCCTCGTCTCCCATCATGCTGTTCATCTGATTGTCAAAAGCCATTCCCCTCCGAAAATCATGTGCCAAAGACATGATCCCGAATAGCGAGTTATGAAAATTGTTTGATTCTCCCCTATGCCGATTAGCTGTCATTGATGACCGGATGAAAAGTGGGTTAGATTTGCTGGTATTATCCACTGGAGGAGTCTGCTTTTGTCCCGTGATCTGAGCATCAGGTCCATTCATGTTGGTCCAACCATTGAGACTCTCTCTTATGGAGCTGAACAGAGCTTTTATCTCCTCGTGACTCTGTTGCTCTGCCAATGCGATCGGAGTCCAACCATGTTGATCAGGCTTCTCAATGTCAGCACCATGGTCTACGATAAACTTAACAACATCTATGTTCCCTTCGCAGACAGCAACATGAAGGGCGGTGGTTCCATTACTCTTTGCAGTAGTTATATCACCACCATAATGCACCATGTCCTTGAGCATTTGAATACTGTTACGTTCCGCAGCAACACAAGCAAAGTTTCCCATGTCACCAGATTGTAGATTTGCACCATTTTCAAATAACAGCCTACTCACTGCATAATGTCCTGAGGCAATTGATTCCCACAGAGGCACATTTCCTTCCAAATCTGTTTGTGTGGATAAAATAAAAAATGAGTAGGGGACCAAAAAAAGAATTTGGGGTGAATGCTTGGCTAGCAGAAAAAAGAGTGGCTGAAAGTTCAAATTATTGATCAGATGACACCTTCCAGTGGTTAGAAGACAATTGTGACTAGCTAAACTAACAGGGAAAATAATGTAACATAACATGTAAAGTTCCAGACTAGGCCAATAGTTTTTAAACTTATGGCTGCAAAATTAAGAACTTGGATGTCCACGATGTACCTCTGCTGTTAGGGTCTGCGCCATGGTCTATCAAGAGTTGAACACTCTTTTCATTTCCTTCAGCGGCAGCTATATGCTGATTACAGAAACAAAACAAAGTTTATCCATAGTAATAGATAATACAAATCCCAACAAATGATTTCAAATTCCTGGTATATCACCTGGATCTACTATTAAGGATCTGCAAGATAGAGAAAAATTACTTACCAGTGCTGTTCTACTATTCATATCAGCTTCATTGGGATCTATCCCGTGCCTCAGTAGTTGGTGCAACAGTCTGATGTCTCCTCTTTGTGCAGCAAAACAAAGATTAAAAGGCAATGTCATTCTTCCTCGGTTTAGCATGCTCTCGGTCTCTGCCAAGACTCCTTCCATCACAGGATCTGTACTTTCTTTCAAGTGCTGTCCAACAACAAAGTTGGTATTACTAGCAGGAAAGATTGTGTTTGCCTCCAACGACATGCATGCATTACCACCCAGAACACGCAACTCCTCTTTACATTAAAAGGAACTCATTTCTACTGGAAATATCAATTCCCCAAAAAATTCTAACGGCAGTAATGCTTTAACACAAATTTTATGGACTATTGGGTGGGAAAAAAAACTATGGCTATGGATAAGGCCTTCATGTTTACTGAGAAGTGGGTTATAGTGTTTCTTTTCTACAAGCAAGCTTATATGAAATAAGTACTATAGGAAAGATCAGGCCACTATTATGCTAAAATGCAAAAAGACTATTAACGCACCTGAAGAAAATTATGTAAAATTATAGTTCCATCTCCAGCATTAGCCTGAACTATATTCAGGAATGAGGTACGATTCAACCGTAAAAGCTGACACAGTCTTCTTGTACGAACTGTGAATAGTTGTGGCCGGTAACATAAAACTCCTATTTCTCCGAAAACGTCCCCAGAATGTGCATCTCCAACAATCTGAAATCAGCCCACCTATTATTCATGATATTAAGGTACAAACCATAATGTTTGTGCAACAGGAGTACAAAGATATTCCTGAAACTAGCAACTGGATAATAACAAAATACAAGCTCTTGCATGCTGCGAGAAATACAAATCACCAGGAGAACCATAGAGACATGCAAGCTAGAGAGTGGAAAAAATATTCTATGCACGGTGAACACCCTAAAGGTCATGTTCCATAACAAGAATATATGGCAACAATAGGAGGTATCAAGAAATAACATCACACTTGCCTGTTCACCTCCATTCTTGTATGCAATAAGATCCTGAAAAGTTGACACAAATATGAGGAACATAAGATTAGGAGTTGCACCTCATCAAGGACTAAACTAATGAGTTTCAGAAATGTGATAGCTACCACAGCACCAGTCACCAGAATATAGAGGTCTGTAGGTGCTTCATTATGCAAGATCACATCCTCCCTTGGTGGAAAATATTCAGCTTTCATCTCAGAGACCTCCAGAGAAAAATTCAAACAAATAATGCAGATATAAAGGCAGAAGGCAACAGAATCAACAGTCAAGATGAAGGGAATCCATAACTGCTTACCAACTGGAAAAGCAGATCATTTGAAAGCCCTCGAAACAGATAAACTTTATCAACTATAGAGTAGAATAAATAATGGGAAATGCTGGAACGGATGGCTTTTGGAAGAGAATCTAGAGTTTCTTGCTGCTGCAGCCCTTCTGAGTCAGTTCTGTACTTTAGACACAAATGTGCAAGCATTTGATCTTGCAAACGACCAGGTAGTTGATTTCGTGTTGCAAAACTTGAAGCAGCTTGAACTGTGTCTCTCTACACATTATTCAAATAAGAATTATGAAGCAATAAGGCGGATCTGAAGAGTAGCCATTAAAAGAAATAAGTGGAGAAAATAATGTGAGAAGATTCACTTAGATAAAACTCACAAATTTCCTTGTGCGGCTGGTGCCATGGACCACCAAATTGGTCATATTACCAATCAAATATGCAGTCAATCCTAGATTGAATAGCATGTATATGATGTTAAATATCATCTCTCTTTCGTTTTGAGCATGAAGATCACCATATCCGACAGTAGTAAGTGTAGTAATTGACCAATACATTGATATGACATAGCGGACCCATAAGCTTTTGTTAAGAAAATCTGGCATTGGTGCTCCAATCCATGTTTTTGCAGGGTCATGGTACCTTGCCGCAAGAAGATAATAGAAACATCCAGCACAGTGAACTGCAAATAATGTCACCTACATAGAGTATATTAATGGATGAGCTAACCAAAAAGAATGAAAGTTTTACACAGCCGACTTCTCCACAAGACTTACACAGATTAGCTTTGCACAGCGGACCCAAAAGTAGCTGAACTTTCTATCTTTCTCCAACCTGGCCATTTAGAGACCCCATGATTAAAATTATTCACAATTTTTTTATTTTCAAATATACCTAATTTTAGCACTATAACATTACAATAAAACATACCTAAAATGCCTTGGAAAAGTATAACCAAACTTTATCTGTGAACAAACTGGGATATTTACAAGAAACTAAGAGTATGAGATTTTGTGGATTGAAGTTATAAAATTGAAGGATAAGAACATACATTGGTTAAATGTCACCATTAATTCAGGAATTCTATACACAGACACAAACACAGAGGACCTGAAAACATAATTCTTCTGCAAAAAGGTCATGAACAGAAGAGGGATCTCATTAGCTACTAATGTTCACCAATGGTATAAAGAAAATCACAAATAATTACATCTAGGAAAAGGAACTAGGATTACTGCAAACAAAATATAACCATTGCATTCTTCACCTTGAACCTTTTTTAAAACAAAGTATGAAGTTTGAAGTAACCTGGCAAATAAAGAACTGACTCTCCGAAGTCGCCATAGCCGAAGCATGTTGAAGAATCCATAAGATCTAAGTTTTCGTGGTAAGATCTTGAGAGCGGCTTCTGATGGTATAGTGGAGATGACATCTAGAACAAACCAAGAAAGCAAGTACCTCCGAGCAATCTGACGACGGTTGTCAACAAGCAAGTATGTATTCCTATCGAGATAAGCAACGAAGAAGGTCATAACAATATCAATTGCAAAAAAGCCGTTAACAACATTGTCTACCACAGAAAGTGGTCCTCTTGATCCATTCATGAATCCAAACTCGAATGGTGAAACCCAAGCAGAGTAGGCAACCAAAACAATCAGAAAATTTTCCCAAGCCCTGCGAGAAAAAGGTAGTTTAAAAATTATGATGATACACAATAATATTATAGGAATTATGCAAAACCATGATCCTTAACTATACATTCTTCTCACATATTAATCATGGAAAGATAGAAAGAAAATATATAGCAGGGTTACACACGGAGGATAGAAGCAACCAAAAAAACCTATTCTTCAAACCCAATATCATGGGAAATTTGATAAAGAACCTTTCTAACAATGATAAATGTTATTCCCTCTCCAATATCTTTAACTAGAATATGTCTGGAAGCAAAACTAGTTATCAGAACAATATGCAAACACAAACAATAAAGCAGCAGTGGAGAAAAAATTATCACTTTGAGAAGCAGATATTTTCTTTTCTTCTTTCTTTCCTCTTTACATAGGAAGAATGGAAATCTTGAACTAAGAAATGGTAGCAGTTTGACCATTTCCCAGAAACAAAGAAAGCGAATACCCTTACTCAGCTTTAAATTGTATTTAAGCTCTCTGTCTTATCATGCAGTGAAGCAATGAAAATTCAAGTAATTGACGCAATTATATTCACACATTAAGTATTCACAAACCCCAAAACCTATAAAAAGTTAAAGATTTTAGTCTTCACAAATATAAGCAAAATAAGACACCAAATTAAAAAGGAAAAAGAATGAGCTATGTCACATGGGTGCGGGGCCGGGGGCGGGGTGGGGCACTTTAAAAAACCTTGGGTGCTGGGGTGCGGCAGGGCAAAAATGTAAAAAATTATATATATATATATATATATATATATATATATATATATATATATATAATTTTGAAGTTTTAACAGTTAACATTATCATAATTTAACAGTTAACATTGTCATAATATCATTCATCATGCATGCAATATATCAACATAAATATCAATCAAATAAGTAAAGCAATTACATAAATCAACCTAAATATCAATCAAATAACTAAAGCAAAAAAGAACTAAATTACACACCAAAAGTATATCCTACAATGTATACGATGATGAAGTAATGGATCTTAATAATTTTTTTCTTCATCATCAAATGCATCATTAGAATGAATAATGGGCTCAGATAAATCCATGTTTGTCATGTTGAAATCATGCTCTCCCTCGAAGTCACACTCTTCTGGGTTTACATCCCAAAATTTGGATGTTCCTTGTCTGCGTTACAAACCCAATTTGAAAATGTTAAATACAATACAAGTATATTTAAATGAAAAACTAAGAAATAATCAAATAACTAAGAGAGCAAATTAGTACTTGTATTCATTATTGGTTCGCGAAAGTAGTCAAAGATTTGAATGAACATATACTAAATCCTCTGCAAGCTTGCTGGTGAGCTTGTTTCTCTTTATGTTGTGGATTTGAGAATATGTGCTCTAATTTCTTTCACAACAAGATGAACTAGCATGTTGCGATAGTAATCTTAATGCAAGACATTGGAGAAGAGGTGTTTCTAATCCAAATGTTGACCACCATGTGATAGGATCTATATTATCCTCCTCTCTCGCGAATAATGTCGGTCCATATAATCTCGAAGATAAAAAATTTTCAAACTCTTGTGTGACTTGATTTAGAAGATATGCTTCTGAAAAAAGTCTTATCATACACATATTTCTATGTTTTGATAGCTCTGGGTCTAAATTTGGAGGGACACGACCAATACCACCTGCCTACCACTTGCATAATATTTTCGATTAAGAGAATGTGCCATGCAATGTAAAGGAGTGTTGCTCTTATCCCATTTTCTGACTAAAATTGAATGAATATAGTTAAAAAATTTTGAATCATCCAATGCAGGATTTTTTTTTCATTCTTGAAAAGTACAACTTGTATTTTTTCAATCATATTATCTCACATTTCATAAACTTTGTGAAGCATGGACTCATCCTTATCAACTTCTCTTAACATTTTCCAAATAGGTTGCGTAAATTGAAGGAAGTATATCACTTTGTCCCAAAACTCATCATCAACAATGAATTTCTTAATTTCTTGAGCCTTGACATCATTATCAATACGATAGAATGTCCAATTTTCATCAGTCACCATGCTAACCAAAGCATTCTTCACTTTTTTATCATCTTCACCATCACAATGATAGACACAAAACGTGTTTTAGCAACCTTCAATAATTTCATGTCAGAATGTCTATTAAATATAGCATTAGCACGATGGTGGTTAACAACAAAATTCCTAATGCTTTTGACATTTCTTTCTAAATCTTCAATCCATGAACATAAAGCATATGCTTCTGAATTTTCTTCTTCTTTGGTGTTGGAGATGCTCTTTAGGGTCAGATTTAAGTTGTGTGCTACACAAGAAGTCTAAAAAATATGAAGGTACTCACTCTCCAAACAACGCTGCACTTTTACAAACTGGAGCGTTGTCTGTAATGATTTATACTACTTTCTGATAACCCACTTCTTTTATGACTTCTATAAACAACCTCTTCAAATACTATGTATTTTTATATTCCCCAGATGCATCAACTGCTTCCAAGAATATTGAGTCACTAAGCGAACAAGCAATGAAATTGATCAGTGGATGCCTTTAATATCTGTCCATCCATCAAAAACAATAGAAACTCCATTTTGCTCCAATGAATATTTTTTAATCTCCAACAACCTCTCCACATTTGCCTTCTCTTTTGCAAGAAGTGTGGTTCGTAGTTTTTCTGAGCTTGGAGGCACATAGCCACTCAAATTATAATTTGCCAAAGATGTTACTGAATCCTTCCAATAAGGATTTCTAACCGCATTAAATGGGAGTGAACTAAAATAAAAATAACTCCCTATTTTTCAATCCATATCCTCCTTTTCATATGTATTGAATGTTGCTTGTATCGTTCATCTACCTCCTACATTGACTTTTCTTTTTTTTCAGCATCTTCTTGGTGGCTTTCAAATGACACATTAATTGCACAAGAATCACTTATTATCTTTTTCTTATATTCTTATTGTATATTCTTGTATTGTCTTCGCATTGCCTTATCAACTTTTCTGCATCCTGAAATGCCATGTCCTGGTATCTTCAACAAATGAGCCTTCACTCTTGTGTAATACCCAACAAAATCTCTTTAACAGAGCTTTCATCAAAATCTCTTGTTTCCACCACCTCGTTCTCCAGTTTTTGAAAGCTTATCTACATGTACCCATAGTGGCCCCACATCATCACTCCCACTACAACTATCAATAAAACTAGCAGCAAAACTCATATGTGGGGATGAAGATGATGCAAGTCATTTTCCTTTATCTGTCATTTTTGTCCTGAAAACACACAAAAAATTATATTAAAATCAATTATGCAGACAATAAAGATTTATAATATCGAGTCCAGCTCCTGGCTCCTGGCTCCTGGCTCCCGACTCACAAAAAAGGGTTGAGGGGTAGGCTCGGATTGTCAGGCCGAGCCCAACTCCCGACCCGTCCAGGGAAAACGAGGAGGGGGGGAAAGGTTGGGGCCTCGCCCCACCCCTGACTGTCGGAAAAACAGGGAGCAGGGAGGAGCTCACCCCCCTCCCATGCGAAAACAGGGAAGCAGGGAGGGGCTCGGCCTCACCCCTGAAATCAGAGGGAGCATAGAGGGGGGCTCGCCCCCTCCCCTGCCGAAAATAGGGAAGTAGGGAGGGGCTCGACCCCTCCCCTGAAATCAGAGGGAGCAGGGGGGCTTGGCCCCTCCCCTATCAAAAATAGGGAAGCAGGGAGGGGCTCGGCCCCTCCCCTGCCGAAAACAGGGAAGCAGGGAGGGGCTCGGCCCCTACCCTACCGAAAACAGGGAAGCAGGGAGGGGCTCGACCCCTCCCCTGAAATCAGAGGCAGCAGGGAGGGGGGCTCGGCCCCTCCCCTGAAATCAGAGGGAGTAGGGGGAGCTCGGCCCCTCCCTTGGAGGCCGAACAAGAGAGCGAGGGGGGAAAGGGTTGGGAAAAGATAGAAGAAGGAAGGGGACGAGGGAGAGGTTACTTGAGAGAAGAGGAGAGGAGAGGAGAGGAGGAGGTGGCTCTGGGCGTCGTCGGAGTTGCGGGTGGGGTTGATGCCAACGATCGCCGAAGGTTTGCGACGAGGGAGAGGAGGTGGCGTCGAGCTCCCCTGAGAGACGTCGGGAGGAGAGGAGGCGAGCGAGAGAGCAGAGTTGTGCGGGAGAGGAGAGCTGTGAAAGAGGATTAGGGCAAAAATTTGCCCTAATCCTCTTTCACAGCCCTTTTGATCGAGCAAAAACAATTTTTTTTACGTCTGAAAATTGGACAAAAATAACCCTAGGTGCGGTCAACGCACCCAGGGTCGTGTTGACTACACCGGGTGCCGCACCTGTGTCGCGTCGACGCGGGTGCGGCACCTGCTTTGCCGAATCCATGTGACTTAGAGAATGCATTGACACTAACAAAATCATGAGAAGCTTTCAAAACAATAACTACATTGTACCACATTGGGAACATAGGTATTCAATAGAAAGGCGCTTAAAGAAAAATACAGAAGAAAAAAATGTGATATGGGGATTAGCTCAACTAGCTCATTCTTTTGAATGGCAAGTAATTGATGGAATAATGAATGAGGTTGGCATTGTAAGCTTCTATATTACTTAGATATTCTTTAACTTGAGGATACGATGTTCTCTAGTGGTCCAATTGATTTTCAAATGCTTCCCTGTAATGTTTTGTGGTTTTAAGAGTGCAGATATGATCTCTATATAGTCTATTCACATGCAGTAGATTAAGAGGATTTGAAGTGTATATACATTTCTAAAGGAATCTAAAAATCAGCGGCCCCTGCAATGTACCAAACCTTTACTAAAAAGCAAGAATATATCAAAACAATTAGACCCCAAGCATGTTTTAACTAAACAATCCTTGATACGCACATCTGGTAATTCCACACCCTCTAGGAACCCCAATATTTTCCAAAGTTTTCCTTGTATACTGTGTGGATCTAAACATATAGATTTGAACTCTTTAGGCTTTTTAATGGAGATCTACACTGAATTAAGATATTGCAATGTGAAAATAAATTCCTAAAGAATAACAAATCCAAAGGCCTATGATGCACCAAAACTCAAAGAAAAAATCATTATTTTACATCAAGATAATTAGATTCAAAACATATTAACTGGAGAACAAGCCATGACAAAAACATCTACAGGGTCTAATTCAATAAGTAATACTTTTAATCATGAGTTTTTGCTAGTGGGTGTGGGACTATATAAATATTGTATTGTTGAACACCTAGTTTGTTCGACCATCCATCGAACGAGCACCGCTGATTGCATGTGCAATCAACAGCGCTGTTTTTTTTTCGTTTTTGGGTTTTTTAGTGATTGCCACTAAAGGTCCCAAATAGGACGCATGGCGTGCGACCGTGTGTCTGAGTGTCGTTCGACATCTTGAACGTTTGATGATACTCCTGTTTGTCTTTATATATATATATATATATATATATATATATATATATATATATATATATATATATATATATATATATATATATATAATGCTCCGGTGCTCTGAGAGCACCTACTCCCACATACTAGAAATCATAGTTGTAGGTTGTATCTTCTCAATCAGACCTTATGGATGTATTCAACATAGTTTATTTCATAGAAATCATGTTTTTTGGACATAAAATTAGGATTTTTTAAGTCATAAAATTTTGATACATTGTGAGCTGTTGATTTTTAAAGGTCTTTAAAAACCTAATGTACGCTAATAATCACATGATTCAAAACCTTTTTTCTACTAAATAATGCTTATAGATAATATCTATAGGGTCTGATCAACAAAAAAAGTTTAAAAAATTTTAAAAATAAAGCTTAAGTTAGGTGGGAGTAGGTGCTTAAGGAGCATCTATCATTACTATATATACATATAGGATTTTGAAAACCTCCTCAATGGAAAACCCTCCCAAACCTACCAAATGGACGTTTTATTAAATTTTTGGTGGTTTTTTCAAAATTCCGACCTTACAGATGTGATCTATATGCTTGTTTTTATAGGAATCTGTTTTTGGAACAGGTTTTCATAAGTTTTAAAATCGACAGCGTGCAATTTTCATAAATTTTTGAGGCAATACCATTTTTTCATGATCCAAGTTTCGATTTCTAGTAAATCAATCATGCTGAATACATCTGTACGGTCAGAATAAAAAAAAAACACCAAAAAACGTCCATTGGGGAGGTTTGGGAGGGTTTTCCATTGGGGAAGTTTTCATTTATATATATATATATATATATATATATATATATATATATATATATATATATATATATATATATATAGAGAGAGAGAGAGAGAGAGAGAGAGAGAGAGAGAATGTTGTATATCAAAAGCAAGAAAAAGAAAAAGGATTCAGATCCAGTCCTGACTTCCTCAGGACTAGGGCCACTTTTTGCCCCTTTCGTTTAAAAAAACGTAAGGTTTTTTTAGCAGTAAGTTTGTAAATAAAGCCATTAGCTGCACCACCGTCTTTTCTCACACCAAGTTAAACAAATATGTGTTTAAAAACCCCTGCAACTAATTTTCGAATTAAAGAAAAAAAAAACTTTGCAACTTCATCCATCCTCAGTCAAAAGATCCAGAGGATAATGACAACCGAAAAGTGACTCCCCAACGAATCCCACCGACATGGAAAATAAACCCATCAACCAAAATTCATATTTTCCTCTCAAAATATCCCACAAACCAATAAACTAGAAAGCCTCAAACGCATACCACAACGAATGTTTTGATGAATACCAAGCAGAAAAAACGACTAAAAATATCATGGTAGCAACACAGCCATCCAAAATAACCTAAACCATGAAAGGAAAGAAAAGGAGCAGAAGAGGAGAGAGAGAGAGAGAGAAACCTGTATCGACGGTCATAGGGAGATATGATGAAGTTCTTGAGCTTGACTCTCCTGTTGCTCCTGGCCCCGAGGGGAGGGAGGATGCCATGCGATAGGCTGTACTGGCTTCCCTCTATCGAGCCCACCTGCTCACCTCCACACACCGCAACTCTCATCTCTCTCTCTCTCTCTCTCTCTCTCTCTCTCTCTCTCTCTCTCTCTCGTTGCAGAGGAGGAGACGATCCGAAAAGAGCCCTACAGAATCAAGATCTTTCCTCTCACTACATATTCAGAAATGATGCCATTGGATATCGTATCTCCCTTTTCCTTCTCCTTCTCTCTGATCATCGATTATCGAGGATGGCCCGCTACGCAACGCAATGGTATTTAACGTCGTTCGTGACTCACGGGATTGATGATGGATGAGACTGGGTGGCCCTCCTCACGTAGCAACATAAACCCTTATTTTTTAGGAAACTACGGCATTGCCATCCCCATCATCAGTAGTCAGTACTCAGGGGTCGGGAATGGGATGACTAAAGAATCATAGTGGGCCCCGTTTCAACTAAATGACGTCAAGGTTTACGGAAGCCATGCGACGCTTTTCTTTTCTTTTTCTTTTTCTTTTTTATTTTTCCCAGCTTGCCCTCACTTTCGGAGGATAATGAGAGTGGCTCGCTCGTCTGTCGGGAACAATGTAAGATGGCGTTTGGTAGACGAGAAAAAAGACGGAAGAAAAACTACTTTACTGGAACCACGTAACACGATACTTTCGATGGAGTACCGTCCTCTCTAGCTTAATCTCAAAGGTGCAAACTTTATTTGATGAATGCAAGTCTACATATGCGTTCGACATGGCTCATTTAATAGGTGAATGCACTTGTGATATGTTCTTTTATCAAGGTTGAAACGTTGGCACATTGTGGAGACTTGAATTTTGAAGTCCTCAAAAGTTGTCCTTATACAACACTAAGGGATGATCTAAAGCACGTTTTTTTACCAAACAAAACATATAAATGATATCCATAGGCTTTGATCCAAGAAAAGATCAAGAAAATATGAAACAATTGGCTGTTTCTACTAGTGTACAGCACAATCGACTGTAGCCAATATTTTCCCTTTTCAATGAGCCATGGCTCATTATTGTGGAATGTGGGTGAGCCACGATGGCAACTTGTAGGACTATTACATGAACTAATTAAGCTACTTTTTAATTTAGTTTAGTTTGACTTGATAATGGGCTCCATTGGGCTCTGATTCAGTTGTGGTACGAGCTTGGGGCATGCCTAAGCTTGGATGAGTGATTGAGTCAAGAATGAAAATAAATAGAAAAGTTTGGTCAAAGATCAAGCAGAGCAAAAGCTGTACGAGACTAAGCTAGAATTGTGATTAATGTAACACTGTAAGTGATCCAAAATCAAAAGAGGAGAAATCTCTTCCTCGAATTATTTCGAGCTAGGTCTTATAACAGCTAAAAAATCACATAGAAAAATGGAGAAAATCGAAAATAGGACATTGAACCTGCTACCGTTTACAAAAGAGAATGTTTACCCTATTAGGTAAGTTGCATATTCAGATTACATGAGTCCATGTCATTGAAACAAGCATTTCTCTCAACAATTTTGCTTTTTGAATCATCCTCAAACTCTTCTCAAATTAGGAGATAAGTCGTAGTCAAACTTTACTACTTATAGTTTGTAACATTTTGACTTGCCCATTTGACCTACTAAATGAGCTTGGATGGGCCATGAAGTAGTGGCAAACCAATTCCATTAATTTACAGCTGCAACTCTTTGTTATTTACAAAGAAAGTTGGGGTTAGGCAGATCCCTATTAGTTATGCAACCATATCATTGGGATTCGAACTTGCAATGTCCCAACACAAGGTGACATTGTAAGACACAAAAATTTCACTAATTTAAACTAGACTTTCTGAGAAAATTTTATTTCACCTATCCAAAGTTAGTATGTAGTTGTGATGAATTCAGGAAAGTATCTAAGTTCTGAATTTTTCCTAAGTATTGTGACAACTATTGTTCTGATTAATAAGTGAGAACAATAATAATAATAATAATATAACAAGGTCAATCAATTAGCCAAAGGAAAATCAGAAAGTGGCTATGATAGTGAATCAATACCTTGATAAAAAAATTATTACCTAAAGACATATACTGAGTATTAAATAAACTAAGATTGGATTGGACTGGATCCAATTGGATTCGGATTCAATTGGACATCCAATATGAAAATTACCTAATTAAAGATTTCTAGAATATGGATCAATGAAATAAATATTTTTAAATAAATAATTATATTAAACCATAATATTACAGTTAGTTGAACATAGTTGAAATGGAATCAATTAAGCCAACCATAGAGGGGGTGATTTTGCCTAAAGAACTAACCATGAAAACCATGTAAGGGAAGAGTGAGACCCAAGGAGTCTCCTCACATGGGATCCCAAGGAAGGATCTCTACTTTCCCAAGGAAAAACAAAAGTAGTAAGGTATAAGGTAAGACCTTGTAGTAGGATACCATTTTTTGTAAAAAGTCTCACATGACTTGAGAGAGTATAGGTTAACATGGAAAAATGGTTTTGGGAGTGGAGGGTTAGACTCTACCACAACCCTCAATCTTTTCTCTTGTTTGCACAATCACACATCTCACATGGCCTAAAATTTGCCTATGAATACCTCTTAAAAAGTAGAAGAGAGTCATTCATTCTCTCTCTCCCATACATCCTTCGAATTTGTTTTTGAAGTTTTTTCTCCTCTTTTTTCACTCAAGTGTAGTATAACACCTCAAGATTTTTAACCCAAAAAAATTGAGTAAATTTTTTTTTTCATCGGCAAAAATATTTTTCACATCTTGGATCAAAAACCTTGTGCGAGTTCCAATCAATCACACTAGTACTGGATTTTATAAAAAAAGAACGCATCATCATAAACATTCATTATAGCACATAGGGTATTGTTCAAGTGGCCAATAACCAATATTAAAGTTCATAAATCAAAATAACAAAATAACAGTAGTTCCAAAATCTAATCTTTAGAAAAGAAAAATGGTTTGGCTTCCTGACTCCACCATAGCTTCTCATCATCGCCTCAGTAATTCATTCAATTCATATAATTGTGTAGGGGGTCAAAACAATACTCCAATAGGAATACAATGACAAAGTATATGTATACGAAAGTAGGCATACTAGAAACATCATTTTTTCAAACATAACCAAATATTGAGGCATTGATAAACCCATCATTTTGCAAACATAAACAAATATCGAGGCATTGATAAATCACAAAACCATTGAAAAACTTACTTCAATACTTATGCATGATCAAGGATGTTATCATGACTTACCAATGTAGTAGAGTATCCATTTATGACATAAGTGGCTTAAGATTCTTTTATTTAGGTGATCTTTCTTAAATGATGCATATGATGCTTTTGATAGAATATACAATACACTTTTGTTTCTCTTGTTAACAGTCTATGTGGGTACGACACTGATAGTATCTAAATTGGAGATACGACCAAGGGGTATATTCAAACAATGTATCTTATTACCTTGGCCTTGCACATCCTTTTTGGCCTTGGGTGAGGGACGAACTTATCGAGAGAGAAATCTCAACACCTTCAACTTGATATACCAATCTTTTTCTTCAACTGAAGCTTTATTCACTACCATCTTGAGGCATCAGTTGTAGCTATTCCCTATCTCTGTGGTTGGGGAATCACATGCAAATTTTGTTTCAGTTTAACTTTTAAATTTGAGCAAAATTCAAACAAAAATCTGGTTAAATCTAAGCAAAATTCAAGAGTCTAATTTGAACTAGGACTCTAGTTAGGTCTATTATGAGTCGTAGATCTTATAGAAGATCAGATTTGATGATTTTGGTTATGGGTTGATTCAAAAAATATAATTTTGAAAATTGACCAGCCTAAATTTTGGGTTTTTCAACTTTGATAAGGTTTATAATTTGATTATTTAAAATTGATTGGACTATATTTTGGATTCGATCAGATTAGGTTGGATATAATCTTTGGCATTTGGATCAATTTAGGGATGAATTTAATTGAATATAACTTAGGATATTTTGGATTTAATCTCATTGGATTAGACCCATATGGTCGGACGCTCTAAACAATGTCATTATTGGTTTGATAGAAATTTCAATCGATTAGCGACTCACCTATTAAATCAGAGTTGATCTTGATATTCCTTATTTTAAGGGCATCAAAATCAACTATTTACATGCCCAAAATTAATGTTGATTTGACTATTTTATCATCGACCAAAGCTTATGCCTAATTATAGGTCAAAAATCAACATTCTTTAGTGTTAAATAAATTTTCTTACTGTTTCATGTGTGTATGATTAAATCTAAGACCACTATAATTATCTACATTTTGAGGGCTATTGAATCGACTATTTAAACGTCAAAGTTTGTTGAGTCTTTGGGTTTGTAGGCTTTCTGAAAGGTTACTAGATTACTGGAGCTCAAGCCAAGATAAGAAGTTTGCACATTTCTTCTCTAGCTTAGTTAATTTTGAAATTTAATAAGTTATGACCCATAAATTTTTTAGTTATTTTATTAATAAAAGACATTAATAGTTATTAACCTCTTATATTAGCCTAAGCATATTTATAAATAGAGGTCTTCTTAAGGAGGATTAACAAGGTTAGTTCTCTCTCTCCCTATTAAAGTGCATATCTTTATTATTCTTCCTCACATCTCCTTCTTTCTTCAAGCCATTAAGGTAGTCCAGACCTCCATTAGAGACCTGCAACCACCTTGGTGAAGGTCTAATCCAGTCAAGAATGATTTGTGAGTGAAAAAAAAAGTGACGGTATTGTTGCGAGAAATACATTTTCGGTAGGAAATCTCTACTTTTATGATGTTCGATTTCGGGATACATTAACATACCATCTTTTTTATCCAGGCTTGGATCTATATGTAATCTAGGCCTAAAATATCTAGATCTACATGAAAAAAAAATTAAAAACCCAAAACGATGTTTTGAAAGATCAGTTTTGAGAAAACAATTTGGAAAAGACTAGATTCAAAACCTTCAAAAGAAAAAATTGTGTGAGTAGATAGATTTGTATTTTATTAGATTGTTCAGCATGTATAATGAATGTAGAAACATATTTTTTGAGTGTTTTTTCATAGATCTTGATGTTGTAAATATGTCTCTTGCATAGATCTTGGTTAAAAATATGCAAAAATAATTTTGAAGAAGTTTTTTGCCAAAAATGTTTCAGGGTTTTGATGTTTTATGATAAAGAAAGCTAATTTGATCATATATGATAGATTAGGGCATGTATATCATGATTAAACAACATATTATTGCATAAATAATCTATAATTTCATATTATTTTTATGTATCTTGTGATTCTTACATAGATAAAATCTCATTTACGATATTCCATAAAAGTTTTATGGTTTTTGTATTATATTTTTTAATATTTTAGTAAGATTAGCCTAAATATGATTAAAGATGTGTTGTATGATGTTGTAAATGTGTTTAGAGCATCCAAAATTTGTGATTGTATGAGTTTCACCGTGTTTTTTGTTCTTGCTTAATAGATCTTGTATGAGTTTGGATCTTGGTTATTCTGTCCTCATTTTTTATTTTGACTAGTCTCAGAAATAAATTAATATCTATATAAAAATGAGGTCAATAAATAAAAATAAAAATACTGCAGTGTTCTACACATCTAGGGTTTGAATGCAGAATCTTGTTTTGTGCTGTTTGGTTCATTTTTGAGGTTGAAAAGTCTATTGCAAAAGAGTATAAACTTTCTACCCTATTAGCAGAATTGTTCCGACCAAAGATTTTAAAATCTCTAAAACCTTAATCAAAACTAGTCAAAATAAATTGTAAAAATTTGGGTGAAAGGTAACACGTATAATAAGATTTTATAAAAAGGATTTTGTCAAAAAAGATTTCTATAAATCTTGAGAAATTCTTCAATCTGGATTAAATTTCAGCAGTTAACAGGATCTGTCTTATATTTGTTTCTGAACATGGTTTATTCCTGGAATGTTCCTAACTTTATTACACTGAATTTTGCAATTCTGTTTCTTGGACTGTATTCCTAAGATGATGAGGCAATCCTAGTAAATTTTTGAGAGTTAAATTCAATTCATGTGATTTTTGGTGGGTTTTCCAAAATTGGGTTAACAGAGATCTGAATTGCACGGTATGGCATGTGTTGATGTCGGGTTTTGTTCATTCTTAAATGGGATATTGGATTAATATATATGTTAAATGAATGCATTTCATTATTGATTGAATTGGGCATGCATAAATATCAATGATTAGCCTACTCTGACTATGCAAATACATAATGATTGTATTATTATATTAATTTTATGGTAGAGACTAATCAAAAGCATGCATAGAGTGTCATGAATATTGTTGTATATGAACCCTGAATGTGGTTGCATGTTTGCATTGGCATAATTAATAAGAGAGTTAATTAAGAAATCAAAATAAAATTATTTCTCTTCGGGCTTATTGAGAGAATAAACATGGTACTGACGATTTTATAGGATATTTGGCTTAGCATAAAAGATTGCTTTTGTCTTCCATCCACAAGACCAGTAGCTGGAGGAACTACCATGATTTATCCTTGGTGTGGTAGATAAGACTCATGAAGGAAATATGATATATCGGGATTGCAGAAGTTGGAAATTCTCTATAAAATTATATTTTCTCTCTGGAGTATGCATAGTTGGGGTATCACGCAGGTTAATAAAATACAATTATTTGAAAATACAAACCTGGGTCGTACATCTATCTAAGAGAGTCTATGTTGTACCCACAAACAGATATTGACAAGTGAAACGAGATTGTGAATTGCATATAGATACAACATGTCATACACCTTTCAAGCAAGAAAACAATAATTGAAGATAAGAACTTATTCATGCATAAAGGACTCGCAATATTGAAATGGTAAGTTCATGCATTTTGTAAATGTTTATGCATGTGCATAATTTATTGTATTGATGCAAATCTTAGAATGAATAGATATGCATTAAATTGAATTGTTATTTTAATTATTAGCATAATTTTATGTTTATTGTTTGCTAAGATATGTGTTGTATGATTGATGTACGAGGTTGTGTTTGAATGTATTCTAATATCATGCATTTATGCAAGTATGCTATTTTCTACCAAGCTTTCATGAGTCAGACCTATTTTATGGGTTTTCAAGTATATTATGATGTGCAACTGTGGAGTGGATGCGAAATACTTAGGAAGCATCGAGAACCAGTCTTTTTCTTTCTTGGGGATAGTTTTAAAAAATTCAATAGTGTTATCAAAATACTCTGATATATATTTTAAATTAATGAAACTGAATTAAATTTTAATATTCATATTTTAATTCAGTTATGATGATTAATTGTATTGTAACCTACTCATGATGTTTAACCCAAAGAAAAAATTGTTTCTATTGCTTTAAACATAAAAAAAAAAAGTTTTCTATGAAATTTTAGGGTTAAAATTTTGGAGCGTTACAAAATGGTATCAGAGCGAGATGAAAACATTGGCTCATGATACGTCCAGCAGTTCGACATTGCTTAGTAAGTAGGTTTAATTGTGTATTGATTTAATTATACAGTTATTATTTGATATAAATTATTTTTGTGATTGAACACCTAGAAAATGATAATTTCATGAAAGAAATTTCTTTAAGGAGGGTAGAATGTAACACTTGCGAATTTTGTTTTAGTTTAACTTTTAAATTCAAGCAAAAATCAGGTTAAATCTATGCAAAATTCAAGAGTCCAATTTAAACTAGAACTCTAGTTAGGTCCGTTATAAGCCGTAGATCTTGTAGAAAATCCGATTTGGTGATTTCAATTATGGATTGATTCAGAAAATGTGATTTTGAAAATTGACCAACCTCTATTTTGAGTTTTTCAACTTTGAAAAGGTTCAAGATTTGATTGTATAAAATTGATCACACTGTATTTTGGATTTAACCCAATTAAGTTAGATATAATCCATGATATTTGGATCAATTTAGAGATGAATTGTATTGAATATAACTCACGATATTTTGTATCTAAACTCATTAGATTGACCTATAGGGTCAGACGCTCCAAACAATATCATTATTTTTCTAACAAAAATTTTGTCCGATCAGTGGCTCACCTATTAAATCAAAGTCGATCTTGACGTTCCTCATTTCGAGGGCGTCAATGTAATACTCATAAATTTTTTATACTTATTAAACGAATAAATGATAAAAATAAAACATCAAGAAACTTGTTGATTAATCATCCTAGTTAAATTTCGAGGACAAAATTTTTTTAAGGAGGAAAGGATGTAAAACCCATAAAATTTTTATATTTTTATGAGAAATAATAGTGAATTTAGGGCTAAAATATTATTTAAAATTAAAATGAAAATTAAATTATAATTCAAGCATTAATCAGGATTCAGAATAAATTTCAAGTTGAGAATTTATTTTGAATCAGGGTTTTGATTTTTAATTGAATTTAATCTAGATTTAAGCTTAACTTAAATGAAATAAAATTTGAATTTCAATATTTGCTTGGTTTTGAATTTAGTGCGTATTTGAATTTAAAGTCTCATTGAATTTCACTTTCAATTTCTAGAGTTTATCGAATTTGGATTTTGATTTTGATTTGGGAATTTGAATTCGGATCGGATTTGGATTTGAATTTGGATTTAATAAATGTCTCGAATATTATAATTAGATTTGAGTTTAATTCAAATCTAAATTAAGATTTAACTGAATGTCAATTCAAGTTCAAATTATACAATAATTTGAATATTCATCATAATTGAGTTTGGACTTTAAATTGAATTCAGATGTAATACCTACGATTCTTTAGTGTATTTTTAATGAATAAAATAATATTAATAATGAATTTTATGAGAAAAAATATAAAATTATAAATTAGTCTAAGATAAATTATAAGAAATATCTTATAAAAAATTAAAGTTGATTCAAGTTGATTTTAGTGAAATTCATATTCAGAATCAAATTTATGAAAAAGATGGATTTTAATAAAATAATTGGTAAATTTTATAGAAATAAAGTGGAATAGAATTTTAGATGATTTTATGATAATTTGATACATATGTAATATAAATTCAATAAATTTGAATTTAGTTTCATGAGTTTAAAATCCAATTTACAAAAAAAATAAAATAAACTCAAAATGACAATGAGTCTTGCTGACCCTAGTGGAAATCCCTTTTGAAGTTTATTTTTGAGAAAATAGTATTTTTTTTAAAAAAATTAAATGATCTAAATAAATTGGTGCTTAAAAGAATTTCATATGCATTTGAAAATAATTTGGTTTATATTTAGAGTCATTTCATTTAAACTTAAATTATAGTTTTGAAAGAATCGAAATCTAAAATAGTAAATAAAGTTAATTAGGAAAATAATTAAATAGAATAAAAAATAATTCAATTAAATTGAATAAAGTGGTAGGAGTCCTTAGGTAGGCCGTCCCATTCTATATGGCACCTCCTTATTAACTTAAATAAATAAATATGAAAATAAAGCTTTAAAATCACAAGCTATGTAAAAGTTTTTAAAAACCAAAACATGTTTTAAAAAGTCAAAACTTGCTTTTTTTTAAGTAGAAGCCTCCCAAGAGAGAGAGAGGGGGGGGGTTGTCCCATCCTAGAGCTTTATAGGATGGGGATGGTTGAAATATTTAGGAGTGAAGAAAGAGGGATTGGGAAAAGGAAAGAAAGAAAAAGAATAATAAAGGAAAAAAAACTAGTTTAACAAGCCAAGCAAGCAAGTTTGACAAATTGTAATATGAAAAGGTTGAGACCCCCATGGGGTGTCGAGCAGCCCATATTATTACATATTATATATATAGTATACACTATATACTATACATATTAAATAAAATCATATCAACCTAAGTCTATTTGATATATAAGATAAAATATAAAAGAGAAGAAAAGAAATAAGACATGAGAAGAAAGGAAAGTGTTTAAGATTTGATCAAGGGCTGAGATTAGCCCAGCCCTTAACTAAATCCACATAGACTATAAAAAGGGAGGAGGAGATCACGTCCCCCTTATTTGCCCCCTTTTGTAGTGCCTTGTTCTCTCTCTATTCTCCTCTTCTCCCTCTTACTTCTTCTTCTTCTTCCTTCTTTTCTTCTTTTTTTGTGTTTTTCTTCTTGATTAAACCAAGAGGGGCATTCATATACATGTTTGGAGCATGAGGAGTACCTTGACACAATCACCATACGTAGCGGACAACCGTTTCACACGACTTTTGATTTTTTATAGGAACAAACCCTATACCACAACCCCCATATGTGGGTTTGGTGTAGGGTTTGTCAAAAATTATAATAGAGAGGGTTTTTAAAAGAAAACCCCTCTCAAAATTGTTTTTACCAAAATTAGGTTTTTGAATCCGAATCAAACTATTAATTAAATATTGGGAGGCGTTACAGCAACCCTCCATGCTTTACGATAACTCTCTCATTGTAAGAAACATGAGAACTAACATTCACATTCTTAATTAATTAACTCTCATGACATATGTACTTAAACATTACTTTCAAACTTTCAATGGCCTCCATAGGACACACGTACGCATGATTTTTTTTTAACTTATGACAAAGTCATTGGCCACCACTTTGGGCACAAACATAACTGTAACACCCCAATTTTTATAACCCAAAATTGGTAGATTTTTTTTTTTTTTTGAAATACATTTAAATCTTTTAGCAGTTAACAGCGGAAAAACACATTGGGCATAAAACTTGGCATGCTACTTCAGATGAATGCTTGCAAACATATACTTATGGAATTTAAACTTTAACAACTAATTAACTATGCATGAAATAAAATTCAAGTTTCACAATATCCAAAATTAATCACATTTGTCCTTGAATTGAATTAAATTAAAATCAGAGTTCAGAATTCATGAAGCAGAGGAAAGGTAGGTTCAGTCCCCGTCGCAACCTTCCGCCTTCGCACGTAAGTACCTACTCATTACCTGAAAATTTTTAAACCATATAGGGTCAGACAACATGTCTAAGTAGAGTAATTATGCTAAACTTGTAAGACAGAATAACAAGACAAGGATTTCAATAGAAATTTCATGGTTTAACATTTAATTTAACTTAAACAATCATATAACAAATCATGCATGTTTAGAATTTTCATATTTAACAGAAAGACATAAATTCATATATTCAAAATACAAAATGTATGAACCATTAAAATGCATGACTTACCATATGCAGAAGCTCTTTCAATGCATGCATATTTTCTTATCTTTAGTTACATTTTCTTAATTAGATGATGCATGCGATGCCAAATTAATGCACACACCATTTAAGTTATCACTTCTTAGCCTTGCTGATACGACACAGGCAGACATTCTCAGATCAGGACCATGACACAGGACGTATTTTACATACAGGGGTGGCTTTAGCCTGGCCAGGTCCATTCACTAAGACGGGGTGAGGGACGTTAATACGAGAGAGATTCCCAACACCTTTCAACCTGATGCATCAGTTTTTCCTCATGAGTACAATAACCTCTACGCTGCAGTCTAATGCAGAGGTTTTCCCCCTAAAATCGTGGGAGGGGAGGAGCAACCTTCTGTGCCCGTAACAGAACTTGTCCCACGAAGTTTTGTATCACCTGCTACTCTCCAAGCAAGTATCTTGAGTTTAATGTCACATGATTACTTGATTTCAGTCATACTTTTGATGCAACATCAAACTTAAACCACTTTATGGTCATGAATGCATTCTTATAAAGCATTAGACAAGGACATATAATTAAACTTGTAACAGACATTTGAGCACATGCGTAGCATAAACATCTTATTCATTTTCACACATCATAATGCATATGCATGTACATGGCCAATGCAACAAGGAGAATATATATGAACATCCATATCAATGAAACAATCATATCATCACGATATCATGGACATACATGTAGTCAACACATTTTTAGAATTTAAAACATAAACTTGTATTCATTGGACCTTTTGATCCTAAATCTTTTATGTGTAACCTTCCATTTATAATTCATGCCATAATCATATAAGATTGCATAAAATCAGACTTGCATAATCATTCACATAATGCATACTAATTCTATAAAGAAATTAAATAAAAACATATATACTATGCACCCTTTGAGCCTTGATTTATGAATTTGCCCTAATTTTTCCAATTTCATAACTTTGTCCGACTGGTACAGAGCTCACAGAAAATTTTTGGCTTCATGAACAGAGCTGAAATTTTTACAGTATATAGGAATTGTTGTCAGCTATTCGTAGCCGCAAACCGTTTGTAAAAACTCTTCCGTATGAGGGAGTTATGCATGTTTTACTACAGACCTATCAGTTTTTGTTTCGACTATCACAGAGACGTGCTCGGTCCATGAACAGAGCCCCAATTTCTATAGTAGATGCACAATGGAGTTAGCTTTCCAACGCAATAATTCGTTCATCAAAACTTCTCCGGACGAGGAAGAAACGACCATTTTACTGAACGGAGGTCAAGTGGAAAACCTGGAAATTCCGAGATTTGCATTTGGGTGAATCAAACTGAGTCACCCGAATCCCAAGAAAAATTAAAAGAAATAGGGAATACGCATGAAATAAAATTCCGAAAATTCTAAAATATTCACAGTAGATTAAATACTTCATAATCTATCAATCCAAACTAATATTTGCATAAAAATCATGGAATAAATCAAATACAAATATATTTTACGAATCTATTTCTAAGAAACCGATTTTTATAATAAACCCGATTTCAAAAATGATTTTCTTTAGAGGAAAAATGTGTTTTTGCCATAGATCATTAGATCTAAGTCAAACCCACGGTTAGGAGGGTTTGATTATGATCTAAACTCATGAAAAAACATCAAAATCCATGCCAAGAACTCCGTTCTTGCAAGAAAAGCATAGAAACCCTACCTTTTGTTGAAAAAAATGTATTTCTTGATAGATGAACACTCTTTTTGATTGATCCACCAATCAGCCCTTTCTTCCAGCAAGATGAGGACCTTAGATCTCCTCCCCACACCCCTTGAGGTCTAGATCTTGCACTCAAGAACCAAAAGAAACCCTAAAAGAAGAGAATAGGGAAGGGAAAGAGAGGAGAGAGAGAGAAGAGGGTTTTGGGGGGAGAGAGAAGCTCTCCTTTTTTTTTCCAGCACAAATGAGGAGGGCAAGGGCTATGGGAGGGTTTTATAACCCTTCTTAAATTAGGTTATGTGCTGGAATTAATTCCAGCCCTTGATCTCATTAATGAAATTCATTTGGAGCCCTTGATCTCCACTTTGACTTTTCAAACTTTAAATAACCTTGAAAATCACTATACCTTTATTTTCAATTTGAATTTGAAGTAAGATGCCACATAGGATGGGATGGCCTACCTATGGGCTCCTACTAAACTAATAAAAAATGGATTTTAATGTATACAAAAGAAAACTATTATATTAAACTATTATTGATAAATCATAAAATTCCAATTAAAAACCGTTTTTGTTTTATATAACCACAACTCATGTGAAAATGTAAAGGAATTGAATATACGTTAATTCCATCTTACTAAGCATATTAATATGTATATTTTTAAAATCTACTTTTGTTAATTTACTTTATTTAAATAATTTTACTTAAAAGAAAAATCAACATTTTCTTTTTAAGTAAGACGTTTTCAATTAGACATCACTTAGAATTTTCTCAGATATCCAAACCATGTAGGGTTTATATTTACTACAATTCAATATAATTAAACCCCTTAATCCTTACGAATATACTCAAACATTAAATTTTTTTAAAGAAATTAGGGTTTTATATTGGCATGAAATTCAAGACATTTCACAATGCTATAGAAAAGAACTTAGAAATTTTCGGATATTACATCCAATCCCCCTAAAAAAAAATCATCCTCAAAATTTGGTTAACATTACGTACCGAACAATTATGGATATTTAGCTCTCATATCAGCCTTGAGCTCCCAAGAACACTCCTCAAGCCCGTGGTGCTGCCATCGTACTTTAACAAGTAGAATTGACTTATGTCGCAACACTTGTTCTCGTCGATCTACTATCTCTGCCGGCCGTTCCTCAAACGTGAGATCTCTCTGAACCTCGACCTCGTCATACTGAAAACATGAGTAGGATCTGGTACATATTTCCTCAACATTGACACATGGAAAACATCGTGGATGTTGGAAAACTGAAGGGGAAGTGCCAATCTATACGCGGTGCCTCCTATCCTCTCAAGGATGAGGAATGGTCCTACGTACCTCGGACTCAATTTCCCTTTCTTGCCGAACCGAAATACGCTCTTCGTTGGCGATACCCAGACAAACACATGATTACCAACCTCAAAAGAAACCTCTCGCCTCTTTGGATCTACATAACTCTTCTGACGGTTGTGTGCTGTCAAAAGCCTCTTACGAATCAACTGTACTTGATCCGTATAATGCTGCAAAACTATAGGTGATTCGACAGTTCGATCACCTACCTCGCTCCAACAAACAGGGGACCTACAGGGTCGCCCGTACAATGCCTCATATGGAGCCATGCCGATACTCGAATGATAACTATTATTGTAGGCAAACTCAGCTAACTTTAGGTGCTTACTCCAGTCACCTTTCCACTCCAATGCACACGCTCGCAACATATCCTCGAGTGTTTGAATAGTCCTCTCTGACTGACCATCCGTCTGGGGGTGAAAAGCTGTGCTAAACTTAAGCGTTGTCCCCAAAGCTTTCTGAAGTTGTCCCCAAAACTTTGACGTGAATCTAGGATCCCTGTCTGAGATAATCGAAACAGGTATCCCATGTAATCTGACAATCTCGTCGACATATAAATCCGCCAAACTCTCCAAGGTTTGATTCGCCCTGGTCGGTAAAAAGTGTGCCGACTTTGTAAGGCGATCCACAATCACCCAAATGGTGTCATACTGCTGGCGTGTCTTGGGTAGACCTACCACAAAGTCCATGGTAATGTCTTTCCACTTCCACTGCGGAATCTCAATTGACTGCATCATACCGCCTGGTCTCTGGTGCTCTATCTTGACCTGCTGACAGATTAAGCATCTCGACACGTATTCAGCGATGTCTCTCTTCATGCCGGGCCACCAATAATTCCTCTAAAGATCCTTATACATCTTGGTGCTTCCGGGATGTATAGTGAATCCGGTACGATGCGCCTCATCCAATAACTCTTTCCTCAACTGGAGCTCTGCGGGCACCCAGAGCCTCTGGCCATAC
The DNA here is from genome assembly GCF_984573655.1 of Nuphar pumila. NCBI lineage: Eukaryota > Viridiplantae > Streptophyta > Magnoliopsida > Nymphaeales > Nymphaeaceae > Nuphar > Nuphar pumila. The sequence goes on along the minus strand of NC_143256.1, from coordinate 1,258,949 downwards.
CAGATGCTTCTATCCTCCTCTAAGTGCAATGCTGACTGGTCTTGCTTGCATGCTGCAATCATCTTATTGAATTTGGGATTATCCTTCTGTTGGGTGATGATCCGATCCATGAGTTCTATCCGCACTGCCGTGCTAGCGATCTGAATCTGACCCGATTCTGCTTCAAAGGGCTTCCAATCTATCAGGTCTTCGAGTAATTTCCACTTACCGCTGATAAAACTCGCAAGGCTCCCAGCCTTTCTACTCAAAGCATCAGCCACTACATTGGCTTTGCCTGGATGATAAGAAATGGAGAAGTCGTAATCTTTTAGAAATTCTAACCACCGTCTATGCCTCATGTTCAAATCCTTTTGTGAGAAGATATACTTGAGGCTCTTATGATCTGAGAAGACCTCAAATTGCTCGCCGTACAAATAATGTCGCCATACCTTTAGTGCAAAGACTACTGCAGCAAGCTCCAAGTCGTGAGTGGGGTAGTTTCGCTCATGCACCTTCAACTGACGTGATGCGTAGGCGATCACCTTGCCGTGCTGCATCAAAACGCATCCCAAACCAGTACCTGATGCATCACTATAAATCACAAAGCCTCCTTGCCCAGAAGGCAATGTGAGTATAGGGGCTGCAGTAAGCCTCTTCTTCAGCTCTTGAAAGCTTTCTTCGCATTGCTGGGTCCAGACAAACTTAATTCCTTTACGAAGTAGTTTCGTCATAGGTGAAGCGATCTTCGAAAAATCCTGAATGAAACGACGATAATAGCCTGCAAGCCCGAGAAAATTGCGTATATCTGAGACGCTCTTAGGTTGTCTCCAATCTATGACTGCTTCCACCTTGGCAGGGTCGACTGACACCCCATCTTTAGAGATTACGTGACCCAAGAACATAACTTGATTCAGCCAAAATTCACACTTCGAGAACTTAGCATATAGTTGATGTTGTCGAAGTGCTTCAAGGACAATCCTTAGATGCTCCCTATGATCTTCCTAGCTCTTGGAGTAAATTAGGATATCGTCTATAAATACGATCACGAAAAGGTCTAGGTAAGGCCGAAAGATCCGATTCATCAGGTCCATAAATGCCGCAGGGGCATTTGTTAACCCGAAGAGCATCACCAAAAACTCGTAATGACCGTATCGTGTCCTGAATGTTGTCTTATGCACATCGGATTCTTTGATCTTCAGTTGATGGTACCCTGATCGAAGGTCAATCTTGGAAAAGACCTTGGCCTCCCGAAGTTGATCAAACAAATCATCTATCCTGGGAAGAGGATATTTGTTTTTTATTGTTACCAGATTCAACATTCTATAGTCAATGCACATACGCATTGACCCATCCTTCTTTTTGACGAACAATACTGGAGCTCCCCAAGGTGAAACACTAGGCCGAATAAAGCCTTTATCCATCAATTCTTGCAGTTGCTTCTTTAGCTCCTCTAACTCTGCTGGGGCCATACGATAGGGTGCTTTAGATATCGGAGCCGTTCCAGGCACCAACTCTATCGCAAAGTCCACCTCTCTGGTAGGCGGTATGCCTGGCAGGTCATCTGGAAAAACGTCTAAAAAATCTCGAACTACGTCCAAGTCTTCCAGTGGTGTAGTATTGAGGTCTATCAAAGAAACACTGGCCAAAAAGGCCTCACACCCCTTTTCTACACAACGATGTGCCTTTAATGCCGAGATAAGTCGTCCTTTGCTCTCCTTTTTACAGGCCTTGTACTCGAGTACAGGCTGATCAGGGCGAGCAAATTGAATGCGTCGCTCACGACAAAGCATACAAGCGTAATGCTCATACATCCAATCTATGCCAAGAATTACATCATAACCGACCATATTCAACAGGATAAGATTGGCAGGGAGGTTCTGCCCTGCAATCATAACCTCTACTCTAGATAGATAGGTACGAGCGATAGAGCTACCATTCGAAGGTGTGATAACTTCCAGAGTATATCCCAAAGAAGTCGGCGTGACACCAATCAAATTCACAAAACGTACGGATACGAAGGAATGCGTAGCACCAGTGTCAAAAAGAACTTTAGCATCGAACTTTGCAATAGAGATTGTACCTTCAATGACGTTGGCATCTTCTTGCAACTCCTCTGCAAAAGTCGCATACACGCGTCCAGTAGCTTTCTTCTGACCTTGCGGCTGGGACTGCTGGGGTCGCTGCAGCTGTGGTCCTCTAAGAACAGGGGCAACTCCCTCCTGAACTGGCCTCATAGGGCAGTCTTTGATGAAGTGACCCTGTTTTCCACATCTCAGACATGCACCTGAGACTCTATAGCAGACTCCAGGGTGCCTCTTGTTGCAGTGCTTACATACTGCATAAGACTGCGGTGCTGGTGTGCCGCCCTGTTGTCCCTTGGCCTTCTTTGCGGGTGGCGCCTTACTACTCTCCGCTGTTGGTCGAGGGGCCTTATTCGCATTTCCCTTCGACTTGTCGAAACGGCTAGGCTGAGTCTTCTTAGAAGACTCCCAATCATCCTGCGTCACAAAGACATCGTTACGATCTATCGAGATTGTTTTTGGAAAAGCCAAAAAGTTGGTTCTAGTTTTCCCCACCTGAAGTACTGGTGCCATCTCGATGGCCTGGTTGAGGTTTTGAGGACGGCTGGTCAGCACTCTCGTCCTCAGGCCATCACGTAAACCCTGCACATACTTCTTAGCTCGCGCCTCGTCAGTGGTATAAGTATGCGGGCAGTACTTCTCTAAATGTCGGAAACGTGTAGTGTACTCTGCCACCTTCATGGACCCCTGTCGAAGATCTAAAAACTCTTGTTTCTTACGATCGCGCGCGTACTGGGGAAAGTAGGTGTCCATGAATACCGCTGTAAACTCCTCCCATGTGAGGGCGCGTCGTTCATCAGGCGTATAGCGTACTTCGCGTGTCATCTCCCACCAGCTCTTGGCATCTCCTTGGAGCCGATAAGTGGCAAAAGAAACCTGCCTCTCAGCGGGAACCTCGAGAATCTCGAAAATCTTGCTTATGGCGCGAACCCATTCCTCCGCTGCATCCGGATCTTCCTTACCAGTGAAAGCAGGAGGGCTCAATTCCATGAAGCGCTTGTACGATGCCCCATTGGTTGCGACAGCTGGTGCCGCAATATGACCCTCATGCTGATGGCCTGCACCATTGCCATTACCTCCGTTGCCGGCATGGTTCTGACAATAGGCCGTCAGATTCGCGAGGGCTTCAAAAATAAAGTCCCTCTGAGCAGTCCAACCTGGGGGCTGTCTTCCGGCCATCTAAAGACACACACATTGATTCAGATTACTTATAAGTTGGGTATAAATACAAAATTCTCATTCATGTGACCCTAGTAGATCTACGTTCTGATTCTTGCCGCATATATCAACAGAAATAATTACAGACATACAATTTTCATAAGTCATCAAAACAAATAAAATGGAAGCATACTTACAGCGATGGTGGTCGGTTGGACGAGCTTTAAGCCATACTTTCCTTATGCTCTGATACCATGTTTGTAACAACCCAATTTTTATAACCCGAAATTGGTGGAATTTTTTTTTTTTTGAAATACATTTAAATCTTTTAGCAGTTAACAGCGGAAAAACACATTGAGCATAAAACTTGGCATGCTACTTCAGATGAATGCTTGCAAACATATACTTATGGAATTTAAACTTTAACAACTAATTAACTATGCATGAAATAAAATTCAAGTTTCACAATATCCAAAATTAATCACATTTGTCCTTGAATTGAATTAAATTAAAATCAGAGTTCAGAATTCATGAAGCAGAGGAAAGGTAGGTTCAGTCCCCGTCGCAACCTTCCGCCTTCGCACGTAAGTACCTACTCATTACCTGAAAATTTTTAAACCATATAGGGTCAGACAACATGTCTAAGTAGAGTAATTATGCTAAACTTGTAAGACAGAATAACAAGACAAGGATTTCAATAGAAATTTCATGGTTTAACATTTAATTTAACTTAAACAATCATATAACAAATCATGCATGTTTAGAATTTTCATATTTAACAGAAAGACATAAATTCATATATTCAAAATACAAAATGTATGAACCATTAAAATGCATGACTTACCATATGCAGAAGCTCTTTCAATGCATGCATATTTTCTTATCTTTAGTTACATTTTCTTAATTAGATGATGCATGCGATGCCAAATTAATGCACACACCATTTAAGTTATCACTTCTTAGCCTTGCTGATACGACACAGGCAGACATTCTCAGATCAGGACCATGACACAGGACGTATTTTACATACAGGGGTGGCTTTAGCCTGGCCAGGTCCATTCACTAAGACGGGGTGAGGGACGTTAATACGAGAGAGATTCCCAACACCTTTCAACCTGATGCATCAGTTTTTCCTCATGAGTACAATAACCTCTACGCTGCAGTCTAATGCAGAGGTTTTCCCCCTAAAATCGTGGGAGGGGAGGAGCAACCTTCTGTGCCCGTAACAGAACTTGTCCCACGAAGTTTTGTATCACCTGCTACTCTCCAAGCAAGTATCTTGAGTTTAATGTCACATGATTACTTGATTTCAGTCATACTTTTGATGCAACATCAAACTTAAACCACTTTATGGTCATGAATGCATTCTTATAAAGCATTGGACAAGGACATATAATTAAACTTGTAACAGACATTTGAGCACATGCGTAGCATAAACATCTTATTCATTTTCACACATCATAATGCATATGCATGTACATGGCCAATGCAACAAGGAGAATATATATGAACATCCATATCAATGAAACAATCATATCATCACGATATCATGGACATACATGTAGTCAACACATTTTTAGAATTTAAAACATAAACTTGTATTCATTGGACCTTTTGATCCTAAATCTTTTATGTGTAACCTTCCATTTATAATTCATGCCATAATCATATAAGATTGCATAAAATCAGACTTGCATAATCATTCACATAATGCATACTAATTCTATAAAGAAATTAAATAAAAACATATATACTATGCACCCTTTGAGCCTTGATTTATGAATTTGCCCTAATTTTTCCAATTTCATAACTTTGTCCGACTGGTACAGAGCTCACAGAAAATTTTTGGCTTCATGAACAGAGCTGAAATTTTTACAGTATATAGGAATTGTTGTCAGCTATTCGTAGCCGCAAACCGTTTGTAAAAACTCTTCCGTATGAGGGAGTTATGCATGTTTTACTACAGACCTATCAGTTTTTGTTTCGACTATCACAGAGACGTGCTCGGTCCATGAACAGAGCCCCAATTTCTATAGTAGATGCACAATGGAGTTAGCTTTCCAACGCAACAACTCGTTCATCAAAACTTCTCCGGACGAGGAAGAAACGACCATTTTACTGAACGGAGGTCAAGTGGAAAACCTGGAAATTCCGAGATTTGCATTTGGGTGAATCAAACTGAGTCACCCGAATCCCAAGAAAAATTAAAAGAAATAGGGAATACGCATGAAATAAAATTCCGAAAATTCTAAAATATTCACAGTAGATTAAATACTTCATAATCTATCAATCCAAACTAATATTTGCATAAAAATCATGGAATAAATCAAATACAAATATATTTTACGAATCTATTTCTAAGAAACCGATTTTTATAATAAACCCGATTTCAAAAATGATTTTCTTTAGAGGAAAAATGTGTTTTTGCCATAGATCATTAGATCTAAGTCAAACCCACGGTTAGGAGGGTTTGATTATGATCTAAACTCATGAAAAAACATCAAAATCCATGCCAAGAACTCCGTTCTTGCAAGAAAAGCATAGAAACCCTACCTTTTGTTGAAAAAAATGTATTTCTTGATAGATGAACACTCTTTTTGATCGATCCACCAATCAGCCCTTTCTTCCAGCAAGATGAGGACCTTAGATCTCCTCACCACACCCCTTGAGGTCTGGATCTTGCACTCAAGAACCAAAAGAAACCCTAAAAGAAGAGAATAGGGAAGGGAAAGAGAGGAGAGAGAGAAGAGGGTTTTTGCGGGAGAGAGAAGCTCTTCTTTTTTTTTCCAGCACAAATGAGGAGGGCAAGGGCTATGGGAGGGTTTTATAACCCTTCTTAAATTAGGTTATGTGCTGGAATTAATTCCAGCCCTTGATCTCATTAATGAAATTCATTTGGAGCCCTTGATCTCCACTTTGACTTTTCAAACTTTAAATAACCTTGAAAATCACTATACCTTTATTTTCAATTTGAATTTGAAGTAAGATGCCACATAGGATGGGATGGCCTACCTATGGGCTCCTACTAAACTAATAAAAAATGGATTTTAATGTATACAAAAGAAAACTATTATATTAAACTATTATTGATAAATCATAAAATTCCAATTAAAAACCGTTTTTGTTTTATATAACCACAACTCATGTGAAAATGTAAAGGAATTGAATATAAGTTAATTCCATCTTATTAAGCATATTAATATGTATATTTTTAAAATCTACTTTTGTTAATTTACTTTATTTAAATAATTTTACTTAAAAGAAAAATCAACATTTTCTTTTTAAGTAAGACGTTTTCAATTAGACATCACTTAGAATTTTCTCAGATATCCAAACCATGTAGGGTTTATATTTACTACAATTCAATATAATTAAACCCCTTAATCCTTACGAATATACTCAAACATTAATTTTTTTTAAAGAAATTAGGGTTTTATATTGGCACGAAATTCAAGACATTTCACAATGCTATAGAAAAGAACTTAGAAATTTTCGGATATTACAATAACAATTCATTTTCATAGGTTTTGAGCACATATGACCTTTTTCACTACCTTGTGAGTCAATTTTGACATTTCACTAAAGTGTCTTAGAATAAAGCAGTAACACATACTTTCTTTGCATTCATCAATTAACATACACGTGTCTCATGTTTTTATCATTGCAATATTTTACATGTGTCAACCACCTATTTAGTTGTCAAGCAATATGCATCACACGAATAAATAACTTTGCTTAATTGAATACGTGCACTCTTTCATAAGGCAAAGTATTTGTTTCACATACTTCCAATCACATTTATGATATATCTTATAAATCCATATAGGTTATGGTAAAAATGCATATTATGTATATTTGAAGCTAACATAACCCTTAATCTTTTACTTAATGAAAATACATAGTTTAAAAATCCCTGAGGCAAAACAAGTGTGCCTATATTTCATCAAAACTTAAATCATATACAAAAAATCTAATAAAAACCGAGATTATTTTCTAAGCCAAAAACATATCATATATAGTTTATTCATATCACTTTTCATAAACTCATACTTTAAGATCATCGATTGTAAAGTTTGAAGTCATATATATAAATCATTTTCACAAAAATTCAAATCTTAACTTGTTGGTCAATATATATTTCACAAAACACTTAGGTCATTATATATATATTCTTATAAAATGCCTTGAGCGGTGTCACTGACTTGAAATGAACATTCAAAAAACTCCAATTTGATTTTTAGTCGGAAGGTGCCTCATACGTGACTTTTTTTTCTTTTTCTTTTATAAACCTGATTTAATGAAAATTGTTATGTTGAGCCAAATCACGTTTTGCACCCATCTATTTTTTTAAAAACCAAACCTATGTTGTTTAAGAAAACGCAGACCATCCATATAGTACTAAAACCATTTTTTTTCTAGAATCCCCAAAAAATGTCTAAATGATGTGGGCGTAACTTTTTCTTTCTTTCTTTCACATTCACATAGATGTTGGTGACTCATAATAGAATCTTTTTGGTCAGATAGACTATGCTGCCGCTCAAATCTAATTGAGTGCATATTTTGTCGATTGCAAACCAATTTAATGAACTTACTAACTAAGCATTTTGATTCATAATCATAACATGTGCTATCCAGAACATACAAATCATATTTAACAGGGAACAATCAGTAAGTAGCAGTTCAATGTTTGATGTCAATTGACAGAGCTGATCAAAACGAGATTTTTGAAACATAATAAAACAAAAAATCGTCAAACACAAATCATCTTTTGATGTCAAATAATGCTATAGCTAAAATAAATATTTTCAGAAATTAGCAATATGAAAATTCGACATTTTATGAAGCCAGATTTTCACATGCATATACTTAAATCAAAGTACCTACCTTAAACTAGAAGCTTCGAATTGATGTAGCACAGGTTGGAATATAGTAGTCGGCCACGAATTCCGCTAACTAGTGCCACACACTACTACCCAGCTGAAGCAAGGTAGAGAGAAAGAAATATAGAAAGAAAGATGGAGGAGAGTTCACGTAGGCTTTATATAGAGAGGGAGGGGGTGAGAGTTATAATGTGATTTAAATGAGAGATCATGGTGTAATTTGGGAGTTTCACATTCCAAAAGCCACCTACCTATAGTAGTGGGAGGGAGTTCACGTATAGGGACCTAACGAGAGAGTGGGGAGTGAATGAGGGTTAAAGAACTCAAAAGGTCTTCTTATTTTATTTATTTTTTTTCTAACTTACTTTGAAATAACTAATGTAACTCCCCCATTCACGTGAATGGGAGAGTGTGTTCAGCCTACCATTTCACTAAAGTGTAACTCCTACTCATAAAGAGAAAAAAATGTGTTTCTAATTGCTTATCTCTCTTAAGTATTTAATACTTTATTAATTATTATTATTTTTCTTTTTTATTTAAGTGGGGTCCACTAGAGAGGACGTTCCACTCTTTAATGTATTAACCCTTCAACGTTGGGTGATGGCTGGTTTTTACTAACATACTTTATTAGTAAATGTATGCCTCTAAGTATATTCTATGTAAATATTTCATAGCTATGAAATCCGTTTTATGTATTAATTTTATATTTGCTTTCACCTTATGTTATATCATTAAATTCTGGATCCAGTCCTAGTCCTATGTACATAGACCCACACTCATATATAAAAACCGTTTTGGATTTTGGATCTTGGGATCCAAATCCAATTTGAATCCTTTCAAGATCCAGATCCAATTACCAAAATTTGACCCATACACCTCTACTTTACATATATATATATATATATATATATATATATATATATATATATTCGAATATCGGATTTACCTATGAACTAGATCCAAGTATTCTATCTATTTCCCATAGATAGTGGATTTCAAATATTTTCAGTATTGGACCAAGATCCAAATCCCAGTAGATTTGAATATGCAAAATTAAAAATTTTTATTTTAAATTTCTTATAAACCTTTAGTCTATATTAACTTTTCACAAATTATTTTTAAAACACTTAAAATTTTCTTAGAAATTTGTGGGTCTTACATCCTTCCCTTCTTAAAAGAAATTTCGTCTGTGAAATTTAAGTTATGATTATGTATCAAATCATTCAGGGTATTTCACTTTCACCTCTTCCTCTAGTTCCCACGTCCATTCCTCAAATCTGTGGTGTTGTCAATGCACCTTCACCAATGAAATAGTCTTCTTTCTCAGTACTTTCTTGCGTCGATCAATAATCTCGATAGGTCATTCCTCAATCGTAAGGTCTTTTTCTATCTCGAGATTCTCATATTGAATTATATGTGTCGGGTCCGGCACATACTTCTTTAGCGTAGACACATGGAATACATTGTGCATGTTGGTAAACTAAGGAGAAAGTACCACTCTATACATTGCTTCTCCAATCTTTTTGAGAATCTCAAAGAGTCCCACATATCTTGGAATGAGCTTACCTTTTTTGTTGAATTGTAACCCACTCTTCGTCGATAAAACTTTAATGAACACATGGTCTCCTATCACAAACACAAGTTCTCATTGTCTCTAGTCAGTATAACTATTTTGATGACTCTGAGCTGTCAAGAGTCTGTTTCTAATCAATTGTACTTGATCTGTATAGTGTTGTACAATTAGGGATTCTATAGTTGAATCACCAACTTCGCTCCAACAAACAAAAGATCTGCAAGGTTGCCCGTAGAGAGCCTCGTACGGAGCCATACCAATACTCGAATGAAAATTATTGTTATAGGCAAATTCTGCTAACTTCAAGTGTTTACTTTAATCTTCTTTCCAATCCAAAGCATAGGCACGTAGCATATCCTCCAATGTTTGGATTATCCTTTCTGATTGTCCATCAGTTTTAGGGTGAACAGTTATATAAAACTGACAAATTTTTGATATTTTACGTAAAATAAAGGTGAATCTTAAAATATTATTTTAAATTTAAGATGAGATTTAAATCACAATTTGAGATTTAAATTGGATTTAGAATGAATTTCACTTAGAAATTTATTCTGAATCGGATTTTGAGTTTTAATCGAATTTAATCTGAATCCGGGTCAAATTTAGATTTAATAAATGTCTTAAATATTATAATTGGATTTGGGTTTGATTCAAACCTAAATTAAGATTTAATTGAATGTCAATTTAAGTTTTAATTATACAATAATTTGAATCCTTGACCAAATTTAATTTAAAATTTAAATTGAATTTGAATATAGTACTTGTGAATTCTTGGCAATTAATAAATAATTAAAAATATAAATTTATATTCTATATTAAGTAAAATTTAGGGATTTTATAATTTGAGAGTTAATTTATATGTAAAAAAGAACCAAAATTTAATCAAGGGATGAAACTGGATTTAAATTCAAAGTTAAATTGGGTGTAATACCTCCATTTTTCAAAGCATTTACTTGAATTTTTGTATTTTTGGATAAATCAAAATATTAAAATTGGTAGACAAGCTGTTTAGAGGGTTTGTAAGGCTTAGAGAGAGCTTTAAAATGATAAAAATAAATTCTACATGCCTAGGGTCTCACTGACCTTGTGGAGTTCAAATTTTCGAGAAATAAATTCTAAGAAATTTGATATAGATCTTAAAAGAATAATTAGAATATATAATTTATTTATGTGGTGAATTTAAAAATGTATTAATGAAATTTAATTAGGGGTAGATTTAATTAAATTTCATGTAGTAGCATTTCACATGAATTTACAATTCCATTTTTGAAATATCTCATTTGAATTAAGTTGCATTTAAGTGGAATTTTATTTAGTGGAATGAAATTAAAAAATTAGATAGATTTTATAAAATGTTAGGAGTCTGCCATTCCATCCTATGTGGCATCCTAATTTAAAGTTTAAAATGGTAAAAACAAAAACAAGCTTTAAATTAGAGTTAAAATGAAACTTACCAAAACACAAAACCAAGAAAGAAAAGTCAAGACTTTTCTTTTTTTCAAAATCAACCCCATGAGGGGGGGCGCCAACCTTAGAGGACTCTAGAAGGGTTCAGCAAGGGCTGGACCACAGAAAGAAAAGAAAGAAAAGAGAGGAAAAATGAAAGAAAGGAAGAAAAAAATGATAATAAATAATGAAAAAAGAGAGGAAGTGACATAGCAATCAATTTGCCATTTCAAATTTTAGAAAGGGGGCCAACCCATGGGGGTCGATCAGCCCTTATGGGAATACATACAATAGAGTATGTAATATATATACTAAGATATATATTGTAACATATGCTAACTAGAAAAAGAAAAGAAAAAAAAAAAGAGAAAAGAAAAGGTTAACTTGCTTGCCAAGCAAGCAAGTTGCCAAATTTAAATTTTGGAATGGTTGGCTCCCATAGGGGGGTTCGACCAACCCTTTTCTTTTAAGCATAAAATATAATACTATAGTATATGAAATATATTTTACATGATATTACAAGTTATACTAAAAGAAAAAAATAAAATACATATATAAAGGAAATTCTAGAAAAAGGGGAAAAGGCAACTTAAGAGGATTGTGATTTAGAAACTAAACCAAGATTAGATCAAGGGCTGAGATGAGTCCCAGCCCTTGACCTAATCCCCTAACCTATTTAAATAGAGGAGGGGCTCAAGCCCACCTCCCATTTTGCCTCTTTTGTTTTTTCCCCAAATACTCTCTCTCTCCTAAAACCCTCACTATCCTCACTCATTTCCCTACCCCTTTCATAGGGTATTCACCCTTAGAGAGGCTTCCACATGGTTCAAAGGTGGTGTTAGCAGGCTGTTTCGGGGTTTGTAGCTTGCGTGAAATGGTTGGATTGTGAGAAAATGCCCATCGGTTTGCGTAGGAGCAGATTTTTCACCAAAAGGTATGGGGATCTATACTTCTCTTACAAAACAAAATTTGTAGTACGAATTCTTTTGAATTTTTATAATCATAGACCCCAAACCAAACCTCACATGCATGGGTTTGGCTTAGGGCTATCAAAATATGGAAAAAGAATATTTTTTTTAGAGAAAACCCCTATTGAAAATATGTTTTCCCATAAATCAGTTTCTCAAAAAATAAAAACATAGATTTTTAAAATTTGTAAGTTAGGTTATGATTTTTTTTGCAAAAATTGATTTAGGTCAGTAGTATATGGTACTATTGACGTTCTGTAAAAATTTGAAGGATTTCCATAGTCAGAATCCTTGGATTTTGTGAATTTAGTCTTATCGGGTTTTTCAAAAAAAATAATTGGTAAAATTAGTAAAATTGTGAAATAGTTAATGGATTCCCTACAAATTTTAATTATAGTTGGTATAATAGGCACATGCTGATATTTTGTATTTTTTTATTTATAGAAAAAATTTGTTTGTTAATTATTAAATCATGTTATTTCTTGAATTTATTTCTAAGAAAAGTAAGTCACATGTAAGACGTGTCTATTTTTTAGCCAAACGACTGAGGAAAAATAGATTTGTCTATTGTGAATTATGTTGAATTGAAATATGTGATTTGATTCAATTTTTTGAGTTAAATTACATTAAAAAAATATGGGTGTACAAATTTAGTCAACCCAGTTTGGCCCCATCCAAATGCATAGACCCGGAATTACAGTTTTTTTGGTCAGACATCTGACCATTAAAATGCTCATAACTCCCCCGTCCAGAGGAGCTTTGATGAACAATTCATTGCATTGGAAAGACAATAAAATTTCACAGCTACTATAAAATTTTGGGCTTTGTTCATGGAGTGAGTACAATTCTGTGACAATCAAGACAAAAAAGTATATGTCTATAGTAAAACATTCTTAACTTCTTCATACAAATGATTTTTTACGAACGGTTTGTGGTTATAGAAAGCTAACAAAATTACCTTCAATCTATGAAAAAATCAGCTTCGTTCATGAAATGATTTTTTTTTTGTTAACTTTGTAACTGTCAAACAAAGTTAGGAGTTTTGAAAATTAGAACCAGTCTAAGTAATGAACCCCGATACTTACGTAGTTTGCTTATGCTTTACATAAATTCTTTTTACGATTAGTATGCAGAATGTGTATGCATGTATAGGTATAATTTTATACAGGGTATGACATTCCTACCCTAAGGTATGAATGTATGTTATGATATTAATATATGGTGCCTAAAAGGGGAATACGAATTAAGGGACCAAGAGGTCCAATTTGCGCAATGTGATTTCGAAAGTTTAATGTTTTATATGCTGCTAAATTATGCAAATTCATGTGATGTTAATGATGTGATTGATGAGATGAATGAATGAATGAATGTAAGTCAAGGTGTGTATGCAATTCGCATGGATGTTCTATTTCATTTACACATACGTTTATAAACATGAATGAATCTGAATCAATGCCAAGGTTTATAAGTGCATCCATTGCCCAACAAGGGGTCGAATCCCTCTGTTAGATTTGAATTACCATGATTGCATGAAAGACATTAATTAATGTAAGTGAAATAATGCCACATCATAAGTGAAAGATGCTTGCTAGGAGAGTGGCAAGCAGTACATCTGACTTCGTGGGGCAAGTCATGTTTCGAGCATAGAAGGTTGCTTCTCCCCACCGACGAAGATAGGAGAACTTTCTACATTAGACTACAACATAGAGAGAAAGATACTCATGAATGAAATTCTGATGCATCGAGATGGAGGTGTTGAGAGTCTCTCTCAAAATACCGTCTCTCACCGAGGACTGGTGAAAGGTACCCAGCTAGGCCAAAGCCACCCTTGTATGTAAAATATTGCCTGAGTTGTACCCACGGGGCTAAGAAGTGAAACAAAAAGTGTATATGCATTAGTTAGGCATAGCATGTATCATTTAAAAAAGAAAATATAATCAAAGATAAAATTGGTTCACGCATTAGACAACTTTTGCATTTGGTAAGTTCATGCACTTTAACTGTTCATGCATTTCATCTACTTTGCTTGAAATGATTGATGCATACTTGTTTAAATTAATGAATTGTATACTCATGTCAGCTATGTAAATGTGTGATTTATTCTTTAGATTTAAATTACTAAAAGTTGGATGAAATTCTTGTTTTGTATTCCTGTTTTATAAATTTAGTGTAATCTACCCTATTGAGACATGTTATTTTTGACCCTATATAATTTAATATTTTTCAAGAAGTGAGTAGATGCTTACATGCGAAGGCGGGAGGTTGCGACGGAGACTGAGCCTACCTTTCTTATGCCTCCATGAATTTTGGACTCTGATTATTTATTTAATTTTTAATTCAAGAGACAAATATAATTAATTATGAACGGTTGTGGACTTTGGTTTATTTTATGCATGTTTGAATTTATTTCTTTTAAATTCTATAATTGTATGATTATGGATGGTCACAAAAAGTAGCACACCGGATTTTAAACTTGTTGAGTTTTTTCGCTATATTTGTTAAACTATTTAAAAAAAAATTCCACCATTTTTCAGATTTTAAAAATTAAGGTATTATAAGTTGTATTAAACTTAAGTTTCGTTCCCAAAGCCTTTTGGTAGCTGCCCTCAAAATTTTGAAGTGAATCTTGGATCTCTATTAGAAATGAATGATAAAGGAATCTCGTGCAATCTGACAATTTCATCTATATACAAGTCTACAAGACTCTAAAGATTGGTTCATTCTGATTGGTAGAAAGTGTACTGACTTTGTCAAATGATCAACAATGACCCAGATTGCATCATACTGATGCCTGATCTTGGGTAAACCTACCACAAAATCCATAGTAATGTCTTCCCACTTATACTGGGGTATCTCCATAACTTGTATCATACCTTTAGGCTTTTGATATTTAATCTTAACCTATTGGTACACCAAACATTTTGAAACATACTCTACAATTTTGCATTTCATTCCATTCCAAAAAAAAAAAATCTTGTAAATCTTTGTACATTTTAGTGCTTCCAAGATGAATGGTAAACTTGGACATATGGCCATCATCTAGCATTTCTTTCCTCAATTGTGGATCTTTAGGTGCCCATAACCTTTGCCCAAATCAAATACTACCATCTTCTTCTAAATGTAATGCCGCTTGATTTGGTTAACAAGCTGCTATCATTTTGGAAAAACTTGGGTCATCTTTTTGTTGACTAATGATTCGATTACCTAGATCTATTTGGATAGCCACACTGGTTATTTCGATCTTTTTAGTATCATAATCAAATGGCTTCCAAGCAATAAAATCTTTCATAAGTCTCCACTAGTTACTTATAATACAAGACAGGCTCCCTGCCTTTCTGCTTAAGGCATCAACTACAATATTAGTTTTTTCTAGGTAGCAAGATATCAAAAAATCACAACCCTTTAGAAATTCCAACCACCTTCATTGCCTCATATTCAACTCCTTTTGAGAGAAAATGTACTTTAAACTTTTATGATCAAAGAATACCTCAAATTATTTTCCATACAGATAGTGTCACCAAATTTTGAGGGTAAAAATTACTGCAGCTAATTCCAGATCATGGGTAGGGTAATTATGCTCGTGTACCTTCAACTGATGAGATACATACGCGATTACCTTATCATGCTGCATTAAAACACATCTGGGGCCTGTTCCAAAGGCATCACTATATATAACAAATCCTCCATGGCCTGATGGCAATGTAAGCACTGGGGCTAAAGTCAGTTTTTTCTTCAACTCTTGAAAACTCTCTTTGCATTGTTACGTCCACTCAAATTTGATTCCTTTGTGAAGCAATTTAGTCATAAGAGTTGCTATCATAGAGAAATCCTGGATAAGCCTTTGGCAATATCTGGCAAGTCCTAAAAAACTATGAATATCTGAGACATTCTTAGGTTGCTTCCAATCCACAATTGCTTCTATCTTGGCGGTATTTACATATATTCCATCCTTAGAGATCACGTGCCCCAAAAACATCACTTGTTCCAGCCAGAATTCATACTTAGAAAATTTTGCATAAAACTTATGCTTTCTAAGTGTTTCCAACATAATCCGTAGGTGCTCTTGATGATCTTCTTCACTTTTCGAGTAAATTAGAACATCATCAATAAATACTATAGCAAATAGATCAAAGAATAGCCGAAATGTCTTATTTATTAAATCCATGAATGTTGCAAGAGCATTTGTTAGTCCAAAAGGCATCACCAAAAATTCATAATAGCCGTAACATGTTCTGAATGTGGTTTTCTATATATCATATTCCTTAATCTTTAATTGATAACGACCAAATATGAGATCGATCTTTGAGAATTCTTTTGCATTTCAGAGTTGGCCAAATAAATTGTCGATGCAGGGGAGAAGGTATTTATTTTTAATGGTCACCTGATTCAACATACGATAGTCAATGCATAATCACATGGATCCATCATTCTTTTTGACAAAGAGTACAGGTGCCCCCCATGGCGATATGCTAGGTCAGATAAAACCTTTATCCATAAGCTCCTGTAACTACTTTTTCAGTTCTTTTAACTCTACGGGTGACATCCAATAAGGGGCCTTAGAGATTGGAGTCGTATCGGGCACCAACTCTATGGTGAAGTCAATTTCCCGCACATTGGGTAATCTAGGTAGATCATCAGGGGATACATCCTCAAACTCTTGTACTACCTTTGTCTCTCTGATAGGTTTTGTGTTAGGTTTTAGCAAGGAAACACTGGCCAAAAAGGCCCTACATCCCTTTTCAATGTAATGTTGAGCTTGTAGTGCTGAAATCATCCTTCCTTGCTTTTCTAATCTACCAGCCTTGTAATACGCAACAAGTTGATTAGGATGTGTAAAACGTATTTGTCGCTCATGGCAATCCATACAAGCATAGTACTTGTATAGTCAGTTCATTCCCAATATCACTTCATACCCAATCATGTCCAACACAATTAGATTGACAAAAAAGGTTATTTTCTATAATTAGGACCTCTACCTCGGGTAAATATTTTCAAGCGAGTGTCTGACTGCCTGACAGTGTGATAACCTCCAATATGTATCCCATAGCTACTATTGACAAGTCTAATAAACTAGCAAATCATATAGCAATAAAAGAATGTGTTGCACCTGTATCAAATAACACTTTCGCATCACACTTGGCAACAAAAATGGTACCTTTGATGACATTTGTATCTTCTTTCAGCTCTTTCGCAGTGGTTGCATAGACCTGGCCTGTAGCTTTTCTGTGTCCCTACTACTGTGAATGTTGGGGTCGTTGCTAAGATTGTTGTGGTCCCCTAGGGGTCGTAGGTTGGTGATTCTGACCCATCCTCTTAGGACAATCTTTGATGAAGTGTCCCATATCACCATAGCGTAGACATGCTCCAATGTCCCAATAGCGCTGGCCTCTCCAGAGCTTCTTACACTTTGGGAAAACCTATGCTTGTGGTAGATGTTGGGCATTACTACCTTGCTGACCACGTTCCTTCTTGGCTTATGATCCTACAGAAAACATTTTATGGCCTTTTCCCTTTATCTCCGCCCTTCTGGAACCTATCGGTTTCAATTTTCTTATAGGACTCCCAGTCTTTCTTGCAATATTGTAGCCATTTCGATGGTTAAGATTTTGCACTCGGCCAGTGAGAACTTTGGTCCTCAATCTGTCTCGTAACCCATAAACATATTTCCTGGCGAGAGCTTCCTCGGTGGTATAAGTGTGTGGACAATACTTCTCCAAATGTTGGAATTTCGTTGTATATTCTGACAGATTTATGATGCCTTGCTTGAGATATAGAAATTCTTGCATCTTGAGATCTCGAGCCTATTGAGAGAAATAAGTGTAGAGAAAACTTTGGAAAATTATTCCCAAGTGATTTCTCATAATTCTTTTGATGTATATTGTACCTCCCGTATGGTTTTCCACCAACTTTTGGTATACTCTTTGAGGTGGTAAGTGCCAAAAGTATCTTTCTTGTCATCAGTAACCTCCAGTATTCTAAAAATGTGTCTTAGTGAACGGATCCATTCTTCTACAACATCGAGGTCTTCTTTTCACGTGAAGGATGGGGGATCCATGTCCATAAAACATTTATAGTTTGATCCTTGATTTCCTCCATTGGGACAATTACCATTGCCATTACTGTAACACCCCAAATTTTGTATCTCAAAAATCGTGGAAAGTTGTTTTGAAATGGTTTTATAAAATCTACAGTGAAAAACTAAACGAGACAAAAACTTGGCATGTCACTTCCCGATCTCATTCATTTTCATGCATGCTTTTAATTCAAAAAATTAAACATTTATAAATCAATTAAATATCCATTACATCTCCAAAATAATAATAATGATCCATTTAGAATTTAAATCAAATAATCAGAGTCTCGAGCAATTTAAAATGCTCATAATCCAAAAGACACTCGAAGGTTGGGAAAGGCTTGGCTCGGTCCCCATCACAACCTCCCTCACTACCTGACAATATTTAAAATGAATAGGGTCAGACAAACATGTTTCAAAAGGGTAGAGCTATTCAGAACACATAAATTGGAAACAAGTAAGCAAAGATTGATTCGATCTTTCATACATTCAATAAGATAAAATACAACACAAATACAAACATGAATTCCTAATATGTCATTTAAAAATGCATTCCCAAACTTGCTTTCAATTAATCATTCACTTAAACATAAACAAATAAAGATGCATGAATAGATAAAAATGCATGCACTTACCATTGCAAAATTTGAACGGTATGCATGAGTGACTTTAATAACATCTTTAATTAAGTTTTCCTTTTAAATGATGCATACTATGTCTATATAAATGCACAATCAATTATAATTATAGTTCTTATTCCCGTGGGTACAAACACAAACAATAATTCTGGATCAGGACCATGATACATGTGGTGTTTTCAAACAATGGGTGGCTTTGGCTTGGCTAGACACCATTTACCAGTGCCAGGTGAAGGATACTAAAAGCAAAAGAAGTTTCTATACTACCATCCTAATGTATTAGACTTTACTCATGAGATTCTATATTCTTCATGTTGCAGTCTAATGTGGAGGGTTCTCCTATTTTTGTGGCTGGGGAGGAGCAACCTTACATGCTTAATTCAATACCCACGAAGCTAGACTAGTACCACTTACCTTATCTTAGTAAGTATCGATCTTTTAGTGTCACATGTTTAAACTTTCAAGTTAATTACTTTACATACAACACTCATATAATAATCCACTTAAGAGATTTGACCTCTTCAGGGCCCATGGATGTATATTTTGAAACATATGTTTCTAGTATCATCGCACATGTTTTTCTTTCATTTCAAACTTAATCACATGTGTAACATAAATCATTGAGTTTATTTACATCTGAATGCATCCAATCATTCCCATCATCATCATCATGTACATGATAGTCATATGAAAATAAATTACAGCATGCACAGTTCATTAACATTTTGCATTTAGCTTTGGGCTCAGTAATATCGCACATGTTTAGTTTATCTCAATTTTAAGCACACATGCATTAATGAAACAATGAATTTCTTTTTGCAACTAAATGCATTCAATATTCTAAACTTTAATAGTAAATACATGTTAGTATTATATCACAAAGAGAGAGCATATGTAATCACTTAATATTTGCATAAATTCGCAAAACAATCACTTCGGTCCACTTATTTATTAGGGGCCGCAAAGGCATGCTTGTGCCTTAGCAAATCAATCAAATTGTGTCACAATAGGGGACACTTAAATTTCCTGCAACAAACTCATTCTTAACAATCTACAACAGTATAACATAAATTTGCAAGGACATGCATACAAACACGTGAGATACGCAAGCATTCGATAGTCGGTTCCTAAACCGATTCTAAACTTGCAAAAACCCAATTTTGTCTGACTGTTAAAGAGGCTAAAAAAACTTTTATAGTCATCAATTAGAGGCTAAATTTTCATAGTTGGTAGAGAATTTTTTCAGCTTTTCGATACCATAAACTATTCATAAAAAATCATTTGAATGAGGGAGTTGCAAATATTTTGGTGCAGACCTATACTTTTTTGTTTCGATTGTCACAAAAAGGTGTTCATTCTATGAATTATAAAATTTTGTTAGCTTTACAACCCAATAAACTGCTTATAAAAACTCCTCTGAATGAAGGAAATACGAGCAATTTATCGGTTGGGTATCAGACTAAAAATACGTAGTTAGGGAAAATATGCATTCAGGTGGGCCAAAACAGGCCACCTGAATTCAGATTCTGAGATATTTTCACATGAACATGTTGAGAAAATTCATAAAAACTACACTACACTATTTTTAACTAATCTACCTTGGACAAATCTTATTTTTGTAGCTATTAGGCCAGAAAATAGACCCATCTCCCCGAAGCCTATTTCCTCAAAAATAGTTTCGCTAAATTTTGCAATAAGGCATATAAAACACATAATTTTTCCATTACATAAAATAAGAAAATCATGTTAACTATCACAATGCATTCACATGAATATCCAATACAATATCTAACTAAAATTTGCATGAAAACAATTAGATATTGCATGGATTTTCCAAAAATTACAAAATTTATTTTTGAGAAAATCGATAGCATGAAAGCCATATTTTTATATGACAAAAACAATGAAAAACATGCTAATTTTTATAGTATATTCACATGAACATTATCTACTAACTGTAACTAAAATTTATAGGGAAACAATTAGGTATTATATGTGACAAAAACAATGAAAAACATGCTAATTTTTATAGTATATTCACATGAACATTATCTACTAACTGTAACTAAAATTTATAGGGAAACAATTAGGTATTATATGTATTTTCTTCTTTCCTAATTGTGTTGGTCATTTCCATAATGAGATAATAATTTTTTTTCGTTCTAATTACCACATCATATCATATTCCATATATTTCTTTTGATTTAGAGCTAATGTGTTTAGGTACCTTGATTTATTGATTTTGGCTATATCAACCCATATTGCACTAGATTTCCATGGACCCCAGCTTTCTATATGTGCATCATGCCTAACCGTAAGTCAGAAATTTCCATGACATTTTGCTGACCTTACCTACCATGCAGACCATACTTGCATTTCCTTAATTCCTACTGGCTTTCCCTGGATCATATCTAACCCATTCCTTAAGCTTAAATGGATTCCAATACTATTTGGAAATTAAATACCTTTGTTTTTTTTATTCTCTGTTGATTTCAGAAACTTAATAGGTTGTCTTGATTCTACCCAAAGTAGGGACCTTAGTTATATAAGAGGGGCCCACAAGGGGCGTCCCACCCAATGGGATTAATGACCCAAGATCCATCATACATCCATATTTGGATTTATCCATATTACACATTCAAATGAATCTTTAATTTAGATCCAAATCCAATTAGACTCCAAATTCAAACTGAATTATTTTCAAATGTGTGTATGTGTCTCTAAACCAAGATTTTGACTAATTAAAATTTTTTATTTACACCTTTATTTCTTTCTAGACTAATTTGGATTCTTCAGAAATAATTTTTGAAAAACAAAAGTTTCACTAGGGTTGATTGGACCCTTGGGCGTGTGGGTATATTTCGTACATTCATTTTTTTCTAAGGCTTAAGCAATATATAGTATAGTACTTAATATATATTCATATTATCAATTTATCTAAATTATTTAATCTTTTTTCTAAAAATACTATTTTCTCAAAAATTTATTTTAAAAATGATTTCTACCAGGGTCGATAGGACCCATTGTCATTTTGAATATTTATTTTAATTTTTTTGTAGATTAGATTTCAAACTTATGAACTAAATTCAAATTGACATTACATACTTATCAAATTATCATAAATTTGTTTGAAATCCTATTTGACTTTATTTCAATAAAATTTACCAATTATTTTATTAAATTCTATTTTTTCATAAACTCGATTTTTAATGCAAATTTTGCTAAAATCAACTCGAATAAACTTTAATTTTTTATAAGATGTTTCTTATAATTCCTTTTAGGCTAATTTATATTTTTACACTTCTTTCTCATAAGGTTCATCATTAATATTATTTTATTAATTAAAAATACCTTAAAGAATTCACATGCATTACTTCGGATTTCAATTTAAGATTTCAATAAAAATACAAATTATTATATATTTCATACTTAAATTAATATTTAATTAAGTCTTAATTTAGATTCGAATCAAACTCAAATCTAATTATAATATTCAAAACATATTTATAAAATCTGAATTTAAATCTAAATCCAATTTGAATTCAAATTCTCAAATCAAAATTCAAATTGATAAAACTTTAGAAATTAAAATTGGAATTTAGTGAGACTCCTAATTCAAATATGCACTCAATTCGAAACTGGGCTAATATTGAAATTCAAATTTTATTTCATTTAAGTTCAACTTAAATCCATATTAAATTCTATTAAAAATCAAGACCCTGATTTAAAATAAATTCTCAACTTGAAATTTATTTTGAATCCTGATTAATGCTCGAATTGTAATATAATTCCCGTCTCAATTTTAAATAATATTTTAGCCTTAAATTCACTATTATTCCTCATAATATATTAAAAATTTATGGGTTTTACATCCTTCTCTCAACAAAGTTTTATGCTTGAAATTTAACTAGGGTTATTTATCAACATAGTTCTAAATGTTTTGTTGTTATCATTTATTTGTTTAATAACTATAAAAAATTTATGGGTATTACATTATTTTTCCTAAAAAAAGAAATTTGTCCTCAAAATCCAATATCAAAATATCGAACCTGATATATTAAAAAATATAAATCAATTATATCTTATAATTTAAAACACATGCATTTTATAACATAAAACATCTAAAGCTCAGGCATACATGATTCCTATATATGTTACTCAAGTTGTACATACGTAATTCATACAGGTATATCTATTGATGTCCCTAATTAGCATTTAAATTTTGAATTTGCAAAAATCATAAAATTTAAACAATTAAGAAAATTATTTTCATAGCAGTACATAAAAACATAAAAAAATACTCACAGTGATGTCGGTTAGTTAGACGAGTTTTGAGCCAATCTTTCCCTTTTGATCTAATACCAAGTTGTTTTTACCTAAAGACAAATTGATATCTCCAGATAATTTAATCCTTGCTTTGATACCAAGTTGTAACACCCCAAATTATATATCCCAAAAAATCATGATTTTTTTTTTGAAATGGTTTATAAAAACTATAGTGAAAAACTAAACGATGACAAAAACTTGGCATGTTACTTCTCGATCATATTTATTTTTATACATGCTTTTAATTCAAAAAATTAAACATTCATAAATCAATTAAATACCCATTACATTTTTAAATTAATAATAATAATCTATTTAGAATTTAAATCAAATGATCAGAGTCCTGAGCATTTTAAAATGCTCGCAATTCAAAAGACACTCAAAGGTTGGGAAAGGCTTGGCTCGGTTCCCGACACAACCTTCCACCATCACATGTAAATTCACTCTCTACTTGAAAATATTTAAAATCAATAGGGTTAGACAAACATGTCTCAGTAGGGTAGAGATATTCAGAATACATAAATTGGAAACAAGTAAGCAGTAATTGATTCAATCTTTTATACATTCAATAAGATAAAATATAACACAAATACAGACATGAATTCCTAATATGTCATTTAAGCATTCATTCCCAAACTGACTTTCAATTAATCATTCACTTAAACATGAACAAATAAAGATGCATGAACAGATAAAAATCCAGGCACTTACCATTGCGAAATTCAAACAGTATGCATGAGTGACTCTAACATCTTTAATTAAGTTTTTTTTAAATGATGCATGATATACCTATCTAAATTCACAATCAATTAATATTATAGTTCTTACCCCTATGGGTACAAATACAGACAATAATCCTGGATCAAGACCATTGTGTAGGTGGTGTTTTTAAACAAGGGTGGATTTGGCCTAGCCGGACATCATTCATCAATGTCGGGTGAGAGATGCCAAAAATGAGAGAACTTCCCACATTACCATCTCGATGCATCAAACTTTACTCATGAGATTCTGTATTCTTCATGTTGTAGTCTAATGTGAAGGGTTTCCCTATCTTCGTGGCTAGGAAGGAGCAATATTTCGTGCTCAATTTGATACCCACAAAGCCAAACTAGTACCACTTACCTTTTTTTAGTAAGTATCGCTCTTTTAGTGTTAGATGTTTAAACTTTCAAGCTAATTACTTTACATGCAACACTCACATAAAAATCCACTTAAGGGATTCAACCATATCTACAAGTATGCCACTCACATAAAAATCTTCTATAAGGGCGTGTGGGCTGTAGAGGCATATTTACAAGTATGATGCAATGTGGTAAGTGTGGGTGGGGGAGTGAATGCTATGCTGTGAGGTGGATAACACTGCGGGAAATGTAGTGGTGTTGATGGTGTTATTGATGGTGAGATGAAGGTGTTGGGTGTAGTGAACATACTGGTGAAGAGAAAAATGCTACACTATATACAGCAGTGAAATATGACAATACCACCATAACTTTCAAAATATTTCAGATAAAAAGGAATTGTTCTATTGCCATCGGTGAGTGGCATAGATAACCAGAGATAGTGGGTATGGAAATGTTGGTTAAAATTTCACCACTCGAGTCAGCCTATTAAAGTACTGAAGTACGTTGATTAAGGCAAAACCTCATAAGCATTGGTGATATGCTAAATAAAACTGAACTTCAAACCTACAAACATGCTAAAACACAGATGAACTAGCTGGCTAAATACAATGTAAAGCATTACACAAACGCACGATATAGGATATACAGGTGAGGATGGACATATGACATCAGAAGTAAAATGCTGATATACAAATGTTGGCACCTCTTATACTCAAAAGAGGATGTCGTGATGCTAGTGGATGCCAAGGATGTGATGCAGATGAAACCTCGAATAATGAATTTCTGTTAATTGGAGGCATTGTCTCCTGTCATCTTCACGGCTAAGCCATATACCAAGGGAAAGCATGAATCTCTTCAATCGGATAATCAGCAAATTGCCTTCAGCACTAGATGATCTAACTGAATGCCTCAGTTGCCTTCAGAGAATGCACATGAGATATACTAAATACAACAAGTGAGGGGTGAGAGGCAATGGGAGATGAAGATCACAAGAAGTGGGAAAATGAGGTAATGCTGTGGAGAATGAAAGTAGGTGAGGATGCAACGTAAAGAAAAAAAGGGGCACTGGTGATTACTGCAATCATAATACAATAACATATACAATCGACATCACGCCATGCCAAACTATATTATAATGTGAAAAGAGAAAAAAAATTGTATAACATCTACAGACGTTATGCCATTGAGCACAAATTCAATCCGATGTTTGCAGAGGTGGCCCGAATGCTGATATATGGGGAATGTGATGCTCAACTGCAATGATGCATTATAACCAAAATTGAAATAAAACAAGGAAATGAGTGATGATGAACTTAAAATAGAAAACAAAAATGTGCAGATGCGATGAAGGATTATAAACAACATCAAACCAAATATTCACAGTATATGAAGATTGGGAAAATTTCAGAAATAAATTACAAAAAGAGAAAAAAATGTAGGAATACAAGGATTCCATTAATATTGCAACACGCAGATCGATATTGCTAGAGGAAAACTGACACTACGGATGATACTCCTGATAAACAGTAAAAGGGAAATGTGAAAGAAGAAGGGATGTAACCAGTGCCAAATTAAAACGGAGATGTATAGGCGAAGGATTTTTACATAAATGTAAAGAGAAAGGGAAGTGGTTACTTACCGTGAATCAACTGAAAGAAGATGATGCTTCCTTGGCTCTGAGTTTGTATGATCAACCTTCTTCCGTCGATTGGGAAGAGAACCAAGAGAGTAAAGATGAAGAAGAGAGGATGGGAAGAAGAGAAAAAGTATGTGAAGGAGAGATGGAGAAGGGGAAGAAGACTCGAGAATGTGTAGGGGTGAAGAAGCGATCTAAGAGAAGAGAACCAGAGGGAGAGATGGCAATGAAGAAACTCAGATGGGGAGGTGAATAGGCGATCGAGCGCAAATGGGGAGGTGAGAGCGGATCATGAGGAAGAAGAGTCAAGAGGGAAGGGTGAAAACGAATGATCATACGTAGAAGGGGGAGGGGCGTGGGAGGCGATGGATGCAGTAAGAGGGTTAAAACAGATCAGATACGTGAAAGGGAGAGGTGAAAGGCGGATCGTTTTGTTTTAATTGAAGAAGGAGAGACGCCTCCTGTATTATGTAGATATGCCGAAGCTCTAAAGGTTGATCGGCAGAGAGAAGTCAGGGGAAGAGGAACAGAAAATGGGGGGAAGAGGAAGAAGAGAAACGTGAATTTGATGGGGTGAAGACGGATCAGATGAGAAGGAGATCATGTGCAGAAGAGGGAGGGGTGAAGACGATGAAGAAGAATCGAGAGGGAATGCGATGGTGGGGTGGAAATAGATAGGAAGGAATCGCCCCCGCGGTCTCTCTTTATAACAAGAGACCGTTAGAAATTTTACAAATCAGGTCCCTCTTAGTTTTGAAATTTTTCAAAATAGTGACTCTCTTTCACAAGATTTTTCAGAAAGGGTAAAAAGCTACTTTTTTGGAATTTTTTATGTTTTGATGAAAAATCTAAAATACGAGAAATTTAAGAGGGGTTTTGAGGGAAACGGGACCTAGGTAATGTTTTGGAAATATTTTATAAAATACTCATTTTAGAAATTTAAGATTTTCTAAATTGAGGTTTTTAGGAGTTTTTATAAAATAGTAGCTTTGAAAATTGGGGTTTTTTTACAAAAGAAGATTTTGCAAAAATATGAGGTTGAGTTTTCGAAATTGGGTTTCAAAATAGATTTGGATCCGATATTATGAGAAAATACTAAATTTAGATTTGGATTTGAGATTGGATCCAGATAAAACCTCTGAGAAAATACAAAGAATTGAATTTTTTTTTATTTTTTGAAGAATAAGAGATCTGAACTCAGAATTGGATCCGGATATCAGATTTGAATTTGGATATCCAATTCTGATCCGAGATTGGGCCAGATGTGGAATTTGAATTTGAATTTCAGTGAATCCAAGAAATAAATAGAATTTTGATTAGAAATTGACCCAATTTATTCAGAGGATGGGGGGCAGAGGCAAAAAGAGAAATTTTGCAATTTTTTGAAAAATTTGGGGTGTTCACACTTGGGAGGGCACCAACTTGGGGAAGGGCTCTCTCTCTTTATGAGTCTCATTCTCTAGGGTTTAAGAGTCCAAGAGGGGGTCATCCAGCAAGGAGGCTTTGTTTCTTTAAAAAAAATGGAGAAAAAAATGTTGTGGGAATGGGCCTTGTGGCTATTGGTCCAGCAAGTGTGAACCTTGTGCATGTGGCCTGGACGTTGGAGTTGTTGTTTTGTGTTGCTCAAGTTGTTTATGAACAACCCTTGTGGTTGCTGAAGATTGGAATTCGTTGGCTGTAAAAATAGATATCACTTTTTGCAAACTGGTTTCTTTCATTTTTGGCTATTAGAGAATCAGATTTACTTGTCCTGGGTGTTTCGTGTGCATTTCTGCATTCGGGATTGTCAGATACTATCTTGGTATTTGAACTGTATCTCTCAAGATACCAATCTATTTTAGGTGTTCTTAAGCTCGTTAGAAAGCTAATATCCACCACTACAATTTTGTTGTTTACCATTTTTCTTGAATCCTCCTCATAATGTAGCTAAAATTCTTAGTAACTTCAGTTGCTTGGGTGTGACCAAAGTTCTACTCTGTTATTTGTATCTCTGATAGAGTTCCATATTTTAATCATTTCTTCCAAACGGCTAAACGAAAAGTTATAAACTAACCCCCAACGTGGGATTTGATCAGTCCCTACTTCTTTGACACTCATTTTGATGAAAACCCTTTGTGTATCATATTTGGGCCAATCAGTTATGCCTGATTTGCTCATACTCAGCTAAAAATGCATAAAAATATCTTATTTTTCTTTTTTCTTGTTGGCTAATACGCTAGACCAGAGTCTTTCTCACATATATATGTGTGTATACATATCAGATTTGATATGTATACACACATATGTGCGTATAGTCTGATTTTTATTTTAACTTTTGATACTGATTCGAGTGAGAATCTTGTTTTTGAGGCAGTTTTGATCCCAAAAATCATCTCTACACTAAATATCATAGATTTGACATCAAATCCTCATATAAGAGGTTCAATACAGGGTTTATCTATTTAGAATCAGATCATAACTCGTACATACGGGTTCTGATCTACGGGTAAAGAATAGTACCTCCATTTTGAAAAAGCTTAAAATCGATATTGAAATCATAGACGTACGTGGTCCGCATGAGCTGGACCGATTCCATGGTAGGTTCCTCCTTATGCAGCCTCGCCTCCCCCTTCAATGAAGGTCAACCCTTTCTTAGGGAGAAGAAGAAGAGGAGGAGGAGGAGGAAGAAAGAAAAAGAAGAGAGAAAGAGGGAGAGAGAGAGAGAGAGAGAAAAAAGATGACCCAAAAAAATCAAAGGGGGGGGGGGGTGAGACCCTCCGAGCCCCTTTTATATGTTTTTTTTTCTCCTTTCTTATATCTTTCGAAATCCCCTAACTTCTAGCCCTTGTTTCTTTTTTACAAATCTTTCTCTTTTTTTTAACCATATTTACTATGACATCTATTATACTTTATATCTTATATAATATAATTATATTAACTATGTGTATGACATATCATATATATATATATATATATATATTACATATGTTCAAATAAAACTATGGGGGCCCACAAGCCTGGGATGTAAAACCCATAATTTTTTGATGTTTTTCAAGAAATAACATTAAATTAAGGCTAAAACATTATTCAAAATCAAATTAGAAATATAATTATAATTCAAGTTTTAATTGGGATTCAGAATAAATTTTTAGTTGAGAATTTATTCTGAATCAGGATTTTGATTTTTAATTGGATTTAACCATGATTTAAGCTGAACTTAAAATTTAATTTAATTTGAGTTTCAATATTAGTTAGGATTTGAATTAATTTGAAATTAGAACCAAATTAAAATGTTCTAATGATTAATAAATAAATAAATGAATTTTTATATTTGGGTGAAATATAGAATTTTAATTAAGACTAAATCAAGATTTCATTTGCATATTAAGAAGAGTAAAAAAAATAATCTCAATTGAATTTCAATTTAATTGAAGTTCATTTTTGAAGTTTGGATTTAATTTAGATTCTATTTCACACAAATTTAATTTTGGTTTTTTATTAAACATAAATATGAAGTTGGATGGAATACCCAACATTTTTTGAGGTTTTTCTTGAATTTTCGATGTTTGAATTATTATGTGAGAAATTATAAATTTCAAATTCTAGCTAGAAGTGCTTTGAGGGTTTGTAGGGTTTAGAAAAAAATATTTAGGTATGAAAATAACCCCTACGTGCCTAGGGTTTTCCTGATTCTCGAAACATGATTTTCTAAATAGTTTTGAAAAAATCAAATTTAGCCTTTAGTGGAATTAATTAAAATAAATAATTTAAATGTTTAATACTTTGAAAATATATTAATGAAATTTAATTAGGCTTGAATTTAATTAAAATACATGTATTAGCATTTTATGTGCATTTCAGATTAATTTATGAAACATTCCAATTTAATTTTAAATGAATTTGACTTGAATTTCATGGAATGGATTTCAAAAATTAACTAGAGTTTATAAAATGGTAGAAGTCCATAGGTGGGCCATCTCATCTTATGTGGCATCTCAATTTAAAGTTTAAATTGGTGAAAATAAAAACAAGTTTGAAAATGAGGTGAAAATCAAACTTACTAAAAACAAGAAAAAATAGTTGAAAAAGTTAAAACTTTCTAATTTTCAAAACAAACCCCATAAGGGGTGGTGTCAATTTTAGAAGACCCTAGAAGGGTTCAACAAGGGTTGGACCCATGAGGAGAATAGGAAAGAAAGAAGAAAAAAAAAAGACTTAGTCAACTTGCTTGCCAAGCAAGCATGTTGCTAAGTTTTATAAATTAGAAAGAAAGGATCCCATAGTGGTGTTGACCAGCCCTATAGAGACCCTTTATTTGATATTAATAGTATGTATTATACATATAATACATTATATTATATAGGCTATACTTATTAGAAAAGAGAATTTAAAAAAAAAAAGATATATCAAGACAAAAAAAACTAAAGAATTGGAAAAGGGGTGCCTTGAGATTTAGAAACTTATTTAAGATTAGATCAAGGGCTGAGGTTAGCTCCAACCCTTGACATAATTAAAGAGATTATAAAAGAAGAGGAAAGGCTCATGCCCCCCCCCCCCCCTATTTGCCTCTTTTTAGAGTTCTTCTCCTTTCTCTCTACCAAATCTCCAAATTTCCTACCTCTTCTCCTTTTTCTCTCCCTTTTTCACAGCCAATCCCTTATTTTTTTCTCTCTTGGGTATATAAGAGAGGGCTTCACATGGTTGAAGAGGGCTCAAAGAGAGTTCAATCGAGGTGGTGGTATGTGTGGACCGGTTGGCACGTGCAAAAAGATCAACCAACACGCATAGGATCAGATTTTTCGACAAAAGGTAGGGGGATCTATACTTCTCTTGTAAAATAGAATTAGTAGCACAAATTTCATTGATTTTTCATAAGAATGGACCCTAAAAAAAACCTCACATACGTGGGTTTGGCTTAGGGATATCAAAAGATGAAAAAAGAATAGCCTTCTGAGAGAAAACCATCTTGAAAACACATTTTTCTCCAAAAATCGGTTTCTCAGAAAATAAAAATATAAATTTTCAAAATATGTAAATTAACTATGGTATTATAGACGTAAATCCGTTTATCCAAATTTTGATTTGGGTCAGTAGTGTATGGTATTGTAGACATCCTGTAAAAATTTGACGAATTTCTATGATCAAAATCCTTAGATTTTATAATTTTAGTCTTATCATGTTTTAAAAAAAATAGTAAATTTAGGAAAATCATGATTTTCGTAATTAGGATCATGCAATATTTTGATTGTAGTTGGTAGAATAGGTTCATGTGTATATTCTATGATTTTTTTAGAATTTTAATTGCATGTAAATTTCAAGATTTATTTGATTAATCGGGTATTTTACCAAAATTAATTCTAACGAATTAAGCCACGATCAAGATGGGTCTATTTTTCCAGCCAAACGGCTGATGACAAATATGATTTATCTAATTTAGAATATATTAGCTTAGATATGCATTTTATTTATTTTTTTAAATTAATTTATGTAAAAAAATACAAATATAGGAATTTGGGTGACCCGGTTTGGCATAACTCGAATGCATAGACCCAGTATTACAGTTTTCCAGCCAGACATTCGATCAGTAAAATACTCATAACTTTTTCGTCTGGAAAAGTTTTTATGAGCGGTTTACTACATTTGAAAGCTAACAAAATTTTCTATCTATTGTAAGTCTTTGGGTCGGTTCATGAAATGTGTATAATTCTGTGATAGTTAGAACAAAAAAATATATATCGATAGTAAAATGTTTGTAACTTCCTTATATGAATGAATTTTTATGAGTGGTTTGTAACTACGAAAAGCTGACAAAATTTCCAAAAATCTATGAAAATCTTAGCTCTGTTCACTAACTGATTTTTTTTTGTTAACTCTATAACAATCAAACAAAATTGAGAGTTTTGCAAATCAGAACCGGTCTAAGGACCGAACCCTGGTACTTGTGTAGTTTATTATGTTTGGCATAAATTCTTTTCTTTCAATCAATAAACAGAATGTGTATGCATGAGAATGTTTGATTTTATGCAGGGTATAATATATCTTTGATAAAGCATGCATGTATGTTCAATGATAAGTATGTTTGCCCAAAAGGGGGTTATGCGCAAGCAAATGACCGAAGAGTCTGAATTGTGTAATGTGTTTATAAATGTTAATGGAATCTTTGCTGAATTCGTATGAAAGTCTATATGATGATGATGATGTTGACATGTATGTATAGATGAATGTCAAGTAATGAATGTGATTTGCATTTATGCATATGCACATATTTTTGTTTAAAAGCATGAATGAAAGATTATTTCAATGTCAATGTTTTATAAGTGCATCAATTGTCATGTTCGGGGTTGAATCCTTTTGATGAATTCAATTATGATTTCATGTAAGATATTAAGTAATAAAGTAAGACAATGCAACATTACAAGTAAAAGATACTTGCTAGGAGAGTGACAAGTGATACATCTGGCTTCGTAGAACTCTGTTTGAAAACGAAAGGTTGCTCCTCCCCACCCGCAAAGATAGAGAAAACCTTTGTAAGAGGCTGCAACACAAAAGGTAAGGAACTCATAAGTGAAAATTTGATGCATCGGGATTAAAGGTGTTGAAAATCTCTCTCAAATTATCATATCTCACCCTGTCCCTTGTGAAAGGTACCTGACAGGCCAAAGCCACCCTTGTACATAAAACACTGCCTGAGTCATGGCCTTGAACCAAGTATTATATTTGTGTTGTACCCATGAGATTAAGAAATAATAACTTAAGATGTATGCACATTAGTTAGGCATTACATGCATTATTTAAGAAAGAACATGCAATTAAAGATAAAAATTTGTGCATGCATTTAGTGACTTCTGTATTTGGGTAAATTCATGCATTTTAACTGCTCATGCATTTTATTTGCTTTAGATGAGTTAATTGGTGCATACTGGTTTAATTTAGTGAGTTGTACACTCATGTCAATTGTGTAGTTGTATGAGTTATTCTTTAGATTTAAATTATAAAAAGTCTGATGAAATTATCGTTTTATATTCTGTTTCACAAGTTT
This sequence comes from Nuphar pumila, assembly GCF_984573655.1. Classification (NCBI taxonomy): domain Eukaryota; kingdom Viridiplantae; phylum Streptophyta; class Magnoliopsida; order Nymphaeales; family Nymphaeaceae; genus Nuphar; species Nuphar pumila. The sequence continues at coordinate 1,226,052 of NC_143256.1, read as the reverse complement.
AGTATGTTTCACTCTACTAAGATATATTATATCTGACCCCATGTGATTTAATATTTTTTTTAGTAAGTGAGTAGATGCTTGCATGAGAAGGCGGGAGGTTGCGATGGGAACTGAGCCTACCTTTCTTATATCTTTGAAGATTTTGGACTCTGATTATTTATTTAAATTTTTTTTAAAGGACAAATGTAATTAATTATGAATGGTTGTGGACATTGATTTATTTTATGCATGTTGAAATTTATTTCTTTTAAATTTTCATAATTGTATGGTTATGCATGAATACGGAAAGTAGCATGCCAACTTTTAGACTTGATGAGTCTTTCCGCTGTTATTTGTTAAAAGATTTAAAAGGGTTTAAAAAAAATCTACCATTTTTTAGGTTACAAAAATTGGGGTGTTACATGGGACATCCCTCCTTGGCTTACTTACCAATTCTCAAAACAAACTAACATAGCCATTGACTTTGCCATAATTTTTCTTTTCATTTATATTTTTTTTCTTTCTTTCTTCCAAACTTTTCACATCCTTTTTTTTTTACTTTAGCTTGTCAACCATCCTAGAATCCTCTAGGATGGGACGCCCCCCTGGGAGGGTTTCCTCTATTTTTGAAACCTTTGACTTGGTTTCCTTCTTTTAAGTTTTTGGTAAGTTTTAAAATGCCTTGTGGTTTTTTTTCTAGTCTTTCTTTCCTTTCCTTATCTTATAAATAGATTCTAGCCATGGTAAAGGTACCTACTAGGGTGAGACGTCTCACCTTGGGGATGCCTCTTTCAAATTAATGTAACTTATAAAAATATCTAAGTTATCATATATCACTAAGTAGCCTTAGTGTTTTATAAGAAAACCTTTAAAATTTTCATTGACTTTAGATTTAATGCGGTTCATCTTCAAATTTCCAGATTTTTCAATATAGTATGGGCCCACATAAGGGGATATCCCACCTATGGACCTCTACAAGTTTATAAATTTTAGTTAAACCAAAATTTTTACTCCACAAAAAATTAATTTACTAATTAATATATTTTTATAAATTAGATTTTAAATTCATAAAACTAAATTCAAAATTATTGAAATTATAGTACATTCATATCAAATTATTCTAAATTTGTCTGAAATCATATTCGACTTTATTTCGACAAAATTTATCAACTATTTTATTAAATTCTATCTTTTTTCACAAATTCAATTCTGAATGTGAATTTCACTAAAATCAATTTAAATCAACTTTAATTTTTATAGGATATTTCTCATGATTCACCTTGAGCTAATTTGCATTTTTGTACTCCTTTTTGATAAAATTCATCATTAATATTGTTTTATCCATCAAAAATACCTTAAAAAATCGCATGTATTATCTCCAAATTCAATTTTGACAAAAATTCAAAATATTGTATAATTTAAATTTGAATTGACATTCAACTAAATATTAAATTTAGAATTGAATCAAACATAAATCTAATTATAATGTTCGTGACATATTTATTAAGTGCAAATTAAATCCAAATCGGATCTGAATTCAAATTCTCAAATCAAAATCCAAATTCGATAAAACTCTAGAAATTGAAATCAAAATTCAATGAGACTCCAAATTCAAATGCACACTCAATTCAAATCCTACCAAATATTGAAACTAAAATTAAATTTTAATTAAGTTCAACTTAAATCCAGATTAAATCCGATAAAATATCAAAACCAAATTCGAAAAAAAAATTCTAGATTCATTTCAAATCCAATTAAAACTCGAATTACAATTAAATCTCATCTTAAATTCAAATAATATTTTAGCGTTAAATTTGCTTTTATTCCTTATAAAAATATCAAAAATTCATGGGTTTTACAAATATATGTAGACATGGACACATTGGACTTGCGAGACATGAGAAGAAAAAGCCTGATTCTGGTGATTTGGTGAATCAAGCAACTAGACTTGATGATTTGGCAAGTGGTTCTGGTGATTTGGTGAATCACGCAATTAGTCAAGAAAAGCAACATTTGAGAAATAGAGAAAAAGAGGGAGAACAAGTGTTGTTACCAATCATCACCTATTGAAAGAAGTCACACTATAGCATGGCAACCATGTAGGAGCAATATGTCAGTAGGGTAACACATCCAAACAAAAAAAGGCAACAGGTGATTCAAGGTAACCTTTCCACAATATGGTAGGAACAACAGGATGGTACACCCCACCTTGTATGGAAACTACAATCCAAGAAAAATGCAAATTAGGAAGTTTGTATGCAAATTAGGAAGTTTGTCTTGTGAGAAGACTTCTGTTATTGAGCCATGTAAAATTAATGTATACCAGTGGAGTCTCTCAAAAATCGTATAAAATAAAAGAAGAAAAGAAAAAATAAAAGAGTGTTTATTCTTTCTGTGTATGTAGGCATACATTGTTGAACCGCATAAACTCTCTCTGTGATATTTGAGTGTGTTGAGTGTCTTTCATTTCTCTCACAACTTTTACACAACCCCAAAATAATCTTGCAAAAATAAAAGAGAGAAGCACGCAAGTCAAGAAACTTTGCTCCCCCATTGTCTTGGAATCATAGTCACAAATCTCCAAAAAAATCTCGATGAGGGAAAATCTCAAGAACCTACTTTTTCTCGTGAAAATGTTGGCATATGTAAATATATATATATATATATATATATATATATATATATATATATATATATATATATATATCAAATATTCAAAAATATAAATAAAATTCAAGTACTACAAAAAATAACTTTGCAAAAAATTTTGTTGTGTAAATGTTAGGATAAAACCATGATGTTTTCATGGCAAGTAATATTTTGAAAATATCGTGCTCTTGGGTATTATGTTTGCCTTTGAAAACATCGGCATAAAATCGTGATATTTTTGAATTATGGGCATTATTTATGACATACCATGGACTTCATTGCAATAGAAGCTGCCGTTTCACGGATCTGTAGAAGATGCAAAATTGTATACAAATAATTGTGCGTATATGATTACATACAGAGCACACAGAGTAGGAAAAAGGAATTGGAGCCAGAGATGCTACAAATGGTGGTGGTGGTGATGACCCAATGGCTTAAATGAAATTGGAGCACCGTGTTGTGGGTAAAGCAGCATCAGTACGGTAGGGGCGTGCGCATAAGAAGGAGACGGTCTGAAGGAGAATCTCTGAAGGATGATGGCCAGCACCAGCTTAGCTTGGAGGAGGGCCAAGTTCTGGCCGATACACGTCCTTGGGCCGAGTCCGAACGGGATGAAGGACATTGGGTGCTTGGTGGCCCGGGCAACCCCGTCCACGAATCGGCCCGGGTTGAACTCGCTTGCGTCATTCCCCCAAAGCCTCGGATCATGATGAACCGCCAGTATCGGGATCAGCAGCTCAGTACCAGCCGGGATCCGGTACCCACCGAGCACGACGTCCGACTTGGCTCGGCGAATGGTGGCGACGGCTGGTGGGTACAGTCTCAGCGACTCGTTCAGGATCATGTTCATCTGCATCCAAACCGGACGGGGTCAGAAATCGTTGGCCAATCAGGTTCAGAGAATGCCACCAGGAGGGACTTTTTTGTAATTCAGGTGCCAGCAGGGATCACGTAACGACTGCTTTGCTTGTTTCATTGCTGAAAAATATTCACGCGTATCGTGACGCCGATACGATACGATACGATGAGTTTGAATTACACAATTTTTTTTTTTAATGACAAAAGAAGCCCGTTTGGACGCCATCTCAGCCCTTTTTCCTACGTACTTGAAGTGAAGCAGAGAGGCTGACAAGAAGCCCAGATTTTCACAAACGAGCAAAAGCTAGCTCGGTTTGGGGCTCTGCCTTCATCCGACCATACTTTACAAAATAGCAGAGCAAACTCTTTCGTGCAAACAAAGAGAGACAACCTGACAGGGTTCAAACAATGACAAAAGGGTACCCATAAAAAAGGGTCTCCATCCCTACCTATGTTTTGTACTCATCCCAAAACTTTTACGAAATGACAGGGACCAGGCAGCAAGAAAATGACGAAAATAACCTTAATAAGGGGGGAATGTGGTGGTGGTGGTGGTGGTGGTGGTGGTGTTGGGCTTACCGTCTTCAGCTTGGAGATGGAATCCCTGGTGGGAACGGCAAGTGAGCCACAGTGCTGGATGACCTCGGCACGTGCCGCCTCCTGCCACTCGGTGTGCATGGCCAGCAGCACCGTCGTCCACGTCAACAGGTTGGACGTCGTCTGCTTTCCCGCGAAGAAGAAGGTCTTGCACTCCTCCACGATGTCCTGCACCGATATCGCTACCATCGGGCTGCTACCCGGCCTGCCACTCACCGGCAATGCCGCCCTCTCGCTGGCCGAGATCATCCTCCCCAACAGATCCTCACTTCGGGTTCTCCCTGATTCATTCTCTTCGGTTTCGGACCTTGCCTGCCTCCGACATATCAAATCGGTTAAGGACTTTTTTATGTCCTTCTCAAGCCTCCTCGTCTGCGCGTTCTTCTTTGTTGGCAGAAATCTATTCGTGATCATGCCGAGCATTAGAATTTAGCCTACTTATTGATTCAGCATCATGTCGTATGAATGTCAACCATTACCTGTATCCGGGTACAAAGACCTTGTTGAAGGCATCAGCAGCACAGAGCATTTGCTGTGTTTGGAGGCTGAAGATGGATTTTCCATCTTCGTAGCCGACTCCAAACGCAGCTCGGGTGATGACATCTTCAGTCAGGCTCTGAAAGCACTCGCAGATGTCGATGTCTTTCTCGCTGGAACCCGACTCCGAAGCCTCCTGATCCCATTTCTCCACCATCTCTAGCACAGTTTGTCCAATCGCCGGAATCAGAACCTGAAAGCAAAAAGACAAAGGCAAAGTTAGTGGCAAGGATGAAGAAGAGGAAGAGAAAGGAGAGCTTGAAGTGAAGAGTTACTTGCCTTTAGGTTTTCCATGTGGAAGGTGGGGGCGATGATCCTCCTGTGGTGAGCCCATTTCTCTCCCTTGAGGCTAAGGAGGCCATCTCCCTCGAGCTGTCGAACCAGTGGGTGCGGCTCGTTCTTCTCGTAGAATTCCGACTTTGACACAAAAATCTCGTGAATGAGGTCGGGATCAGCCACGGTGAGCCTCGGTGTAGGTCCGAACCATATCAGGAACGTCCTGCCTGCAACCATTCACAGTCATTCCTCCTCTAAATCAATAACCAAAAACAAATGAGAGAGAGAGAGGCCATTAAAATTTGGAAGTGCGAACACCAAAGAAAGAAAAAGAGATACAACAAGAAAAACAATATAGTATGAGTGGCGCCTACCATTAAAACTTGAAAGAGAAGCTAATAGAACAGGAAAAACACAAAAGATACGACCACACATATTGAGAGAGAGAGAGAGAGAGGATACCATATATCTTTTTCCAATGGTGGTAGAAAGAAAGCACTCTGGGTAAAATGTTGTGGGAAGGGGACATGGGTCGGGAGGTAGCTTGCATCATCAGGGACGCCATCTCTTTAATGTTACCAATAAAGAGTCTGTATGGAGGACCCCTTATCCCCTGCTTTGCAAAGTGGGTTTCTATCTTCCTAGGCCTCCACCACACCACCAACCAAGTTTTCACTATCCCTAGACCAATCACCATTAGAAACAGCACCATCCAGCAGAAGTAGATCTCTACCATCTTTCTCTTCTTCTTCTTTGAGAGAGAGAGAGGAGGTCTACTTATAAAGAGTGCGAGCGAGGCCGGCGCCTGAGGGGACCGCCGTCTTGCTACTACGTCAATTTGCTAGGCATGAGAAGGTGTGATAATAATCTCCTTCCTCTTCCCTTATTTCTCCCTCCCATCTTCGCTATTCTCCATGCATTGTGGTTTGCGTGCACGTTTGTCATTGTATCCCTCTTCTTGTCGCCGGATCAAGGAGCTAAAGGACACGATTAAAAGTAGCCCCACTACTTGCTCTCAAAATGATGGACCTCAAATATCTCACTTCCATCTCTACCATCCAAATTTCAAATTAGATGAGGTGTCATGCCTTTATATATGTGATTTATTCACCTCAACAACAAGAGACACCACATCCCTTCTGTCCTTGACACCATCCCACTGGAAGGGGTGCATTTGTAATTGTAGCCACCTCCCAAGCCCAGACGACCATGAGGTGGATACCCACTATACATAATTGTCATGAAAACGTCGAGAGAGAGAGGGGGGGGCAGGGGCAGATAGGGTGTTGGTGTTTTGGAGCATTTCTCTTAAATTTGGGCACATGGGAACAAGGCTGTCTACGTTGGGGACGCCTCTTCCCATAATTTGCGGGGAGATAGGGTGGACAAGGTGGGGGGACGGTGGGTCCACACCATGGGTACCCTAACCCTAAGCTTGTCCTAATAAACCATAGACACTTCGGCTCCACCGTTTTCCCTACGTCTCTGTCTCTGTACGTGCCTTTGGCTACTCACCAATATCTCTCGCACCTACATGCTAAACCAATAATTCATCAAACAATATTTTTTATTATTTTATGCAACAAATTTTAAACACATTCTCTTCGTGGCTCAAGCAGAAGAGGGTGGTGTGTGTTCTCCCCCAAATTAAGACGGCTGTTAGCTAAATCTCATGTTCGGAGGTCCCAATGAGCATTTGCTTATGCATGTTCGCATGCCAGCCCACGACACAGGATTTTCCAACTACACCTATGTAGGTGTTAGCTATTTTGCATACATACTCATCTCATCCATGAGTTAATGATCCTACTCCTATGTGTGATTACAGGTTCATATTGTAAACACCCTAAATTTTCTCTATCCATTCTCAGACACACCCCTCGTGCAGATGCCAACCCTGGTAGGTCAGTATACGAGTCCAAACCCGAGTCTATTATAGAAAATTACCATTTTACTTAATTTTATTAGAAAAATTACCATTTTACCCTTAGGTCATCCCAGACCCATGTCAGCCCGAGTCGACCAAGCTCATTTGTAAACTCAGAATAGTTAGAATGTCAGTCATTTCTAGCTCACCTGAACTCACAGTGAGCAGGTCATGTTCATTTCTGACCATTCCTGCTAAAATGAGATCATTTCTTAAAAAATGAACTCATTTCTCACTCAAATCCAAGCCAATTATCTCTGAGTCAGTCATTTCCAGTCAATCTTATTTCTCAGAGTCTAGCTTGAGCTTACAAGGCGTTCAAGTACTTCAGTTTCAATTCAAAACCACTTCCAAGTGTTTAGGAGCCTATTTTCGCCTATTTCAGCTCTTTCAGCTGAAATTGAGTTGAGTCCAGTCAGTTGAGCTAGTGTTCGAGCTTCAATTTTAGTTTATCTCAGTATTACTGATCTTTGTTCCAGCTCAAATTCAGCTCTGGTATGTAATTTACTTCACCTCAGTGACCATTTCTCTAAAAATGATGGTTTTTCTTGACAATTCAGCCTGGGAGTTCAGTTGAGTCAGTGTCTTGTCAGTCCATTTGAGTTCTGAAACCCTAAAACCCAGCTCAATCCAGTTCATTTCAGTTCAATCCAGCTCAAACCTAAATTTTCAGTGTCACTCTGGTCCCAGTAGAGCCCAAAAATTATTTCTTGAACCATTTTGCCCATTTTTGTCAAAATTATCATTTTTTGAACTAAAACAACTGTCAATCGGGGTTTAGTATCCAAAATTCTTCATTCAGGGTTAGCATTTTGCATGGCATTTCATATCATTTCTCATCATTTTCCATCATTTCATAACATTTCATTTCATTTTTGAGACCCACAACTCCAGTTTTGAAAATTCCAATCTAGATTTGAGTTTTAAAGTTTTCAAAAATCAATTTCAAACCCTGGGTTTCCAAAATTAACATTTTTACCCCTAGTATTCTAAATTTAGAAATATTTTTCTGAGAAAACAATCTAAATTCTTTTTGAACTTGGTTTTTCAAATTCTAAACTGGATTTGCTTTGCAACGAGGTATAGAGCTCCAAATTCTGAGCTCATTTCAAAAATTGCCAAAAATAACTCATTTCATCCGAATATTTTTTGAGAGACCATTCTACCCCTTTGGCTTTCAAAATGAATTTCAAAAACGAATGTGGACCCACTTCCAACGTGGTGCCACACTTCGAGTTTTCAAAAAGAAAAGAAAAACTCTTTTCTTTTCTTTGTTTTCTCTTTTTTATTTTTTGTTTTTATTTTTTTATTTTTTTATTATTTCCACCTAATGAGAGGTGGTGGGACCCACAAGGGGTTCGATCAGCCCTCTCCTCTCTTTCCTTTTCTTTTTTTTCCTTTTCTTTTTTCCCTCCTCTTTTTCTTTCCTTTCTTCTTTTCTTCTTCTTTCTTTCTTCCTTTCTCCTTTTTCTTTTTTCCCTTCTCCTTCCATTCGCGTACAACCACTCTTCTCTCCTTTCTTTCTTTCCTCCCTTCTTCTTTACTTTTTCTTCTTTCCTTTTCTTCCTTCTTCTTTTCTTTCCTTCTTTCTTCTTCTTTTCTTTCCTTCTTTCTTTCCATCCCTTTCTTCCTCTCTTTATTACCTCCTCTTTCTTTCTATTCTCCAGGCACCCCACGACTGAAAGCTAATTCTCTCTCTCTCTCATTCTCTCTCAGCCCAAGAGTCATCTCTTGACTCTCTCATTCTCTCTCTCCCTTTCTCAACCCTATCTACCTCCCTCTCATAATCTCTTTCTCATTCATGCCTAAGGGATTTTCAACAGCTTCTCTCTCTTGAACAAGCATTACACACCTAACCCTCTATAGCCATCTCTCCCTCTTAGTTCTCCTTCTCTCAGCCAAGTCTCTCTCTCTCTCTCTCTCTCTCTCTCTCTCTCTCTCTCTCTCTCTCTCTCTCTCTCTCTCTCTCTCTCTCTCTTTCTCTCTCTAGGCAATTCACGCCTCTCTCTCCCTTAAACTCCATCTCTAGCCTTGAAGCACCCCATTCCAGCCACCTTCTTCATCGGGTAGCCATCTTCCCTGAAGCAACAATATCAACATCATCATGGTTCCCAACTGCGACCAACCCTCACTTTGTAGCAGTCCTTCTTGCCTTCATCATTGCTTCAACCTTTCAACCATAGTTGTACGCTCTCCATCATCTTCAACTTGCTTCAGCCGCAACACTTCAGCCCACGTCATGCTACAAGGCAGACCTCCAAGAGACGTCTCAACAGCCTTCATCTTCAGCCATACCAAGGGGCAGTCTCCTTCAACTTTGAAGCACTTCGATTGGTGCTACCACCGGTACAACCCCTCCCACCTTGTTGTCGCCTCTGCTAGCCTGCAACAGTTATAGTCACTCCTTTGCTGCCGACGCCCTGCTATTGCCATCTTCATCTCCACTTCCAACAAGAGTACTACCTCCAAGTAGTCGGCCTTCGATCTTGTAGCAGCTTCTCCTCCCTAGCAACCTTCATTAAGGCCACATCCTCCTCATTACAACAACCTTCATAGCCTACTGGTTGTTGCAGCCGTTTCAAACCATTACATCAGGGATTCAAGGTAAAACTTGTTATTCTTTTGATAACTGGGATTGGTTTCATCTACAACGTGTGATATTCCTCTTTGAGATTCATTAAAATAGAAGTGTTGAGTTATATTCTCTTGAGTACAGTGTAAGAACAACCTAAAATCAGATTCAAGCTAAAGAAAAGAAAAGAAATTTGGATTAATCTTTCACGATGAGGGCTATCGGAAGAGATGATCCATCTGTTTCATGGATGGGGTCTCCCGCTCCGATAAGCCATAGGAATCTCTAATGTATATCCCTGATTTATCTTTTTTTTTTTTGTTGTAGATTCTCATATTGTTTTCATATTTTAAGCATCATGCTCGAGTTCATGGCATTGATTTACATTCATTTCATAGGCTTATTCTAGTTTTGTTAAGGTTTAGTCATTATTTTGTAAGTTTTAATTCATGTGCCCTGTCCCACTATCATTTTATGCATAATTCTTCATCAATAAATTTGGACATTTTAAAGACGAATTACTTTGTTCTTCTATGATTGTTTGTCAAAAATTTGGATTAATCTGATGAATGTAACTCTACTTTAAAAACTAGACATTAAATCAGGTTTTAAACCCTGTAAAAAAATCCAGATCTTTATTTAGCAGATTTGGAGACCCAAGATCTCCCCCATAAAAGATCTGATTCATTCCCAAAAAATTATTGTAGATCTCTGGTAGAACCTATTATTTTTCAGTATTTTTCTGGATTTTTCTAAAGAGATTTAGTCTCTGCCAAAAATCAGATTTCCCAGACCTTTGTGAAAATCTTGTCATCTATTTGTCAGGGTCTAGACCAACCCTAATCCTCTGTGGTATTCCAATTCGTGGGTCCAATTCCAAAACTATCAAAAAAAGGAGTTGTTCCTCATGAACTCCTCTACCATTTTCCAGAATTTTAGAATTTTTAGGGTTCAGATTCCTATTTTTCTAGATTTTACAAGTTCACTGGTTAAATCCCTATTAATTCAATTTTATCAGAACTAGAGGTCTGATAATCCTTTGTGTTCTTCCAATCTATATGTCCAATGTAGAAACTATCAATAAAGGAATTGCTTCTCTGTCTGTAAGGGCCATCCTCCTAAAATTTTATAGGTTGTGGCCTCTGCTTACTATTTTTTTTGTATTTTTTGTGAAAACTTGTCAGTCTGCCCTTAATTCTAGAGTCGTCGAATTTTGACCAAACTTGCCAGAGCTGTAAAGCTCCAACCATAGATCAAATTCTAAATTTTTAAAAGGAAAAAATCTTTGCCTAACTGTCTTATGTCATCTCATAAAATTTGAGGAATTTCTATGGTAGGTTAGTACCTCAAATTTGGTTTTTATTAGGGCAAATCTAGGGTTTTAGGCAAAAATTATGTAATTTAGAGTTTTTATTTGAATTTTCATATTGAAAAATATCAAAAATATTAATTTTCAGATTTCATTCTCTTATTAGGGTTAGTCTAGGTGTCCATGCCAAATTTGAGTCAATTCCAAGCTCATTTGTCTTTTGTGTTAGTTAATCTTTAAAATCCAAAGCGAAATTCAATATTTTATGATATTTTTACATTTTCAGGGTTTTAATTTGTTTATCAACATCTCACGTTATATTATAGTTGATTTTCACATCATTTGCATTCATTTAAATTTCAAAATTTACATTTTTTCAAAAAATTATTTCAGAAAACCCTGATTTCAAGGCCAGTCTTGCTATCAGGGGCATTTGGGTTATTTTACTTTAATTTCGATTTTCAAAACTTTATTTTTTGTATTTTCATCATATCATATCATTTTTTGTTTGATTTATCATTATTTAAAATCCAAAATATCATTTTTATAAAATATCTTTCTGAAAACCCCTCAATTCAAGGCCATGGTCTTGCCATCAGGGGCATTTTGGTCATTTTGACCTTTATTTCGAATTTTCAGACTTTATTTTTAGATTTTCCATTCATTTTTATCATATGTTTCTTATGTTTATATCGGGGGTATGAATCAGGGTTTATATCCGGATAAAATTCGATAATTTTCCAATATTTTTGGATAAATCCAGATAAACCTACATTTTTGTGCTAACTTGTTTTCTAGTTTTGCAGGAATATTCAAGAAGAAGACTTTTATTCATTTTTTTTTTATTTCAATTCAATGTAATATCAAGATGTAATATTTGGAATAAGAGTTATATTTTCTGCTTAGAATAGGATGCATTGTATATAGTTTGCTTTCACAATTTCAATATCTGATGAATGTATCATTCATGCACATTTTTCCAAATCCACTATGGTTGACGTGAATGACACGTGCACAAGCACTTAGGGAGTTGACAAACTTGGTGAAACTCGTATTTATGGCCATAGTCAGAATATGAAGGAAACCCAGATTTGTGATCTTTGTATTAGCCACATTCAGCCTACATTGTTAGGCTAACTTCAAAAATGCACTGCATTTCTCAAAAATACAAAAGAATTTTCTCAATTCCTCTGAAAATGTCTTTCAAATCCATATTCATTCATTTCATTCAATTTGCATTATTGTTTCTAACTCAAATTTCAATTCTATTTCAGAGAAATCGATTTTCTCAAGATTTTCTAAGTCTTTCTCAGGAATTGATTTTCTCAAAACTCTGGGTTTTCAAATGATATTTCAAATATTTTCCAAGTTCAAATCATGATTTTCCAATGTTTTAAAATTCTCAAATTTCAAAATCACAAGTTTTCATAAATTGATTTTTCCAAAATCCTTGAATTATTGCTGAAACTGTTTTTTTTCAGAATTCCCAACTCTTCTTCAGAAATTGATTTTCTCATAAAGAGCATTCAGATCAAATTCCAAAAATCAATTTTCTCAAAGTTCTACTTTTTCTGAGAATCAATTTTCCATTTCAAAAGTTATTTTCCAATGTAAATTCCTGATTTCCAATGAAATTCATGATTTTCCCAGAATCATCACTTTTTCCAAGTATTTCGAAGCATTTTCCCAAGCAAACATCATATTTCTCAAACTTGCATCTTTTCAAATATCCATAGCACATGTCTGATTCTCTGTGCATTTTAGAAAAATAGAACATGATTTAGGCATTTAAACTTAATTAAAGCACACTTTTGATCCTTGGTTCGATTACTCCTGATAAAGGCGCCAAGAATGGTTGAACCTCGTACCGACAGACAGATCCCATTCCACAAAATTTTTTCATAAATTTTCAAAACGAAGGTGAGCAATTTTCAAAAACCATTTTCAAAACTTTGGTCGAGTTTGACTTGCAGAATCGTTTCTCTCTCTTACAGAGGGAGGGGAAAAATTTTGCGATGATAACACACATGCATAGCTGAGTTGGCATAGGCACCTACGTGACATTCATGAATACAGTGGCAGACTCACATACATAGCAGATTTGCACAGGCAACTATAAGATGTTCAAGAAATCATATATGAATTCGCCTACATGATAAGCTATCATACACTATGGTATGACCTGCACAAATGAAATCACAGATTTACATTTATAACAGATTTGCATATGCTGCTGCAGGACAATCACAAGTGAAATTATAGGTTTATGATCATAACAGAGTTGCATATGTTGTTGTAAGATGCTCGCAAATGCAATGACTGATTTATAATCCCAGCAGATTTGCATATATTGTTGTACTACATTCACAGACGAAATGTACAGATTCACAAGCATGACTGGTTAGTATGTGAGCAGAATGGCCAACTAGAATTGTAGCATTTTTCTAGCCTAATGTCTGTTGTGCATTGGGAGTCATCAGGACTACCCCATCACCTACAATATATATATACATACATATATATATATATATATTCTTTTTTATTAGCAATCGAGTATGCTTATCTAGATTTTGAATGGATTATTCCCTTGAAATCATATTGACTGTTTGAGCTGTAGGTTTGAACATTTTTTTGTAGCATATGATATGTCATGTGTGCCTCTTTTATAACTGGATCTATACATTTGTATGCTCGAATAGGTGATGTAACACATGCATAAATAGTTATGTGTTGGGTCAATACTTCCAATCATCTAGGAGTGATGTGTGCTGATTAGGTGGTCAGTCATATGCTTCCACATATATAAAGAGAACGTAATGCAGAAATATATATATATATATATATATGACTCAATTATATGTTGGATCGATCAAGTGATTCAACATATACTTCCATATATCCAAAAACTTGATGCAGAAATATATAGATGATTCATCTAAGTGTTGGATCGATCAAGTGATCAGACATATGCTTTCATATAGCTAAAAACGTGATGCAAATCTATATACATGATTCATCTATATGCTGGATTTGATCATCTCAAGGTGGTGTGTGCAGATCAAGTGATCAGACATATGCTTTCATGTAGCTAAAAATGTGATGCAGATCTATGTATATGTTTCATCTATATATTGGATTAGATGTGTGCAAATCAAGTGATCAGACATGTGCTTTCATATAGCTAAAAATGTGATGCAGATTTATGTATATAATTTGTCTATATGCTGGATTAGATATGTGTAGATCAAGTGATCGGACATATGCTTTCATATAGCTAAAAAAAATGTGATGTAGATCTATGTATATAATTCATCTAAGTATTGGATTGACACTTAGATCATCTCAAGGAGGCGTGTGACACATTTTATTTTTTTCTCGAACTGTTTTAGTCCTGAGCATGGTTGGTATCAAGGTGATCCACACCATACGTGCCCCATGGCACTATGCACAGAGATAGTGAGATTGTGCCCCTACCTTTGACGCTTTTCTCCCAGTGTCCTTCCTTAGTTGTCTCGCTCCTCAACAAACTATAGCAACTCCTCTCCTCTTCCTTGTGCATAGTCCACCTTGTGGTTTCTTCCAACGTGTGGGAAAGAGAAAGGAAGAAGATGGATTCCCGTGTTGTGGGGAGAGAGTGAGAGAGAGATATCACTTATGGGAGGAGAGTGAGAGAAATGGCAATCCTCTCATCCATTTAATCTCCTTCCCAAAGTGAATATCTTTTCTTTTTCAAATAGTCCACCTCTTTTCTTTCCAATTTACTCAATCACAAAAATGTGTGAGAGGTTTTTATCTCTCTTCTTAATTGTCATTTTATTTCAAGTTAACTAACCCATATTAATCTCATTTATTCTTATGAAAAGGTGGAGATAGGGAGGTCGACACCCCCTTTCCATTTTTACCTTGTGTAACTCTTTAAAATCTTATTTTATTTCCTTTTTCACCTTGTTGACCCCACTATGTGTTTTTCTTTCACCCTCATTTCAAAAACTCATGGAAATAAGTCCACGTACCAAAACTAACATTTTCTTTTTCTTTCATCCCATGTCATGAATACGAAATTTCAAATTTGCTAAGTGGGTCCCACCAAGGGGACGACCCACTCATCTTAGGATTATAACAACTCTTGATATGAGTTGGATTCTATCCTATTTCAGATAAATCCAAGAACCACTAGGATTCTCAAGTTTGGATTTCAACTTGAATTTCAATTCTCTTAAAATTCAAGTTATTTTCACACTTTATGTTTATTTTATTACTTACCTTAATTTAATTGTGAATCGTCCACCTAATTTTTTTTGTGCGTATGGTTTGGATTATGGACCAAAAATCCAATTCAATATGGATCTTGAATATAAATAGTCAATTCTACCACCCAAACTATTAACTTCAACAAAATTTATTTTCAAAGTTCAGAACAATACAATAAAAATATTATTGGAATTTTCCATTTGTTACAATTGGGCTTACAATGAGAAGGTAAAGAGTACTTTCAACTTCATGAAATATATTTTGAGCATGAACACAACCACAAAGATAGGGGAAGGCCTCCACATTAGCCGTAGGGTGGTAGGTCACAAAACTCATGAGTGGAAGTCTGATGCATCAAGATAGAGGTATTGGGAGCTCTCTCTCGACTAGGTCGTCCCTCACCTAGGACTGGTGAAATGTGTTCGGTCAGAGCAAAGCTACAAGTTGTTTAAATATACTCTTCTGAGTCATGGTCTTGATCCAGGTAATATTTGTGTAGTACCCACAGGGCTAAGAAGTGAAAACCATAATTTTTTATGCATTTAGTTAAGCATGACACATATCATGTAAAAAGAAAACTTAAATAAAGGCAATTAAAGTCACTCATGCATGAAAGATCACATGTTCTTCATTGGCAAGTGCATGTATTATTTTTGTTCATGCATACAATTGTGGTTATTTTTTAATGTTGCTCTTGTTATGCGCTGCGATGTTATGCATATTTGAAATAGACAATTTCCTGAATTAATGTGTGAGTTTATTGAAATATGTTCATGTATATTGGTTTCAGTTTACCTGTATTGGTATTCCCTACTAGACTTTCATGAGTCTGACTCATTTTATGGGATTTCAGATGAAATATGATGTATAGCTGCGGAGTGGATGCAAAATGCTTGAACAACGTCGAGAGCCAGTCTTTTTCTTTTCAAAGGATAGTTTTGGAAAAATATTTATTGTTATTTTGGATTGAAAATACTCTTATATGAATTTTAAATTATTGGAATTGAATTAAATTTTAATAGTGAATGTTATTCGCATTTTAATTCAGTTATAGTGATTGTTCATACTATAACCTGCCAAATCTCTTTATCCAATTTCCATTGTGATTTCTAAAACTATCTTTGAAAAAAAAATCACAATTTTTAGAATAAAATTTTAGGGCGTTACAGCTAACATGTGTCACTCGGTTCACACCAAGCCACATTGGGTCACACAGGCCAGGCCAGATCAGGTTGTGATAGGTCGAGTCTGACCACCGCTATCATAACAATCGGAAACAAGGGCTGAGGTTGAGCTGACCCCTACCCGTTCCCGATTTCCTCTTTGTTGTTAATGCATAAATAAATAAATAAATAATATATATATATATATATTCTTTTATTTAACAAAAGGATTTATGTAAAGTGAATGTGTGCACATAAATAATATGAGAACAATGAAAATAAAAATATTCATGTATTTCTTCAATTTCTATGAGAAGAACAATGTATTTTCAAAACCATAACATTCTAGTATCACGCCCTATAGGATATTTCTTGTAAAGCAAATCTATTTCTCTCTCTTTTTTTTTAAATGATGCTTAGAAAGATAATCAAGAAGATTACATGCAAAATATGTATACCCCAATGTAATCAGTCTCAATATATATTTTGTTCTCATTTCAAAAATTTGAATCCTATAGGCATGTTGTGGGATTCGAATGCACTTAATATGTTGTTGATTTCATTATGAAAGAAGGATTGACAACCATATCGTACTGCGGTCCAGCATGGTCCTGCATGCTGGCTCGATATTCATGCACACTTGAAAATAAATCCTACCTCGAAGTATGAAAAGTAAATGAACTCGGTTCTAGTAGTGTGCACGAATATGAACACATCCACCAAGCTCCAACAATGAAGTTCTTCCTTTCAATTGGTCAATATAAGAAGAGAGAGAGAATGAGAGAGAGAGAGATCCAAAAATAGTTGGATAAGGTGAGGGTTTGAGAGAAGAGAGAGTTATAGAAAGAGAGGGAGAGATTGAGGGAGGAATTTGTAAGGAGGGGTGCCACCCTCTTTTCCTTCTTGGTCATTCTCTCGCTCAAGGTAAGTCCCTCTTATTCCTAATTTGTTTCCTTCTTCTATTCTAATTTACCTCGTTTGTTTTGTGATATTTATTTTTTGCATATGTATATATTAAATCTTAACAAAGATAGAGAGAGAGAGGAGGTTGGTCCTCTCTTTCAAGGCAAGTGGATCCCAGGGGGGAGGGGGACAACCCATACTTGCTTCAATTATCACAATTCATTCTCTTTTTCATACTTGGGAATGGATTAGGTAAGTGCTTATCCTAATCTAGGGTTTTGAAAAATTATGATTCTACCATATATATTTTTTTGAAGATTTAAATTATTTAACAAGGTAGGTGGGTCCCATAGGAGGCGAGCCCCCCTACCTTTCCATATTCTATATTTTCTTTTCTTATTCTTATTATTCTCAGGATTTTAAATTCTCATCTTCCCTATTTGGATCAGGATCCAAATTGGAACCATTCTATTAGAATTGGGACCACTCCATATCCGGTCATAGGTTGGATTTTGGATCCACCCGAGATCTAGACTCATGTACCATATTCAATTACTATCGGTATTGGATCCTAAACATATGCCAGATCCAATATTCGACCCAAACACCCAGTTAAATATGGAGTTCAAATTTAAAGTTTTAAATTCCTTGAAACCCTTAATTATACTCTATCAAATGATTTTTTAATAATCACAATACTAAAAAAATATGCATAAATTCACAAGTAAAAATTTACAAAATTCGCAGGTCTTACAAACATGATTGTGATTCTGCTAAGTATTAAGTTGTCTAAAACTAGCATTGAGTAACACCAAACCCTACGAATTCATAACTGGAGGAGAAGAGAAATTAGATGGTGCATGCATAAAATTCATTGGAGATCATGGACTAGGACCAACAAAGGGAGAAATTGAAGAAGTTGCAGTTGTAAGTGCCCAAAAATGGGTTGGAATAGGCGCAATAGGTGGTTGATATGTTGGAACATACTGCCAATAGAAATTAGAATAAGTGTGACCTTTTTTGCCGCAGATCTAGCATATTATATTTGCTTGATTGAAAGAGAAAGAAGGTATAGGCAAGATACCTATTCCACGTCCACCAAAATTACATCCACAACCACGTCCTGTTCTTCAAGAGGAGCTAAAATTCTAGGCTGCAATCATAACTTCATGACTCACCTCATCTTTCGAAGATGCGAATGATATATTGAACATGGCTTCATGCCAGCAACATGATTCTTAGCTTATCGAACGGTGGACGGGGCACAATGCTTATATAAACGGTGATGAACATGTTGTATTCTAGTCCATGTCATCTAACTGTTTCAGTGAATATATCTTCATCAGACAATGGTGATCGTATGACAATAAGCTAGTCTACGAGAATCTTAACCTTGTTGAGATATTCAACAAGATTGAAATCACCTCTTTTTAGATATGCAAACTCTGTTTTTAATTGAAAAACTTTTGGGGTGGAGATCTCCTTATACCACTTGTGAAGAATATTCCATAACTTCTCCGGGAACTCCTAATGTAATATGTAGCAAAACCTCATGAGAAAGAGTAGTTGTAATAAAGGCTACATCAGACTGATCCTATTTATGTCATGCAATGAACTTTGGATTCTGAACCATAGTGGTTGAGACTTTCTCTAAGCTCCCATCCTGCACTAAAATTGTTTGGGAAACAAATTCCAAAGGCATATGAATCGACCCATCGTGATGCCCCATTAAATCATGGCTGCAAAGAAACAAAATAATTTGTTTCTTCCAAGTAATGAAATTAGAAGAATCGAGTTTCTCAGTAACCAAATGATTGAGAAAAGAAGCATTAATGGTGGCCATTAGATTAGAGCAGAAAATTTAGAAGAAAATGTAGAATTAGAAGGAGAATGAAAAAAGAAGTTTTAAAAAGAATGTAGATGTAAGACCTGCAAATTTATGAGAAATTTTAAGTGTTTTAAAAATAATTTTTGAAAAGTTAAAATAAACTAAGGGTTAGTGAGGAATGTAATTTCGTGAATTTATAATCTACATGGATTTGGATCTTGATCCAATACCTAAAGTATCCAAAATCCAGTATTTATGAAAAATGGATCCAATACTTGGATCAATTTCATAGTTAAATCCGAGATTTGAATATTAAAATATATATAATAGAAATGTATGGGTCAAATTTTGGTAATTGGATTCGGATCTTGAAAGGATCCAAATTGGGCCTGGAACCTAGGCTCCAAAATCCAAATTAATTTTCGGTATGTGTATCGATCGATGTACATAGGACTGGACCCAACATGGATCCATACTTTAATGATGTAAATTAAAGTAGTACTAGATATAAGATTTAATATAGATCTTATAAAAGTATGAAATAATTACATACATGAGATAGATTTTATAAAGCATTGAAATAAATTACATAAGTATAGGAACATGTATATATATATATATACATTTTAATAAAAGAGAGCGAAATAATAAACATTAAAGAGAGGGGGTGTTTTCTCTAGTGGATCCCATTTGAATCAAAGAAAAAAAGAAGAGATAATAAGAATTAAAGCTAAAAATGTCTTTTTGGAAGATGGTGGGTTGTGGTAATTCAACTAGAAGAGGTGGGTTGGACAACTGATCATGCATAATATTCATATTTTATTCATCTTTATTTATGCATCATCCATGATAAAATCGCATTAAAAACCCATCTTTATCGTTGTTTTTTAGAATTCGCTTTGAGATTGAATTTTTGAGAAAATCATATTTTTTGGTTCGACCCTGCATTTTTCGGTATGCTTATTAGTTTTAGAATTTTCTTAATTATAGTTTAGTTAGATTAGGACTTAATTAATTGTTTTTAATTAGTTTTAGGAAAAAACCCTTTTGGAAAGCACATTTTTAAGAAAGACCCTCTTTAGAATTTATGAAAATATTTTGGACCTTCTTTGAAAATTATGTTTTGACCTAGAATAGCTTATAAATAGTTCTTTTTCCAGCAAAGAAGTTGTTTTTTCCAGCCCTACAGCCTGAGCTCCTCTCTCTCGCTCTCTTCTCTGCCTTCCCTTCTTCCTTTCTTCCCCTTTTTCATCGATCGGTTGCCTACTTTTTTCCTTTCTTGCTTTTTAATCTTTCTTCTAAACATCATCGTCATCGGTTTATCGCATCCCCTCTGTCGAAGAGAGAGAGCTGAAGTCCATTTGGGTGCAGCAAGGTAAAAAACATCTTCTTCTCCCCCATCTCCGTAGTTATTTTTAGATTTATGCATCGTATTTTATTTCCAACATTGCATATAGGGTAGTTTGAACGTTATTTGCTTGATTTTTGCATAGATCGTATTGTTTTTCATCTCCTCTGTATAGGCATAACATCATAAAATAAATATTATCATTTTTTGCATCCAGGTCATCTTAGATTCATATTTTTGCATATAGGTTAGAAGAAATTTAAAAGTTGTGTAGCATATCGTAGATCTCAAATAGGTTGGTTTTGTTCAGTTAGTATTCTATTTTTTTTATTACACGACACATCTTTGTTAAAGTTGGTTTGGGTTTGTGAAGCCTGCAAGATCAGCGTGAACCAGTGGATGCACACACCTTTGATCGAACCCAGTGTAGAGACGTTGATCGGCCCTTGTGAACGTCATTATTTTTTTGGTTGATATGATCTGCTGCTCATGTAGCCTCGTATGACTTGCAGTCGACAGGGTATTGCAAGTTAATGTGGCCATAAGGATCGTGAGTTTTTCTTTCCTGTTTTGGTGTCCGATTGACCAAACATGCAAGATAAGCGTGAAACCGAATCACACTGATCAAAAGTGTTGATGCTTGTAGAGT
The DNA here is from genome assembly GCF_984573655.1 of Nuphar pumila. Lineage (NCBI taxonomy): Eukaryota > Viridiplantae > Streptophyta > Magnoliopsida > Nymphaeales > Nymphaeaceae > Nuphar > Nuphar pumila. The sequence goes on along the minus strand of NC_143256.1, from coordinate 1,205,206 downwards.
CACGATCTTTGCTGCATCAATGGATGGTTTCTTAGACTAATCGATCCATATCCCTTTAGTAAAGACAGTCTGATTAGGTTGTTTTCATATAAATTATTAGGATAGCTTATGTTTTCTTTTTCATAGTTATTGGTTAATTCAATCGTGGCTACATTAGGAGTTAGTTTTTGATAAACGTTTGGAATAGTCGGTCATTGGATTTAACGTGAATAGTTAATTAGAGTGTTTTTAGAAAAAAAAAATTACCGCATAACTATTAAGTCTATACGTAGTTTACGTTCTTATTTGGTTACTACAATACGTTAACCTTGATTCATTATGGTATTTACATTATTTGTTTGGTAATTGGTTGGACCTAATAGTTTATTAAATTTAGTTGACTTAGTTTTTTTATTAGGTACATGTAGTTTTAACATTAACATTTTTTAGTTATTTGTTTGCTTTGAATAGCTTGATTACATATAATCAGTCTTATTAATCCTTGATAAAAAGTTTAGTTGTTTTAACTCATTGTTCTAATTCATGTTTTGCTTAGTTGTGTTAATTCGTTTGATTCATTAGAACGTTTTACATAGTCAAGTTAATTAATTTGTAGTGCAGCGTAGTTTATTTGCTAATGTAGTTTTTAATTCCATGTTTTAGTTTAAATTAGCGTTAGTTAGATTTTATTTAGTTAGTTCTAGATTCACAACTCTTGTTAGCAATTTTCTGCATTCAATTGATTCAGTTCAAAGTTCATGTTTTTAGTTAACTTATTATAGTTAGTTCTTTCTTGTTTTAATATAGATTAGTTGATTCAATTAGTTACATGTTTGTTAGATAGTTAGTTTTGTTATTTTGTCTCATAGTGAATTTGTAGTTAGTTAGTTTAGATCTTAATTTTGCTGACTTTTAAGTTTAGATTTAGTGTAGTTTTGTTCGTCTGTTCTGCGTTTTGTTTTTTTATTTTTGCAGGGAAGCAATAGGACATGTTGTGAGCCCATTTTCATACCCCCAAAGTGCCCTCTGAGGTCCCCTAAAGCCCTCATAGAGCAAAAGAAAACATAGCCTACACATAAACATAGAAACAAGGACAAAGAGAAGCAAATCAATTTAAGAGGAACTACAAAAGACTCAAGAAGCCTTTTCTTTTTAGATTAGGATTTCCTTTATTTAATTCATTTGGGTTTGTAATAAGGCACTTTAATTATTTGTTTAAGCCCTCTGCAGGGGCAACACTCTCTTGTTTATTTAGTTAATTAATATTTTATTTTTCAAGGCAATGAAGTGTAGTTTAGATTGTGTGCTTCAATACAAAACATTTCCCGTTCCTTGAGTTCGACCCAGACTCCACCACTCGTGCGAGCCAATTTTTATTATTTGGTGTATGGCTTTCACTTGATTTTATTTAAAAATATTGTTTCAAAAATCATTTTTCAAAACTCACACCAACAATACCTCGATTCACATGAATGGGGGAAGTTGCAAAACATGTGAAAAAAAAGAAAAAAATAATAATCAAAGAAGGCTTTTGGAGTTTCTTGAAACTCTCACTCACTTCTCCATCTCATTAAGCTATGCGTAAATGGCAGCCTCCCCACTACCCTAAGGTAACCCTTGAGAATTGAAACCCCCAAAACCAACACTAACTAACTTTGTAACCTCTACTTTTCCCTCTCTATAAAATAATATGCGAGCCTACATGTTTTTTCATACTCTCCTATATACCTCTCTCTATATTGTTGTAGCTAGATCGTGGTAGTAGTGATGATCGTTAGCCGGGTTCGCAGCCAATCACTAGTGTCTAACTGCCGCAATATCGATTCGAGGTAGGTACTTTGACTTAAGTATATGCATGTGAAATTATGGCTCCATGAAATGTCGATTTTTAATATTGCTAATTTCTAGAAAGGTTCGTTTTAGCTACATTGTTATTTGACATCAAAAGATGATTTGTGTTTGATGATTTTTTGTTTTATTATGAGGTTTCAAAAATCTCATTTTGATCAGCCCTGTCAATTGACATCAAATGTTGAACTGCTACTTACTGATTTTTCCTGTTAAATATGATTTTCATGTTCTTAACATCACGTGTTATGATTGGGAATCAAAATGCTTAGTTAGTAAGTTTGTTAAATAGATTTGCAATCAACGAAATATGCACTCGATTCGAGTTGTGTGGCAGCATAGATTGTCTGGCCGAAAAGATCCAGTTATGAGTCACCAACATCTATATGAATGCGAAGGGAAGAAAAAAATTTATGCTCACGTCGTTTTAGATGGTTTTTTTATTTTATAAAAAAAACATATATAATGACCTAAGTGTTTTGTGAACTATATGGTGACCCGCAAGTTGAGATTTGGATTTTTGTGAAAAACAATTTATATGTATGACTTCAAGCTTTTTATTCGATGATCTTAAAGTATTAGTTTATGAAAAGTGATATGATTAAACTATGTATGATGTGTTTTTGGCTTGGATTTTTGTGTATGATGTAAGTTTTAAAATATAGTCACATTTGTTTTGCCTCAATGATTTTAAACTACATATTTTCATTAAGTAAAAGATTAAGGGTTATGTTAGCTTCGTTTATATATACATATATATATATATATATAATGTATTTTTACCATAACCTGTATGGATTTTTAAGATATATCATAAATGTGATTTGAAGAATGTGAAACAAATACTTGCCTTATAAAAGAGTGCGCTTATTCAATTTAAAAAAGTTATTTTTTCATGTGATGCATATTGCTTGACAACCAAATGGGTGATCAACACATTATGTGAATTATTATAATGATAAAAACATGAGACACATGTATGTTAATTGATGAATGCAAAGAAAGTATGCGTTAATGCTTTATTCTGAGACACTAGCGAAATATCGAAATTGACTCACAAGGTAGTGAGAAAGGCCATATGTGCTCAAAACCTGTGAAAGAGAATTGTAATGTTATGCCCCAAAGTGATGGTCAATGACTATGATAAGTTAGAAAATCATGCGTACTTGTGTCCTATGGAGGCCATTGAAAGTTTGAAAGTAATGTTTAAGTACGTATGTCATGAGAATTAACTAATTAAGAATGTGAATATTAGTTCTCATGTTGCTTACAATGAGAGAGTAAGCGGTATGATTGACTCTGTGGGGTATTGTAAAGCACAGAAAGTTGCTTCTCCAACCACGAACATAGGGGATAGCTACCACTGGTGCTGTAGGGCGGTAGTGAATAAGGCTTCAGCTGAAGAAAAAAATTGGTATATCAAGTTGAGGGTGTTGGGATTTCTCTCGCGATAAGTTTCGTCCCTCATCCACGGATGGAAAGGTTGTGCAAGGCCAAGGTAATAAGACACAAATTATTTGAATGTACCCCTTGGTTGTGTCTCCAATATGAATATTGTATGTGTCGTACCCACAAAGACTATTAAAAAGAGAAACAAAAGTGTATTGTGTATTCTGTCAAAAGCATTGCATGCATCATTTAGGAAAGATCACCTAAATGAAAGAATCTTAAGCCACTCATGTCATAGATGAATACTCTAGTGCATTGGTAATTCATGCATAAGTATTAAATTGAGTATTTCAGTGGTTTTATGATTGATCAAATGCCTTAATATTTGTTTATACTTGCAAAATGATGTTTCTTATATGCCTACTTTCATATACATGTACTTTGTTATTGTATTCTTACTAGGTTGTTGTTTTGACCCCCTACACAATTACATGAACTGAATGAACTACTGGGGTGATAGCAGGGAGCTGTGGCGGAGTCAAGAAGCCAAACCATTTCCCTTTCTTGAAGACTGGATTTTGGAACTTCTGTTATTTCATTTTATGAACTTTAATATTGGTTATTAGCTTATTGAACAATACTCTATATGCTACAATAAAAGTTTAAATTACTATGTTCTCTCTATATAAAAATCTAGTACGAGTGTGATTGATCGACCCATAACTCGCATAAGGGTTTTGATCCAAGATGTTGGAAAATGTTTCCGCTTATGAAAAAAAATCTCAAAATTTTCGGGTTCAAAATCTTGGGGGTGTTACAGTAGAAGACAAACACGTTGGGTTCATGATCAAGATTAGGTTGTCTCGTTCATTTTTTTTAGACAGTAAGGAATTAAAGTTTAGAGATCAGAGATACCCATATTCAATTAAAGTATTCAAAAATATGCATACATATATATATATATATATATATATTATAAACAAGCAAGAGGTTCACGTCAGATCTGGTCTGGCGTGATCTGAATTTCTTTTTTGTTCAAATCTAGTCAAATTCAGAAAACGTGATCGAAAAAAACTTTTGTTGTTTAGATCTAGTCAGATTCAGAAATGGCTCAGATCATGTCAGATATGCCCTAACATGATCAAGAAAGGATCTGATATGAAGGATCATTGATAAGATCTATTTGAGAGAAGAAAAAAAAAGATGTGGACATATCTGATTTGGTTCAAATATGAGAAAATAACTAGGAAGAAAAGAGGGAAATCAAATCCGACTTGACACATATATGATGTTAGATGCGATGAGAGAAAGTTTTTTTTTTGACCAGATCTGTATTGATTCAGATCTGATGTGATAATAAAGAAAGGATATATTTTTAGACCTGATAACGAAGAAGAATGAGAGATTTTAAAAGGATTCTTTGCATCTAACAATCAACAAGACTTACCTCTTCTGAGCTCTGATACCATGTGAAGATGTTCATTGGAAATCGTGTCTTGCATAAAAAACAGACAAGAGAAAGAAGGGAAAACTTGAAACAGAATAGTCGACCCTCTCTATAGGGTGATGTCTCTTTATATTTATATGTGTGTGACATATTACAACATTACCTTCTTGATAAATATACATGTTTTATTATGTGGATCTAGATCGGGATCTTATGTGATCCAGTATAATCTTAACACATGTCACCTTTGTATAACCTGGGTATGTTTTTTCTTATGGTGGGTGAGATCCGACCCAGCTCAAGTCCGGACCCAGTACCAGCGCCTCAAAGTCAGATCCGGGTTTGGAGCACTAGGGTCCAACCCATTGGCACCCCTAGAAAAGTAATCTATCATCAATAAGGGAAGAAAATGTTGGATTTCAACAATCGAGTGCGCAGGAGATTGCACTTTCTTTAAGATGAGCTTGGTATAGTTGCTATGCATGCCTAGCTAAATACTTATGTGATCTGCATGTGTTAGCCATGTTCGACATTGACATCTATTGAATAACCTATTCACCATACATTTGCCACAAAGGACAAACAATGAATCAAAAGAAAAATAAGAGAACGCGTTCTACTGAGTAAGGTTGATATCTACGTATCAGTTATCAATGCTAACTCAGATCAAGATATTCGACTTGCATTAAAAATCCAATGTCGTCTCATGGGATTTATTTCAGCACATAAGATCCATGGAGCTCCTTTTGGATATAATTCTGATTTTTGGACCTATTCTAATGATAAAATATTATTCATTAGATTTTCTTTCTTTTTTTAAATGAAGGATTATAAGAGGCTTTTAAATTGATTCCAGTTTTAATAAAAGCTTAGATCACGATTAAACTGATTTACGAAAAATTATTCTTTAGTTTTCTTGATTCCTATTGATTGCATCATTATACATCAGAGCAAGGTTTTATTTTTTCATGATGCCAAAGATTTTGATAGCCAATCTTGTTAAGGATAAATTGAAATCAATAGCACTGAAATGCATAATGATCATGATAATGTTAAGATTGTATGCAGATAAAAATAAAACATATTCTAGTTAATTTTTTTTCGTAGTGCCAAGGTTTCCAAATATATCATATCCCCCCTCAGACCAAAACTAGACTCAAATTCACATGTATTTTGGGATATCATTTTCAAGAGAGAGCAGAGCAGGTTATATTGACTGTATTCAATCCCACTGGACATCTTAAATGGGAACTGTGCATCTCAGTATCTCACTCGGTAATTCTTAATGTGGGTCCTACATCTCTATAAAAGTGAGATATGTGGTGAGGCCTGAACCGATTTACATATGTAATATGACCTGATCTCCTTTCCATGTTCAGCTATAGTGTATCTTTTGAAAATACCATAAATTTAATGGGATAAAAGCGCTTTTTAAAATCTTATTTATATTTTAAGATTTTGATTTTTTGGTATTATGCATTCATTGATACTTTGCTCAGATTTGTATAACACACAAAATATTTTAGTTATCGTGTGATTTTTTCCTATTATTCCAAATCTGATATATTGGTTAAAAGAGGTCGGGGTAGGCCTAGGAAGACATGGATGGAGGTGATAAGAAAGGATATGAATGCTTTGAACCTCACCGAGGACATGGCATTGGATAGAAATGAACGGAGGAGAAGGATTTATGTGAAAGACCCATAATGATTTTCTTTGTTGGTTCATATCGCTGACCCCAATTGTTTTGGGATGAAGGCGTAGTTGTAGTTGTTGTTGTTGTTGTATTCCAAATCTGACTTTGTGGCCAAGATTTTTAATTTTGTGACTAATAAGCCTCGCCGAAGCAAAGAAAACCCTGTGTGGGGGCAGGTTTGATCTGGTGCCTTCATCTCAGCACCCTCACAACCACCATGTGGTATTAGGGATGGCAGTGGGGCGGGGCGGGGCGGGGACAAGGTCTCCACCCCCGCCCCGCCTCAAGATTTTATCCTCCACCCCTGCCCCGCCTCCCTGATGGGGATGGATTTTATCCTCCACCTCCGCCTTCATCCCCGTTTCATGTCCTCCATCCCCGGTTCAAACGGGGATAAGGCGGGGCGGGGCAGGGATATTGCAGGGAAAAGTGGTCGGGGCGGGGCGGGGAAAAGTGCGCGTCCATCCCCGCCTCCACCCCCGGACGGGGATGGATTTTAACCTTCGTCCCCGCCTCCATCCCCGTTTCATACCCTTCATCCCCGGTTCAAACGGGGCGAGGCAGGGCAGGGCCCCGCTTTCCCCCGGTCCACTGCCATCCCTATGTGGTATAGCCAAGGTTGGATGCAGCCCGATCTGATGGTGAAAGCTTTTATGGACCTTGCTCTGTTCAGCTATGTATCTTAATTGGTCCTAAATTAAAAACCAAGATTCCGAACGTCATGTGAAGTCATGGCAACTAGTGACAAGCTTTTTTTTTTAAATATCGGCAGCCAAAATCCGGAGATATTTTGAAATTCTTTATAAATCTTGGATTTTTTTTGGAAAAAAGATAAATAAACAAATAACCAATTTTAATAACGTTTTAAAGAAAAATTAAAAACAAATGTAAAATTTAAAAATCTGGAAAAAATAATTTATGACATTTTTATCAGAAAATGTTGGCCACCCAATTCTTGCATTTTCTTTTTTTTTTTTTTTACGCCGATATTTGTCACACTGGACGCAGTGTCAGATTCAGATTTCGCATTTGGAAATAGAACCACAAAACTGAGTCCAACTCGGTTAACTTATTGGGTCTCATTATTCTAACTGAAGTTACTGAACCCACTAAAAGGATTCGGGTTCAGTCGGATATCTGACCCAAACCCGTACTGTTTACTCTTGAAGAATGACAAGCCACAAAAGGAGAATTTGTAAGTTCAGCCATCATGGCTGATTGCCCACCTGTATAGTCAAGAAAAAACCTTCTCGGCGTTGATGGGAACTTGATTTCTGTGTTCAATCTCTTATCACCATATAACTACACAGCAAATGATGCGATATCTTAAACATAATTTCATCCCGGCGGGAGGAGAGGAGAGGAGGGAGGTGGTGGCTGCCGCAAGAGAGAGAGAGAGAGAGAGAGAGAGAGAGATGGTGTGTGCGTTTGCTGGTGTAGGATTGCAGCCATCGGTTCATGTGGCTCGACAGTACGCATCGTGGAAGCTGAACGACGATGAGGTCCCCACCACCAAATCGTCCAAGAACACCAAAACCAGAACGCTTTCCACCACCACGACCCTTCCTCCCCACAAACCCCCAAAGCTTTCGATCACCACCAAGACCCATCCTCCACAGCAGCAGACAGCCGACAACAAAACCAAAGTGGATGACGTTTCGCAGCTGCTTCTCAAGCCAAACGTCACCTCCTCCACCCCTGCTGCTGTTGCCCAACCAGGTCTCTCTCTCTCTGGAATTTCAGTACTGGGTTATCTCTATTCAGCCTGTGTTGGCCGTCTGAGGCGTTAATTTTACATAATAACATTACCAGTTTCTACCCAAGAATCCTGCACCATAATTCCGTTTCTGTCTAAATTACGGGGGGAAATGACGCTCTAAACGAGGGGATCAGTTCAGCTCCTTGGCTTGTCACATAAGTCTGAATTTAATATTTTTTGAGATGAAAAGAAGCATGTATGCCATCGTAGATTACCTTTTGTAATGACTAATGCGTCTACAAAATTGTAAACTTCATATGATATATGAGAGACTGATAATTTTTCTCCCGAACCGAGTTTGCCGCCAACCGATTGATTATGAAACTGTGTTGTTGGATGGCTGAAATGGTAGGGGAATCAAAAGCATAGCGTGTGAATTATGAGGGACTGGCATTTTAAAGTTTTGCGAGCATTACCTGTGTTGATTTTCAGTTCGAAGGTTCTCTCAGCGTCCTATTCCATCCGAGAAATCTCACACGGTGCATTTTGGAAGTCTCCTGAATGACAAGACCTTTGTGTTTCCTACTGCTCTCTAAGAGTTTTTTTTTTTATGATCCCCGAAGTTCTCATCTTCTAAACAAATCATGCTTGGAGTGAAATTCGCATTGGGCATCTGGTATTTTGTGTTCTTCAGTTTCATGATGATGATGTTTGCATAAGTTGATGATCTTTGTTTGCTATTTGTGCCCCTGTACTCCGGAGAACATAACAATAGTAATGTGCAAGGTAAGACCATGTTGTTTCTGCCAACTTTGTAAGACTAAATGATGCTTGCAGTGTTGGAAATGGGATCGTCTTAGCCAGCCTTTGATGACTAATCTTTTAAATATTATGGTAGAAAGTATTACATGTTCTATGGGCACATACGTCATAACAACACTTGTTATGGATGTCAGTGTCTGATTCATGATATAGTGTTCTTGGCATACCTAAATGGCATCTACACGTAACAAATTTTTTGTTGAATTGTGCTTTTCTTTTAAGCTACCTGTCTATAAATTTTTTATGACTTTGTTCCACTTTCTTCCACTAAGCTACTTCTTTGATGATAACAGGGAACTTATACTTGGGATATGAGACATGGTTGCCACTGGCACCGAAAGTGAATAAGCCTAGAACCATATACAATGCAGAATCTCTAGCTTACGTTGGTGATTGCATCTATGAGGTGATTATTCATTGCAACTTATTACAGTTATTGAGGGTCCTCTATGACTTGTTACCTACATGGAGAAAACTCGTGGTTGATATTTATTTATATCTCAAGATTGTTGTTCTAGTGTCAAGCTTGGAAACTATTGGAGACTGCTTGTGTTTCTCTTATTGATATGCAACCTTCACATTAATTGGCATGGCACATGTAGAACCACCTGAGTGGAATGAACAACTTATGCCGTATATTTTCATGTTCTTTGATCCACTCCCATGTCAACTTTACAATTTCCATGGCAGAATAAGTGTCCATGTGTCACATGTCCTTGATATTTTGAAAAGATTACAATTTTATCACAAGATATAAGACTAGGGCTATAGTTATTTAATCAAGATTTTAGAAAATATCAACAGCATTCGATGTATTGCAAGATTATGTGGATTTTTTTTCCAATTTATATGAAAATTTGTTCTTAGTGCTTAGAGACTGCGAGTTTCATCAGGTGGTGATTGAGAGCTCCCGGAAGGATGTGGTGAAAACATTCGATAATATACTACAAGGCGGTAGTAGGAATGTGAATATTGATCATGGTGTCTTGGTATCCTTGTCAAGGTTTCATCAGTTGAAGTGTATTTGGACTTCTAAAGAAAAGCTTCATGTGGCTGTTAGTCTTGCAAAATTAGGAGTTCTAAGGAATGGCTGTTGTTGGAAGAATAAAGCACCTGAATGGTGTCCTTCAAAAATTTAGATTTTGAGTTGTATTCATTCTTGTAATCTGGTCGGGGTCTGCCTAACCCCAGCTTGACAATAACAAAAAGGTTTTCAAAGGCTAAAAGTTTGCCTAATTACTTGTACTATCACACAAAGTCATCGGTGCTTGTTTCCCTTTCACCTGAATTTTTAAATTTTACCTCTCCAAAGGTGCTGTGATCTTTATTGTAACACCCCAAAATTTCTCCCAAAATTTTTGGTATTTTTTTTGAAATAGTAAGCACAACAGAAATAATTTTAAACAGATGTTACCATCCAAATAAGACATCGAATAAAAAAATAAAAATCAGAGGTTTATAACATTTGAATTTAAAGGAGTTATTAACTTATTACAATGAATGTATTCAAATAAAACAAAAAATTGTTTAATTAGATAATTGTTGGCCAGGATCCCCAAAGATTGTGTGAATTACGACCGCATCCGCAACATCCCACAACAACTCCTGAATCATTATTCCTGACCTAACATTGATGGAGATGTAAATCATAGGATAAAGGTTGGGTGGATGAAATGGAAAAGTGCAACTGGAGTGTTGTGCGATCGTAGAATGCCATTGCGGTTGAAGGAAAAGTTTTATAGGACGACTATTAGGCCCGCTTTACTATATGGTACGGAATGTTGGGCTGCCAAGAGACATCATATTCAAAAAGTGAGTGTAGCTGAGATGCGTATGCTTAGATGGATGTGTGGAAATACAATAAAAGATAAGATTCGTAGGTCAACACATGAAAACACAAGAATGAGCCACTAAGGGCTGAGAACACACATAAAAATAATAGATATTATTGAGAAATAATCCCTTTGAGAATGCATACAATGGGTGGGGGCTAACCCCATATTATACACAAAGAAAAGGCTCAGAGGAGCTGTTGGGACCTACCCAATGACTAGAAATGTAGCCGTTGGGTAGAGTCCAACGACTTCTTTTTGTGATTCCCAATAAGCCCTTGGGGCTGAGAATAATTACATTAATAAAAAAAGGAAAACAGAAAAAGAAAAAATACATATAAACTTTGTATATGTGAAAAGACTAAAATACCCCTAGGACACATGTACAAATATATATATAAGATATACATGTGTTTACATTTAACATAGTTGTAATGAGGATTATTAGATATATTAGAAATACTTTCAATTATGGCTTATTTTTGTCATCTTCTTTCCCATTACATGTTATTGCATATTATGATTGATGAGGGGGAAGATGTGAATGATAGACGCTTAACCATGTTGTATCTTCGTAAGTGATTCTTTGATCTTGTAGAGATACAAGAAACAATAGAAAGTGTCCCTTTCCTCCACAGAAGCAGAATACCGTACTATAGCGACTACTATTTTCGAGTTAGTACGGTTGAAATAGTTGTTAGAATACTTGAGAGTTCATATAATAGAACCCTTAAGATTGTGTTGTGATAACAAGAGCGCAACTTACATAGTGGGCAATCATATGTACGTGAAGAGTTTTTGAAATGGATTGTCATTATGTTCATGAAGAATTTTTGAAGAAGACCATTATGTTGCCATATGTTCCTTCTAATTATCAGAGGGCAGATTTCTTCACCAAAGCTTTCTCCCTTACCCAGATCTCAGTTCCTCCTTGGCAAACTCTCGGTTGTTACACCGTGAGTTTGAGGGGGGGTGTTAAGATATTGTATCTTATATATATATATTTGTTTATAGATTATTTGTAAATGTAATAGGTAATAGCCTTTAGGGGTATTTTGATAATTTTCCCTTGTAATAGGATTTGCCCATTAGGAGTAGAATTGTCTTCATACTTTTTCTATTTTCTTTATTTTCCGTTTTCTGTTTTTTGTTTTCTTTTATAGGTAGGTCATTATTGCCCTTGACAATATGATCGTTGGGGCCTCCCAACAGATAGAAATCTAGCCATTGGGAGCGTCCCAACAGCTAGAATCTGTGTATATATATGGGGCATGTTGCCCCTGGTATGGTATGCATCTTGTATGCATTTTATGAAAGGAAGATTATAATTTTTTATATTGTTGGTTTGACCCTTAGTGGCCTTTTGTATTTGAACCTATATTTGGGTTGTGTGAGTGATCATCTTGTCTCTTGTATGAACCCTATTGGGTTGTGCTTTGTGAGATTGCTCCCATGTCGTTACACACATGTACACACATATATTCTATATCGTAAAGGCTGAAATGATTTAAGGGAAGCTATGTGTAACGCCCCGAAATTTTAACCCAAATTTTGAGAATTTTTTTTTATAACAGCGAAAACAAGTAATACTATAAGGTTAAAACTTCTGAAACATTACAGTGGAGAGCAAGCCAACACATTTATTTCATTTCATTATCAATGAATAATAATATCAGAAACTACCAGATGGATACCAAAAGAAAACTGAAATAAAACTATAATATGAACTACATTACTGTTCATGGGTTTAAATCTACAAGTATTCACGTGTACGAGATTCACATTTTTTTTATAGTTCATAACAGGAATCAAAACCCTTCTGTCAAGAAAATCTGAAATCCTCAAAATTACAGATTTCGGATTTCGGATTCCCTGCCTCCATTCACTCGGATTTTCATAGCTGCCGAAATCGACTCTGTTTGCAGAAATCGAAAGGTACCCCCAAATCTCCCTTTCACTGAGTATTTCCGGCAACCACAAAACCGGAATCGAAAACCCCCAACATAACAATTCGGGTTGCCATTCACGGAACCCACACACACATCTCTCGACAGATGGGAACCCTAAAGAAGAAAAACAGGAAATCCTACCTGTTCCGGCGCGATGGAGGCTGCCGCCGCAAGAGGAGAGGTCCCGAGCTTCGGTAGCTCCATTGTCGAGTTCCTCTGCTGTCGTGTGTTCTTCCTCAGGCCGTGCGACAGAGAGAGGAGGAAGGTAATGAGTGAGGGAGGAAGAGGAGAGTGGGAGAAAGAGAGAGGAGAGGGGATTTGTAGGAGCGTGGCCCCCGAAAAGGACGGCTGCGCACATAACCGCCCCTTCGGCTGCGTTAGGATTCTGAGAGAACCCTAACGCCCATTTTATCGGGCCAGCACAACTTTAATGTTGTGTTTTTTTTTTAACGTACTCTTAACAAGGGGCGCGGCTCGGGTCCGGATCCGAGACCCGAGATCCAACCGCGTGTTGGATTCGCGTCTCTCAAGCGATGTGGATCCGCAAAATGGATCCAACTGTGGATCCCCGTGTATAGTTTATGTTTATTTTATAATATTATTATTATTATTATTATTATTTCTTTTTATAATATATATATATGATATTATATATATATAGACCCTAATTGATATGGATTCTGGATCCAATCTATTTATAAATCCCTACAAGAGATCCGAATCTAAGGATCCAAACAGAATTTCAACCTCTATTATTAGATGTTTGTTGGGATCCAATATTGAAGATCCAAACATAATATCTGAGATCCAAATATGATTTACCAATTAAAACAATAGAATTATCATTATACTAGCTTAAGGATATAAATTTCAAGTTTATTTATCTGATAAAATTCATGGGTATTACACTATGTGTGTGCACCACGTTTATGCTTGCAGCTATGACCTTCCTTTCTATGAATTTATAGAATGCTGCAGCGGGAACGTTTTCAAAAGCTATCAAACCCTACTACCAATTGGAAATGCAAGATTTGTTATATATATAAAACCATAGCAAATTATTTCTATCAAGGCCTCTATGTGATTATGCACCTTTTGCAAATTTAAGCAGATGAGTTCTTAATCCATTTGATGGTGTTCATTGTGATAATCTACTTATTCTATGTTCTCACATGTTTTTCCCTTGAAGTATGCAGTTATATGCTCGGCGTCACTTCTTGTTCCCTCCTTTATCTATTGATGAATTTAATGATCGTGTGATGGCAGTGGTGCGCTGTGAGGCACAAGTATGTATTCTTGGTATTGCCAGACTGATGCGTGCATTATTAATTCAAAATCTGATAAACTCTTATTACCAATGCCAAGAGTTTGATTTTATGCCAAGTCTTGTGATGTTTTAATCATTTTTGGTGATTTTCTTTATTTGTTAGTAAGTCATTTATTCCTTCATTTTGTTAAGGCTATTATTGTATATATCATGCTATACTTTAACCATTCAAATTTCATTCTTCTATTTTGTTTCTTTTGGGGGCCAAGATTTATTGTTCAGCAATAGTATGAATTTCTAGTAATTGATGTTTATTGACTTGTATAGGGATCTAAAATATGGCTTTTAGTTTCCTAGCTAAATGGACGACATTGTCACTGGAATAATCACTCTCATATCCATAACTAGAAATGCATTTTACTAGAATGGTGTATTAGTCAAAGTGCCCTTTGCTCAATTTCTGAAGCCACATGAGATCATATGACATGGGTATAGCAGCGAATTTCAGCATAGCAAGTTTTGCCTTATTTCTATTCCTTGTTTGAGATATCTGAGGTATTGAAAGTCATGTGTTCCTTTTTTTTTGGTATATGATAAAAATTTTGGTGCAGATGGTCACAAATTTGTTGTGCACTGATGGTTATTTATTTCGATAACCAATTCTGCTTTTTGTGCCCATTTATATGATTTTATAAGAATATAGCAATACTTGTACTGATTATGGTTTGAGTAGCTCATAGTGGATTACAGTTCTCTATTGCTATTTCAATTGGTAGCTCTACAGAAGTATCTGTTTCAAAATAAATTCTAAACTATGTTTTCTTTCCTAATATTTTTCTGAGTATCAAAGACCAACAGAGGGAGCTCTCGTAAACATGTTTTTCCCTGCCTTGATCCTCTATTTGTGTTTACAGCCACGTGGAAATTTGATTCTCTCATGTTCTTCCATAATTTCTGTGGTACATGTTGATTAGATGTCCTTGGTTTTATCTAGACTTGGTGCACATGCTTTCAAGGTGCACACTGCAGGATGAACGTTGCTTGGTTAGTTAATATGCTTTTATGAATGAAGCATGCTTGAGGAATATTTTAGACTGATTCATTTGGTTTCCCTGGTTCAAAGGAGTTCTTGTTTTCAGTTTATTGGGTTGCCATGTTTGTTTAATAAAACCTTACCCTAGTTGTGTTTGATGGGCAGATTTAGAATTGAACAATGGAACTTAGTTCTATTCAGTTTGTTTGTGTTTGCTTGGTATCTAATATGGTTCTCTTGCAAGGGGCTTTGTCATACATTGATTAGTTCATGTTCTTATACCCCTCTTCTATTATATAAGCAATCAAGGATCTCCATTAAGTCTCTCTCTAGTGAAAGCATTGTGAAGATGTAGCCCATTTAGTCCCTGGATGACTAATTCTCTTTCAGATTGATACACAACCCTTTTAGATGAATGTTCGATAGTTTAGCCTACCTTGTGATTTGCATGCTATGTTAATTCACCTCTTGTCACTGGATTACAAAGATGAAATGCACTAGTTGGAAGGATGAAACTGCCTTTAGTCACAACTGATGCTCTATGGAATCCTTAATTCTGTTGTTGATGGATTATGGAAGATATTCTAAAAGTATTTGATCATTTCATTCTTGTATGCTTTCTTGTAATCCTAATTCCTAACTTGATTGCGGCATAAAGTTGAAAAATTTTCTGTGCCAGACGTTTGGCTATCTCTCAAGTGTATTTTATTAGAATAACCCAACTGCCACTTAGTATGTCATGTTCTCTAAAAGTTACACTGGAATTCGACAGAGAAGAATTATAACTTTAATAGCTGACCTGTGTGGATTGGATAAACTTGTTGATGATACTCTTCAGATTTTTATTATTTATTTAACACACGATTGCAGTTTTCCTTAAAATTAGAACACTAATTGTCATCTTTTCATTTATCCAGGATGCATTATTGAAGAAACTTAAGAAGGATGATTTTTTAACTGAAGATGAGCGGTAACAGAACATTTTGTACCATAATTTGTGCTCTTTCTGGATGTTCTGTTGCATGGTTGATTGTTTTATTGGAAAATTTAGTAATTGAAGCTATTCATTTTTTAGTATATCAGTAAATGAAATCTTGGAGGTTAGTGCTTGATGATTTTATCTTACTGTTAATTGCATTTCAACTATTATGGGTAGATAATAGGAAGGTAATATACTTTGTCTATTTAAGCAAGACTGTTGTGATCTATTTTTATGTGAAAATTCATATAATTTTACTCAGTAAACTATATGCTAAGACAGATATTATTCTGTTCATATATGCTATAAATAGTAACTTCCATTGCGAAATGAAGAAAAGAAGTTTGTGGAAAGGTCACACAATTCTAATAGCTTGAACAACAGAATCTTACAATAAGACACACATAAGAATCAACTCACACAATTCTAGTAGCCTGAACGATACAATCTTACAATAGGACACATACATAAGAAACAACTAAGGAAAAAAATTATTTAACTTTTTACCTTTTCTTATGTGCAAAGAATAAAGCAAAACTAAACTTAAACAGTATTCAACTGGATAAATTAGTCACTAAAATTTTAATCTCCTTTAGAAACCAATTCATCTGAAAGTAACTGGTTCTCATTTTAGTTAAATATCATAAAGCTAGATTAGTTATGAACTTTACGATATGCTCCATACTGTAAGAAGATGAGATCAACGATTGAATCTTCAAATCATACACACAAAAGACTTCTCATAAGAACCAAGAATGGTTCATAAACAAATATCCACAAGAACCACTAGGATTCATACAATATACCTGAAAAAGAGTATACAAAGCAAAATAGAAAAATATCTTTTTATTCAAATGGGAAAAACTCCCTCAAAAATAATACCTTACAAGGGGGAACAAACCCCATATTTATACTACACAAAAAGGGGCTTTAGAGGGAGTCGTTGGGCTCCCAACGGCTCCAAATAGAGCCGTTGGGAGTCCAACGACTCTCTTAGTACATTGCTTTTTGACTTTAGTCAAAAAGCAATGATGTCTAAAAAGGGCCAAAAAATGTCTAACCTAACCTAACTAGAATACATAACTAGACTAAAAAGACAAAAACAAAATTACATATGAGATTACATATTTTAACAATTTTAACACTCCCCTTCAAACTTACGGTTGGATAATCGAAAGTTTGTTTAAGAGAAAGTGAAATCGAGGAGCAGCGAGAGGCTTGGTAAAGAAATCTGTCAATTGGTATTCTGAGGAAACATAGGGAAGATCAATGGTGCCATGTAGAAATTCCTCTTGTACGTAGTGATAATTCATCTCAATATCCTTGGTGCGTTCGTGGAATGTCCGATTGCTGACAATATAAATAGAACTTTTGTTGTCGTAGTATAGTTTTGTTGCTCCTGTGCTTTCAACATCCATGTCATGAAGCAAGCGCCTTAGCCAGACTACTTCCATAGTAGTTATAGTCATTGCTCTGTATTCAACTTCAGTTACGAGAGAGAGACTTTTTGTTGCTTCTTGCAACTCCATGAAATCAATGATTCTCCTAAAAACACACAAAAGCCAGTAGTTGTGTCGATCATTGGGATCACTTCACCAATTTGCATCAATATAAGCAGTTAATTCTAAGGAGGAAGAAGCAGACAGAAAAAGTCCTCTAAAAATAGAGTTTTTAATGTATCGAATAATGCGTAAAACAACTCTCATATGAACAGTGGTAGGAGCGTGCTGAAATTGACTTGTGTGGACAACATGCGTAATGTCGGGTCTTGTAATAGGGAGCTAAGACAATTTTCTGACAAGTTGTCTGTAAGGTGTAGGATTTTCAAGTGACTCTTCTTCATCAATCTTTATTTTGATGTTCACCACTTCAAAAGTGTCAACCTGTTTTTCATCTGAGATACCAGACCTGTCAATAATGTCCAGGGCAAATTTAGACTGAGTTAATAAGAAGCCTCTAGAAGAATAAGCAATTTCTATACCAAGATTTTTTTTTTAAGAAACCCAAATCACTCATTTCAAAATGTGTTTTGAGAATTTTTTTGATGTTGTCAACTCCCTGCTTATCACTTTCAGTGATGATCATGTCGTTGACATAGAGAAGAAGAATGATAATACCTACATTAGAATTCTTAACAAAGTTGTGTCAGTAAGACAAGATTGAAACCCAAAGTCAATCATAACTTGACTAAATTTATCATACCAAGTTTTTGGAGCTTGCTTAAGCCCATATAAAGCCTTATTTAATCGAAGAGATTTTCCTTTTGGAATATTGATGACAGGTGGTGGTTCCATATATACTTTTTTATTTATATTTCCATTAAGAAATGCATTTTTAACATCCATTTGATATACATGTCATTTCTTTGATGATGCTAGAGCTATCACGATCCTAACTGTGGTCATTCTAGCAACAGGGGCAAAGGTCTGTTCATAATCTATTCCATATTCTTAGGAATAACCTTTGGCAACTAATCGGGCTTTAAAACCAAGAGTGTCGTCACTCTTGGTTTTAACTTTATACACCCATCGACAACTTATAGGCTTTTTGCCCAATGGAAGATTTTGAATAGTCCAAGTATTTGCTTTTTTCAAAGCTCTTAATTCTGTTGTCATTGCTTCGACCCATTCGGATTGTTCTTTGGTTGAATCATAGTTAGAAGGTTTTTACATAGGAGTGTATTAAAGCAATATAGGCTTGATATTTTGGTGAAAAAGACTCATATGACAAAAAATTTTCTAGAGCTTTAGACACTCTAGATGATTTCTTAGTGGACACTTGTTCCCGTCCTTTAGTATATTTTTTTAGAGTACATGGTTTCTCGAAATCACCTCACCTAGAATATTGAATACAATCTGGATTATCACTAAATGATTCTGTATTTGTCGTATCAAGTTGCTCTTCTTGACTCTTATCTATATCATCTTCATCAATTTTTGGAACTAGGTCCAACAGAAAAGAATATTCATCTATTTCCTTAGAATTCACACTTTCAAAAAAACTTTCTTTGGAACATTCCTTGAAACGTATATTTTTTGGTTTTGAGATCAAAACATCTATAACCTTTTTGATGACTTGCGTATCCTAAAAAGGCACACGGAATAGCATGAGGGGAAAGTTTGTCATTTTTGTTTGAAAAAACAAAACATTTGCACTAAAAAACTCTTAATCTAGAGTAATCTGGGATTTGTTTAAAAAGTTTTTCAACAGGAGATATATTGTTTAATAAAGAAGATGGCATCCTGTTGATAAGATAAACTGCAATTTAAGTGGCTTTAGCCCAAAAGACCTTTGGTACTTGATGTGTAATAAGTAAAGTTCTTGTTGTTTTTATAATATGTCTATGTTTTTTTTCTGGTAAATCGTTTTGCTGAGGGGTATAAGGGCATGATTTTTTATGCATAATACCATGTAAGTTCAAATAATCCTTAAATTCTTTTTACAAAAATTCTCCCCCTAAATCCGTGCAAAAAATTGAAATATCATTTTTAAATTGATTTCTTGATTATGAAATACTTGAAAGTGTGAAAAAAACCTCAGATTTATGTTTAAGAAAATAGTTTCAAGTATGTCTTGTGAAATCATCTACAAAAATTATATAATAAATAAAGTCACCTTATGAAATAACAGGTGCGGGTCCCCATACATTCGAATGCATCAACTCAAGTGGTCATGAAGAGACAAATGTTTTTTCTTGAAAAGGTAATCTTTTCATTTTTTTCAAGAATACATTTTTCACATGTAAAAGTTTCAAAATTACAAAAAAAAATCATCTTTGAAAAAAATTAGAGCTTGGATACACTAGGATGTCAAGTCTCTTGTGCCATAAATCTAAGTCAACTTTTTGAACATTACAACACAATGAATTCTTAGGTATTTTCAAAAAGTCCATATAATACAAGCCTCATTCTCTATGTTCTTCTCCAATCAACTTCCTTGACTGGTGATCTTGCACTCGACATCCACCGGAGGAGAAGAAAACATTACATCCATGGTTAGATAATTGTGAAACAGATAGAAGATTTAGATTAAGTTTAGAAATATATCTAATTTATAGAATGCAAAACCTTTTTGAATTTTGAGAATCTTTTTTAAAATTTCCTATTCCTTTGATTTCAAGAGATGTTTCATTAACAGTAAACACATTTGACTCACTTGAGTTATGACATTCAGATAACATATCAATGTTTGGTGTCATATGAAAAGAAGCATCGAAATCAAGAAGCCAAAGAGATTTACCAGGATCGGAGATGCCCACGGAAGAGACGGTGACTTCAGTGGATGAAGACGTTCCTTTGAGCAATGGTTGAAGTGTTTCCACCAATTGTGTTAAGGACATACTTCCGATGGATGGTTCACTAGATTCTTGAGGAGGTCCGATAGAGGCAACCTTCCTTTCATATGGTTTCTTTAATTTTGGACAATAAGTTTTCACGTGTCTCGACTCTCGACAATAGTAACAAATTACTTTCCTTTTTTAAACTCATTTCCATGCTTCTCATCATTTGTCCTCCCATAGTTTGGAGGTTTGTATGTGCGAACATGGTTTTTCGGTCTAGATACGGCTAGAACCGAGTCATCATCACTCATGATGATTCTATTTTTGAGCCTATTTTCCTCCATGCTTAATTCCTCTATAGTGTCTTCTATCGAGGGAACTTTTCCTCGATGAAGAAGAATGGACTTGGTAGACTCAAATTTTGATCTTAGTTCATTAATAAATTGAAAAAAGTGTTATGCATTTATTTGATTTTGGTGGAGTTCTATGTCTTGTGGGTAATGCCACTTTGGTTCGAGAAGAGTCAACTCTTACCATAATTCGGATAAGCTATTGTAGTACTCTCTAATGCTTTTGTCCCCTTGAACTATATTCCGAACTTGATTTTGTAGATTGCATACATGTGCAATGTCTTTAGGAGAATACATTCTCTTAAGATAGTCCCAATCATCATTAGCATGTTTAAATTTTGCAAGACTTGAATACTTCTTGATATTCACGCTACTTATGAGCCAAGACATAATCTTGGCGTGTCCCATTCTTCATTCCTTCCACTTTTTCTCGTAAGTGGTAATGACTTTAGTTTTTTCTACCTCAGTAAGAGGTATTTTGTCTCACCTTAAATCTTTGTAAGAATTAGCTTAGGTTCCAAATCGGTCTCATCCACTAATCCTCACAATCATTTTCCCCATATAA
Organism: Nuphar pumila; assembly: GCF_984573655.1. Taxonomy (NCBI): domain Eukaryota; kingdom Viridiplantae; phylum Streptophyta; class Magnoliopsida; order Nymphaeales; family Nymphaeaceae; genus Nuphar; species Nuphar pumila. Next base: position 1,184,072 of record NC_143256.1, on the reverse strand, counting down.
GGTGCTTAATAATTGAAGCCCATGTAACATAGTTTGAATCGTTGAGTTTAATGGGTTTAATGGTGACATTATCATTGTCATCCATTTTTACAATGTTTGAAAGAAATAATAAAGAGGAGAAGGTGAGTAAAAAGAGTAGAGAAGAGAGAATATGTACTCTACCACGGATGATAGATACGAATGCTTCTCCAAGCTTTTGCACAATCACACTTTTACATAAACTTGAAGAAGAACGTCATTTCTTTTCCAAACTTGAGTGGCATGCTTCCGAAAAAAATAGCTTGATCACAACCGAGATTTGATACCATGTAAGAAGATGAGATCAGCGATCGAATCTTCAAATCATACACACAAACGACTTCTCATAAGAACCAAGAATGGTTCATAAACAAATGTACACAAGAACCACTAGGGTTCATACAATATACCCGAAAAAGGGTATGTAAAGCAAAATAGAAAAATATCTTTTTATTCAAATGGAAAAAACTCCCTCAAAAATAATACCTTACAAGGGGGAACAATCCCCATATTTATACTACACAAAAGGGGCTTTAGAGGGAGTCGTTGGGAGCCGTTGGCTCCAAATAGAGCCGTTGGGAGTCCAACGACTCTCTTAGTACATTGCTTTTTGACTTTGGTCAAAGTCAAAAAGCAATATGTCTAAAAAGGTCCAAAAAAGGTCTAACCTAACCTAACTAGAATACATAACTAGACTAAAAAGACAAAAAAAAATTACATATGAGATTACATATTTTAACAATTTTAACACATACTGTTCAAAATGGAGATAAAATGGAATCAGTGTTAAACTTTGCTGGATATCATTCTGATCACCATTTTACTTCTAGAATTCATTCATTCCATTTATCTTTTAAATCCAGCCTTTGTCCTTCGTCAGTTCCTTACGCTGTAATTTCATCTCCTTGAATGACATTGTATAATGACATCCTCTTTCCCATGCTATTTGTGTTTTCCCTTGGATATTAGTTGTTGCACCTTAAAATATTATGCTTATTTGTATAGTTTTGAATGTAGGGATGTTGTTCGATGGGGAAAAAATGTACAATCTGGGAAAACAAAGGCTGTAAAACGTGTTGGCGTATCAACCTACAAGAGGGCATCATCTCTCGAAACCCTTGTTAGATTCAATACCATTAAGCATCTTGGGCTTTAATTGGTGTCTTATGTTTTTCTCTTGCAATTGTGCTCTTGTTTTCTTTTAGATACAGTAAATGCTAAATGACACATCTTTTAAAGAATAGACTAATGGTATATGCAAGCAAATGCATCATGATTTTGCTAGTATGAAAAGCATGTCAATTTTGCTTTTATACATATATGGTATCCCATCTAAGGAAAGATGGTTTGAGACTTGCATGAAGGAAAACTAGTGCAGATCGCCATGGTATTGCTACAATGTGAGGGAAGGATACTAGCAGGTACCTGGTTTTGCCTTTTTCTTTTTGGCCTACCAATTTCGGAATTGCCAGTATGTTGGTTGTCACCTATGAAGGTAACCAACTTTTCCAGGTGTTTATGGCACTTTGTGTTGGTTGTACTTTGGCAACCTTAGTAATCTTATGTTGTACATTCTATAATCTTACTGACCTTGGTTGGTGGCAAGTGGCAACTGATGTAAGGCACCACCATGGTATTTGAAAATCTGTTGGGCTTTAAAAGCGAGGAAGCATTTTGTATGGCTATTTTGTTTATTCAGGTGTTAATTGTATATCATGGGTTTGAACCAGCGATCCATTTTAGTTACATATTTATAGGAAGGTGATTGTTGATTATAGCTGTTTCATTGCTCATTATGCAAAGCCTCTTACAAAGAGCTGTTCTATCCTTTTCAGCAGAGTTTGAGAAGTGATATTATGTGATATACAACATATGCTGATGGTATTTTCGTCATTGATATAGTAATGTTTGTTTGATAGGAGATTTATAATTCACAACTCTTGACTCTTTTATAATACTTATTAATCAATTTTTATCTTCAGTCTCATTCTTGATGTGGTTTTAATTCTTTCCTTGGATACATGGTTCTGACCTCTGTATTCTGCTTCTCACTGAATGATATTTAAAATGGAAGTTACTTCTGGGATACAGTAGACCAGCTCCAGGAAGCAGGTTGGAGTAATAATCCTTTTATGAAACATAAAACTGAGCTGTTTGATTTCCAGCATTAAAGGCCTTTGTGCTTTTTAATTGCAGACCTAAGTTCCTAATTTTGGATAGTTATTGTTATATTATGATTTTCATTTTTTGGCTTTCATAGAAGATGCAATTCATATTATTTGCCCTATTGCAGTGTTTACATTTGGAGCAATAATCCATTTATGAAACATAAAATTGAGCTGTTTGATTTCCATCATGAGGCATTTGCACATTTTAATGCAGACCTATGCTAATATGCCTTTTTTTTGCTGGCATTCTTCAGAAGATGGACCGATATTTCTCCTACTGCAATGGTTGCATTTGCTTTAGCTCTAAAACTTTAATGTGATTTTGTTGTGCAGATTGGATATCTCTATCTGACAAATGTGAAGCGCTTGGAGGAAATCATGTTAAAAATGGGGTTTTCCACCTGTGCTTCTAGTGATATGATTGCAAGTAAATGAACGAGAACTTTTGAAGAATCAAGTTCAGTTTGGGACCAAGATCCTCAAGACCGTGCTGACTTTTTTCTAGCTGTGGTCTCGGGCTTGTTCACTCAACATGTTCTGGAATTGATAATCCAAAGTTCGGACTTGCTTTTATGGTTGCTGAAGTATCCTTAAGCATAAGTTGTTTGACAGAGATTTCAAGAACTTTGAGCAATCCAAATGCCCCTTTCCCGAAAGAAAAAAAGATGAGTACATTGCTGTTTTAATCTTCTTGCACATAATAAATTGAGACACTCGACACTTGAAGCATGTATTTTTAGTTCTTTTGCACATGCATTCTTTTGTGATGCAGTTATTTGAAAGACAGGTTTTTCAGCAAAATTTGGAACGAGTCATGAACTTGATAGATAAATATTGAAAGTATTTTTGTAGCGTTGTAGATCAAGTTTATCAGTTCTTTCAAACACGAATTGCTTCATCTAGGCTCACTTGTTGAGTGCTTTAGAACATGCATCAAATTGCATGTAGAGTTGATCATTGTACTTGGTGTTTCTGTTCTCTCTCTCTCTCTCATAAAAATATTGAAGCTAGTACGACATCCTTTTTGTGTATACTATGTGTGAGACCTATGTTATCCCACCGAGATTACATGAGATGAACAAGTTAGATCTGGTTAGGGCCGTGTTCAGTGGCCACTAAAACAATAAAAGTTGGTTAGAAAGAGCTCTGGTTTAAATCGTGTGTAACCTGATGTAAGTCTGACTGAACCAGTATGAATGAGCTTAAGCTTCATTGTGATTGGCACTTCACACGTTGCTGCGACCTCAGAAGATCGTGCCAGCTACAGTTTTTTGATCAAATACTTTTTCCTAATTATCATGAATCTGGTTCAAGTTATTCAAGATTGGTTCAAGAAAATTTTCACCAAAATATAGCCTGATTCTTCATTGAAACATTTTAGCTTTCTAAGTTCTGGATTTGGCCTTATAGTGACGCAGTCTGACATATCAGAAAGTTCTCACATAGGTAACAGGTTTGCATGTTTTCTTCTCAAGTATAGCCAACTCTCCTGTGCGGGTAATTCTCCATGTTGATTAAACTCGTATGCAGCGCAGGTCGTATATTGGTAGATTTCAAAAATAGGCTTCAGTTGTTAGCTGGGTTCACCATGTAACAAAGTTTAGACCAGAGCCAGATTCAAATGATATGCATTAGATGTGTGGATGTAGTTTAAAATGTTTAGTGGTGTACTCATGCCTTCGTGACATGAACACAACAAATAAGAGACGGGACACCGTTCTTGTGTAATTTTCCGTCAACAATAGTGCACGAGGGACACGATGCGAGGGTCAGTTGGGGTATCTCTTTGACATGGACTCGTACGGATAAAACATGGTTCAAACATGTGATTCACCTATATTTTTCATGTTGTTATGGAGGTGTTTTACACTTTTGATCATGTAATTAGGGGTGTCGATGTGTCGGGTTTGACCCAGACCTGACCCTACCAAACCCTATAGGGTCAGGGTTTGGTAATAAATAAGGAGGCCCAGTTAGAGTCCAGGTTGGACCATTCGATTAGTAAATGGAGCTGAGTATGGTTTGTGAGATTTCATACCCAATCTGGGTCCGACCTGAGTTCCAATTAAGATAAGTGATTTTTCAATGTAAAAAAATTTAAAAATATTATTTTACCAGGGCTGGTTCATGTAAACCTTATAGGGTATGTTTTTTTATCATGGTAAACCCAACTGGATCTGCTACCAGCACTTCAAAGTCAGATCCGGCTTTCGACCTACCTGAGTTCGAACCAAATCTGACCCGTTGGCACCCCTACATGTAATGTTAGCAATCCTAGTCATACTTATCCATACCCTTTATATCTTGGATTGTTGCAAGAAAAATGTGGCGGTACTTCATTGGTGGTCTGTTCAGTGTTTTTTAACGCCTTTAACAGAGAATACAGGGAGATGCGTGCCTTTGGATATTGAGTGCCCGAGTGCGTTTCAACAATGTTACCATAATCAATTCGATTAGCTGCTGGGTTGAATCGGGTCCTACTCAAAGAATCAGCACAAATCGTGCTGAATCAGCCCTTTTTCCTATTTTTTTTTATAATTCTTATTTCTCCATTTTTATATATTTTTTGAATTAAAAAATAATAAATCAACAGATTCAACCCAATTGCATTCGAGTATGCATCAGCCGACTCTTTGAAATTTGCTAAATTTTTTGAAAACCGATTCAGACAAGCTCGCTTTTCATCACCGGATCTGCTCTAAACTGAAGCACAGGAGGAACAGGTGAAAGAACAAATATTTCTATTTCTTTCCCTTTTTAATAGTTTAACAATGTACAACACGCGTGCCTCCTCCACGGACCAAGTCTCTCTAATATATCACCCCGTCCGTCTTTCGAGCCAATATTCTCTTCAGTAAAATTCTAGCACCCCCCCACAAACAAAGCAACACCAAACCAGGGGCGAAAAAAGAAAAAGAAAAGGCCGGCCGGCCACAATACACACAAAAAAAAAAAAAACTCCAGCGCCACCCCGTCAGTAAAGAGCTGAAGAGAGACCAGAGACCACTCTTGGTACGAAAACCGGTCGATTGATCCATTCCTTCTCTTCCTCTTCCTCTTCCTCTTCAACTTCTTCTCTTTCATCAATATCATCATCATCTTCTTCTTCTTCCCTCGTTTGATCATTCAAAAGAATTTCTAATTTGAGGGACTGGAGAAACGGGAGAGACCCTATAACAACCCAAACTTGGGTCTCTGTAGCCCGGGTTCGTGGACATTAGTTTTCAGAAGAAAATAACTAACATAACCTCAAAATCATGCCACATTTTTTTTCTTAAGAATTGACTAAAGGTCCATACATCCATTAACAATAATTATTTCCATCCAAATACCAGTATCACAATTACATAAGCTGAATAATTCAAAAATGCAACATGAAGTGTTATAATGTCTTGTGGCAGCTGAGTCAAAATCCTCGACTAGTTCCTTCTGTTGGCAGCAGTCCCCTGAGCCTATATTTGCAACCAAGAGAGGGAGTGAGTCTACAACTCAGTAAGTTTTTATTTACAAATTTGATATGATTGTTACAACTTTAATGAGCTCTAAACTCCTAATCTTAGTTTAGTTTGCTAACTAAATGCACATGTTGTTTATTGATTTTACCTTTCTTTTACGGTATCTCTATCACCATACTCAAACTCATACTCTACTCTAATAAGCTACTCCGAACATAGCCTCCTCGGGTGTAGCAACCCATATAGACAACTCAGAGTCTACGATGTTGGCTAGACATATGAACTTGTAATGCCCCAAAAATATCAACTTAAAAATCATTGATTTTTAGACAATTTTTTTTTTTAAGATTGCACAAAGCAAAAAAATCAAAAAGGAAAAATGAATTGAAAATCTTTGAGCGAGTTACAGACAGACTTTGATATTTGCAGAATTACAAAATGATCTTTCTAATTACCAAATGAGACATATAAGTTTGATTTACATTCTTTTACAAAAAGTGTCTTAATCTTGAGACATTTTCTCAAAATGATTATCCAGAATCACAAGAGCTTTTTAGAAGTATGGGTTCAGTCCTCAAAACGCATCAGCCCCCATCGCACCACCTGTCAAGCATCACCTGCACCCCATAAAATGGGGTCAAAACTCTTGCAATCAGGTGAGATAAACCATAACATGCCACTGATGAAAAAAAATAAGAGCAACTAGCATGTATTTGTAATTATCAACATTATTCTTTTACAGCAATTAACACTAAGCAAATATAACTGTAAATAGGAAAAGTACCACTTGCAGCAGAAATAAAAATAAGCAGTGAGTGACAACATCACGTAACTAGCATGCTCTTAAAATCATAACCAAGTGCAATTAAACAATTAAGCGATGAACCTAAACAACAATTATCCAACCCATGACTCAGCAGTTAGTAAATTAGTTTAATTGTTTTGTCTTGATTACTCCTTTGGGTACACGAAGAAAAATATTGTATCTATGAAAAATATCGTCGACGTTTATTGTTCTATTGAGTGTGATAACCAGGGTACCTACAGACCGAGTAACAACCTCATGTGAGCGGCCCATGGCCGAGAGAAACATCGTATAGGCAACAGATTGCAATCCACACTATTATAGTAGCTGAGAGATACTACTATCGGTAACCTTGACCTCTCTAACTCTAAGTGACGGGAGGCTAGAGGACGCCATTGCTCTTTAAAACGTGTCATAAAACTCGATCGATCACTCAGGGTTGTACCATCCACCCTCTCTAAGTCAAATGCCCAAGCGACTCATCATGAATTATTTTTCAGCATGCAATAACAATTCATTCATGCCCCTATTGTGTGATCCAAATCCCATTTTCTTTTTGGGACGCAACAAGCGTCAATGCACAACACATAGCATGATTTGTAAAGAAGATTGCATCTGAAACATTTCAAGCATTACATGGCACAATCATGCTACTGCGACACTTGAACAAAGTATGCTCATAAATCATAAATTAACTGTGTCAGAATATGCGAGAAGTGCATATGACATGTTTTCATTCATTTAGCATGCTACGATGTATTTCTGACACATCATTCCATCAAAACATCATGTTGCTCATTTTTGCATCGTGTGCACAAGGATTTTCAGCCTACTAGGTGCAACCCGCAAACACATTTTCCGTAGGAAAATGTCGCGCACAAGGTGCTGCCCACTACACCAAAACTACAGGAAAATTGTAGCGAGAGGGTCGATGCATAAGGGGCCCTCTACTGTAGACTTATGCATCCACTATGCGTTGCCAAAATGTGTCAAAACTACATGAAATCGCAGCAAGGAAGGCATTGCCACAAGCGTCGACATTGCAGAAATTTGCAGCAAGCCATGCGCTGCCATAGAGCGCAGTTCTGCAGAGAAATGGCAGCAAGCAAGGTGCTGCCAACAAGGCCGTTTCTGCAAGAAAATGACAGCAAGCGAGGTGCTGCCATACATATTTCATCATGCACGAAAATTGCAGCAAGTAGAGCGCTGCCATGTGCATCAAACATAAGGAAAATACAGCAAGAAAGACGTTGCCATGTGCGTCATCATTGCAGGAATTTTGCAGCAAGCAATGTGCTGTCATAGAGCGTCGCTTCTATAGGAAAATGACAGCAAGAGAGGTGCTACCGCAACGCCATTCCTGCTGCATGCTAGAGGCTGCCCGATATGCGTTGAGTGAGCAGGAATTCGCAGCCTACTAGGTGATGTCGGGTGTATCAATACCGCAGGAAAACACAGCAAGAAAAACGCTGCCAGCAAACCTTTTCTACAACAAATTTGTTGTAGCTAAGCGCTGCCCCACAGAGCGTTGTTTCTATAATGGTCTGCAACATCGCAGGCACGTTGTTGCTATAGGAATTTGCAACAGCGAGTAGCTGCCCAAAGGGATCTGCTTCAGCAGAAACTTGCAACAAACCAGGTGTTGCTCGCAAGCACCGGTTCTACAAGGAATTGCAACCAATGAAATGTTGTCTGCAAGCATCGCTGTCAGGATAGCTAGAGTTGTGCAAACAAAAGAGAGACTCGACAGAGCTTCAAGGTGCTGCTCTCGCAAGTCATTGGTTGGTGCTGCAAAGGCTGCAGCCAATGTGCAACGTGCAAGAAGAAGAACCAGTTACAGGGTTCGGCCAGCAGGTCCAAGCTCACTATGGGTTCCACAAAAGCATTACAACCACACAGTCAGGCTGCTACTTGCTGCAGAAAATTGAGCATGAGCACAGGCTGGGGATCGACATGGCTGCTCACGCACTGTCGGTTCCGAGTGTGCCAGCATCGCAACTCACCATAGAGGAGGAAAGGGGAAAAGGGGTCGAGACTGGTTTGGACCAAGCCCTTGGTCCAGACTTGTCTTGCCTTAGCTCGTGACTCCTGACGCAGCCAAGGACTGGCCAGTGGGAATTCCAGCTGCAGCAAGACCGCTGTAGTCCTTAAATAAGGGTGCTCAAACTGCAGGGTGCACCAGGCTGGGTCGCCATGGCCATGCACCAGCTGGCCGGTGCAAGCAGGCCTGGGTGGCTGCCATTGCAGGGCAGAACCCACACCGGAACGTGCTCAGACCTGCTGGTTCTGGTTTTGCCAAAACTGTAACACACGAGCAGGAAAAAAAAAGAAAAGGAAAAAGGGGGTTTGGGCAGAAAATGGGTGAGTCGGGGGTGCTGAAACCGACATCCCTTGCGCCCAAACACAGCAAGGAAGAGGCCGAACAAAACCTCTAGCCAATACCCCACACGGCTAGACCCCATGTGCAAGGTTGTGCTATAATGCCATGAACAAAAAGAGTGAGATAAACAAAAAAAAAACATTGTGCATGTGTGAGCATGCAACGTGGACAAAGTAAACAACAACAATGAAACCCATTGAGGGTTCTGAATCTGCCCAACTCCCATGCATGCATAAGATGCAATGGGAAGCATGGCTTCATGCTAGAAACTTAGATTTTTATTTATTTTTGCAAATGTGGAAGTTAGAGAAAGGAAATCTCACCTTGACCGTGTGATTTTTGAAAGGTGGAGGAAAGGAGAAGCTCTCCCTTGCTTGGACGTGTAGAGTGGAGTCCCTAGATGGTACCCAACTCTACACCTTAGAAAGTAGAGAGTGAGGAGGTCGACGCCCAAAGGAGAGAATCTCTTGGTTGAGAGAGAGAGAGAGAAGGGAAATTCGGCTAGGGCTTCTCTCTCTTTCCCTTTTTCAAAACCTTAAATAGGCTAGGGTTTTAGAGATGGATGGCTAGGACTTAATCAATAAAATGGATGGTTGGGGTTATTCCCACTCAAATGCCACACCCTTCTAGGGGGTGGCATACTTATAAATATGCCTCTACAGCCCACACGCCCTTATAGGGGATTCTCTTTTTGAAAGTCTTTTCAAAGATACCCCTATTCATGCATGCTTTAATCATTTTTATTATTTATTTTATTATTTTTTTAAAGAAGCCTTTTCAAAACAAGGTGTGGGCTGCACTTTAGAGTGTGCCTTTGCCCAAAAATAATGATGTTGGCCCTATGCCAACGTTTTCAAATTAAAAATTCTAAAACTCATTATATTTTATCATTCTCTTTTTTTGTTTGAAATTACACCTAGGTCTTGTTTCTTTGAAAGAAATTTTCTAAATTTACGCAAAGACTTGAGCAATTTTCTTAAAACCTCATTTCTTATTAAAATGTCTAAAATACAATGAGTTTAAGCATTTAATTTTTTTTCAGAGTTTTGACTCATATGGTTATATGCATTTTAAATAAAATCTAGAGACTTGATATAAATTTATATATATATATATATATGTGTGTGTGTGTGTGTGTGTGTGTGTGTGTGTGTGCGTATACTAAAAGTTTTCACTGCCTTAAATATTTCTTTAAAATTTTATGGGTCTTACAGAACCACTAACAACAACATAGTCTAAACCGGCCCAGACTATGGACACAAGTGTTGCAGTTGCTCATCAGTTTCAAGCTGAGGGCCACAAAGTGCTCATTGGTAGCTATCTAAAGAGCTCGGGTGGCTATACATGCCCCCAATGTACTCAAGGAGTTATATACCTGCCCCCAAGGTGTTGAGAAGCAATATTTTCTCCTAAGGTTTTATTGTTCATGCTACATCCTATATGTGTCTAGTGAGCAATGTTTTAACCCTTAAGAGACACCTAGGAATGTCTGAGAAATTCTTAAGGCACACACGAGGCACACACCTCAACAATGCCTCTTAGTAAAGTTCCTTATTATGCTCTATGTAGTTATTCTATGCACGTTATTCTTTCAACCTTCATTTCTTAAAGTTAGTGTGTTATACAATCATTAATTTATGTTCACTAACTAATTTTAACACATATTCATATGTAATATATTTAAGAATAATAACTCACCATAGACTTATTAAATTACAACACTTACAATGCCCTCCCATGGTATAAGCGTAAGATTTTCAAGACATATCCTATCCTGAAACTTTAAAACTCTACACTCATTTTTTAAAATCATACATCAATCTTTACATGCAGTAATGTCATAATTTTCTCTACACAAGATACATTCATAATTAAATCATGTCACAAATCAAGAAACATGCAACACAGATTGCATTGTCACCCCAATATGCTCAAATAAATAACGTATTTTATGTGTCAATGCTTAGAAAATGCATCCATGACCCTTCTCACGTTATTCAACATGAGGATATTGACATAAAGAAAGACATGACTGTAGAAAAAAGACTTTTAGAGATCATGGGCCATAAAAAATAGGTGCTTAGATCGAAGGTCATCTCACTTGTTAAAGTGAGATGACAACATCATAGATAGATGATTGCACCTAAGAGTCTGAATCTAATATACGAGAAAAATATCTTGAGCTATTCACATAGTACCCACAATAAAATTTTGAAGACAAAATTCTTTTAAAAGGGTAATGATGTAGGATTCGTAATTTTTTAGTAAACTTCTGAATAAAAATATGAGGTATTTTTATGTAATTTCAGCGTATTGACCTGAAATAGGAAACAAAGGGATTTTGCAGAGCCAATTATACTTAGGATGTGTATATACTTGGAGATATACACTCAAAATGTTTAAAGAGCCATATCACGCTCATTTGGCGAAAAGAGAATTTAGCAGAGAAAATTTGCTTCATCTTGTCAAAATGAAGAGAACGGCGTACTCACTTTTTTCATGAAAATATTGGCGAAGCCTCGAAAATATGTGGGTCCTACAAAATAATCATGGCCCCCAAAAAATATCTCATGGGTCCCACATAAATGTCTCATAAATATCTAGGTGGGCCCTATAGGGGACATGTTTGTCCTTATCCAAAAAGAGTAGAGAGAAATCAAGAAAAGTATGACATAGTTATCCCTTGGAGTGGGGCCCACACCCAAATCCACTATAAATAGGACCTCCTCCCACTTTAGAGAAATCATCCCCCTCTTTCTTTAGCTTTCTCTCTCTCCCCTCTCCTTTCTAGTTTTTCTATCTCTCTCTAGAAAAGGACTCTCTAGATTTTTACTCTCTCCAGAAGAGCTCTCTCTACATTTTTCCCCGTTTCTTTATGCTGACGGGTTCTACATGAGACGTTCTTGGTTATGATAGTACCAAATGTAAGGACGTGTCAGCCATGACCTAAGAGTGCCTCTATGCTTGCACTAAGCCACCTCTATCAAATTTTGGTAGGTTTGCATGATGTTTCCTATTTCAAGTTATATTATTGAAATAACTATCATTTACAGTGGACCTTTCTAAACGATATCAGGTCTTAGTCCTTGGTTCACGCTCTTTAGGCCACTGCAAGCTTGCTTCAGTGTTCACGCATATATCCTTGTGGCTATTAGATATTTACGGTGAATTACATGTCATAGGATCCTAGTCCTTGGTTCACGCTCTCTATGCCACCACAAGCTTGCTTCAGTGTTCACGTGAGTATCTTTGTAACTACTTTCCTATTTACTATATATATATATATATATGTGTGTGTGTGTGTGTGTGTGTGTGTGTGTGTGTGTGTGTGTGTGTGTGTTCTTTTATGCGAGTTACTTAGTCCGATGCATGGTTTCATCCACCGGGCCTTCCTTTATGCACTTTACTTTGCCATCACATTGTTACGTGCAGAGGCTCCTACTTTATGCTATTATTTTGTCATCACGTTGTTATGTGCATAGGCTCTTACTTTTAATAAATATGAATATGTTGTAATAAGCATACAAATGGTGATTGATCCCTATCGCTCAAAGTGATTCAAAAGCCTTACAACGTTCAAAATATTGTTTGGCGAAGAAACTTCTATTGGGAAGTTTCAGATTTGTGCAAAATTGTATTTACTTAAACATCTAAGTCACCAGTGCAAAATTGTAGCATTTTTTTTGTTAAATAGAGAAGATGCTGACAAAGTTTCTAGCAAATGATTACCTGAATCTAATTGGCATATTTGTGCCCTCGAACAAGTGTAGCATTTTTCTCGGTAAACATGAGAGATGCTGCCAAAAATTTTGGTAAAATACTTACCTAAGCTAGTATGAATGACACGATGATGCCCTCATTGTTGGAACCTTGCCATGATGGCTCATTCCATTTTCACCTTCAAAGACATCATACTCGTACAGGACGTTGCGCTAGAGTATTTATTACACCTTGTTAGGCCAGTGCTCGTTGTGGCTAAATATGCCTGAGCAGTTAATTAAAAGTAATATTTGATTATGCATGCCTCTATAAACTACTATTACAAGAATAGTACTCATAAGTGTCATTGTGTCAAAGTTGGTTATCCACCCGCAATGGGTGAAGCACTTGTGAAGGTCATAGGTGCCAAGAGCGATGTCTACATGCATATAAACAAACATAACGATAGTCTCTGTCCACACGAGAACCGGTCCGTGCTTCAAAAAACTGGTTGGAGTTGGGTTCATATTTTCCTTTATGCAAATGCATTGGTTGCATATGTGGTACTCGATATTTTAATAATAAAGATTATGTTGTCAAACCCCTTCAGGACTTACACTCATCGAGGAAGATGATGATGATACCATATCGAGTGACATACTTTATATTATGAACCAAAGAGTTCATATGGTCTCTCGATCACTCGAAGGTTAGGAGATTGGGTTATCCCTAAGACCTAGGGGTTGATCTTGCTACTGCAGTAGTAGGATGCATCCAAAGTAGCCTGGCAGGGGTTATCCCGACAAAAATCTGTCACCCCACTACGAACGAGGTCATTCAGGTGTCTAGGCACAAAAATGCATAGCATAAGAAACACCTAGATGGCTTCGTCTGATGCTGAAGTTAGGTTCTCCTACGTACTAGGAGGTGAACTTGTAATTATCAAAATAATGCATTAGTCATAGATATGCTAACGAATGAATGAATGTACGTTAAGTACTACTCATGCATCACCTTATGTAAGGTACTTATCTGGGTACATTATTGAACCGATCAGGTGAATTACCCAGATTGTATCTGTATGTCTAAGCTAGGCTCAAGGAGCTCCTGCTTCGGTCCATGGGATACTTATACTCTAAGTCGTGGAGACTTAATCTATGATGTTTTCAACTACGACATTGGAGTGGCCCCTTTATGTCTTCAATATATTATACTTGTTAGAATTAAAATGTCTTTCTACCAGATCAGGAATGGTTCTGACCCTATTTTATGGGGGATACAGGTACTGAACCTGGGTGCAAGATGCAGAGCAGGGCAGCATCAAGATCCAGGGTTTCTTGAGACTACGTTAGACATTTTGTTTACAAACCCAGTTTATCTAGTACTACTTTACTAAGCAGTATTGTTTGTAATAAATAATTTATTTTGGTTTGCTTAAATAAAATATTTTGGTGAACAATGAGTGATTGGCCACATACCTATGACACGCCCAACATCTTCTAAAATCGATGACTAACTATCGTCTATTTTTGCTGCTAAAGTCTTTTCTAAATCCCACTACATAGAAAAATAATAATCCATAAAAATTGGATAAAGTGTTATTTTGGAAATCTGGGGTGTTACACATGTAGAGAAAAGATGCTTGATGAGGTCATTAAAGTGGCCACTTTGCTTGACAATGACTCAGCAGAGTCTTAGAAAGCCCTGCAAAACTAATCTCTGCAACAGACTGGTAACAAAGGAAGTGCTAGTAAAGAATCTTGGTGACGAGAGGTTCACACTACCTGCTAAAAAATAGAAGTAACACGAAGGAACTAGGTCTCAATCGAGGCCAAATCAAAGGTATCAAAAGTGCCATCGATTCCACAGTGGACAAATATGCCCTCATAACATGGGTGGCTATATCTAATGTAGAAAAATAGGCTATTACATCTAGGAGTATCCCAAGAAGCAGGTCGATGATGAGCAGTGGACAACTGGGGGAGTCCAGTCCCAACAACAACAACCGCAACAATAGTGGATAGTCTTAATAGACTCAAATTGGTGCATGGCATTGTGTTGGTCACTGATCAAATTGTTCTTGCTTTGTTTGACAGTAGTGTAAAACCCATTCATTTTCAAACAATCTAAGTTGAATGTATGTATGAACAAGTGTGTGATGGATTTGACATTCATGCAAATCTGATTTTGATGATTATGCTTGTACCAAATTGATGTGCAATATTTGTAATGAAAGTATGTCCCCGTCTTACACAAGACCTAATTTCTCAGAAATAAAATAAGTAAATAACATGATTTAATAAATAAAGCATGAAATTACTCTTCAAATAAAAAACATATAAATATAAAATAAATATAGAATATCAGTATGCACATACTCTACCAATTATAATTAAATTTTGCAAGAAATAAATTAACTATTTCACATTTTTCCTAAATTTATCATTTTTTTTTCTAAAAACCCTGAAGAGACTAAAAACGCAATATTTAAGGATTTTGACTATAGAAATCCTTCAATTTCTTACAAAATGTCTACAACAACATACTCTACTAATTCAAATCAATATTTACAGAAAAACTATAGTGTAACCTACATATTTTAAAAATTTATAGATTTTTTTTATGAGAAACTAATTTTTTAGCAAAACTTGTTTTCAAAAGAGGTTTTCTATTGGAAACCCGATCTATTTTTATATTTTAATAGTTCTAAGCCAAACTGACATGTGTGAGGCTTGGTTTAGGGTCTATGCTTATGAAAAATTGATACATATCATGCTATGAATTATGTTTCGCAAGAAAAGTATAGATCTCTCTACCTTTTGGTGAAAAACACATTCCTATGCTATTCGGTTGGACTCTTCTTACGAACCAGGTGATCCACATGCACCATGAACTTGGTTGTAGCCTCTTTACACCTCCTTCAACCACGTGAAGGTTTATCTTATAGCTCCAAGGGTGAAAACACCAATGGAGTTGACGTAGAAAAAGGAGAGAAAGAAGAAGAGATTTTTGGGAAGAGAGAAAAACTCTAAAGAAAAAAACTAAGGGGGCAAAAGAGGGGGGGGGGGGCATGAGCCCCTCCTCTTTTTAAATAGGGTGTGAAATTAGATCAAGGGCTAGGGTTAATCTCAGCTATTGATCTAATCTTGGTAAAGTTTCCAAAAATTAAGGTAATTCTTTTCCTATTCTTTCTTTTAATTTTCTTTTTCTTGTATTAAGATTTTTTTTCCTTAACTCACATAATAAAGCATAATCTATATGTATTCAAGTCATATAAGTCATCGCATATATATATATATATATATATATATATATATATATATATATATATATATATATATATAATATAATATAAGACATTCAGATCATTGCATCATTTTCATATGCATTCATAATTCTTATAAACAATAAGTCAAATCACATTTGACCATTCCAGTGTGAAATACACACATACCTTCTTAGTAATTTAGTTAGATATTCATGATACACATCAATCATGATACAAAGATATGATATATTCACTCATACAATCATAATGTAATCATTTGCAATAAAACTATGTAGGCGTGATGTATCATTCATCTATATGCTAACATAAGTGTCACAATCATAACCTCATATCAAGATCTAAAATCAATAAGGATCTGATTATCACATCTGAGTTTAGTATATAATCATGCTACAACAGAAAAGCTAAATCTATAGATTCATAATTAGCTATCTCAATCAACTTAGAAGATCATCATAATTCATCATAACATTTTATTTAATCATATAAATATTTACAAGATCCACACTAGATCACCTGGTCTGAAAAATGTACAACCTCACTGAGAATCCTTTGGGAACAGTTCCTCAAAGGGTACCATATCCAGTGAAAACTATTGTCATACATGCATCAATACAATTGACCACTTTTAGGGTTGATAGCAACCAACACGAGCACAAGCATGTATACAATCAGTATGCATTACATCATACATCACTTCATATGGCACTTAAATCATAAAATCATACATTTAACCAATAAGGTTCCATAAACCATAGTTCACTATTGAACTTAAACATTTATCGCATGCATTCATAATTTCATATCACGTGACATTTAAATCATATCATATGAAAGTATATTACCCTATGCATCATATCATCGCCACAAGGAGCGTTGTATTTTGTAAATTGAGCCTCAAAGCATGCGTAAAAAAACATGAGTTCTATGCATGCATACGTGAACATGCATATTTTATAATACAAAGCAACTAAACCTCAACATACACAACTCCTACATAGTTCGAGTTATGCACACTGGATTCAAGTCATATATGCATTGTTTCACCACGTGAATCAATATGCAAAACAAGCATTTTATGCATAATATGTCTCACATATAGTATATATATACTTATTTATTTATATTTATATAACTCTGAGGATTTTTATTGGACTTTGATTAATTTCTTTAAATTTAATTATCATTGGACAAATATAATTAATTATAGACAATTATGTACGTTTGATTTTAATTATTTCATGAATGTTTAAATTTATTTTAATTCCATAATTATATGGTTATGCATGAATATGGAAAGTAGCATGCCAACTTTTATACCTCATGAATTTTTCATTATTATTTGTTAAAATATTTAAGAGTATTTTTAAAAAAAAATCACCAAATTTGGGGTTTAAAAAATTGGGGTGTTATATGATCTATGATTGACTCACCATGTCTTATCATTTTTTTGAAACTCACTCATGGTTTGAAACTTGATCTATGAATGATTTGTCATGTCATATCATTTTTTAAACTCATTCATGGTTAGAAACTTGATCCATAATATGACTTTTCATGTTAAACCACCTCTATAGTTTAAAATTCTTGTTATATGACTTATCATTTTCGAAACCCATAGTTAAAACCTTGATTCATATTGTTGTCTTATAATAAAGCTTTCAAAAGGAAAAACAAGAAAATATGTATAAAGATTTTTATGAAAACATTTTTAAAAAAGAAAAACAAAACACATGGCACTAAGGCATTGACCCTTGCTGGCCAGACTAGACTAAACCGTGCATAAGGTTCAGACTTGGTCTACACCAGGTAGTCCTAATTGGGTCTAAACCAGGCTCAATCCATACCTGGTCAGGCAGTAGTCGGGCCAGACTGGCCTGAACCGATCCACTCAGTTCATGCCTAGTCTACGCCTAGTTGGATCAGACATGCCTGAACTGAGGGCTCAGTTCAGTCTAGGTCTGAACCCATCCCCCACAGACTGGTCTGAACTAGACCTGGTTTATGTTGGCTAGGGCATACCACTAGTCAACCAATACATGTATCCTGCGAATTAAAAATAAGAGAAAGAGAAAGTTAGAAAAAAGTCATGTATATATATATATATGTGTGTGTGTGTGTGTGTGTGTGTGTGTGTGAAAGTAACTTGATTCTAAATATGACTTTTAGTCTATGTGAGCCATGAATAAAATGCTTATGTATCAAGGTATAAGCACATACATAATGTGCATATGGGGTCAAGTGACTATATCTATGTATTATTCGTGCAAAAACAAATTATGAGATGGCATATGATGGAATAACTCATGCATTATCAGTTTTGATGCAATGCATAAGTAAAATATGCCTATGTGTGAGTGCATATGCCCATTCATTCATAATAAGATGAGATGCATATGACAAAAATTAATTCATTCATATTCAGTTTTATGAAATATCCATGTGAGCATGTTTATGCCAAAATGCATATGTATATATATGAGGTAAGATGCATATGAGAAAATATATGCAAAAATATGTTTGCCACAAAAATTTACACATCATGAATAAATGCCATGAGAACGTGATGTATGTTCCGATGTGAGAAGCATGACATGATGATGTTCCTTGATGATGCCATGAAATGTTGTAGAATACCATGATTGTCATATAGTGTGTTTTTTAATGCTACACGAATTGGCCATGAGACTCATACATTATTGAAATACATAGCAGGTTGTAGAAATATACAATGCAAGCATTGATGTTGTAAGACTCATGAATTTCCAGGTACTTTTCTTCATATGAAAATGTTGATTTTTACTTATTTCTCATATCTCTAGAATTTAGAATGATAAATTGATAGGACTAATTAAACTTGGAATAACTAGTCAGTTATGAATTTTGAAAAATACAGCCTTGAAAATGATTTTTTGAAAAATATAGCCTTGAAAATAAAATTTTGGAAAATACAACCTTAAAAATGAATTTTGAAAAATATAGCCTTGAAAATAATTTTTGGAAAATATAGCCTTGAAAATGAATTTTTAGAAAATATAGACTTGAAAATAAATTTTGGAAAATACAGCCTTGACAATGGATTTTAGAAAATATAGCCTTAAAATGATTTTTGAAAAATATAGCCTTGAAAATGAATTTTTGAAAAATATAGCCTTGAAAATGAATTTTTGAAAAATATAGCCTTGAAATTGAATGTTTAAAAAATATAGCCTTGAAATAGAATTTTAGAAAATTAGAGACTCAATATAGAATTTTGAAAAAAATAATATCCATTACGCAATTAGCATAAATTAAGGTTGTCAAATAGAATATATAAGAAATGATAAAATAATAATTAGTTAAAATAAATAGAAAAGACAACTAAATAATAATGATAGTTTGAATCTAACCAAATGGAATAATGAAATGCAAAAGTAACTAGAAAGTACAACTAAGTAGTAATGACCAATTTGAATTAAACTATATGCAAGTGCACTAGAGGGGGGTGATTTTTCCTAATTATTAGATATTGGATCTCTTAAATCGAAGTAAAATGCACTAAATCTAATAAGAATGACCAAAATATTTCATAAATCCAAATGAGATACACTAAATCTCATGTGAATCTTCAAATATTTAATAGGTGGAATAAAAAAAGTATAAAGGCTAAAATATCTTGCTAGAATATGTTTCTATATTAGGAAAATTCAACATGAGATAAAAGGGTCAAGGGTTTTGTTTGGGAGAAAATTTTTGAGAATTAAGATGATTTAATCTGAACCTTTTATTCCATACAATTAATCTTAGCCATCCATTAAGAAAGTAAGCATTACCTTCTCCCTATAAATACCCCATCAATTTGAGAGTTTTAAGCATCCAAGAGTTCATCTCTCCCTTCTCTCTCTTGTTCTTCTCTCCCTTTCATGTTTTAGTGTAGAAAGGAAAAGAAAAATAAGCATAAAGAAGAGAGGTAGAAAAATAGAGGGAGAAAGCGGGAAAGAAGAAAAGGGGAAAGGAGATATGGAGGCTGGCATGAAATGTAACACCCCAAAATTTTAACCCAAATTTAAGAGGATTTTTTTTTATAACAGCGGAAACAAGAAATATTATAGGGTTAAGCATTCTGGAACATTACCGTGGAGAGCAAACCCAAAACAATTATTTCCTTTCAATATCAATCAAAAAATAACATCAAAGTTTTAAATGATATAAGCAATTAAATTACAATCAACCCAAGCGATCCCTGGAACAATAAATCCGAAAATCTCGATCTGATGCCTCATCCCGCAGCCGCTCATAGGTCTACTCTTTGCTTGAAAATGATAAAAATTATAGGAATTAGACTACCACGTCTAAGTAGGAAAACTGTAACTCTTAATACAGGTATATCATGAATCTCGCATGTGATGTGTGTCAAAGGTGATTTTCAACATGTATCTAAACAAGTAAGCAAATTATGCAACAGAAATCAACAATCATAAACCTGAGCATGTAAGCAGTTATACAACAACAATAACTGAGCAGGTAAAGCATAATATGCAACATTAATAAGCAAATGAGGTATGTTATTCAACAACAAATAACAATAACATGCATAAGTTTCATGTAATAGTTCAATTATGCACTTTTCAGGATTTCAGTTCATTACAAATTCATAATATAAAGCATGTTGAAAGAATATGCAAATGTATCTTTAATAACTCCACTCACTGTGATACCTAACTGTTCTAAATAGTGTTTATATTATCTTATCACGCGGGTACTCGTGGGTCGAATCACCCATAATGAAAGAGAACATTCGGGGGCTTATTATTCAGAGGTGTTTTATTAACCCGAACGTTCTAATCGAAATTGTAATTTTTAAGGGAGCGGCTAGTGACCGAGAGAGCCTCCCAAAGGCCAAAACCAAAATAGGATGCATCCCTAACTTCTGCAGAAGAACAAAGAGCTACCACCTATGACATATTGGTAGTCTGGGTCCCCCAATTCCGAGGATTGGGGACCAACAAGTCATTTTAGCTCGAAACAATTAAACACGTCCCCAGAGTTTTGTACAATCTACCCTCTCCAAGGTAAGCCCGAATCTGAGTGGGTTAATTTTTTCATTTAATTATTTTCCCGAAGTATGGGGGTGTTTTCCCATCTACCTCCTACTACCATAGTAGTAAGTTCCCAACCTTAGTCATTTTGCCAAGGTACACATATATCCATTTTTTTTTCATATTCATTGTACAAACCCACTCAGAGTGCTCCGGTGCCTTTAAACCAATCAAGCATGAATGCCCCAATGCCTTTAAACCAGTCGGGTAACAATATTATATTCTCATTTTCATGTGGATTCACATGATAACTTCGATGGTCTATGCATGACCCTCAACACACTGGCTTGACATTCATATGTCCACAACAAACCGACCCATAGGTTCGGTTACCAGATCATCATTCATCATCATTATTATTATTTATTTATTCTTCAAGAGCAAATTGCCGCAACGTACCATTAGGTTTTGACTTGTGACATTCCAACATAGGGTGGCATGTATTAAACGCTCCGCCAAACAAGCAAAGACACTGTTGGAGTCCTTTATTGAGCATGCAGTGTAATCTTAGAGATTTGATAATACAACAATATGCTTTTCTCCAAACACATTCACACTTGATCCCCAGCAAATATGCAACTAAATCTCAACTGAATATGCAGCTTAGTAGTCATTTTGAGCATTAACTTCCTATGTAGTTTGAAAATGCATTTTTAATCTTCAACTTAATATGCAGTCGAACAACAACTTTAAATGCAGCATAATATCTTAAACTGGAAATCACAAATTACCACATGGAAAAAGTTGACTACTAATGAGCAAATAACTTATATCAGTTGTGACATGGCAGCTCAATTAAAATCCAGACTTTCATTTTATAAAAATCGACAACCACTTAATTCATATTCAATACATTTAACACTATTGATAGCCTGCAAAATAAAACATAAATTTATCTATGTTAGGTAGTTAACAAGGAAATCATTGAAGTATTGGTTTCTTACTGGGTTTAATAAGATTGCTTTTGGCAGCAGCTAATGCTTCAATTGAATCAATAACAACCAGAATACCAAATCCGCATAGATATGTGAATACAAGACAACTTACGGCTTAAGGGAAAGAAATGGTCACTTCAGTTACAATTTCCAGCAGTGTTATAGTCATTAATTCATCCTCAAATTCTGCAGTGTTGGAGAGTTTATCATTGTTATTAATTTGTGTTTGTGTTCCTGTGAAATGTCTCACTAGAAATGGTTAGCTTATTAGAGGGTTTTTCCATGATTTCCAACTCATCCTTACCATTAGGATACAGAAGACTTCCTAATAAAACAATTACAGAAAAGGGTAAGGTATTCCCATAAGTTGTCTTATGATTAACTGAAATCCCTAATTTTGTTGTAAAGTTTTGGAAAGTAGTTTAACCAATGACAGGTGATCGGACTCTATATGTGTACGTCAGTGTAATTTGTATTGGGTTGTCTTCAAGGGTCAAAAGTTACTGTAATTCTCATATGAGGTTGTAAACAGACGACCTACCCATAACCGAGGAATGCAACCTCAGAGATTCAAAAGATCTATGAGAACTTGTAACCTCTACTTAATTGAATGAGGAAGAAAACAATGTTAGGAGGCCATCTTATAAAATAACAGGTTCACTTATAAAGAAATCTATATCGCCATTTAGCGAGCTAAGCTCAACTTCTTCTTTTCTTTTTCGAACCTATTTTGTGATTCATCAAATGCAGATATTGCGCAAGCATACAACAGGTGAGGTTGCATACGAATACATAGAATAACAACCTATTCCAGAATTCATCTCATATAGAGATTGTGCAGACACCCTTCGTAGCATACAGGTGTACAAAGGCAAAAAGGCATGTCGTGGTTAATCAAATACAGAGATTGTGCAAGATTGTGTTTCATGCTTGAACTTAACATTCTACGAAACATAGTAACCCCTACAAACCCCGATTTAGACAAGATTTGAAGATCCAATACCGATTTTTTTAAAGACAAAATATGCTAAGCATGCATGCAGAACCCAGATTATGCCCTTGTATCGGTTAAACCCACTCAAATGGGTTGAGCATGCTTGATGCAAACAATCAACAGCAACCATAGGAAAATCTACTATCAGAAATCCAAAATCCTCAAATCGAGGATTTGGGATTTTTGGCAAACCTAAATCCCAGATTTTTGATTTAGGATACACAGCAAATCCAATGCCCCCTTTCCAACTTAAAAAACTGGAAGCCCTAAATCTCCTTTTCACTGAGTATTTTCAGCAACCACAAAACCGAAATCGGAAATCCCCAAAATAACAATTTGGGTTGCCATTCACAAAACCCACCCACATCTCTCGACAAATGAGAACCCTGAAGAAGAAAAACAGGAAATCCTACATTCTTTTAATGTCAAAACCCCCACATCCCACCCGAATTCATGCGATACTCAACAAGAAAAGCTATCAGAATCCTACCTTGTCCGGCGAGAGGAGGAGGCTGACGTTGTTTGGGGGTCGCTTGCAAGGCTACCAGAGAAGGGAACGTCGACTGACAGTGGTGCTTGGCCGCGGGTCGCCGATGGGGACAATCATCAGCGTCAACGGCTGTGGGGGAAGGATCGCGCAGGGCTCATTGGAGATGCAACAAAGAGGGGGAACAAGAGAGAAAGTGGAGGAGGAGAGGGGCTGCGAGGTGAGGCCTTCTCTCCCCAACGTGTTTTTAAAACACAGAGGGTGCATTTCAGGAAACCCGAAAAAGGGTTTCCCCTTTTTTTTTGTAAAGGGAGAGTGCGGCGCACGAGAGGGGAGAAGAAGTCTTGCCCCTCAGCTTTAACCCTAACGGGTCCGGGTCAGGTCTTGATCCGACCAACGTTCATTTTTTTTCACGTAACATGCTCGGGGGGCACGACTTGGGATCGAGCTGTGACCCACGATCCGCCTGCGGTGTATATTCATAGTTTGTTTACGATTTGGGTCCGCAATTTGAACCCATACGGATCCAACTGCAGATCCATATGTATTTATTTATATTTGGTACTATTGTTACTATATATATATTACACCCCAATTGGGTACAGTTTTGGTTTGGCCACCACCGAGACCCGCGACCCAAATCTTTAATGAAACCACCCAGTTTGGCAATTTGGTTCCGTCTGAGGATTCAAAATATTACAAGCTTTAAAATACTATATTCTTAATACATTTGGTTTATTCTTCGATACGTTCTTGTGGGTCTTTCATAGGTTAATATCGATCCATTTACGTTAACCAAAAATTGACATAACTTATTATGGGTCTAGGATCCATTGTGCTTCGTAAATCCTTTTAATAAATCCGGATCCAAGAATCCAAAGTTTTGATCATACTCTGATTTGGAACTATGGATCCAAATGAATTATTATGGATCCCACTAAATGTACATTGATCCTTATGGTTTCGATACAAGGATCCAGATTAATATTGAAGTTCTGATATCGAAGATCCAAATGCAATATTGTGGATACGAACATCGCCTTAAGCTATACCAATTCCCACTAAAGTATTGTAGAATTTTTCTCATTAAAATCTGACTTACTTCAAAAATCCAATCTATTATTAAATATTCAATTTAAGGTTCGTGATCCGATATCTAAGATCTGAATCGGATATCGGGGTTCTAAACAGGATATTAGGAATCCAACATTGAAGATCCAAATAAGTTATCCGAGATCCAATTACGAATAAAAAATTAAAACAATAAAATAACCTCGTACCAGCTTAACGACCTAAATTTCAAGTTTATTTGTCTGATAAAATTCACGGGTATTACATCCTTTCCATAGGCGAAAGATGTTTGGCCCTATGTTGGATGTCCCCTTTTTATAGAAAAGCACCAATTCAAAGAGGACTTCTATGAAATTTTATCTGGGTTTAAATGGAATGTAGATCAGATCTGAAGTCCATTTGGTATGGTTTTGGATCGAGTCTGGATCCAAATCGCTTCATTATAGATCTGATTTTCGAGAAAAAACTCTATTTTCCTCATTTTAACTTGAATTCTAATAAAATTTGAATCGAAGCTCCTTCATATCTAAAACATTATAAACATGAGTACTTAAGCAATAAAAGCACATCTAAATGCAAGAATTTATGATAAAATGATATGCATTTTATGTATTATCAGTGCGCTCAAATTGTCCATCAGTTTGGAGATGGAATGTCGTGCTAAACTTCAGTTTCATCCCCAAAGCTCTCTACAACTGCTCCCAAAAGTGAGAGGTAAACTTTGGGTCACGATTGAAGATAATTGAGACCATCACTCCATGTAGTCTAACTATCTCCCTAAGATAGAGTTCTATCAGTTTTTTCGTTGAGTACTTGGTATTGATTGACAGGAAGTGAGCAAACTTGGTGAGTTTGTCCACGATTACCCAGATTGAGTCATGTTATATCCTAGATCAATATAATCCTATGATGAAATCCATTGTCATGTCTTTCCATTTTTATTGTAGAATTTCGATTTATTGCATCATATTGTCAGGTCGTTGATGTTCTATCTTGACTTGCTGGCAGGTCAAGCACTTCAAGATGTATGAAGCCACGTCTTTCTTCATACCTCTCTACTAGTATTTCCTTTGTAGATCTATGAACATTTTGGTGCTTCCTGGGTGGATGGTATATTTGCTATTGTACACTTCCTAGAGTATTTCTTCTCTTAGCTTAGGGTTATTTGGGACCCATAGCCTTTCCTCTATCCTTATACTCTTGTCTTCGTTTAAATGGAAAAAAGCTTCGTCTTTTATAGCTCTTGCTTTCAACTCTGTGTACTGGTGATCTTTGATTTGCTCGGCTATGATTCAGGTGAGGATCTCTGGTTGCATTATTAGATTCGACAATTGAATCTTTCCTGGATCTACTAGAAATGACTTCTAGTTAATGAAATCTTTCATCAACCTCCATTGTGCTATGAGGCTGGCAAAAGTATCGAAAGACTTGCAGCTAAGGGCGTTGGCTACGATATTTTCCTTTTCAGGATGATAGAAAAGCGTGAATTTATAATTTTTAAGGAATTCCAACCATCGTCGTTGTCGCATATTTAACTCCTTTTGAGAGAAAAAGTACTTCAGGCTTTTATGGTCTGACATAACCTCAAACTTCTCTTCATATAAGTAATGTCGTCATATCTTAAGTGTAAACACTATAGTAGCAAGCTCAAGGTCATGGGTTGGATAATTTTTCTCATGAATCCTCAGTTGTCGTGATGCACATGCAATCACATTTTCGTGTTGCATCAATATGCAACTCGACCCATTCTCGCGACATCGGTATAAGCCATGCTGTCTCTTTGACCAGAAGGTAAGGCAAGGACAAAGGCTAAGGTAAGCCTCTGTTTAAGAATTTTGAAACATTCCTTGCACTGGACATTCCATTTGAACTTGACTCCGTTCTTAAGGAGCTTCGTCATTAGTAAAGAGATCTGAAAGAAGTCTTGTATAAATTTTTGGTAGTATCTAGCAAGGCCTAAGAAGTTACAGATGTCGATGATATTCTTTGGTTGTTTTCAATCCAACACAGCTTCCACTTTAGCGGGATCTATGGACATTCCATCTTTGGAGATCACGTGCCCAAGGAACATCACTTTGTCGAGCCAAAACTCACATTTCGAGAATTTGGCATATAGCTAATGCTCTTGAAGAATCTTCAAGATAATCCTCAAGTGCTCATGATGTTGTTCTTTGCTTTTGAAGTAAATGAAAATATCATCGCTATAGATATTGATGAAAGTGCCTAAATAGGGCCTAAATACTCATTTCATCAGGTCCATGAAAGTAGCAGACACATTAGTGAGTCTGAAAGGCATTACTACGAACACATAATGGACATACCTTGTTCTGAAGGTAGTCTTTTGTATATCTTCCTCCTTGATTCTGAGTTAATGATACCCAAATCTATGGTCGATCTTGGAGGACACTTTCGTTTTTTGGAGTTTATCAAATAAATCTTCGATATGAGATAATGGATACTTATTTGTTATGATTGCCTGATTGAGTATCCTATAGTCGATGCACAACCGTGATGATTCATCCTTCTTCTTTATGAATAACACAGGTGCTTCCCATTGTAATACACTCAGTCGGATGAATCATTTCTCCATCAAATCTTCCAGTTGACTCTTCAGCTCAGAGAGCTCTATAACCATCATTCGGTAAGGTGCTTTAAAATTTGGGGTTATTCCTGGTAAGGATTTGATCCCAAACTTGACCTCACATAGCGGAGGGAGTCCTAACAACTCTTTGGGAAATATATCAAGAAATTCTCGCACTACCTCAAGGTTGTCAAAAGGCATAGAAGTCAGCTCCTTTGCCAAGAGATTTACCAGAAAGGCTATACAACCCTTCTTGAGGTACTTTTGTTCTTTTAGTGTTGATATTACTCGTTTATGTGGGATAGGTCTGGATAACTTGTATTCCACCTTGGATAATTCAGGTTGAGACAATATGACTTTGTCCTCTTGCACGAAATTTTAGCATGGTTAAAAGCTAACCAATTCATGCACAATATGACATTATACTGCATCATATTGAGTAAAATAGCGCTAGTAGGCAAATGTTGCTCTGCTATTTGTATGTCTAGGTTCTTTACAAAGTTTATACATTTAGTATGAGACTCCAATGGGTTATATACTTCGATCATTTTATCCACCGGTTCTACCAAAGTATGGAGTTGTTACATGAAATAGTCAGATATAAAAGTGTGGGTCCTTATAATCAAACAAGACGAAAGCATCATGTTCATTAATAGGTATGATACCTTCAATCTGGTCATCATTTGTGATTTTCTTACCAGACCACCATCAATAAAAAAATTTAACACGATCCATGTAAAGCACAACCATTTCCTTTTATGTGGGACTTCTAGACACCTAGGAGGACTTTTAAAAAATAAAGGTAGGCTTAGGGGTGGCATGAATCTAGGGTATATGGCTATTATAATAGGCGTCAGTTATTTTGGTCTGTGTATAGAACAAGATCCGGTAGACGTTGCCACAAAAAATCCATTAATTTGGCTTTATAGATTTTTCAACTGGATTTTTTATATGTTATACTACACAACTGATAAAATCCAAGAAAAATAGGTGAAAAATTAGAACTCTTTCTTGTGAGTACCAGAATTTAACCCAAGTTTGTGAAATTAAGTTACCTGCTGAAAAATAGGACCTATGCAGTCTCTTGACAGAGGTTTGGTCCAAAGTATTTTTAAAATTATGGGCATGGAGTTTTGCAACAAGAGTAGATTCTATTGAAAGCTAACAGATAAGGCTATCTCCAAAAAAAAATGAGAAAATGACCAAGACCTTAGTGTGAATGGGTTGATGATTTTCTTGTGGTATTGTGAGAGCATTTTTTAGAGAAGCTCGAGCTAAGAAGCCCATGGTGCTGAGGAACTTGAGTTGACTTATAAGTCTAATTAATCAACATTAAGTAACCCGTTCAAAATATATCGACCTTAGAAAGGGTAGGTGGTACACACGACCGAGAAAAGAGATGGTCATTTTAGAGAGCGAGGTGTCTCCCTGGTTTCCCATCCTCAGCGTAAGGAAACATGATTACCTCATAAGGCCTAAGTAGGTAGCTCCACGACACTATAGAGTAGGAATCGATTCTCTAGACCACTAGTATGTCTCTCAGTTATTGACTGACCCAATGGGTGTTTGCAGATTCGCCCAAGTCCTTAGGGATAATAAAATAAATGGCATAATGAACACCTCATTGGATTGGATGAATCAAAGTTGAAGTCCTTCATAGTGTACCCCTACAAGGCGAGAAAAGAGAAATAATGCATTAAAAATGAGGTTCACATGTTTCATATTGAAGTGCATGAAATGAATGTATGCAATGGTGCATGATCTTGATTACTGACGAGTTTGAATGCAGGTACAATGCTAAAGAGTAAGTTAATAGTTTTATATTTGCATGTATATTTTTTTTGTTTGAATGTAATATGGATCTATGAGATATGTTTGTTTGATATACCAAATGCATGCTTTGTGTCATAAAATTTCTTTCCTCATTTATATGGTAGAGTGTTACCTATTGGGTCACGGTTTGGCCCCCTACTTTTACCATTTTTTAGGCAATGAGTAAGCTGGTGATGCATCATGCTTAGGGTGGTGCCTAAATGGACATCATATCGCTATTCCCAGATACACGACTCTTGGTTTTTGGCTCTTGGGCAATAGAGACATTTTAAATGTTAATATTTTGTTAAGACTCTGATTTAGTTTATGATTAAATGTTTTAAATTTGAATGAATGGTTTTGTTTAAACATCTATTTCAATCATATGTGTGTATTGTGGTTTGATTGTAACTCACCCAAGTTAATTGGGTTTGTATTTGGCTTGTATAGTACTTCTGCTGATTTAAAAAAAAAATCCTTGAATTTTTTTAATACAAATATGGAGTGTTATAGGCCATGCATATACGTGATTACATAAAGGCCATTATTTATGAGTATGTATGAGAAAAATATGGCTTAAGATGAAGCCAAGGTTTAAGGAACCCTTGTAATGCAATTTAAATATTATATATCATGTTATCTATATAGAAAAGCATTAACTATGATGTTTTGGTTGTCTGCATGATAATTGGGATCCATCAGTGTAGGCAAAGTGCTAATAAAGGCCAAAAATGCCAAAGCAATTCTGAAAGATGAATAATACATGTATAAACACACACTTAAAGGGATACGCCTTCATAGGTGAAGTGCTCATATGAGAAAATGGATCCACCTTCACAAGTGATGTTCTCATAAGCACCAGAAGAGCCAGAGTAGTGCTGAATGGGAAAGAACATATAATTGTATCATAAAATGTTAGCTACCCACAAGGGGTATCTAGGCCATCGATGCCCTATAATACGCAAAAGAGGCACATGCAATTATAAATCACTTGTTAAGTAAGAAAAACTCCTTATTTCTCATTCATGTCTATACCTACCTTGGAGAGAGTATATGGTACAACCCCAATTGGCATTATTTTTAATGAAATAGGCCTTCTGAGTGGCAATGACTTGACCTTCCTGGTAATCAAAGGTAGGGGATTATATCTTAGGTTGGTAGTTCTATGGACTTCACTGGTAAAACTTCTCTCGATCATTATACCATCCCCTGATTGGCTCTGGTGGCCAGTTAGTCATACGAGGTATTAAAATACATAAAATAATAAACCAAGTCTCAGTTGTGTTATCATTTTTTCCTATGAATACCTATAGTGAGATTAAATATCAAAACAAAAAGATCTTCCTACTCACACTATTTAATTTACTATATTATTATTCTTGAAGCATGTTCTTTCTGTTGAATAAATTCATGCATATCTGCTGATGGACTGTGACATATGAGTTGCATAACTTGAGTATAACAATGATATCTGAATGATGATATGTTTAAATATTATGCTTTTTACCGGAAATTGGTATGATTACCTATCAGTCTTTCACAAATTTAACCCTTTGAATGGGGATTTCAGGTGAGTAAGCAGTGGACAATAGATTGCGCGAGGCAGGGGCAATATTCAAGACCAAAACTTCCAGATCCAAGGACCAGTTTAGGATATTTTTATTTTATTGTTTTGGATCCTAAGCGTTTTGCAAATTGTAAATATTTTTATCAGAAGCTCTGATGTGTATATAAATAGTTTTAGTTGTTTTTAGAATGTGTTCTGATTTTTTAAGGATGTTTGAATTCCCACCTGTGACCCATCTGAAGTTGTTCGACCCTGAGGTCGAGAACCTATACTGTCATTTTTTTGTTGTTTGAAAATTGAAAAAAAAATTCCATTTTTTTACGTAAATTTTCAGGTCGAAGATTTCGGGGTGTCACAACAACCCAGCTGCACTAACCTATGACCTTAATAAAGAGAATTTCGTTGATGATTTTTGGGCAAATTTGGTTGCTAAAATCGTGGGATAATGGATCACATTAAGTGTTTCAGGCTTATGTGCTCAACTCGCGTGATCAGACTTCCATGACCTACTTTAGAGAAGATAGTAGTACAACTTGCGTGGATCCTATTTTTCTTTTTGAGCGAAAGGTCTCACTGGTTCACAGTCCATGGAGTTAGGGGGGCAGACTACCTAAACAAGTCATAGGCAGTATGTCCATGTCTCTATAGAGTTCAGATCGATCATGTTCGTGACACTAGTGAGTTTCTCTCAACGTTGGACCGCTCTTAGGTGGATTTAGCTAAGCCAATCACTTAGTTTTGATTAAAATGCATCGAATAATATACTTCAAGTGGTTTGAAATGAGTTATGGTTGTTCTTTGACGTACATAGTAGAGTTGTTAAAAAAAAATAATGCATTAGTTGAGTATGGACACTTTACAAATATTGTATGCATGTTCATAATTTCATTTGCTTTTAAAGCATGCTCTTGATTATATTGATGATTAAATGTGACATATTTGGATATCATGTTCGCTGAATTTGATTGTTTGATTGAATGCTTATGATTATTAATTGCATGCGCATGTATGCTTTGTGTTATGTATATGTTGCATGCATGTTCATAATTTTATTTGCTTTTAAAGCATGTTCTTGATTATATTGATGATTAAATGTGGCATATTTGGATATCATGTTCGCTGAATTTGATTGTTTGATTGAATGCTTATGAATATTAATTGCATGCGCATGTATGATTTGTGTTATGTATATATGCCTTGTTGATGTATTTTCTACTGAGATCGGAATACTAACCTCATATTTTAAAATCAATAGATACTGATAGTTGAGCTTGAGTAATTGCAAGATGCTGCGGGGGTGCCATGCAAACCAATGATTAATCTTTTGAAGACTTTTTGGTTTTTTATATTTGTTTAATTCATTTAATTTAGACTCATAAATAATTGATTTGTAGAATAAATTGATTGAATTTATTATGCTTTGGTGGTGACATTTTTACATACCCATAACTCGCTAAAATCGGTTTCAAAATAATATTTTCGTTGTGATTTCAAAACAAACAAATTTTATCAATTGATCATCCTATCCCGAATGTTGTTCTAGGGAGCTAGTAAACGTCGATACTTACACTTGTTGACTCTTTAGAGTTTAATTCGGTTAAGGCAATGCCATTGATGAGATATTGTATTTAAAAAAAAAATTATGTATTCTTGGGTTAAAATTTTGGGGCATTACAATGAGTGCATACATTTTGAGTGTTACATAACATCTAATTAAAAAAGATGCTACATAATTTTGAAAATGTGTACATCCATGACACAAATTAGATTTTGATTTATGTAAATATTAGAATTGTATATGTTTGTTGCAGTCTTGGAGAGAATATAGGGGATGTAGGGGGTTTGTATTTGAAGTGTGTCTGTTGCAGGCTTGAAGAGGATGTAGGTGAGGGAGTTTGTATTTTTAAAAACGTATTTTAAGTGTATCTTCGTTGCAAGTTTTAGTTGAATGTATTTTTTTTTGAAAATTAATCTTTTGTTTTTTATTTGCAGGTTTATATCCTATAACGGTGAGATCCCCGTCTCGTCATTATAGGCAAGATCCCTATCTTGCCGTTATAGCCTATAACATGTTAATTCTCACCGATATATCATATCTTACCATTAAAGAATACCACACATCTATTGGTGTTCTGAGTTTTGATGAGATTCTTCGCTCGTGTTTGGTTCACCCTTTAACAATGAGCTATAAATGTTGCAATTATTACTCAACGAATGCCAATTTTTTGGTGACTTAGACGGTGAGAATTTTCACCGTTCTAAGCCTATAGCGGTGAGAAATAAAGCAATAACAGTGAGACATATCTCCACTATTGACCTGCATCCTTATAGTGAAAAAAACTCTTAGCTGGGTCACTTAATGAGCCCACCTTCGTGCAATGTAAAACTTTGGGTTGAGGACAAGACAACGAGACGTATCCCAAATGTGTTCACAGGCGTTAGACACCTGAGTAAGTACGTTAAGGTTACGAAGTCACTTAGCGGAGCCAAGGCGTCGGTGTTGGAAGCGTCAAAGAAAGAAAAGGTAGCATCGGCATCCCATGCCAGCTGGATTTGATCCTGGGTTATCCGTGATTGTGACTATTTGTTATTATGTCAAGATTGCAAGTAACACTATTTTTTGGGAAAAAAATGTACACTGCCTAAATAAATTGATATTGACAATTTAACATCATGTGTCATGAATGTCATCCAAAAAAGGTAATGAACAACCAAGATTTTTTATTTAACTACTTTTGCTTCTGCTTTTATTATACTCTTATTATACAAATATAATATATTATTACTAGATTCTATATTACGAATATTTTCCGAGATTTTGCCGATAAAAATGGGTTTCAAAATAACGCCATATTTCCGCGCTGATATTTTACCGCGAGCAATATTGGTGACCATTCTCCAGAGAGAGAGAG
Source organism: Nuphar pumila (assembly GCF_984573655.1). Taxonomy (NCBI): domain Eukaryota; kingdom Viridiplantae; phylum Streptophyta; class Magnoliopsida; order Nymphaeales; family Nymphaeaceae; genus Nuphar; species Nuphar pumila. The sequence continues at coordinate 1,150,821 of NC_143256.1, read as the reverse complement.
AGAGAGAGAGAGACCTGCTCTTTCTTCCACGCGCTGTAGCGCCTGCTGAATTGAGAGAGAGAGAGCGAGCAACCATGAAATTGGAATTGCACGTACCAAGCCCCTCACCGCCGCCACCACTACAACCGCCACCGTTGTCGTCGTCGTCATCATCATCATCCGATGCAGAGGAGAAGGACGCCGACGAGTCGGCGGCCCTCCTCCCCCTCGCCCACCAAGATCGTTCCCCACCGCCCGCAGCAACCACAAACGAGATCACGGTCGATGATGATTATGATGAGGAAGTCGATGCTTCCTCGCTCGCTTGCTGCCGCATCTGCCTCGAATCCGATTGTGACCCAGGTGGGTTGAACCCTAGTCTTCGTTTCTTTTCCCATCTGAATACGATAATTTGCTTCATTTCCTAATGTCGGTGAGGCGAGGACTCTCTTGGTTGTTTTTTGTATTGCTTCTGTTTTGTTGTTTGAAATTGAATCGATATTTTCTCTTGCACTAACAATCTTCTACGAGAGTAAATTGCATTTCTACTGCTTTCCATCTTCTTCCCCTCCCCCCCTTTGTGCTTCTATTTTTTTTCTTTTATCCTCCTGAAATTAGTATTGCTATAACATGGATTTTGGTATGTGCTAGCTTGTTCATTTGGGAGGTACACCTAGCTGACCTCCTTAGTCTTGAATACTAAGACTTGGGAACGTTCTGCAAAAGAATATGCGTGCATGTTGTCAACAGTTAGACGGGCATAAATGCTTGATACTAAGAGAAAAACTGAAACAGTGGAGCGCCTTAGCCCAATGTAATATGCATGGCGCCAGATTGTTCATAGGTGTGTTGGTCGGTCTCAGAAACATGTTGGAAGAGGAAATTCCACAGCTTCCACTGCTTGTAAATTTAGTTTCAGAAAGCTTCGACTGGTATATAAGGCCTAGAGAAGCATTTGCTTCTTGAACTTTTATCATTTTGTGGAATTGCTCGACTGACAAGGTGCACCCACGACTTAGCTGCTGTTCATTGTATTCAAAATATTCCTTAACTGAAGTGCGTTTATTTCATGTTTCCAAATTCCATCTTCATTGTGATACTCTAGCTTAGCAATGCGAAAACAAATGGGGGTTATTTAAGAAGGTTATGAATTTTTTTCCATCTTCTATTCCTGCAAGCTCTTCTTTAGAGAGCAGAGATAGTGTACATCACCAGTTTTTTTTTTTTTTTAATCTTGGCATATCTAGTTTTGATAGGTAAGACAGTGAATGAGGATGATTTGAACAACTCTTTCATCCTTTAATAAATTTAGGGGGAAGAGGATTAAAACCATCCAACTGCCATATAAAATCTAGATTCCTCCTTGTTGATGCAATTTGATGCTGCTAGATAGCTTCTCGGAAACAAGTTGAGGTAGGAAAAAAGGCAGGCTAACTTAGAAACTTAAATGTTTAGGAAAGGATTACACAGAGAGGCTTCATGATTGATTCAAGACTTTCAGTAAGACCTCTATTTTATTTTTAAGTTGGACTTCTGAAAATAATTAAAGAAAGGTCTGAGAGAGAATAATGATACAGTTGATTATGATGATGGATTCTATCTTCAACTATGAAGTGATATGAATAATACCGATATGAATGATGCTGTGAGCGGTGATATGAACCAACAAAAAATGCAAAAAGGAACAAGGAAAGAAGATCGGATGAGATGAAAATTTTAGGAAGAAAGGCAAGGTTTGGGGTTTCAAACGGAAGAAGAAAGAACTAAAGAAACCAGTCAAGGGTTGGTGATTTTGCGTTGTTACCTTTATTAGTTGATTGATGTGCACACCCTACTTTGTTACCATCTAAAGGGGTGTTGAGACTTTAGATGACATGCTAAACACTGTTTAAACTGCATTCAGTGTGGTATCTGGATTAATCTTCCAAAAATAGGTTAATGTAGTGTTGGGGTTACACTTTAAGCCAGATTTTAATGTATTCTGAAATATCTGGGAGGGTCAACCCCTTTATTGAGGCACTCCCTGCCCCCTTGCATGATTGCCTTATTCTCCATCACTCATTATAAACCCACCCTTATGGACAACTATTCAGCCACTGGCCGTGTGAAAATGGCCAAAAATGTACTGTTTGAAATGATACTATTTTGACTAATTTGTGGCCACCCTATTGGACAATCTAGTCCCTTTGACTAGACTTTCCAATTAATTATTGCTGACAAATGGTTGGTGTGATAGCACCTCATATTGGTGGTAGAATCCTCATGGTGACATAATGGTGATGGTGGTGGATATGGTTATGGTGATGGTGTTAATGATAATAATAGCTTTGATAATGATGATGAGATGGACTTGTGATGATAAATCGACGACGATATTGATATTAAAGAACAAGACCACATGATAATACTTGGAGGGAATGATGATGTAAAAAATTGGATAGTGATGATTATGACAATAACGTGATGAAAATGATGATGGTGATGATACTGAAGAATAAGTAAACAATGATGATGACCATGATATGAGAAATATATGAAAGTAATATTTGGAATGATGGTGGTGGTGATGTTGGCAATGAAGAAAAAGATAATGTTGATAATTATATAAGGGAGGGACAAGGTTAATTGTCATCCGAACACAATCATGTATCTAACTAATGATACTTATCTAAAAATCTGATTGCCAGGTTAACCAAATATTCAGGCTAATGCTTGTGTCATCCAAATCAAACCTAAGAAAACCATGAGGAACCAAAGGGGAAGAGTTTTCATCCTAGGTGTTAGGAATAAGTCCAAAAGCTTTTGCTTTAGAGCATTTCTACTAGTACATCAACACATATCTGGATTCTGGACGATTTCCAAAATATGCTCATATAAACTAAAGAATTTAAGCATATTATAACATATGCAGAAAATACAGAAATAAAGGAAATCTTCCCTGACATCCCTTCCTGACAGTTTCAGTGTAATACCCGCTGATTTTCTACAGTTATTAAGCAAATGAATGATAAGAATAAAAACAATATATACCGAGAATTTGTTAAGTAAGTAACCCTAGTTAAATTTTGCAGACGAAATTTCTTTAAGGAGGGAAGGATGTAAACCCTGCGAATTTTTGATATTTTTATGAGGAATAAAGACGAATTTAATGCTAAAATATTATTTGAACTTAAGATGAGATTTAATTGGAATTTGAGCTTTAATTTGGATTTGGAATGAATCTCAAACTGGGAATTTATTTTGAATTGGGTTTTGATTTTTAATCAGATTTAATATGGATTTGAGTTGGACTTAATTGGAATTTAATTTGAGTTTCAAGTTGGTCAGGATTTGAATCGAGTGCGCATTTGAATTTGGAGTCTCATTGAAGTTCGATTTCAATTAAATTTCATCTTAAGTTCAAATAATATTTTAGCTTTAAATTCACCTTTATTTCTCATAAAAATATAAAAAATTCACGGGGCTTACATTTGGTTTGACTCCAACCTTCTACCAGACCTTGGTGGACTGTGTCTCTTTTAACCTTGGCTCAGGCTCAGTTGTTGTTGTTGTCCTAGTCATATATGGTTTAGTCTGGATTATATTGGACCATGCACTGCTCAAGTCTGGCCAGAATAAAGAATTGAAGAAATTCATGTAAAATTTACTGAATGCACTTGTATTTTCAAGTATGATGTAGGCTGAGTTTGGTCTGGACTAAGTTATGACTACGTCCAACCAGCTCATGGTCCAGCACATAGTAGAAATTTGCTTGACCATGGTCAAGCTCAAGACATCATCACATAGTCAAAATGGAGCCTTCTTCGGCTAGTTCCGTCTTTGATGAACCAGAGAAATATAAGAAGCGTCTTGGCAATCATCTTTTAAGCTTTTGTTCATTATTTCTCAACATACATGCAACTTAATGAATGAATATTAAACCATTGTTAATTAAACAAAATATGCTCTTGATCAATGTCATAATATGTAAGGCTATTTCTTATTTGACACAATTTTCATGCTCTATTCTGCCATTGTGAATCAATTTACAAATCTAATTCATGGTTGCAACAGTTATTGTGTGAACTTGCCTATGTATATAGCTACTTAATCCCTTTTCCCTTTTTCAGAGTGTGCTTCCTTATTTTACTAGTGGCGTCTACCACTTGGAAGCAAGGCTTCTTTGTTCGAACTTGGAGCTAGTTATCAGTTTTGTTTCCAGTGTTAGTTCTTAGTTTCATGATCTGTATTGTAGGTGATCAATTAATATCTCCATGCATGTGCAAAGGGACCCAACAATTTGTTCATCGATCATGCTTGGATCATTGGCGCTCGGTGAAGGTATCCTCATTGAATTGCCTTTTGACATTATCTGGTAGTGTTTGTTTTAAGCAGAATAATTGTTGTTTGGATGGTTGTTTATTATTTCTGTTTAAGAAGAATAAATAAAAACTCCTTATTTTTATAAATTGAGGAGTTTTTTCCTCTTAGCTTTTGTGTTTTGTCTAGATTGTACTATTATCATAATATTCAGCTCAATTCAATAAAGGCTACAAACCACTGTGATCCATGGGTTGAACCTAATTCGCTTAGCTTTTGACACAAACTTAACACATTGAGCTCTTGAATCAATTTAAAGAGGATCCAACAAAGCCTCATTTAGGTTTAACTTGGATCTATTTGAGCCCAGAACAAAGCAAACATGATTGGATCCTCATGGCTTGGACCAATATTGGCTTTATAGTGTAAATTCCAAGTCCAGAAAAATCACTTGGCTCAATTGCATTCAATTGTTTATGTTTATAAATATTTCCAAGATTGTTTTATTTATTATTTGTAGGCAGTAGACATAATGCACCTAAACAGAGGATTTGTGGATGAATGATGTTTTGAAAAAGTGGATATTCCCATTAAAGTATTGGCACTATTTTCTGAAAGTACTGCTTTATTCTTGTTCTATTGGATAAAATATTGGCTAAATCTAATAGAAGTTTTTACTTCAGGAGGGATTTGCATTTTCACATTGTACTACATGCAAGGCACAATTTCATCTCCGAGTGGAGTTATTAGAAGACTACTCATGGCGAAAAATAAAGTTCAGAATTTTTGTGGCTCGTGATGTGATCCTTGTATTTTTGGCAGTACAAACTGTAAGTACATTGGTTCTTCATTGTATTTTTGTTAATGAATAAAATTTTCGGAGCTGTAGGCTTTTCTTATCCAGGTTTTCATATTATTAGTAAGGCTAATGTTCTCTCATTAGTTTGTCATGTTTTTTCATGTTAAATTCAAAAACCAATAACAAAGTAAAAAACACAATTAAGTTGAGTTTTGCTTAAATTCTTTTATCATGATAATATCATGCAATTACTCCAATATTTTTAAGAAGTTAAATCATATATATATATATATATATATATATATATATATATATATAGAGAGAGAGAGAGAGAGAGAGAGAGAGAGAGAGAGAGAGAGAGAGAGAGAGAGTCTATTTCATGAAGCTCAATATTGAAGTTAGAAATTGAGGGCTTTTCTTAAATTTCTAGCTTTTTTTGCAGGTGATCGCTATTTTGGGTGGATTTGCATACTTAATGGATACAAATGGGGAAATCAGGAATTCTTTCAGTGATGGCTGGGATCGGATATTGTCTAAACATCCAATTCCATTCTATTACTGTTTTGGTATGTCTTGGATCTTTTCCCTTTTAACATATTACCTTTCATTTTTCCTTCTCAACTTGTCTTTATTGTTGCATAAATAATCTTTAACTACCAAGCAATGTTGTAAATATCGTATTAGAACTTGTATCAGAAAGTCTCGGGATACAGGTGTATCCTACCGTATAGTAAGATATGGGAGAAAAAACATTTAATTTTTGCAAAAAACTAAAAAAATCACAAAAATGAGAAAAAATTAAGAAAAAATATAAAATTTAGAATACAAGAAATAAATAAATTTAAGAATGAGTAAAAAAATTAAAAACAAGTAATCAGATAAAAATAAACAGACTATTAATATGTCATTAATATGAAATAGACTTCAATAATTCATTAAATAAAATCAATAACAGAGATTATAAAACATATAAGCATAGTTCTTCACATGACTACAAAAAAGGCTGAAAAGTTCACTACATAAACTCATAAAGTCAATAACATAGAAGTTCACTATAACTACATGGTTGACTACATGACAAAAAAAGTAAAAAGACTCACAAGTTCACTACAACTACATAATTCACTACAACAAGACTCATCAATCGTCTTCATTATCAAACATTCCTCATTTATAATAAGAAATGATATCTTGTTGTGGGATAATTGGGGCTTGTGCTTCCCATTGCTCTTCATCTGAATCATTATCTGCATTGCATTATGCCAGTGCATGAAGACCCTACACACGTGTCAATTCTTGTAATCTTGCTTCTCTCATTGTATATATCTCCGCCTAAATTGGCAGATATTATAGCACGTGTATCATCTGAAACTCGCACACGTGGTTGCACTAGAGCACCAAGTTCTCGAACAATGTGCTGCTTCATGCGATACAAACCTCCATTAATCAATGCATGGCAAAATTTTCATATCAAAATGTTATGCTGCCCAAAATCGTCAACAATCTCACAAAACTACCACATCGGGTCATTAGCATATCCAACCATTACTAAATCTAATTATCACAAATACAATTAATTAAAACTTAAAATAAAATATCACGGCATACCAAAGTCAAAAGGTTTACAACTTTGCATAACACAATGATAGGATCAAGAAAGGCCATACAAGGTTATGGACTACATATTGAACACACACACATATATAATCAGGTCAATGGTTTTCTTCATTTGCTGCATCATCCACTAGCTTGAGATGTTGATCCTGGTTCATTTCCTGAATCAGGAACTTCTGTCAATTTTTCTCCGATAAATGCTACATGTACTCGTGCATTTTTCTAATCATCTTCTATGAGACTCGTAAGAAGCTTGACACGAACATAAGAGGGAATACAATGTACATAATCGTACAGTGAAGTTGCTATGCCCTACGATGTGATTTAAATCTATACAATTTATCACGCATTATAAAACCACAAAAGTTACACTTTACTATTCCTCTTAAAGGTGTCCATAAATCCACCAGTTTGCAATATTTCCATGATGGATCATTTAAGCTACGACCTCTACTATCGATCAACCTTTAGAGTACGATTTTGAGATTTAAGAATACAAAAATAGGTAATTTCATATGAAAAAGAAAAAAAACTAAGAACAATAACACATTTAGGGTTAAAAAAATAGACTAAAGGCAAAAACGAAGAAATATATTGAAACATAAAAAGAAATGAGCTTACCCTCATTTTTTATACTTTAAGCCCTCCAACTTCAATCTCACACAAATAAAACCCCTAGGCTCGATTTAGAGGGTTAGAGGTTAGAAAAGGTTGGGTAAGATGAAAATGGATGATATTTGAGGCAAATCACGTCTCTAGGGTTCAAATATAGTAAAAGATCCAATTTGTAGGGTGGATTTGATCTAAAAAATGGATGCTTAGTGATAGGCCATCAATCTTGGGATCAGTGCCTTATCGGATTTATCGAAAATCATGAAGGGTTTGGGCCCTCGTTGATGCGTTTGTGAAGCTTGAGAAATTGCAGATGCCACAATTGAAGGGAGGAACACGTTCTCGACGATCATAGGTGGTGGGTTCAACCAAAGGAGATCCTCAATCCCGATGATTGTACCTTTGAAAAACGAAAAAAATGCAGAAAACGGAAGGATGTTCTTAGAGGAGAAAATTTTCCAAAAAACATCCTAGGTCCTTTATTATGGGGCTAAGTCCTCAATATATAGTCCTAGGATGGATTCGATCCAGTACAAATAGATCCAAACCAAGGCAAATACATATCGGTCTAAGATGGATCCGCTCTTACACAAACAAACAAAACCAAAGCAAATAAGTCCAAAACACAACCAAATACCCAACCTAGATACTCAAGGACCCAAACACGAAGAAGTGGATCCGATTGATCCAAAAGGGAAAGAACGGGATCCAGGTCGATTCATAACAATTCGCCACCCCTGAAAAACTGCCTTGTGCTCATTCCGTGAAGTCTGGGTAACGCTGCAACAATTCGTCCTCAACCTCCTAGGCCGCCTCGTCCACTCCGCTCCTAGTCCACTGGATGAGTACCTTCGTCATGAGTCATCTGTCTACTTTGTTTAGTACAAAGGAAATACATATATTTATGTATGTAGATAGACACATAGACATATATACGTAAAGTATATATGTGTGTGTCATAATCTATATATATAAATAAATAAATGAATAAATAAATAAATAAATAAATAAATATATATATATATATGTCATATTTTAACACCCCCCTCAAACACACGGGGAGATCACCGAGAGTTTGCTAAGGGGAAAGTAAAAACGAGGCGATGACAATGCTTTGGTGAAGAAGTTCGCCAATTGAAATTCGGTAGGAACATATGGAAGTTGAATGGTGCCCCGTAGGAACTCATCACGAACACAATGATAGTCCATCTCTATGTGCTTTGTTCGTTCATGGAAGGTGTGGTTGTTGGCAATGTAAATAGAACTCTTGTTGTCACAACACAACTTCGAAGGAGTTGAGAATGAGATGCCCATATCTTTAAGCAAGCTTCTTAACCATATAATCTCAGTGGTGGTGCTGGCCATCACACGATACTCCGCTTCTGTAGAAGAGAGTGATACTTTCTGTTGCTTCTTATACCTCCGTGAAATAAGTGATTCTCTAAGAAACACACAATAACCTATGGTAGAAATACGATCATCGGGGTTGCCCCCCCAATCAGAGTCAGTATAAGCAATTAAAGTAAAAGGTGAAGAGGAGGGTAAAAATAATCCTTTAGTTATCGTGTTTTTCAAATATCTGATAATCCTCATGACTGCGGCCATGTGAATAGTAAAAGGTGCAGTCTGAATTTGGCTTGCACTATGATTCACATGAAAAATATTGGGCCTGATGATAGATAAATATGTTAGTGACCCAATTAACTGACGATAAGGAGTGAGATCTGCTAAAGGAGTGCCATCACTGTCTCTCATCTTGGCGTTGATCACTTCTGAAGTCTCCACCTTCTTGTCATCTGTTAGCCCAGATCGAGTAATGATGTCGGAGGCAAGCTTCATTTGAGAGAGGACATACCCCTTGGGAGAGTATGCAACTTCAATTCCTAAAAATACCTTAGAAAACCAAGATCAAACATATCATTTTTTTTTTAAAACATTTTTAATAAATTCAATACCCTTTTTATCATTACTTGTGATGATCATGTCATCCACGTATAGTAACAAAATTGTTATGTATTTGTCAGATTTTTTAACAAACAAAGCAGTATCAGTATAACAAGAAGAAAAACCATTATCGAGAACTATTTTGCTAAAGAGATCATACCAAACTTTTGATGCTTGTTTAAGACCATAGAGAGCTTTGTTTAATTGTAGGATATTCCCTTGTCCAATTTAAAGATCTGGCGGAGGATCCATAAGGACTTCTTCATATAGAGTTCCATTTAAAAATATATTTTTAACATCAAGTTGATATATCAGCCATTGTTTAATAGAAGATAAGACAATTAAAGTTCGCACACTATTCATTTTAGCTACTGAGGCGAATGTTTCTTCGTAATTAATCCTATATTCTTGGGCATAGCCTTTTGCAACCAACCAAGCTTTGTATCTTTCTAGAGATCCATCGCATTTGGTTTTAACTTTATAAACCCATCTACACCCAATTGACTTTTTTTCAAAGGGTTGGCGAATAATGCTCCAAGTTTGGGCTTTGTTAAGAGCCTCTAATTCAATTTTCATGGCTTCATTCCAATGAGGATGATCCTTAGCTTCTTTAAATGAGGCAGACTCATGATAGGAGTGTATCAACATGAGACAAGTCCTATAGTTAGGTGAAAAGGATTCATAAGACACAAATTTTTGTGGTGGTCTACTATTACGAGAGGATCTTCTAAGTTGATTGTCTTCAACTGGTTCTTCTAAAGAGAAATCTTGGGAATATCTTTCAAGGGCAGATTGATGTTCATTTCCTAACCGCCGGGTATATACATTAATATCATTAAGGTTTTCATTTCGAGAACCATCATCATGTTGTGGCATATCATTATGATGCAAAATGCCATAATAAGAATTATCACAAATAATTGCATCTTGGGACCTCGTTCTAGGAGCTAAGTCAAATAAGAAGGAATAATCAATGTCTTCTTTAGATGTGTGAATATCAAAACCATTTTATTCTTCAAGAAAGTTTACATTTCTTGACATATAGAGTTTATTGTTTTGTATATTATAGCACCTATAACCTTTTTGATTTTCACCATAGCCAATGAACATGCATCAAGAGCTTTTGGTGATAATTTGTCTTGTCCTTGAACAAGCACAAAGCATTTACATCCAAAGATCCTTAGTCTATTAAAATCTGGAGTAATTTTGAATAATTTTTCAAATGGTGATACATTTTTTAAAGAAGAGGAGGGCATACGATTTATAAGATATGTTGCGGTAAGAAGAACTTCGGCTCAAAAATTCTTAGGAACATTTTTAGAGATAAGAAGTGTTCTTGTGGTTTCAATTAAATGTATGTTTTCTTTCCGCAAGACCATTCTCTTGTGGAGTCTTAGGACAAGATCGTTGATGTAGAATTTTATTTAATTTGAGGTAATTTTGAAATTCTTTAGACATGTACTCAACTCCCGAATCGGATCTAAGTATGGTTATAGTATTTTGAAATTGATTTTGAATGAGAACATGAAATTCTTTAAAATTAGTAAAGACATCGGATTTGTTTTTAATAATATATACCCATGTATATCTAGTAAAGTCATCAATAAAAACAACGTAGTAAGAGTATCCTCCTTTGGACATAACGGGTGCCGGCCCCCATACATCGGAATGCACAAGTTCGAAAGGTCTTTTTGACACAAAATTACTATGTGAATACGGAAGCGAATGAATTTTTCCAAAAATACAATCATTGCATGTAAATGTATTTGTATTAAAAAAATTTTCCAAGAAAGGAAAGAGATGCAACTTGGAGATATTAGGATGTCCAAGCCTCTTGTGCCAAGTCTCGATATCTTTAGATTGAACATGATTACAAAAAGATTTGGATGGCAAAGACAAAAAATTCATATAATAAAGATCCACTCTTCTATGGCCTTGCTCAATCCGCTTCCCGGACCGGAGATCCTACACATAGCAATGGGTAGGTGAAAAAGAGGCATTACATTTAAAATCAGTAATTTGAGAAACAGAAAAAGATTTAGGTTAAGTTTTGGAATAATTCGTATTTTGGGAACAAAAAATTCTTTGTTTTGATCATAAGTTTTCTCAAGGTTTCCAATACCTTCAACATTAAGGATATTCCATCGACGGTAAAAACGTATGATTTGAATTTATTGAGACCTGGTTTTGATAAAAGTGATGCATTTGAAGTCATATGAAAGGAGGCACCTGAGTCAAGAATCCAAGAGGTCATACCTGGAAAGGATGAGATGGCGGCACCAGAAGTGGATGGTGTATAGGATGATGGAGTGAAGTTCATCTCCATGAATTGTTGAAGAGTTTCGGTAAGATGAGCAATGAACTCCTTTATGTCTCCATCTTTCTTTGAATCTTCATTCGGAGGAATTTCCCCAACGGAAGCTACCTTCTTTTTGAACTTGGGGTAATCCGGACGAATATGGTCCAGTTCATTACAATTATGCCAAATAAATTTTCTTCCTCCACCACTATTATTTTTTAAAAAATGGGGTGGTTTGTATGGCCTTACATTGTTACCGGGTCTAGACACGACATGAATTCATCAACATCCTTTTTAAGGCCAAACGAGTCTCTTCTTGACATAAATCGGCCAAAATATCACTTAGAGGAATAGAAACCCTATGAAGGAGTGATCCTCTTAATTGCTCAAATTCGGGACGAAGCTCATGAATAAATTGGAAAAATCTTTCCTTTTCCATTTGATCTTGTCTCATGGCAATATCCCTACCTTGCCATTGTGGTTCGAGAAGGACATGTTCATCCCATAAAAAAGATAAGGTACTATAATAGTCCATAATAATCATATCACCTTGCTTGGTTTCTCTTACTTTTTCTTGTAAGAAGAAATGTCTAGCAAGATCTTTTTTAGTGTACATGCCTTTCATAAAGAACCAAGCTTCATTGGCTCTCTTGAACTTTGCAAGATTTGCACAAATTTTTAATTCAACATTATTTATGAACCATGCTAAAATTTTAGCATGCTCACTTTCCCAATCTTCCATTTTCGAAGAGAAGTCAAGAATGACTTTTTCTTTTTCTTCTTCATTTAATGCTTTTTCCTCATTGCCTTCAAACTTGCTTAACTTCAATTGTGGTTCCCAAACGGTTCCACACACATAACCCTAAAGTTTTTTACCTTTGAGGTTATTTTTCATAGCGGCCGCTCACATACGATAATTGGTCCCATTTAACTTAAATAAGAGGCCGATTTTGGCATCCTTGTTGGTCATTTATAGAAAAGAGTTTGAAAGCGAGAGAGGAGAGGTATTACTTGACAAGAGAGGATCCGATGAAGCTTTCACAACCAAGGCTCTGATACCATGTAATGAAGTGCCGAATAAGAGAAGCGATATATCTAAGAGGAAAAAAATATATTCCACTCAAGAAGGCTTCAAAGAAGCATGCATTACAATTGGGGAAACCCCTTTATTTATAGGCACAAGGAGAGGACCCTTGGAAGGGCTCCTAAGGGACGTTGGATCCCTTCCAACGGTCACATATGTGACTGTTGGAGGCTCCAACGTCCCTTAAGGGGGCTTTTCCAAGGTAAAATGAAAAATGAAAAAAAGGAAAATGTCCAAATGTACGTGGCGTGAAATAGTAAAATGACTATTTTACCCCTAATGGGTATTACAAAGGGAATACATATATTTATATATGTAGATAGACACATAGACATATATACGTAAAGTATATATGTGTATGTGTCATAATATATATATATATAAATGTATGTATGTATAGCATATTTTAACATACTCGTCTGTGTCTCCTTCCAAGTGCGCGCAGTGGCTAGACTTTGTTGCTCCCCTTCAGACCCGATGCCCAGCTCGACCTTTAGTTTGGTCTGCTTTTGTTTATTCCAGTTCCACTTGACTTCTAAGAACCACGAAGGGTACATAATCTCCAATGAGTGCGGATCTATCGAACACTGATTCCGAGAAGTTGAAGGTGGAAGGATGCATTTTGGTTGATGATCCAACTATGGGTGCATCTCTGTGTGGCCCTCTGTTGTCATATCGTCAACCACTATTAAATATAACTGTGCATCTCCCTGCCTGAGCACGGGTTATCTGACATGTCTCAGTCTCGACAGGAAGTGCTCGGAGTGTTGCGGCTAGAGTGATCCTTTTCCGCGCGTACTGGAACTCCATCCGCATCTCTTTGAAATTCCACTGTACGCTGCCTAATGACTAGAGGGACTGCATTCCCAATACCACATCTGCCCCCTTCATGGGCAGCACAAACAAGTTGAATGCAAAGTGATGGCCCTACATCTGTAACAACTGTGCTTGCTCTTGTCACGTCGAAAGGTGTCTGCAAAATGGTAACACACTTCACTTTATGGGGTGTCTTCACACAAATAAACTTGTTCAACCCCATTGTTCCCTTGCAACTTATATTGTAAAGTTGCGCTTAGAGTCTGTTTTGCTTTTGTTGAGTCTGATGTAAGCTGCTCGGTTCAAGTGAATCAATACCCCGAAGGGACAACCCGTATGCTTGAACTGAAATAGCCCTCGGGCAAAATTGTGAATGAATTAAATGCGTTGAGCTTTCTTTTGTTCACCCTTGTTGTGATTGCAATTCTTCTCCCTCTATTCTCTTTTACTCTCTTGCACTCTGATTACAAGCTTCCGCGACTGATAAGCAAGTTGACAAGTAGGCTTGCGGCGGTGAGGAAGGACCATCGCGCTGTGCTAGCCTATTAAAGGAATTAGGCCCGTGACAAGTGGTATCAGAGCCCGTTCTCGTGCTGAGGAAGGACTCCGGAGTCGGTGTCGACAAACACGCCGACAAGCTGCGATTTGTGAGCAAGACATCGTGGCGCCTTATCAAAACTTACGCAACACCAAAGGCAAGACAGTTGCCGAAACTGAGGAGATGGGTTCACCTCGGGGCCAAGAGGAGATGGCTGCAACTGTCAACAGGTTGGTGGAAGACGTGACTTTGCATGAGGAAGCAATTTCATGCGCAGTTGAATCATTCGGTGGACTGAATGATGTGGTGGCGAGCCTGCAAGAGCAGGTGAACTTACTAATGGGGCAAGTCACTTCGTTGACGACAACAGTGACCGACTTGCAGACTGAAGTAGGGGAGCTTTAGTTGAAAAACCGCACATTGCAGCGGTCAGTGACCCTAAATGGGGGAAATGATAAGAGGCCATCAATGATTGATGTGCCAAGACCAGCAAAGTTCAATGGTTCTCGAGACAGTAAGGCTATTGAGAATTTTTTGTTTCAAGTAGAGGACTACTTGGATATTCAAAATGTGACACTTGAAGATCTCAGGATAAAGGATGTAGCAACGTTACTGGATGGTGATGCTATCGCTGAGTGGAGGCGGAAGCGCAATGACATGGAGAGGGGTCAATGCGTGATAGACACCTTTGACTTTAAAATGGAGCTACGCAACTACTTCATGCCAAGGAATGTGCAAAGGCAGGCGTACCAGATGGTTCGTGAGCTTAAACATACTGGTTCGTTGCAAGACTATGTCAGAACATTCCAGATGCTCATGCTGGAGGTGCCTAACATGCCAGAAGACGACAAGCTCAACTGGTTTATTGTGAGACTTCAACCATGAGCACAGTCTGAAGTGGAGAGGAGCAACCTCTGTATTTTGGAAGATGCATATGTGGCGGCCGAGCGCTTAGTTGACACTCAACACAAGCCTTTTACCTCATCAGCCAAAGTCGGGAAGAAGCTTGACCACGGAGGCAAGAAGGACGAGCGACGCGACGACAAAGGTGAGGCATCGACACGCCATCAATCCGACAAGAAACAGAACTACCCAAAGTATAACAACAACAACAAGGGTACGGTTGTGACATGTTGGTTCTGTGGCGATAGGCATATCGCCAGGCAGTGCCCCAAGCGCCTCGTGAAGGACGACGGGCAAGCCAACGCAACGCAAGAAGAATGCAATGATACTGAATGCAGTGACACTGAGGCTATGCAACCGCGGATGTGAGCCATGCGGTCGATCAACGCAGCTAGAAGTTGCGCACTTGAGAACAGACAAGTTAGCAAAGAACTGATGTATCTCAAAGTTATTACGAATGAAAAGTCTACTTTAGCTATGGTAGACTCCGGGGCCACACACAACTTTGTCTTGCGAGAAGAGGCAGAGCGGTTGGGCTTGAAGCCCGGGCCAAAGCAGAGGACCATCAAAACGGTAAACTCTGAGGCCAAACCCATCCTTGGTGAAGCAAGAGATGTGGCTATCCAAGTGGGGAGTTGGGCTGGCAAAGCTAACTTCTCTGTGGTACCTCTGGACGATTTCAAGATGATTCTGGGTATAGAGTTTCTGCGGAGCCAGAATGTTATGATGCTGCCAAAGTTTAACACGTTGACGATTATGGGGCCAAACCTGTCCCCCACAGTGCAGTGCCTTACACAGAAAGACAAGTCTTCAGTGTTATCGGTGATGCAACTGAAAAAGGGTGTCAAGCATGGGGAACAAACATTCTTAGTTGCTGTGCGTGCAGAAGAAGGGAAGGTAGAAGCATCAATGCCACCGACCCTAGCCCCACTGTTGGAGGAGTTTCGGGAGGTGATGCCTCCGGAATTGCTAAGGCGTCTTCCACCAAGACGTGAGGTCGACCACAAGATTGAGTTGACCCCGGGAGCGAAGCCTCCCGCAATGGTTCCATACCGCATGGGACCAGCTGAGCTGAAGGAGCTGCGCAGGCAGCTAGACGAGATGTTGAACGCAGACATCGTTCGTCCATCAAAAGCCCCATTTGGCACTTCGGTCCTTTTTTAGATGAAACATGACAGCTCCAAACGGTTATGTGTGGATTACCGTGTTTTGAACAAAGTCACGATGAAGAACAAGTACCCATTGCCATTAATACCGGACTTGTTCGATCAGCTAGGCAGTGCCCACATGTTTTTCAAGTTAAATCTGCGATCGGGTTACTGGCAGGTGATGATTGCTGAAGGTGATGAGCCGAAGACAACTTGCGTCACCCGCTATGGTGCTTACGAATTCTTAGTAATGTCATTCGGGTTGATAAATGCTCCAACCACGTTCATGACTATAATGAACCAGATCTTCTACCCTTACTTAGACAAGTTTGTGGTAGTATACCTGGATGATATCTTGATCTGCAACAGCAACATGGAGGACCATGTCGGGCACTTGCAAACAGTGTTTCAGGTGCTGAAGGAGAATGACCTTTGTGTCAAATGAGAGAAGTGTCTCTTCGGGGAGGAGGAGATCAACTTCCTTGGCCACGTTATGGGGAGTGGTGTGCTGCCTATGGATGGACAAAAGATAAGGGCCATCCAGGAATGGGTTTCACCAAGCAAAGTGCCAGAATTGCGGTCATTCTTTGGTTTGGAAAACTACTATCGACGTTTCATCAAAGGCTATTCCCTCATTGCTGCGCCCCTCACCGATTTGTTAAAGAAAAATCGGGTATGGCTCTGGACAAGAGTGTGCCAAGATGCCTTCGATGGCTTGAAGAAAGCCTTAGTGAGTGAGTCAATGCTACGACTGCCCGATCATTCGAGACCCTTTGAAGTCCACACGGATGTCTCGGACTTTACCATTGGCAGAGTTATTATGCAAGATGGTCATTCGATCGCATATGAGAGTCGCAAGCTGAAGGATGCAGAGAGGCGTTACACAGTGCATGAACGTGAGATGATTGCCATTGTGTATTGCCTCAGGACCTGGCGACACTACCTCTTGGGTGCCGAGTTCGTCGTCAAGACAAACAATGTGGCCACGAGCTATTTTCAGACACAGAAGAAGTTGACGCCTAAACAAGCTCGGTGACAGATGTTTTTGACTGAGTTCGACTTTGCCTTGGAGTACAAGGTTGGAAAGACCAATGTTGTGGTGGATGCCCTAAGTCGTAGGGCTGAACTGACAGTTGCGCGCGCGGAGCCTTCTGAAGTGCATTTGGAGGGCGCATTGCTGAGCCACATCCGTGAAGGTACGCAGCAGGATCCGACTGCACAACACCTTGTTTCTCTGGCGCAGGCAGAAAAGACTCGGCGATTTTGGCTACAGGATGGCCTTCTCGTGACAAAAGGGGGACGCATCTTCGTGCCGCGGTGGGGAAGCCTTCGCCGAGAACTGCTTAAGGAGTGTCATGATATACTATGGGCCGACCATCCTAGTCAGGAGCGGACCTTAGCACTCCTTGAGCGCGGCTACTATTGACCGCAGATGAGGGACAACGTTGAGGGGTATGTGCGGACATGCCTCATCTGCCAGCAAGATAAGGGGACAAACCAGAAGGCTGTCAGTCTCCTTGGGCCTCAACGAATTCCAGAACATCCTTGGGATAGCATCTCCATGAACTTCATTGTTAGTTTGCCAAAGGTAGAGGGCCTCCGTTCTATTTTGGTTGTGGTGGATCGTTTCTCAAAGTATGCCACATTCATCCCAGCTTCTAAGGAGTGCCTTGCAGAGTTGTTCGTAAAGCATGTGGTGAAGCACTGTGGCATATCAAAGAGCATTGTGAGTGACCGCGATGCTCGCTTCACGGGCAAATTCTGGCGTGAAGTATTTCGGCTACTTGGCTCTGATTTGCTGCTTTCAACAAACTTCCATCCCCAGACAGATGGGCAAACAGAGCGCATCAACGGGATACTTGAACAATACCTTAGGCATTTTGTTAGTGTCAATCAGAAAAATTAGGTGAAGCTTCTTGACGCGGCACAATTTTGTTACAATCTGCAGAAAAGCGAGTCTTCATGCCACAACCCGTTTGAGATAGCCACGGGGCAGCAACCACTAACCCCGCACACTCTTGCCGTAAAAGAAAAGGGAAGGTCATCCTTCGCTTATCAGTTTGTTCACGACTGGCACGAGCAGAATGAGTTGGCGAATACATTCTTACACAAGGCGACAAGCATCGTCGACCCGCTGGGTTCCAAGTTGGGGACCAAGTGTTGGTGAAGTTATATCCAGGACGCACAAGCATCTTCCACGGGCGACACCGTGGACTGCTCAGAAAGTATGAGGGACTCTTCACCATCACAAAGAAGGTGGGCAAGCTGGCGTATAAGCTGGAGTTGCCCCCAGACTTCAAGGTGCACGCGGTGTTCCACGTATGCAACCTCAAGAAGTTCCATCCAGACGATGGAGATTCGGAACGCAGCGTGCCACAATGCGCTCCCATTATCCAGAGGGCCCCGACAGCACAACGGGCCGAGAAGCACCTCAGTAAGATCCTTCGTCACAAGGTCAACTACTTGGGCGAAGCGAAGAAATATCTAGTGCAGTGGGAAGAAACAACAGAACCAATGTAAGAGCCTGCATTCCGAATGAACAACCGCTACCTGGCTGAAGTCAGGGCTTACCATGAAACAGATGGCGTCAAGGATGACGCATGCGCTTAGAGTCTATTTTGCTTTTGTTGAATCTGATGTAAGCTGCCCGATTCAGGTAAATCAATACCCCGAAGGGGCAGCCCATATGCTTGAACTGTAATAGCCCTCAGGCAAAATTGTGAATGAATTAAATGCGTTGAGCTTTCTTTTGTTCACCCTCGTTGTGATTGCTTCTTGTGATTGCAATTCTTCTCCCTTTATTCTCTCTTGCTCTCTTGCACTTTGATTACAAGCTTCCGCGACTGGCAAGCAAGCTGACAAGTAGGCTTGCGGCGGTGAGGAAGGACCGTCGCGCCATGCTGGCCTATTGAAGGAATTAGGCCTGTGACACCCGTGTCTATCAACACAAATATGCTCAACTTCCAATCACACCCTGAACTCGCATAGTCTTGGGTACCTCTACTCTTGCAAGGGCATGATGGGAGATCTCTGCAGTCTCGTCAGCCTGAATCTATGTCTCTAGCTCAACCTCTGCACCCTCTTTCTCATTGTCTTTATTGTTTGAGTCACGTACATATAAATAAAGTAGCTTGCACTTGTTCTCTGGAAGCCACACCTCATCGCAAATATAGTAGAGGACCTTCTTTCGCCTCTCTGCCATTTGCTCGCGGGAGATCGTGCGAGTCTCCCATCGCTTCTTCTGCTTAGGCCTCGCGAAAGCCTTCTCTGACTCTGTTGTCGATGTGAGTCCTACCGACCTGTTTGGTCTATTTGTCCCGCGTGTCCTACCCTTTGTGCGACTGCTTTCCATCGTTGTGGTTGGTCGTGACCATCTACTCGCTATCCTCTGTAGCTTCTCCTTTGACAAACGAGCCAACTCAAATACCTGCTGGCGAATAACGGGTTGTCCTGCCTGCACCTCAATCTGAATATCTTATTTCAGGCCGACTATAAAATACCTATCAGTGCGGTTTACAACCAGCCTCTCGGGCTCCGCCTGATACTGTTACTACTGTCCCTATTTGCCTCAGCTTCGAGAGGGTCACGTCATGGTTCACGAAGGCGAACGGTCCAAAGCGCTTTGTCAATGCCCTCGAGAACATCCTCTAGTCTAGTGAACCGTGTGTCCTCTCAAACCATTGGTACCAGCATACTGCCTCCTTTTCCATGTGAATGGAGGCCACTTGCACTCTGTTCTCCTCTGGGGTTTGGGCCACTCGAAAGTATTGCTCTACATGAAACAACCATCTCATCAAGTCATTCCCCAAAAATTTTGAGAACTCTAACCTTGGGTGACGAGTCTGGTAAGGCCCATGGTCTTGATTATACCATGCCATCTCTGGTCTAGTTCTGTCTTGGTGCAGCGCCCTCTGCAGTTGTTCCATCTCTCGCAGGAACTATTGAGGCCTCTCGTCAATCTTGGCATTCAGCCTCTTTGCTTGTTCATTAGCCGTCACCAATCGTGTATCGATGGACGCCATCCTGCGGTTCGTATCTGCTATCAAATCTCTGAGGTATGCAAACCCGCCAAGGGTCTGCTCGATATGGGACAAGCACTCCTCCATGTCTGCCCTAAGCTCTGTGACCATTTCCTGTGCTCGCATCATGGTCATCTCAATATGCTCTCTCACTGGCGAAGGACCGAACTTGGCCACTTTGCTTTACTACGCTGACACTATCTGACCCACACCTGAAAAAATATGGCTAATCCCAAAACTACAAGGCCAATAACACCCACCACCACTGACAGCCCCTGCACGCGAGAAACTTTGGTGGGAATTCGCGTGAATTATTTTTGCCAAGTGCACTCCGATATACCCAAAATCTCCAACTCCTTGGACAGCGTGCCAACAACGTGACTTGTCTGGAATGACAAAAAATATATCTATCTATGCAACTAAGTTACTCGTACTAAAAACAAGAAAATCCAAGAGCGGGTGACACCTGGACTAGTTCGATCCTAGAGAGGCCGTGCTGAACGAATGAAAGTTCAAAGTTGATTGGCCGGAGGAGCGGGGTAAACGAGAGAGAGAGAGAGAGAGAGAGAGAGAGAGAGAGAGAGAGAGAGAGAGAGAGGTGATCGAATCGAGCAAACGAACGAACTAAAAGGAGAGAGAGAAGAAGAACGTGGTCTTCCTTCGGGCTGCACGTAGCTTCGACGATGGGGACAAGAAGAAGCCGACGAAAGCAATGATTAGAAGCAAGATGAAACAAGGAGGGAAAGAAGAATTGAGGGAGGAACCGACCAAGAGTGAAACGGGGGAAGAAAAGAAGAGACGGAGGGAGATAGAACTGCGTAAAATCCAAGAGAAAAAATCCCCCTATGGCTAGAAAAATACTATTTATATTGAAAACATTAGGTCGAAACTAAAATTTCTAAAAAGTCCAACTAGATTTCAAAAATTCTAAAAACTTCTCTTCTAAAAACACGTTTCATAAAAACTTCTAAACCAACTAGAATATTAAATAACAATTCCTAAACTAATTAAACTACAATTGAAAAAGTCCTAAACTAATCAAAACACTGAAAAATGCAGGAAAAATCTTGAACTATGATATTTTGCCTTTATTTTCGAATTTAAAGCAGTTTCTCAAAAACACTGATAAAAATGAGTTTTTAATGCAATTTTTCGATGGATCATGCATAGAATATTATATATAAGATGCAAAATATATGCATGATCAATATATATATATATATATATTACTTCAATCTTAACACTCCCTCTCAAACTTGAGATGATGCAAGAAGAATCATCCCAAGTTTGGAAAGGAAAAAACTAAAATACAAAGGGGCAAGACTCTTAGTAAACACATTTGCAATTTGATCCTTAGAGCTCATGTGTTCAATAGAAATGACTCCATCTTTATAAGCTCTCTTGGTAAAGTGCCATTTTTTCTCAATATGCTTAGTCCTTTCATGAAACTCTGGGTTCTTGGCGATACTAATGACACTCATATTAGCACAATACATGAACCCCTAATTCCCCCACCAGCCAATTTTTCTTAATATGCTTAGTCCTACCACAAATGTGGAACCCTTAATTCCCCTAACAACCATCTGATCCAAATAATCTCAGTTGTAACCTATGCCATAATTATATATTTTGCCTCAACTATGGATAAAACAACTCTTTGCTACTTTTTACTTTTACATGAAATTAAGGAGCTTCCAAGAAAAACACGAAGTCCAATAATAGAAAGACAATCTCGAGTAGACCATCCAAATCTACATCATAGAAGGCTCTAAGATCTGTGGAGGACAAAGAGAAGAATGTATCTAATGATCCGAGTACAACTGCAAGGTGTACTGACTTGGGAGAACTCATGAACTGCATAATTGATGTCTGGCCTGGATATAGTCAAGTATATCAAACTTTTAACTAGTTGTCTGTCTAATGAAATCAAGTTGGAAGCAAACCATAATGTGCATAAACTCAAGAACAAGTCCTTCAACGAACAATACAAATGCCAAAGGCAATACAAAAGCACTTAAGTGCATACAATGGCTATAAAGAGCCTAAATGTGCACAAGCACAATTCCACAAATGGACAATACACAAGTCAATCAATGACAAATACATGAGATCATAAGAGGCACCAAAGGGCATACACAAAAGAACATAGAAAACCTAAAAAAATAATAATCTTTATTGAGATAAAATGCTTAGTAAAACTTTACATCTAATGGGACAAGCGGTCCCTATTTATATACAAACAAGAGGGCCAAGGGGCCAAGGGGACCCATATAGCTGTTGAGAAAGGCTCTTTGGAGATTTTCAACAGCTATATTCACTAAAAGACAAAGCTGAATGTACAAAATTACCATTTTGGCCCTAATGGGCAGAGTCTACTACATGTACAAAATTGCCACAATACGCCTAAAGGGTTTTACCTATTACAAAGGGAAGAAAAACATTTTAAAATTATATAATATATACATATACACTCATATATATATATATATATATATATATATACATTTTAACAACCAGTACACAACTTGATCCTCTAACTCTACTTTATTCAAAGCCCTCAATTTTACATTTGCTTTCATAGGAGAACTAACCTTTTTAGAATCATCCGTTAGTATCACCTTTACAACAAGATCAGTTGCATACTTATGCCGAGACAAGTAAAGTCCTCTATTTGAGTATCCAACTTTCAAACCAAGAAAATATTTCGGATTTTCTAGGTCATTCATTTCAAAGATTTTAGCCAACCTCTTCTTGGTATCATCCACCTTCTACAAATCATCACATGTAATGATCATATCAACATATAAGAGCAATATACACTTTCCTCGAGAAGGAATTGCCACAAACAAATCATGATAGCTCTGCTCAAAACCAATAGATTTAATAACTAAACTAAACTTTTCAAACCAAGCTCAAGGTGCCTGTTTGAGTCCATATAAAGCTCTATTCAATCTGTAAACTCTATCCATAGTTGGCAAGGCCGGTGAGTGGAATCGGGAATCGCCCGAGTCGACCCGGATTGGACCCCAAATGGGTCACGATTCAGAACTGTCGATCCAACCCATTAAATAAATTTTTTTATCATGTATTTTATTATTTTAATGCATAATTCTTATATAAAGTCACTTGTTATGAAGAATCTAATATTGTTCAATGAAAAAAGTTAATAATCATGTATAATTATATGTTTTTGCAACTTATCTTTTGACATATTAGCTTGAAGTTTAGTTATTTCCATGTCTTATTCATGTGCTTATACTATAAAATATAGTCCTGACTTGTCTGAGTCAACCTGTTGACTCGGTGACCCAGTAGGAGTCCGATCCTAGCCTGAGTCACGAGTTTGCCAAATATGACTCTATCATTTGAATATGAGTACCCTTATGGCAACTTCATGATCCATATACACCTTATTCAAATCCCCATTTAAGAAAGCATTTTCACATCTATCTTTCACAAATTCCATTCTCACTGCAACAACCACAAACAAAGTTTTTATGGTGGTGATATGAGCCACAGCCGCAAAATTTTCAGCAAAATCGATCCTAAATTGCTGACTATAACCCTTTGCCACCAACCTTGCCTTGTATCTTTCAAATGGATCCATCTGCCTTTGTCTTAATCTTATAAACCCATTTACATCACACTACATTTTTTCCATATGGGAGTTTCAAAAGATCCCAAGTATGCATTTTCTCTAGAGCATTCAACTCCTCAACTATTGTTTGCTGCTACTCCTAAGAATGCATGATGCTTGGGAGAAATTCATAAGAAACAAAACAAAGAGAACAAAAATTTGAGAATTACGACGTATTGAGTAGTAAAGGTGTAGGATCTTGAACTGTGTGCTTAAAATTAGCTAGAAGGGAATCAAAATTGGTCTCTAGAATCTCAACTTCTTTCTGATCAATTTGATCTATAAAAGGTATACTCGGGACACCCTCTTGTCTTCTGTCATAGGTTTGGCCAAACCTATTATCAGGAGTTTGAGACTCGGGATGAATGTTAGTATTTCTATCAACACTTTCTTCTATTGAAAATGACACCAAAAATGAAAAATCAACCTCACTCCTCAATTTCTTCATCCATCTTGATCTTCGTCATCTTCATGAGCGTTGCACTCAATCACGTCTCCATCTCTCAGAACGCGAAAATGAATGTTGTTGTGGACTAGGCTAGCCATTGCTCCCGAGGAAGCGTGGCTCTGATACTAGATGTTCCGTGATGCCTAGATCGGGGCTGAACACGTAGTGAGCACTACGCGGCGGGTGAGAAAACACAACACACACAAGAGGGGTTGCACACAGGTAGGGTGTGCATGGTGTTGGTGCGCACAATGGGTGGCGCGTGAGGTGGGTGAGTGCACGGCAAGGGAGGTTGCATTCAGCCTCAACCTAGCATGGGGCGCGCATGAGATGGGAGGTGTAGGTGAGCGAGAGGGAGGAAGAAGAAAAAGGCTCCTTTGAGACAGAGCTACCTCCAAGCCAAAGGCTAATTCTCATTGATGTATATATATATATATATATAGGATGTCAATCCCATAGCATACCCCACTTGGGCCCAAAATCCATAATTGGACCCAAACCAACTCTCACTAGACCCGCTACCCATACTTCTGCATCGGCCCGTGTCGATGCGCATGTGTGTGTGCACATGCCCATGCTCACCCATAGAGAGCTTGTAGGTGGTCCAGCTTTAGTTATTTTTGGTGCCCTTGCTGGATCAGGGGCAATTTCAAACTATTGGTGGTCTAGAGATAAAAAATTGTGGCAAACACAGTATCAGACCTTGGGCTTTCTTTTGCAAAATGGTGATATCAAATTATCAAAAGTTAAGTCCTCCAAAAATAGAGAGAGAGTGTCTAAATTCGATAGAGTTCATCTACCCAACAGCCATGAAACTAAAGGCTGTTTTTTCTTAAAACACAATTGAAGATTGCCTCAAGAAAGGACAATTGATTCTAACAAATGAATTTTAAGAAACCTCTCTAATCAGTAAATGTTCCATATTTTTCAAAGTTTACACAATTATAGTAGGTCCAAATGAATTCGAACTTGTATTGATTGCCTAACTTTACCCTAGTTAATCACTAGTATGGTGAGATACAAAACTGTAAAGAAAATGATCTCAACAAAGTTTTGAAGGAAGAAGCCTCTACTGTCCTTAAACCTCTCTCAAGCAAAAATCTTGAGTCAAAATAGAACTTTTCAGAGAGGATGTTGAAGAAGAAACCGTTGAATATGTAAATGACAGAGTAGTTTGATTCATCTAGTTTAATGGAAGTGGATTATGAAATTAATACAGCTTTCCTAAATCATTCTAACATATATTTGGATGTTCTTCTGATGAGGCATCCATTGCCTTTCTTTTGGAAGAGGGTTTTCTTGACACAGCTTTGATGTTTGAGAATAAAAGCCAAAAAATTACTAAAGACAGATGCAACGTTGTCATGTTTATGCTTGTGCCCTCATTTAATTTCTTAATCTTGGTTAGTTTCTTCATCCCAACACCTCCCATTAAATGTGTTTAGGAAAATGTTCTAGATTTTTCAAAACTTAATTTGAGCTTTTTCTTTCAATATTAAAGATCCATTTCTTTGAAGAGGTGAAAAGCGTGTTTTCAAATAACTTTGGATATTAGCTCTTCTACCGTTTCATAGACCCGCATCTGGGGTAGTCTTGGGCCACAATTTAAAGTTTAGCTATTTGGAAGAGCCAATGAAAATAAAGTTAGTCAGATCGGGTACTGCCAGGTATTGCTTTTGTGAAGTTCATAGCATAGTTGGAGCAGAAATCCATGAAAGATCAAAATCAATTTCTAGTAGTGATAATTCAAGATTCATTATCCTTTTTAGGTTAAGCTGGAGAGACAAATATGCTAAAATTCCATCCAAGCTCAAGGAAGCCAAATCTAAAAGACTGGTATTATTTGGAATAATTTTTATTGCTCAGGTCCTCTTGGGGCATGAAGTGAGTTTCATTTGGATATGTTTTTTTTTTTGTTATTTGGCAAAAGATAAACCACTTTTGAACAAATATTTATAAAATTCCAATAGGATCTCTCACTCTATACCACATATGACCATTGAGATTTGTGACCCTTCTTTCTAAATAGTTATTTAAAAACAAAAAATCTATAAAAAAGTATTCTTTTATGAAATCATGCTCTCTTAATCATAAAAAAATCTATAAAAATTAAAAAACTTTAGTATTTAATTTCATAGTTTCAAAATTTATAAAAATTTGGAAATAAAAAAAAATTATCAAACAAACACCCCATTGAAAGGTTTTGTTATAGGTGGCATCTACTAAGAGAATGAGACATTTTAGACAAAGCTGCATGCTCTATATCTCATAAATGCATAGTTATTTATAAAATTTTCTTTCTAACATTAAGAAGATGAAGATTAAAGTTGCGCCTTTGAAGAAAATATAGAGTTGTCCAGCAATGCTGGACCTTCTTTGTTCCTTTTGTTCTATGTGTGTATGAAAGGTAGTTTGTATATAGTGCTGGGAAATGAGACAAGAAGCTCGGCGTTCGGCATGACTTGGAAATTAAGCTTGGCGAACCAAGCTACGATCCATCTTGTTTAGTTAAATGAGCCGAGCACAACGTTGTGAAAAGTGTTGAGGCATAGCGAGGCGCTCCACCAAAAACCGAGGCGAGGTGTAAGCCTCGAGGCGTAAAGCGTAAGCCTCAATTTTTTTTTGAAAACTTTAAAAAAATTATAAAAAAATATCTAAAAATACAAATAAATAAAGAAATGCTTGATTGATGAAATAACAACCAATAAGAAATAGAAAATCTCAAATAAGTACAAAAAAATATGAGATTAACATATAAAAGTAACTAAAAACTGATTATATAATTGGAAAATATATGAGATTAACCAAAAAACGTTAAAATATACTAAGAAACTTATTACATAACTGAAATAACTGGAAATATATGAGATTAACCTACAAAAAGTGTTATAAAAAATGCGCCAAGAGGCACAAAAGGCGCGCCTCGCCTTGAGGCGCGGCCTTCTGTGCCTCAAGGCACAAGCCTGACGCGCAAAAAAAAAATTTACAACAAGATGTCTAAGACATGATCAACGAGATTTTTGTAGGTTAATCTCATATATTTTTCAGCTATTTAAGTTATGTAATTAGTTTCTTAATATATTTTAACTTTTGTTGGTTAATCTCATATATATTTTCAGTTATGTAATCAGTTTTTTAGTTACTTTTATATGTTAATCTCATATTTTTAAGAATAATCTCATATTTTAATTTTTGTAGGTTAATCTCATATATTTTCCAGTTATTTCAATTATGTAATCAGTTTCGTAGTATATTTTAACTTTTGTTGGTTAATCTCATATATTTTCTAGTTATGTAATCAGTTTTTAGTTACTTTTATATGTTAATCTCATATTTTTTAGAATAATCTCATATATTTTAACTTTTGTAGGTTAATCTCATATATTTTCCAGTTATTTCAGTTATGTAATCAGCTTTTTAGTTACTTTTATATGTTAATCTCATAAGTTTTAGAATAATCTCATATATTTTAACTTTTATTGGTTAATCTCATATATTTTCCAGTTATGTAATCAGTTTTTTAATATATTTTATCTTTTGTTGGTTAATCTCATATATTTTCCAGTTATGTAGTCATTTTTTAGTTACTTTTATATGTTAATCTCAATTTTTTTAGAATAATCTCATAGATTTTAACTTTTGTAGGTTAATCTCATATATTTTCCAGTTATTTCAGTTATGTAATCAGTTTCTTAGTATATTTTAACTTTTGTTGGTTAATCTCATATATTTTCCAGTTATGTAATCAGTTTTTTAGTTACCTTTATATGTTAATCTCATATTTTTTAGAATAATCTCATATATTTTAACTTTTGTATGTTAATCTCATATATTTTCCAGTTATTTCAGTTATGTAATCAGTTTCTTAGTATATTTTAAATTTTTTTGGTTAATCTCATATATTTTCCAGTTATGTAATCAGTTTTTAGTTACTTTTATATGTTAATCTCATATGTTTTAGTACTTATTTGATATTTTCTATTTCTTATTGGTTGTTATTTCATCAATAAAGCATTTCTTTATTTATTTATAATTTTAGATATTTTTTATATTTTTTTTAAAGTTTTCAAAAAAATATTTGAGGCTTACGCTTTACGCCTCGAGGCTTACTCTTCGCCTCGGTTTTTGGTGGAGCGCCTCGCTACGCCTCAACGCTTTTCACAACACTGCCTACAAAAGTTAAAATATATGAGATTATTCTAAAAAATATGGGATTAACATATAAAAGTAACTAAAAAACTGATTACATAACTAGAAAATATATGAGATTAACCAATAAAAGAAAAATATACTAAGAAACCGTTTACATAACTGGAAAATATATGCGATTAACCAACAAAAGTTAAAATATATGAGATTATTCTAAAACATATGAGATTAACATATAAAAGTAACTAAAAAACTGATTGCATAACTGGAAAATATATGAGATTAACCAACAAAAGTTAAAATATACTAAGAAACTGATTACATAACTGAAATAACTGGAAAATATATGAGATTAACCTACAAAAGTTAAAATATATGAGATTATTCTAAAAAATATGAGATTAACATATAAAAGTAACTAAAAACTGATTACATAACTGGAAAATATATGAGATTAACCAACAAAAGTTAAAATATACTAAGAAACTGATTACATAACTGAAATAACTGAAAAATATATGAGATTAACCTACAAAAGTTAAAATATATGAGATTATTCTAAAAAATATGAGATTAACATATAAAAGTAACTAAAAAACTGATTACATAACTGAAAAATATATGAGATTAACCAATAAAAGTTAAAATATATTAAAAAACTAATTACATAACTTAAATAGCTGAAAAATATACCAGATTAACCAACAAAAGTTAAAATATAGTAGTATACTAAGAAACTTATTACATAACTGAAATAACTGGAAAATATATGAGATTAACCTACAAAAATGTTTTTGATTATGTCTCAGAAGTCTTGTTGTAATTTTTTTTTTGCGCCTCAGGCTTGCGCCTTGAGGCACAGAGAGACGCGCCTCAAGGCGAGGCACGCCTTTTGTGCCTCAAGGCGTGTTTTTGATAACACTGGCCGAGCACGAACATGGCAAGCTTGGCTTGACTTGGCTTGTATAGTCTTGCTTTACATATTATATATTTATTGTTATATATTTTATACATTTATTATTTATATATTATATACATAAAATACATATTATATATGTATTATACATATTATATGTACTTATATGTATATATATATTATAAAACTTTAAAAGATGTTTAGAAACAAATTTTTTTGGAATACAAGACAGCTCATGATTGGTTTGTAAAGCTCAACTTGTAACTAACTCGGGCTCAGCTCTTAACAAGTTCACAAGTTGTCAGTCACGAGCTGTTTTTGCAACCATTTTTATCTTGTAAGAATATTGCTTTCGGGCCATGAGTTTCTTGTTGATTGTTGGGCTTGAAGGTTGTTATTTAATTTTTGATGGTTGATAGTTGATACTTTCTAGATACAATTATTTGGAATTAAAAAAAAGATTTTATGTTTTTTTTGCATATAAAATTGTGTAATTAGTTTGCTTTTATTTGTTTTTTTTTGTTTTTTTGAGATTTTCTAAAAGGTTATTTGATTTTTGTATTTTCTTTGATATTTTGTTGATAAAAACTCGAGAAAAATAAAAAAGTTTGAAAATCTCATGAGAAATTCACAACCGAGATGGTCATTTTAAACTTCACTATGGTCATAACCATATCTTCATGACATAGACATTAATAGAGTTCTTGAACAAATTGTTACATAGATATTAAAACATGCTTAGGGATAAAAATACTTTCTTGGAAACTTCATATGATTATATGTTAACAAATGAGTATATGATTACTTATTTCATATTTTGAAAAAGTTTTTAATGAAAACTTAGAAATCCTTCTATTCAAAGTTACATCTTAGGGCATGTTTTGAAGCAAGAAAAATTCTCACAGGAAAAGAAAGTTTTTCTTATGAGAAGTTTTGATATGCTAACTTTTCTAAATGAAAAATTTTCACTTGTTTGTAGCATGAGAAAAACGGAATGGAAAATGTGAGAAAAATGAGAGAGAGAGAGAGAGCTAGAAATGGTGGTGGTTAGGAGGAAGATGAAGATGGAGGAAGCTCTTCTTGTGGCAGCCCATTGGATGAGATGTGTTGTCGGTGAATGGTTGCCCTAATCAAAAAAGAATTTTTGATAGAAAAAATTCCTCCACCCCCAGATGGAGGAATTTTTCCTATAAAAAATCACACTTTTTAGAAAAATTTTCCTTTCAAATATTCTCTCATTTGGAATGGTTGGAAAAGTTGTCATTTTTTCTTTCCTACTTGCATTTTCTTACCATTTTCTTGCTTCCAAACGTGCCCTTAAGGAGAGATTCAAAGGCTTTTACTAGCTGGCCAGGAGCAAGGGCAGCTCACTAGCTGATTATTATTACGCGACCGTATTGTATGGTAATTTGATATGTTTTCTGAAATGCCATATAATTTTCAATATTTTCTCCATTTCTAAAATTGCAAATAACCAGCCTTGGAATGTCCTTTTTACCCTTCGTGTGCGCGAAACTCACAAAGTTCACACGAAATATCACTCTGTTCGTCGGGTGTTGCAAACTCCCACTTAAAATGAGGTTCACACATTTTTTTTGTGGACTTCACGAAGTTCACGTAATAATATTTGTGAACATCCTGTCAAACTCGAACAAAATGAGGAAGTTCACATATATTTTATGCGGACTTCCTTAAGTCCGCATATATTTTATACGGATGGAAAATAAGGAAGTCCGTATATATTTTATGTGGACTTTCTCAAGTCCGCATATATTTTATGTGGATTTCCCTGTCCTTGTCTATGTTGTTCGTTGTTCGCATGTTTAGGAGGAACAATCTATCTTCCAGATATCGTTTCTCCCCGACTGCTCATCAGATTAAGTTGATCTTGGTGGTAGTGGAAAGCTAACATTCTGATCTGTCTCTTTCATTTTTTTGTTTTTCTGGATTTCCGGTGCAAGTGACTGGAAAATAACATAGAACAGACAAAAAGGCGTAGCCACTCTTGTTATCTCCTGTTTTAGGAACGTTGTCGGGGATGTATCTCAACCAACGTTTAAAAACTCGCCGAGTCAACTCGTTGACTCGGCTGACTCGGCTCGGCTCGGCCCTCCAGCAGGTCAACCCGGTAAGGCATACTCGGGTGGCCAAGACTCTGGCATGACTCGGCCGAGTCACGAGTCACGTAGAACTCGGGCGAGGTCTGTCGTTTTCGGATTTACAAAACTCGCTGGAGGACACGCGCGACTCGGGACGAGTCATGGGTCAAAAATAATCGGACAACTCGGACGGTTTGTGTTAATGGCATTTTCGCAATATTATTTCTTTTACCCTTTAAATTGTTAACGAAAAGTCGAAAACCCTTTAGGTTTTCACTGTTCATTGTGTTTAACCCTCGACTGAAGAGAGGAAAAGCCGAGAAGGTGCGGCTGCAGCTCCAGCCATCCGGCGAGAAAAGCGACGCCGGAAAGGAGTTTCCGGCGTGAACAGTGACGCCAATGTGAACAGTGACGCCGGCGTGAACAGTGTTTATTTTTTTTCGTTTTGTATTTGCATCGCGAACATTAACTCCGGCGTGAACAATGACGCCAAGTCGCCGACGAAGGCACATTGACGGTGAATATAAGGCATCGTCGCAGCTCCGACGTGTCTTCTCCAGCAAAAATAGTGCATCAACGACATTTTTCGACGCCACCAGGTATGTTTTTTCAAATTTTCCCCTTTTGTGTTTCTTTCTGCCGCTGCGATAATTTCCGGCAAGATTTTTCGGCGAGTTTTATAAAGGATTCAAGGTGGTCCTTCGGCTGCTGCGACCTCGCCTGTGAGGCGTACGTCTCACAGGCGAGGCGTACGCCTCAGTATTTGAAGCGTACGCCTCATAGGCGAGGCGTACGCCTCAGTACTTGAAGCGTACGCCTCACAGGTACTGAGGCGCACACTATCGATACTGTCTCAAAGCATGCTAATTTATCATGCCTTTTGCTTTTGATTCGATGAAATTTATCTTTCTTCCTTCCAATAACTTGATCGTGCTAGTGTTAATAGTAAAAAAAATTAATAACTTGCTTATGCTGATGAGCATATACAGTGTTTAGTTTGTGTGCATTATATAGTGTACCATGTATAGTTTTAGTTTTATACTTGTATGACACTGTTTTTAACTTTCCTTGGTGGGTTTGTGCATAATCTACTAACCGTACGCATGTTTTTAACTTTTCAAATTTAAAAGTTTTAGATTTATCAAATCATCAAAGAAATGTCAGAAGAAGGATCTTCAAGGACTCCAATAGCATTCACTAAAGGAAAGGACCCTGTGTGGGATTTTGGTTTACCACTTGATAAGAAAAAGAAGAGGGTACAATGTACTTGGTGTACAAAACAAATGAGTGGTGACATTAATAGACTTAAGTATCATCTTGCTGGTATTAAAAGAGAGGTGGAACCATGTGACAAAGTCGAAGAATCTGTAAGAAAAAAAATTTGTAAGAATTTGGAGTCATTTAAGGAACACAAATTATATAAGAGAAATATTGTAAATGAGATTGGTTCCTTTATTGAAGTAAATGATAATGATATGGACTTGTTAGATGAAAGTGATGAGTCTTCTGAGAAAATATATATAAAGGGAAAAAAATTGATGAATGATGCCCCAAAGCATAATCTTGATGCTTTTGTTCAAGTGAAGGCAGGGTCTCCATCAATGAAACAACTTGGAATAAAAGCAGCTTTGGATAAAAAAGCTAGAGATAGGTTATGTTAAGCTATTGCGAGATTTTTTTATCATTCAGCCATTCCTTTCAACGCAGCCAATTCTCCTTACTTTACAAAGATGATTGAAGTTTATTCCTCAGTAGGAATGGGATTGAAGCCGTCTTCTTCATCTGAGATTTCTGGAAGATTGTTACAAGAAGAAATTAAAAAAATTGATGATTATTTCAAAGAATACAAAGGAGCCTTGGGCTGAAATGGGTTGTTCTATTATGGCTGATGGTTGGAAAGATGAAACACAAAGGACATTGATAAATTTTTTGGTTCATTGTCCAAGGGGCATTTACTTCTTGAAATCAGTTGATGCAACAAGTATCGTGAAGAATCGAGAAAATTTATTAAAATTATTTGATGAAGTGGTGGAAACAATAGGTGCAGAGAATGTTGTTCAGGTATATTATTCTGTTCTTTTGTAATTTTCTATTAAACATTGATATTTATAATTTGTCTACTATGTTAATAATGTTTTGAAATTAAAAAATGACAGATAATCATAGATAATGCAGCCAACTATCAAGCAGCTGGAAAGATGTTGGAGGATAGGAGGAAAACCATATTTTGGACTTCTTGTGCAGCTCATTGCATAGATCTTCTGCTTGAAGATTTTTCTAAGATAAAAAGCATAGCTGGATGTGTGGAAAAAGGAAAAAGGACCACGAAGTTCATCTACAATCATACTTTTGTTTTGAACCTAATGAGGACTCAATTTTCTAATAAGAAAGAAATTCTAAGACCGGTTACTACAAGATTTGCCACTAATTTTATCATGCTTCAATCTTTGCTAGAACATCGAAGTGGTCTTAGAAAAATGATGGCATCAGATGAATGGAACAATTCAAAATATTCATCATTTGCTGAGGGGAAAGAGATGGAGGATATTATATTGAATAGTAATTTTTGGAGAGTCGTAGAATCAACTGTTAAAACTATAAAACCTCTGGTCAAAGTTTTGAGAATGGTCGATGGAGAAGAAAATCCTACAATGGGTTATCTTTATGAAGCTATGGATAGAGCCAAAGAGGCTATAAAAGAAATTCATGACAATGACGAGAAAAAGTATAAACCTTATTGAAAAATAATTGACAATCGTTGGGAAAATCAACTTCATCACCCTCTTCATGCAGCAACATACTATCTCAATCTCAAATACCACTATAGTCCACAATTTTCTAAGGTATGTATTTGTTTATATCTTTTTATTAATTATTTTAAATTTTTAATATGAACTTTCTTTTATCAATTACCAATTTAATGTATTTGACTATTTGCACTATTTCATGTAATTCACAAAGCATCCTGAAGTAAGGCGTGGTTTAATTCAATGTATTGAGAAGTTGGAGCCAAATATTTCAGCTAGAGTAAGAGCGTGCAAGCAACTTGAGTTATTTGAAGACGCAAGTGCAGATTTTGGTACTTTTATAGCTGTTATGACTAGAGATGAGCATAAGCCAGGTGATTTATCTTTAACATTATTGTTGTGTTGTGCAAAAGAATATTTCTTTAATCAACTTTTCATTTTTGTGTTTTGGCTTTATGCAGCAATGTGGTGGAAAATGCATGGAATATGTGCCCCCGATCTTCAAAACATTGTTATTCGTATACTTAGTCAAACATGTTCTTCATCTGGATGTGAACGAAATTGGAGTACCTTTGATCAAATTCACACTAAGAGAAGAAATAGATTAGCTCAAAAGAAACTTAATGACTTAGTGTTTGTCCATTATAATTTACGTCTGAGAGAAAAGCAATTAAAGAGAACACGTCTTGACCCAATTTCTTTGGACAATATATATTTGCAAACACCAATGGATGAATGGGTCATGCAAGAAGGAGTTTTAGATGGAGATGAGGTAAAACCGTAAAAGTTTGTTTAATATTTTAACTTGATTAAAAAAATTTTAATTTAGTTTTTTGTCTTTCTCTATTGCATGTTAACTCAAATGTGTCATATTTTATTGAATGAAGGATTTCTTAAGAGACTTGGGGATGAAAGTTGAAAACATTGAAGAAGCTAATCTTATTGATGACGAAGGTGGTGATGGAGTTGAAGATGAAGATGCAAGGGAAAATCCAACCACTAGTACTCCAATTCAACCATTAATTTCTACTTCCAACTCAAGAATTGATTCAAATAAAGTTCCAAATAATAGCACTTTGCCTCTATTTGAGATTTGAGTCATTGACTCTTGACTTGAGAATTGAGATATCATATTTTGTAAAAGTGGATGAATTTTGGATGTTTGAAATTTGATTTTGTCATTGTGTTATGATCATTAACTTTATATTTATGAACTTTGTAACTTAACTTTACTTTAGGGCTTATTTCTATTGAAATATTGAATTATTGTTTTGCTTGGTTGTTCGATTTCTTGCTATTAGATGAGTAATTATAAGTTAGATATAGTTTTACTTGATGTTATTTTACTTATTAATCAATTACACTAGTAATTAAGTCATTCTACAAACTTTTATATGTTTAAATGATAATTTATATATTGTTTTTCTTTTAAAATCAAAAGTTAACAAAACCCGGTCCGAGTCACCGAGTTGACCCGCCGAGTCACGAGTCAATAAAGAACGAGTCGAGTTCCGAGTCACGGGTTTTAAAACCTTGATCTCAACGCTTGTTCATTGTTTTTCAGCGAATCTAGTGTCGTTGAAAATGTATTTTTGTCTAGTTTCTTTGTTCTTTTTTGTGTTTTTTTGAAATCTTTCATTTTTTGGGTGGAAACATCCTCTGAAAGATAGGTTATTTGGTTGTTCCAGTCTGCAGAACATGTTTCTATTCCAGTTTTGGAACTCAGAAACAGGAACCCCAGAGGGGTTATCGGTTCTGACTCAAAACATGAAAGTTATAAGCCTTTGTCTCCGCTGTTAACGACTGTAAAAACACAAGTTTTGGACGTCGGATCAGAGAGATACAGATCCGAGAACAGAAACTGTTCTACAAAAAACAATTTACATATTTGGGAGGAAGTTCTCATGTGCGAAGGGTAAAAAGGTGTTTTTAAATCCAGATATTTGCGATTTTGGACATGGGAAGAATAAAAAACTGTAGGGCATTTCGGGAAACGTGTCAAATTACCCGTGCAGTAACAGGGATATAATTTTTAAAGGATCACATGAAGATATCCATGGTTGGCTTTCTCTGAAAAGCAGTACAAAGCATGGGGCTGGTAGACTCAAATGATGCCATTAGTTGAAATTGCACAAGAGAGGCACACTTCACCTTGAAGTCTTGCTATTACTCACTTTTGAAATTACTTAATGCCCTTTTCCTAAAAGGACTATTTGGGACCCTCACTCAAAGTCAATTGCAGTCCTTTTTACTTCGTTCATTTCCTTTTATAAGATCCCTGCGCAGCAAAACCTAAAGTGCCGAGGCTTTCACTTAGCTAGCTACTGTTATATGTATTGAAATGTAGACGGATTGATAGGGCATCTATTTTGGAATTGCAGTTTGTTCTCCGTGACATGCTGGCCTGGCTTTAGTGGAACCCCAGCAACTTGAGAGCTGAATCACTGAGATATGTACTACTGGTTATGAAAGGGAAGAGGATTTGGCAATGATGGCTATTAAAATAGCTTGGTGGAAGGTTTCAAGTGAATAACAATCACATTTTCAAGAGTATTAAAGAGAACATTACTATCATCCACTTTAAAATCAAAATATAGGCCTTTCTTTTTGCAAAATAGAGATGGCCAGATCGTGATACCAAGTGGCTTGGCATGCAGAGATTGGGGATGCTGCTAATTTATGTTTTTACTTATTTTGACATTTTCTCTTTTCTGTACGAGTATTGATATTTTCTGTTTCTTTGCATCTGATTTTGGTGACATCCTATCTCCTTTTTAATTGAAAGAAGCCCTTCTTTCCCCTCAAAGTAATTTGAATAGATTCATAGCTGATTGGCTGTGGAGTTTATTAATTTTGCCGGACTGGTCAAAGTTACACTATCCTAACTCAGGTCTCTGGTTCCCATTGAACTGGGGCTATTCCCCAGCTTGACTATAAAAAAAAAAGAAATAAAAAAAAGAGCTGGTTGGTGGTTGGCTGGCGGTTTGTCTATCAACTCCTATGATTTCCTTTTTGTTTGGAAACATCATATGAAGCATCCTCTGTTTGGTGATCTAAAGTGGCTTTTCTTGTACAGAGGAGGTTTCTTTTCTTTATGTTCATGTTCTAATTAGTTTTTTTTGTGCAGGGGTGTTTCTTTTCTTTGTGTTGCTGGGAGTGATAGGGTTGATAGTGCATTGTTCTTCTATTAGCAATCATAATCCATGTGTGGCTGGCTGCCGCAACTGCTGCTATGGTTGGGGCATTCTTGACTGTTTCCCGGCTTCTGTAGAAGCTTGTGGCATTCTACTTGTTGTTATGGTTATCATGTTTGCTATACTTGGGATTGCATATGGTCTTCTTGCTGCCACATTGGCGATCCAGAGAACCTGGCAGAGGCACTACCACATCCTTACAAAGAGGGAGCTCACAAAGGCATGCTTTCTTTACCCCTCTGATTCAATAACTAATGCTGTTACTATTATTATTAATACTGATGTAGGTGGATGAAGCCATACCATAACTATCATGTCGTCTTGTCTTGCGGCTGCAATCATCATCATCGCCACCAAACCCATAACCAGTGCAACCATGGATCTCTCAAGATAGGCCTTTCATTTGGTTAACAGACATCCAACTTATAGCTGTACTTCCATTGCAGGAATATGTTGTTGAGGATCTCCATGGGTGTTACTCACCACCTAAGCTGGATCCCGTGCATGAGCAACATCTGAAATCACTCAAGCTTCTTTAGTAATGTTTCATCATTTACAGAAATATATAGCAAATACATTTTTGTCTCATATGTATGTATTTATGTTCCTTGGTGTTAATGGAGCTTATAATCTTGTATGTTACACCTTTTGTATCAATAATCCTGAAAAATCACCATCAGATACTTAGAGAAAATGAAAATTGGAAATTATTGCAAGTTGTAACCGTTTGTAAATTGTAAGCAATAGGAGCTTGAAAGATGTTTCTGTTACAATCACACTAAATCTGATACGCTGTGGTTGGACCTGTTTTTTAGGTATGGATCTGGCACTAATCCTGATGAATCCTTCACCAATCATATGTAAAATACTCCAATCATTGCTGTTAAAACTCTCTAGTTTCAATATAGATCCTCTCATTAATTAGGTTAGAAAGATTTAAAGGGTTTGCGCTACTTGGTACTAGATATCTGAAGTGTGTTTAAGGTGAAGGATGGAGAGATTGTTTAAGCATAAAATGACCTTACTGTACAGGTAATTTGACCTGATTATCTGAAACCCTATAATTTTCAATAGTCTTCTGATGTTCAAAATTGTAAATATTCAACATTGTTGTAACTACGAATTTAGGCATTTTTGAGATAAATTTGTACCGTTGACTATGTCCAACACCCAGTTAAATCCAGAAACGTAGGTTTTTAATGTGAATTTAGACCTCACGAACTCAGATAACTTAAGTTTAACAATTACAAAGTTACATTCAATACATGACACTTATTATAAAATTATAGTCAAAGTTTAACTTAATCCATTCAATTACAAATGTAAGTTTAACTTGATCTATTACAAAGGTACATAATTGTCTACAATTGAGCTAGCTGGATAAACTCTTATGACACCTCTATAACCGATGTCTCCACCTTTTCATTGTCTTTCGCATCTTTGGAAGCCCTTTCATTCATGTGCTTGTTGAACTTGATCATATGATTCTTTATATCTATGATATTTTACTAAAAAAAAACTTTTATTAGCAAATAACTAACTACAACAGACATCTCAAACTAGTGAACAACTGACATATAAACACATACTTTTGTGAAGTTTAATCTCTAGTTTCTGCCCAAATACTTCATATACTGTATGACAAATATACCACAATCATACTTGTAAAATGAAAAATACCAAGTAAAAACATGTACATGTGTAAAATGAGTTAACAAACAAATGCAAAGTAATTACTTGTTCTCTTGTTGAGGAATATCCTCAATTTTTTGTGCCATCTAATCTTTATAACATTCGAATCCAAATTGTGCAAAAAAAAACCCTGCAATACATATGCACGAAAAAGAGATAACAAACATACACAAAAAATGAGAGCGAGTATGTTATTGAGTAAGTTATGTTATCGTAGTGTTTGTTTGAAGTTTTTACTAAATATGTATTCAACATGAAATTGTACAACCTGAAGTCCTTTTCCTTCATGTCTATTTCTCAAAGAACCTAGTGCTCGTTGCCTTAGTTGAAAGAAATTAAGAGTTGCAACATAAATTTAGTGTAACATCATTGTGTATATAAAAATTTATTTGTAAGTATGCAAAGTTGTGTAAAAACATACCTTCTCAGCATTAAGAAAATGATATGGCAAATCGTTGCTCTCCAAGCAGTCAGTTGCTACACCTCGTTGTCCTTTAATTGCGACCATTTGTTGTGAACAAACAAGGTTTACTAGTTAGTTTTTATTAATCATTAGTAAAACAATATAAACATCGCTTTTCAAACTCATAGAGAAATACATGATAAGGTAAAGGGTCTTCAGCAAGTTGTCTCTTTTTCTGTTCTTATTGTAAGCCACTTGGAGTCTTTTTACGAAATTCGCTAGATGCTACATAGTAAATGTAACACCTCAAGATTTTAACCCAAAAATTTTGAGTAATTTTTTTTTCTTCAGCGGAAACATTTTTCAACATCTTGAATCAAAAACCTTGGGCGAGTTATGGTCGGTCAATCACACTAGTACTGGATTTTAATAAAAGAATAATCATCTCCTTATAAACTTTCATTGTAGTATATAGAAGTTCACAAAAATAAAATAACAGTAGTTCCAAAATCTAGTCTTCAGAAAAGGGAAATGGAATGACTTTCAGACTCCACCACAACTCTCCGTCATCGACCTGGTGATTCATTCAGTTCCTATAATTGTATAGAGGATCAAAACAACACCCCAGTAGGAATATAATGACAAAGTACATGTATACAAAATTTAGCATGCAGGAAACATCATTTTTAAAGACATTGATAATTCACCAAACCACTGAAAACACTTTAATACATATGCATGACTTAACAATGCAATAGAGTATACATCTATGACATGAGTGACTTAAGATTTTGTTATTTAGATGATCTTTCTTAAATGATGCATGCAATGCTTTTGTCAGGATACACATTATACTTTTGTTACTCTTGTTAACAATCTTTGTGAGTATGACATAAACAATATTTGAATTGGAGACATGACCAAGGGGTACATTCAAACAATTTGTTTCTTATTACTTTGGTCGTGCACATCCTTTTCGGCCTTGGGTGAGGGACAAAACTTACTAAGAGAGAAACCCCAACACCCTCAACATGGTATATCAGTCTTTTTTTCAGCTGAAGCCTTATTCACTACCACCCCGCGGCACCGGTGGTAGCTATCTCCTATCTCCATGGATGGAGAAGCAACCCTCCGTGCTTTACAATACCTCACGGAGCCAATCGTACCACTTACTCTCTCATTGTAAGCAACATGAGAACTACCATTCACATTCTTAATTAGTTAATTCTCATGACATACATAAACATAACTTCCAAACTTATAATGGCCTTTATCGGGCACAAGTATGCATGATTTTTTTTTTTTAACTTATCATACAGTTGAGTCAATTTTGACATTTCGCCAAAGTGTCTCAAAATAATGCATATACTTTCTTTGCTCTTATCAATTAACACCATCCAGTTGGTTGTCAAACAATATGCATCACACGAATAAATATCTTTTCTTAATTGAATAAGCACACTCTTTCATAAAGCAAAGTATTTGTTTCACATTCTTCAAATCACATTTATGATATATCAAAAAAAATCATCAAAGTTATTGTAAAGGTGCACAATCTATGTATGAAGCTAACATAACCCTTAGTCTTTTACTTAATAAAAATATGCGGTTTCAAAATCACTTAGGGAAACAAATGTGTTCATTAAAACTTACATCATAAACAAAAGTCCATTTTATAAACAAGGACCATTTTCTAAGCTAATAGACTTAAAACACATAAGCAAGACTAATGTTGCCATTTTTTCATTAGAACTTATAACATATTCAAAACATAAATTAAGCCTTGATTAGTTTTTAAACCGAATTGTCTTACTTGATTAACACGTCACGTAGGTTCTAAATTACCGAATTTTGTCACAACATTTATCATAAACATATACTTAAATTGCAGATTTTAAATCTTGACTGAGGTATCAATTTTTTTCTCAAGAAACCATATTTTAATCATCGGTCACTATGTACTTCATGAAACTTATATATCATTAAATATATATATATATAATACATTGACTTAAATCGCTGATTGCAATTAAATCTTAGAATCCAAATTAGAGTTTACAAGAACTTAGACTTTTGGCCACCCGTCACGAATTGCATCATAAGTGGCAATTTTTTTCCTGTTTCTTTATAAGCCCGTTTCAGAAACTGATTATGTTAAAACTGGTCGTTTGTTACACATTTTCTGTGTGACCAAACCAACACACCGGCTGGACTGTTTAAAAAAAAAATGCAGTTCTTACAAAATATATATTGCTAATCCAAATACCGAAAAGAAAATTGTCTTGCACTCTCAATGAAAAACAAATGAAGAAAATCATGTTTCTTATGATTTTTTCTTTATCCTTTCTTTCATTCACATTCACATAGATGCACATACAATATCAACATCTTTCAACCAAACAGTCTGTGCTTACACACATAATATAAATATAAATGTGTGCTTATTTTATTGATTAATGGTGTCATAAATCATTTTGATTCCCAACATGATATGTGCTATCAAAGAAAATGAAAGACATATTTGACAGAAAAGAAAATCGGTAGATAGCAGTTTAATATTTGACATCCATTAATAGGGCTGATCAAAACTAGACTTTCAGAAAAT
Organism: Nuphar pumila; assembly: GCF_984573655.1. NCBI lineage: Eukaryota > Viridiplantae > Streptophyta > Magnoliopsida > Nymphaeales > Nymphaeaceae > Nuphar > Nuphar pumila. The sequence continues at coordinate 1,108,877 of NC_143256.1, read as the reverse complement.
TTCATCATAAAACAGAAAATCGTCAAACACACTCAACTTTGTTTATGTTAAACCACAATATTTCTGAAATGAATATTTTCAGAAATTCACAATATGAACAATCAATATTTCATGGAGCCAAATTTTCATATGCACATACTCAAGTCAAAGTACCTACCTCAAATCGATGTTTCGCCGTCTGGATACTAGTTATTGGCTGCGAACCCAGCTAACAATCGTCACTACTATCACGATCTAGCTACAACAATATAGATAGAAATACAGGAGAGTATGGAAAAAATGAGAGCTCATGTAGGCTTTATATAGAGTGGGAAAGGGTGAAAGTTACAAAATAAATTAGTGAGAGCTTGGGAGTTTCATTTTTCAAGAGTCACCTAGTGTAGTGGGGAGGGAGTTAGATTAGGATGTCATTCACGTATGGGGTTAATAAGAGAGAGAAGTGGATGGGGGTTTAAAAAAATCAAAAGCCCTCTTATTTTTTTTTCTACTACTTTTGTAACTTCCCCCCATTCATGTGAACGGGGGTGTCGTTCATCCCACCACTCTAGCTGCTATAATCCTTACATTATTACAACCCACTATCTCAAACAAAAACGTGTTTTTAAATGGCTTTTTATTTAAATTTCATCATTTTATTTTTTTTCTTTTCTTTCCTTTGGTTCAAGTGGGGTCCACTAGAGAGAGCGACTCCTCTCTTTAAAGTCTACTTCTTCACTCACTTTATTAGGATATATGTATATATATATATGTTCCTATATTATGTAATTATTTCATACTTTATAAAATCCATCTCATGTATTTACTATATAATTATTTCATACTTTATAAAATCCATCTCATGTATTAAATCTTATATCTAGTACTACTTTTATTTTGTTTTATGTCATTAAATTCTGGATTCATGTTGGATCCCGTCTTATGTACATCGATTCATACACATACCAAAAATCAATTTGGATTTCAGATCTTGGGATCTAGATCCAATTTGGATCCTTTTGAGATTCAGATTCAATTACCAAAATTTGATTCATATATATCTAATACATTTTTTTTATATCCTTTATCAAAATCTCGGGCATAACTTTTCTTTCGATCACGTCCATGCGGGCGTGCATCATCGAACACATGCTTATAACATCCCTAAAAAATCCAACATTTTAAAAACTTTCCCAAAACCCAATTTTTTAAGAGAATTTAGAACTTTTTATTCGTTATAAAGTTTTATATGATTCTCGAGAGTAATGTTTCAATGAGTTCATCTATGACCACATTCCAACCATTCCAAATATTAGACGGCTCACCTGAGCGCAACCGCGAGCATATATTAGCCTCCCAGTATCAGATCCAGTACAGAATCAACCTTAGGCACAACTCGGTTGAGATTATTATTCTAAAGATTATCACACATAAGAAAATGTGAAAGACAAAATTCATTTAAGGTTTAAGACAATTGAGGAGTTACGTAAAGATTTGAGATTTTAAAATTATATGTGCAAACATTGCATAAAAGGAAAGATAGCATTCATAAGGATTCTCATTCCAAAATAGTACAAGCCCTCAAATGTAAAGATCCAGAATAACAAAGTTTAATTGTTTACAAGTTTGTAAAAGACAAAATGTATGGATCCCCCAAGGATTGTAATAGTTAGGAATGGAGCCTTCAACTATGCAGCAACCCATCCCTCACCTCAGTCCACCAGGAAGATATCTGTAATGTTATAGGGCATCAACCATATGTTTATAGGAAACCCAAAACTAAACTTGAAGAATACATATCAAGTTTGTAATTGTACAACTAAAGTGTGATTCTCATCATTTATAAAGTGAGGGTGTAACGACCCCAACTCATCCCCTTTGAAAATGCGGATTTTTTTTTCTAAAACAATGCGGAAAACTTCCCAGAGACCCGGGGTCCTCACAGTTCCAATTCCAACTGGATAGCCATAAACCACAAAAGAACTTGCAATTAACATCCATAACTAACCATTACCTTTATTCATGAATTAAAAACTAATCTCAAAAATAAAGTGTCTGACTCAAGTAACCACTGATGACAATAAGCAAATAACAAGAACACTAGACTGAAAAACCAAAATAAAGAGTCACTTTGTCCACAAAGAAGACTGTCAAAACTCGTTGTGACTCTCGTGCCCTCGCAGTAGCTGTCGACCTCACTGATCACCTGTTCCTGCGAAAAACCAATGAAGTAGGGTGTCAGAATCGAAATCCTGAGCACAGCTACTTCTTAATGAAACAAATGAGATAAAGAGTCAAGATGAGATATCATGCAACAATTAAGGAAAATACATACAAGACAGTTTATAGCATTTGAGAATTTATTCATGCAATAATCATAAATGCTAAGCATGCAAGGACAGTAGAGCAGTAGCATCTACTAAAATTTCAGCATGCAACAAGAATTAAACATTCAACACTTACTCTCATGTATTGAGTAAGGAAACCATTAAAGTATGCATGATCTAATGCATAACAGGAAAAGTGCATGTCTTTTGAGCAATGCATGAATCATTTTATTATCTTCCATTAAGTATTTTGTTTCCTTATGCATGCCCTATTAAATGCATACAGCTTTAAGTTTCTTTTTTTAATTACCGTTGCCCGCGGATACACCAAACGGGTACAAACCCCGAGGTTAAGTTAGGTTCCCAGGGTAGCTTAGCACATAATTTATATTTTATTACTGGGTTCCAACTTAGCCCTCGACCGAATCACCTTCGGAACATTAGACCTCCACATCTAATGTCGGGGACACAAGGGACACCCCACGCCCACAAGTGCCACTTCCTTGGTACCAAAAACAACAGTTGTGTCAAACACACCACTCCCGGGTAAAGTGGCGGACTCTCCCTAAAACCGTGGCCAGGAGAATGAACCTCAATATCGGGTTCAAGGGACCAAAATTACGCACACAGAGTTTTGTATCCTCACAGTCTCCCCAAGACCGGATTTCTAAGATCCCCATTCTCCAGATGGGTGATCCCAGAAGGTATATTACACTGTGCTTTTGTTATTCCTTTTTTAATTAATTTCTTAAGTTTTGCAACATCATATGCAAAAAGAAAGATAAAAGCTCGCATCTATCTCGCGAGAGCCATCACAGGACTCCGGCCTGTAGAAACATATAGAACAGTGCAACAAAGCTGAAATATTTATAAAGCATGATCTTTGAAATGCATTGAAATGAGTAAGGAAAAATATTTCCATAGCTCGGGTTTACCAAACCCTTGATGATTCATTTTGATCACCGAAACACTAATGCAGGAATCACAATCATATGTAATGTAACAACACACATCAAGTACATCAATGAGTAAACATGTTCCAACAGTCATGTACACCACCTCAACTCCTAACATAAAGAGAAATGAGACTGTAGGTACATAATTCATGCTCAAGATTTATCATGCATCGAAAGATTAGAATTCTTAACTTTATCAATCACGTAACCAGGCCATGTTTTCATATGCTAACAACCTATGTTACTAACATGGCATGGTTCCCCGCACAAGAGAAGTTTTGAAATTAGCAGCTCAGCCCAGCCGACCCTATCGGCTGGGTGTGGCAGCATAGACACAGGCCCAAACAGGGGCTGTGTATGCTGTCCGGAAACGCACCAAAAAGGGATGCCATATGCTAATATCCATGTTTACATATATACATATATATACATATATATACATATATATATATATATATATAGACAGACCTATATATAGATTCTTGTGAAAAGACTGGACCCAGCCCAGCCGATCCCATCAGCTAGGTCTGGCAGCATATTCACAGGTCCAGTATGGACCTGTGTACGCTGTCAAAACGACAGCCTATCCTATTTCGAAACCACCATTGAATTACTTTATATATATCTCTTTTTTTTTTTAAGAAACACACCCCGCCCCAGCCGACCCTGTCTACTGGGTCCAACAGCACGTACACAGGTCCAGTTTGGACCCGTGTATGCTGTCAAAAACAGCAGCACTACAGATTTCAAGGAACTGATTTTTATTACTCATATACCCTTTTTGAAAACAACTAGGCACAATCCCTTTTTGTCTCAGGTTTTCCTAAATGCCGAGCTGGTTGAGCTTTAACAGTTGCTAAGCAACGATCACAAATTCAATACCATATTTAATTTCTAAGACATATCAGAATTAAACAATGGATGAATTATCATCCCATTCTAACCATTTAAGTTCAAATAAAAGATGCCTATTAACATGATAATTCTGATGCAAAACTTCATTAAATAATATCAACTTATTCTAACCATCCAAGTTCAAATAAAAGATGCCTATCAACATGATAATTCTGATGCAAAACTTCATTAACCAATATCAACTTATTCTAACCATTCAAGTTCAAATAAAGGATGCCTATTAACATGATAATTCTGATGTAAAACTTCATTAACCAATATCAACTTATTCTAACCATCCAAGTTCAAATAAAAGATTTCGAATAAAGGACTCAGCTAAAACTGGGTCTAGCACCCAGCCAGACCCACCCAGCCGACCCAGTTGGCTGGGTCTGGTTCACAGCCCAGCCGACTGCATACCTGGACCCCAAATCATGCAGGTAAAGCTTTTAGTTCTGTTTTTTTCTTTTTTTTTTGAAAAGGGGAAGAACACCCAGCCCAGCCGACCCTGTCGGCTGGGTCCAAAAGCACGCACACAGGTCTAGTATGGACCTGTGTAGGCTGTCAAAACGACAGCAAGACAGGGCACACAGAAACTGATATATTTTTTTTTTAAAAGAAGATTCCCAGCCCAGCCGACCCTGTCGGCTGGGTCTAAAAGCATGTACACAGGTCCAGTTTGGACCTGTGTATGCTGTCAAAAACAACAGCATCCCCACCTATTTTGCAAAACTGACCACTGGTAATATCATATATATATACCTATATATTCTTTTTCTGAAACAACAAAAATACAGCATATGCGAAAAAGAATAACGATGGAAATTGAGGGTCCACTGTTCCTCTATGGATTTCCATCGAAAAAAGCATGGAAAATCCAGTCTTTACCCTATTTCTCATTCGTTTCAAGAAGAAGTACCCGTACCTTTTTGGAAAAAGAAAAGAATAGAGGCTATGGAGGGCGTGTGGCTGAGCTCCGATGTTTCCAACCTCCTCTTCTTCCTCCTTCACTCTTCCTTGCTTTCTCCTCTCTCTCTCTCTCTCTCTCTCTCTCTCTCTCTCTCTTCTTCTTCTTCTTCTTCTTTTTCCTGTTTTTTTTCTCCAGCCAAAAGAAAGAGAAAGGGCTGTCGCCCCCCCCCCCCCCCTTCCTTCTCCTATTTAAAGCTGGAAACTCTTTAGTGAGTTTCCAGATTTGGGTCTCCCACATTAGGGAGTTTCCAAACTTCTTAGACTCCTTCACTAATTAACATTTGGTTGACTATTTGACCTCCTAATCCTAAAAGGTATGGAATCCTCTATACCCTTTTTAATTAGGGAAGAGGGCTAACCCTAAACCCTCTTAACTCTATTCCCGAAATTAATAAAAATCATTAATTTAATAAATATATTTTTTTGAATTTACTTATTAATAGGTATTCAAAAGTTCCCAAAATTGGTCATGTTGACCCTGGAGACTTTTTATATAATAATAACCCCAATTTAAAGCTCCCAGCTGAATTTAAAGTCATAAAAATGTTAAGCTTGGATTTTGGATCGGATCCGGATCCAAGCTCCAAGATCCAAACCCATACTCATACAAGATTTGGATTAAGACTTATATCCATTCCAGATTTTTGTAGGACCTAACTAGGACCCAAATCCATAAAAATTTGGATCCTATACCTTGGATTCAATCCGATCCAATTTTGGATCCGTTCCAACAAACTGCTAAAATTTTAGAAAAACGTGATTTCTGGGCCAACCGGAACTCGGATTTGAAAAAGTAAAATACCATTGCACTCAGAATTTCGAGACGCATCCAATGATATATTACATGAATATCCAATTCTGAATTTCGCCCGAAAATAACCCGAATGTCGCTTGAATTTAAAGGTTGAAATTAAAACTCTTTGCCATACTTCGATTGGCTTGCCTAGACCCTGATGCTAAGACTTGGGTTAAACCCAAACTCTAAGACCTTGGTCTAAAATTCGAGCCTCAAACGATTTTCCTGCCAGACTTAGCCAAATTTCCAAGTTTTCATGAAGCGACTAAGATCTGAAAACATGAGATCTTACAGAGGGTCAAGAGAATCCACAACCAAGCATTCACATAACATTCATTTACATCCATGACATTCATAATTGCATAATTCATATTTATGACATTTATTCACATAAATGAATAACAATAAGCAATTCACATATAATTGCACAAATATAATTAGGTCAAATCCCACTTAACCGTGTCTAGCATGAAACACTCACACATGCTTCTCAAACAATTCAAGACATTAGAGTCCCTTATAAACATAGTATATGCTTCTAAGAAGAACACATGACAAACAGGTTGAAGTCTCATTCGACCATTCCAACGTACTTGATACGCACATGCTTTCAAGTGAAATAAAACATAACCGTCTATGAAAATGTAAGCATTCACATTCTTTTTCTCAAAAGAGTATATATATATATATATATATCCATCTCATGACTAAGATATGCATTCTTATAATTATCAAATTATTATGTCCATTCTTAATACATCAATGCACTCTTGTATTACAAGTTATATAAAGAACATACCCTAACTTGACCTTTTGTGTGTGTTTCACACGCACACACCTCACGTGCCATAAACAAGTCTGTGACTTGCAAACACAGGTCAATCACATGACCCTAAACATGTCTTTTTCATTTACATGTAACAATTCATATGCAATGACACATTCAAATTCTGAATTAACATTTAATTTAATTATAGCTTAGATGAAAATTTGAATCAAATCGAAATCCAACTAGAATATATGAGATCCATTTACTAAATCCGAATTTGAATTTCAAAAATTGAAATCAAAATTCAATGACACTCTAAATTCAAATGCACACACAATTTCCATTAAGTTTATCTTAAATCCAGATTAAATCTAGTTTAAAAATCAAAACCAATTCAAAATAAATTTTCAGTTTGAGGTTTATTACAAATCTAAATTAAAGCTCGAATTACAATTAAATCTCATCTTAAGTTTAAATAATATTTTAGCATTAAATTCACCTTTATTCTTCATAAAAATATCAAAATTTTGATGGGTTTACATCCTTCCCTCCTTAAAGAAATTTTGCTCATGAAATTTAACTAGGGTTACTAAATAAATTCTTGGTATATATTGCTTTTGTTTTTATCATTTATTTACTTAGTAATTGTAGAAAATTTATGGGCATTACATTATTCTCCCTAAAAAAAGAATTTCATCCTCAAAATTCAATATCAAATCATCAAACCTGAGAACTACAAAATATAAATCATCACACTTCTACTATGCAGTATCTCATATTAAACCTTCTATCATAATCAACATGAGTAATCACAAACATATATCCTTAATTTGATATGTTAGAATTTACTTTCAGTGTTTATCCTCAGAAATTGATCATATCTTGAAAACAAGTTCCACTCTTGATCACTTGCTCTTGGAAATTTATAACCTAATAGGGAGTCTCTGCCCTAGTCGGATTGCCTGGTCTTAGATAATGCACTTCCTCACAGGGATTTATCATCTCATCTGGTTACTTAATCTTGGATAATGCACCTCCTCACAATGATTTAGCGCTCTAGCCGGATTACCTGATCTCAGTGTTGTGAGAGGCGTACGCCTCAGAGGCGAGGCACACGCTCAAGGTACTGAGGCGTTGCTGTGATGCGCAAATTGCCCCTCATCACAGTTCCCAGGTTACAAATTCCCTGATGGCGAACTTCGCCGTTGGCTGCTCAGTCTTCTCCGACCACCGGACGCCCCCCCCCCCCTCGCTTTCGTACCAGCTGGGCGCGTGATCCTTCTCCTACTGCCTTCCCTCCCACCGCTTCACTTTCAGTCCAGTTGTGAGAGGCGTACGCCTCAGTACCTGGGGCGTACGCCTCAAAGGCGAAGCGCAGGCTCAACGCCCCGCTTCGCCTCATCGCATTTAACAACCTTGCCTGATCTTAGTCATGCACACCCTCATAAATATTTCTTTTGGAACAGTTCTTCAATAGATCTATTTCCATACATGTATAAGTACAGTTAACCACTCATGAGGTCAATAGCTACCAATTTGGGCAAAAACACATATGCATTCAACATACATCACATCATAGGTTACAATTATATGGCAATTCAACATATAATCACATATTAGCATATAAATTTTTTTTTGCAATCCAATAGCTTCATCATTGAGCTTAAACTTTTATCACATGCATTCATAACCTCAGCTCATATGGCATTTCAATATCACACAAAAGCACATCATCTCATGCATTAACATCATAACATAGCCACATGTAACATCACATTTCATATTATCTAAAATCAATATATTCATAAATTGAACCTCAAAGCATGTGTATTCAATTCATTAAATCAATTATATCTCATAATTCAAAACATGTGTATTTCATAACATGAAACATATAAACCTCAAGCATATATATTTTCTATATAGGTCATTCAAGTCATACATATGTAATTCATACATACATTATTGAAACCTCATAAATATTCATAAAAGCTCATAGAAACTATGCATACATTAGAATTACAGATATACCAGAGTTAGTGTAAATTTTTTTTACATGACTTACAATATATTACATGCCACATATCACACTACATGATGCATGAGACTCATTCCCATATAGCATGAACCAATCATAAAATACAGTATGCCTATGCACACTACATGGTCTATCTATCATGCTCGAAACTCATAGGCTAACATGCAGTCTCATATGTCATCATGTATAAATCATCACCATAATTAAATCAAATAAACATTTATAACCTACTTATCGGGCGATTTCAGACTGCTGGACGTGTCATGACCCAATATTTTCATCTCACTTTGATACCAATTTGTCTTTATGCAAAGAAAGATTGGTATATTCAGATAATCTTATCCATGTTCTAATACCAAAGCTATAACACCCCAAAGTTTTAACTTAATTTTTTTTTAGAATTTTTTTCTTTTAAAAATAGCAAAAACAACCTTCTTCTTTGGGTTAAACATTATGGGCAGATTACATTATGATCAATTATCATAACTGAATTGAAATGTGAATAACATTCACATTTAAAATTTAGTTTAATTCCAATCATTTAAAATACATATGAGAGTATTTTTAGTTTAAAATAATAATAAATATTTTTTTTTCAAAACTATCTTCGAAAAAGAAAAAGATTGGCTCTCAATGCCACCCAAACATTCTGTATCCACTCTACAGTTATTCACCACATTTCACCTAAAAACCCATAAACAGGTCTGACTCGTGAAAGCTTGATAGGAATTACCAATTTACATGATCATATTCTGATAACTCATGCAGGAATGCACATAATTATCAATTTAAACATGCATAACATTACAATGCATCACAAGATTATAATTCATAGACAATTAAAATATTATGTATGAATAGATAGACATGCATGTGTTTACCATTGCAGGACAGAGGATTATTTATGCATGGGTGACTTAATTTGTCTTTATTTAGATTTTCATTTTACGTGATACATGCCATCCTTATCTAAATGTACAAACAAATTTAGGTTCTAACTTCTTATCCCTATGGGTACTACACAGACAGTACCTGAATTAGAACCATGGCGCAGGAGGTGTATTTATACAATTTGCGGCTTTGTCCTGACCGGACACCTTTCACCAGTCTTGGGTGAGGGACGACCTAATTGAGAGAGAGCTCTCAACACCTCCATCCTGATGCATCAGACTTTCACTCATGAGTTTCGTAACCATCCACCCTGCGGCATAGTGGAGACTTCTTCTGTCTTCATGGTTAGAGAGGAGCAACCTTTTGTGCTCAAAATAATTTCTACGAAGCCAGAAATACCACTTACTCTATCATTGTAAGTATAAAACCCATAAATTTTTTATATTTTATAAAAAATAATAGTAAATTTAAGGATAAAATATTATTTAAAATTTAGATAAAAATAAAATAAAAATTGAGCATTTATAAGGATTTAGAATAAATCTCAAGTTGAAAATTTATTTTGAATCAGGGTTTTTATTTTTATCAGATTTAATCTGGGTTTAAGCTGAAATTAACTGGAATTTAGTTTGAGTTTTAATATTAGTCAGGATTCGAATTAACTGTATACTTCAATTTGGAGTTTTATTGAAGTTCAATTTCAATTTTTGGAGTTTATCAAATTTGGATTTAAATTCAAATTTAATAAATATGTTTCAAATATTATAATTAGATTTGAGTTTGACTTGAATCTAAACTAAGACTTAATTGAATATTAATTCAAGTTTGAAAGATACAATAAATTATATTTTTATTGAAATTGAATTTAGAATTTTAAATTGAATTCAAAAGTAATATAGGTGATTCTTTAGAGTATTTATAACAAATAAACTAATAATTAATAATGAATTTAATGAGAAAGAAGTATAAAAATATAAATTAGCCTAAAATGAATTATAAGAAACATCCTATAAAAAATTAAAGTTGATTCAAGTTGATTTAAGCAAAATTCACATTCAGAATTAAATTTATAAAAATGATAGAATTTAATAAAATAACTGGTAAATTTCATCAAAATAAAGTCGAATAAAATTTTAAACGAATATATGATAAATTGATATGAATGTAATGTAAATTCAACAAATTTAGTTTTATGAGTTTGAAATCTAATTTACAAAAAAATAAAATAAAACACTTATAACAACAATGGGTCCTACCGACCCTGATAGAAATCGCTTTCGAAGTTCATTTATGAGAAAAACAATATTTTTAGAAAATAAATTAAATAGTCTAGATAAATTAAAAATAATAATGTGAACCAAGTGTTGTGCTATAGGAAATGTAAGACTTAGAAAAAATTGTTTAAGTGTATGAAATACACCCACACGTCTAAGGGTCCCATCGACCCTATTGGATTCCTTTTCTTCAGAAATTATTTTTGAAGAACTTGAACCATCTTTAATATATATATAACTAATGTATATTTGAAATTTCAATAGAGGACATGCACTTACATTTGTGCCTAATTCAAATTTCATTTAGTGTCATTTCATTTAATTCCATATTTTGGTTTTGAAAGAATTGAATTTAAATTTCAATTGAATTAATTAAGAATTTATTTGGTTGAATGAAACTTGTAAATTAATTAGATTTAATGAGAGTGTAGGAGTCCATAGGTGGGCCATCTCATCCTATGTGGTACTCTAATTTAAAACTTTAAAATGATAAAAAAATAAAAATTGAATAAGGCTTAAAAATAAAGTTAAAATAAAACTTGTCAATTTTTAAGGCAAGCCTTGAAAGTCAAAACTTGCCTTTTTACAAGTTAAGGCTTCTATGAGAGGGGTGTCCCCTCCTATAGAATTCTAAGAGGGGATGGGCTGCACAAAAAAGAAAGAAATAGAAACACATAGGAAAAAGGAAAGAAAAAAAATAAAATAAAATACAAGCCTTGACTAGTAAACTTGCTTGCCAAGCAAGCAAGTTGACATTTTCAATTATGAAAGGGCTTGGACAATGGGGGTCGAACAACCCATGTAACCCCACATTATATTTTATATGTTATGTATATACTATGATATGAATTAAATATAAATGCCTAAGCTAGCTAAATGCAAATAAAAAAAAGAAATAAGAAAAAGGAATTTAGAAGGGAATAGAAGTTAGGAAAGAATACCTTGATCTAGATCAAGGGTTGGGATTCATCCAGCCCTTGACCTCCCCTAGACTTCTATAAAGCATGGGAAGGGCTCACCCCCCCCCCCCCCCCTATTTTGCACCTTTGTGGTTTTTCCCTTCTTGCCTCCTCTTCTTTCCTTGCTCCCCTATTTCCTCCTCTTCTTTCATACATTTTCCTTGTACATGCTACCTTCGACTAACAAGGAGGATACCCATGTGTGTGTGAGAAACAAAAGAAGTTCATTGACATGGTCATCACACTTGTTGGCCGGCCGGTTCGTGCTTGAAGCCCAATTTCGCAAGCATAGGAGCCAAATTCGCCAAAGAGGTAGGGGTTCTATGCTCTACACGTAAATTAGAACCCATAGGCACGAGTTCCTCCAATTTTTCATAAAGACAAACCCTAAACGATGCCTCCCATATGTGGGTTTGGCTTAGGGTTATCAAAATGTAAAGATAGAAAGGGGTTTTCGAAGGAAAACCTCCTCTAAAAATGTTTTTTCCAAAATCGGCTTTGATGACCCGATTTGAACTTTGACAAAAATAATTAAAAAGAGGTTTATAAAGAAAATTTATTTTTGAACCTAATGGAAAGAGGTTGATTTTGATTTTCCTTAGACAAAATCAATTCATCCTCAAAAGTAGCTGAATTTTTAAATAAAAAATAAAAAAATCATATATGCATGCTATCGACTTTGTCAAAAATAAAATATGTAAATTTTAGAAAATACATGTATTACTTAGTTATTTTCTGCAAATTTTGGTTAGAAATAGTATATTATGTTCACATGAATGCACTATAAAAATTAGAATGATTTTCATTGCTTTCATCATAGAAAAATTTGTGTTTCATGCTATTAGTTTTCTTAGAAATAAATTCTATAATTTTTTGAAAAACCATGTAATATCTAATTGTTTTCATGCAAATTTTAGATGAAGATTGTAGTGAATATTCATGTAAATGCATTGTAATTATTAGCATAATTTTTTTATTTTATTTCATAGAAAAATTATGTCTTATATGCTTTATTGTAAAATTTACCAAAATTATTTCTGAGGAAATAGGCTTCAGGGAGACGGGTCTGTTTTTCGGCCTAATAACTGCGAAAACTAGACTTGTCCATGGTAGATTGGTTAAAAATAATATAGAGATGATCTTATGGCTATTTGAAACATGTTCATGTGAAATGTTTTAGAAAATACGAATTTGGGTGGCCTATTTTGGCCCACCCGAATGCATATTTCCTGTAACTATGTATTTCAAGCTTGACACCGATCGGTAAATCGCTTGTATCTCCCTCGTCTAGAGAAGTTTTTATGAGTGGTTTGTTGCGTTGGAAAGCTAATAAAATTTTACAGGTTTTATAAAATTTTGAATTTTGTTTATGTGATGAGCACTTTTTTGTGACAGTTGGAACAAAAAGTATAGGTCTGCACTAGAACGTTTGTAACTCCCTCGATTAGATGAATTTTTATGAACAGTTTGTGGCATCAGAAAGATGAAAAATTCTTTATAGCCTAATTTATCTCTGACTAATGATTGTAGAATTTTTTGTAGCCTCTATAATAGTCAAACAAACTTGGATTTTTGCAAGTTTGGAAATGGTATAGGACCCGACTATCAAAATAATTGTGAATTCTATGCGTATGAAAGTGTGCCTTTATAAATGAATGTGAGACTATTATGCATTGTTAAAAATATGTGTTTACTGCAGGAAATTTAAGTGTCCAATTGTGAGACATGATCTGATCAATGTGCCCTTGTGGCCTCTATCGAACAGATGAACCAAATTGTCCATTATGCAAATTGATGTGAATGTTAAGCAATATTGCATGCTGTATTTTTTTGATATGATATGGACATATACATGTTAAATTAGTGTTGTTTAGATGCATTTAGCTATAAAAGAAGCTCATTGTTTCCTTAGTGCATCTGGGCTTCAATTTTTTAGATGAATTAAGCCTATGCAAGATTACTGAGTCCAATGCTAAATGAAAATTTTTAATGAATTGATGTAAAACTCACGTTTAAAAAAATAATAATAATAATTCTGGACTCGGGTCGGATACGGACCCGACCTAGACCCGTTAGGTTTAAAGCACAGAGGGACAAGGGTTCTTTTAAACCCTCTTCTCCTCTCGTGTGCCACACTCCCCCTTTACAAAAAAAAAGGGAAACCCTTTGAGGGTTTCCCGAAATGCATCCCCCCCCCCCTCGTATTTTAAAAACATGCAAGGGGAGAGGAGACCCTCACCTCAGAGACCCTCTCCTCCTCCTTCGCTTTCTCTCTCGCCCCCCTCTCTACTGCATCTCCGACGAGTCCCTGCGCGCGAGCCTTCCCCGACAACCACTGTTGCCGGTGATCCAGCAGGTAAACATCGCACCCTCCCTCTCTCTCGTTTTGGTTCACCGGGAGGCCGGTAGGAGGCCGGCGGCCCCCTGCCACGCTTTCCTCTCTCTCTCCCTCTCGGTCTGTTGGGAGGCCAGTGGCCTCCCCTCTTTCCCTCTTCCTCTTTGGCTACCAGAGAGCCAGTAGGAGACTAACGACCCCCTGTCGTGCTCTCCCACATCTCCCCTTCTGTGCCAGCGACCTAGCCCTCTGATCCTCGCAACATCTTCAAAGTCGCGATGCCTCGACCGACCACCACTGCTGCCCCCCTCTTCCTCGACTCTCACCTGCTTCCCTCTCTTCAGCATTTTTTGACAGGCCCTGATAGCGATTAATGCCATCGTCGAGTCTGACAACCCCTTGTGAGACCTCCGAAACCCAACCTCTCTCCCGTCCGACGATCATCATCGACCCCCTTGTTTCGCTTCTGATTTTAGGCTGCCGAAGCCCCAATGTCGTGGTCATTTAGGTAACCCTCTGGATCCTCCTCTTTCTCACGCTCTCTGTCTCTCCCTGCTCCCTCTATGTGTAGGGAAGGGGTCGAGCCCCCTCTCTGTTTCCCTTGCATGTTGGGGAGGGGCCGAGCCCCTTTCCTGCGCCCTCTTTTGGCAAGAAAGAGGTCAAGCCATCTCCTATTTTCGACAGGGGCGATGCTCCTGCCTGTTTGTTCTTCGACAGGCAGGTAGGGGCAAAGCCTCTGCCTTTGCCTCCTTCTGTCAGCCAATGGGGTATCCGCTTGTTTGACAAGAGTGGTTAGTGCACGTCTCCGTGTGTTGGGACGTTGAAAGTTCGAACCCCAAATGGTATGGTTGTATAACTGGTAGGATAGGGTTTGCCTGATTCCCTTTGTTCAGCAGGGCAGTTAGTGCACACCACCTTATGTCTTGAAACTTGTAAGTTCAAAACCCTATGTTACGTCGTATTGGGGGCCAGCTTAACCTCAACTTTCGGGTTAGTCGGGTAGGACCCACTCATGCCTCCCCTACTTCCTCTGCATGAAGTCGGTCCCAACTCGGTCAACGCTTCATGTATGTTAATAATCACGTTTGTTTGTTTGTTTGCAGTTTACATGACAAATCCTGCTCGTGCCCCGCAACTCTTGTTCTACATCGCCTGCAGTCGTACGCCCGCGCGACGATGAAACCTCCCGAGGTAGGGAAAAGAGAGAGAGAGAAAGAGAGGAAGAAAGGAGGAACAAGAAGAGGAAGAGGGTTCCTCTTTTTCAACAGCCCTTGTTCCACCATCTTTCTTCTCTATTTTTTTTATTTTTATCAAATGTACGGGTCTTCTCTTTTGATTTCAAGTGAGAAATTGATTGCTGGTTCGATTCCATGTAATATTTTGGTTGAGAAATCCATGGGAAAAACATGTAGAGTATGTGTTCTTAAAGATCCCATGGAGGATGACACATGGACTGTCCTCTATGGCTGTGTTTTTTTTATACTTTACCCTTTTTATGAAATAGAAATTTTGTACTAGTATAACAGAACTTTTATTCTTCATGGGAGGGGTTCTTTTAGGCGCCCTTTACCTATTATCGATTTCCAACTGAGGGTTTTGATATGGGCTGTGTAAAAGCATGAAAGTATGCATTTGAAATCATGTTGTATACATATGTTTTTCAAAAAATATGTGTGTAATGGTGTACTTATTGAAACCATTGAATATATATGCATTGTTGAATAAGTATACACAAATAGGCTTAATGCTCATGTTAGATTCTTTTGAGCATGCACATGATTTGATTTGTTTATGATCATGCGTGAATGTGAGCATGTTCGAAACTACCTGTTTGGGTCTTCAAAAAAATTTTTTTTTGGTATTCAGTTATGCTTTTTAAATTTATTTCAAGACTTGTTAATTAAACTAAAATTGGCTTGTTGTGTATACAAGAGTGGGGTTTGGTTTCATATGCTCGGAATTGATACGATATGCATTAGAAATATACTATCTCAAGTGATTCCAAGTGCTCGTGTACATATTAAAGGAACATGCCTAGTCATGTGATTATTTTCCAGATTTTTGCTAAGCATGGTGTGATCATTGCAAAAAAAAATTCCTTTTCTTCTTTCCTTCTTTTCCTTTCTGCCTTCTTCCCTTTTTGAGGGGCAAAAACAAAGAAAGGGAGAGAGAAGAAAGAAAGAAGGAAGGAAACTCTTTCGCAAGGTCTCACTTGACCTTTATTTGAAAAAGATTTTGAAAATTAACTCGCCTCTGTTTTAAAATTTTTGCAAAAAAATGAAGAGACAAGATTCGCTCGTCGGTACGAGGTTCAACCGTTCCTGGCGCCTTTACCAGGGGTAATTGAACCAAAGATCGAATCAATGCCTTTTGCTTTGCCTAGATTTATCTAAATGATTATTCTAAAACCCTAAATGCACATTGAATCATGGTTGTGCAATGAATTTTGAAATTGATGGTTTGGAACATGATGCATGTTTTTGAAAATATTTCAAAATTTTTGGATATTCCAAGTGATTTTGAAAATATCTTTGAAGAAGTGGTTCAGAAATTAACTTGATTTGAAAAACTGAGATTTGAATCTAAACTTGAAATTTGAAATGAAATTGAGATTTTGAAAAGAAAACTTGAAATTCTGAAGTTGAAATCATAACGAAGATCAAAGATTGAAATAGATTAAAATTTGAATTGAAGAAGAAAGATCGAAAATGAAAATTGGAAAAGAGTGAGATTTGAAAAATAAAGAGTGGATTTGGAGTTTTGAAATTGATAAATCAGAATTTTGAGAGTGAAATGGAATCTTGAAATTAAAAATTTTGAATCTGAGATTTGGAATTGAAGTCTAATTTTGAAATTGGAAATGAGTTTGGAGATTGAAATTTGAAATTGGAATTGAGATTCAAAGAATGAATTTATAAATTGAAATTAAATTGAGAATTGACATAAATTTCGGAACTTAAAATTTGAATTTGTAATGAAAGTAGAGTTAGAAATTTGAAAAGAAATAAAGAATTTAAACTTAACATTTAAATTTGAAATGAGATTTGAAGTTTTAAAATATGAAATTGAGAAAGGTGAAATTCAGAAATAAGAATTGAAAATTGGAAGTAAATTTGAATGATATTTAAGAATAAAAGATGAATTTGAATTTATAAATTGAAGTTGAAAATGATTTTGAATTTAGAAATGAAAATTGGGTTTTTGAAAATTTATTTCAAAATCACTTGGAGTTTTGAAAATGACTTGAAATAAAATGCAATTATATCCTAAATGATGAATGTTTTGAAATTTATTTAAAGATTGGAATTTAAAAGCAAATTTTATTCTTTAATAGAATTGAAATAAGATTAAATCATAATACATTCATGACTATGGTCACAAATATATTATAATATAATCTTTATTTAATTTCTAATAAAGAATAAAATAATTTTTTGTGCCTTTATAGGATTTAAAATAAAATTAACTTTTAATATACCCCATGACTATGGCCATAAATATATCTCAAGTTAATTTATATCTTAAATTCTGATAGAGAAAGAAAAAGAATGTTTTTAGAAAAATATGATGATTTTCAAAAGAGACCTAAGTGGAGGTCAAATGTTATTACATAAAAGATAAAAATTCTAAGTATTGTTCACATTTTGACTATGACCATAAATGTGAATCATTTACTTAGGGTTATTTACTTCTTATTAGAAAGGTGCACGTGCCATTCATGTTTCACCATTGTGATTTTTTTTTAATTAAAATAAAAATAAAATGAGATGTCATAAGCAATTATGAGAACTATATGCTCATACATTTTATTCTAAACTGAAAAGTAGAAGTTCTCATTAATATCAAATTATTACAGTCTTAAATTGAAATTGAAATATCAAAATTCCTAATCTAGGAAAGCAAATAAGCATCTTCTAAGCTTCTCTGCAAAAGTGAATTAGCACAAAAATACAACATATAAAGAGAGATTAGCACTGAAATGCATATGATCATGCCAATTCTAAGTGAAGAAATAAATATGCAAAATGCTATGCTTATGCTAAATGAGAAATGCATATGGCATGCCTTATGCTAATTAGAATGCATATGTAATGCACTAAGCTAATGAGAAAATGTATATTGGAATGCATATGTAATGCACTAAGCAAATGAGAAAATGTATATTAGAATGCATATGTAATGCACTAATCTAATGAGAAAATATATATTGGAATGCATATGTAATGCACTAAGCTAATGATAAAATGCAGATGCATCTACCTAAGTATGGTGTTTATGCTAAAATGGGAAATGCACACGAATTTGCCTAAGGCAATGTCTATGCAATATACCTAAATAGAGTACTCATACAAATGAGACAATGCATATGCATCTAAGTAAGATGCTTATGAAAAAATGCATGCGAGAATGTATAGGTGATATTTATGCTGGATATCTGCTAAAATGCCTATAAAGATGTATTTGCTGAAATGAAAATGGAAGATATTCATGCATATGATGGGGTGCACATGGTAGCATGTGTATAAGATGCAGGAAACGAGGAAAATGCAGTGAATAGCAATATGTAGGCAATATACAATGTACAGAAATTGAGGCTACAGTGAATGCATATGATGCAATGATGAAACTGCAATAGTTCTATGCATCGTGAAATGCAGGAAATATGTAACAATGTGCAGGTGATGAAGGGAATGAAAGTGCAAGATGAGATGAAGTGGCAAGAAGTTATAGCAGCCTTTGGGCTGTTGTGCCATGAAGATATAAAAAGCCACAACAGCCTACGAGGCTGCTGTGTTATGAAGACACGACAAGCCACAGTAGCCCATAGGGCTGCTGTACTATGAAGATATGTAAAGCCACAACATCCCACATAGCTACTGTACTATGAAGATACAGGAGGTCACAGCAGGTGACTCCAACAGAGGCAACGAGTGAAGGTGTAGAGATGGCGGCTAATAGGTAGATGAAGTGGTGAAGAAAATGAAGGTGCAGGAAGTGCAAATACTATGTTATAAGAAGTGAAATGGGGTAGAGTGAAGTATCTAAGTGTGTGAGGTGCTGAGATTTGCATGGATGGTGGTCCACTGGGCAAGGGGGGTTGTATGCCTAAAGTTAATTGTGAATGCTCAGGCTCAGGATAACTCATGTTTGAGATATTGCTAGTGGTTTTAGGCACGTCAATTGATGCAATAGATTGTAGAAATAACAAGCCACTATTCATAATAGAAGCCAATAAACTATTTTTGCTTGTCTGATCTGGAAGGACCTTGAAAGGATTTTTAAGGAGACCTAAACTTGAGGATGATATAGTTTGGAGTCCAAAATTTTGAGGTTGTGTCTGCAGGGGCACACCTGAATGCAGCAAAATGCTAGCTTGAGCTTGGCTTTGAGGTATACAAGGAAGTTTTTGATTGTCCTAGATTTATGGTGGTGTGTTAGCCTGCCCAACCATACGAGAAGCATTTTGACCTGTAGGAAAGGACATAGCTTGTGGATGTTCATGCTCAGATAAATTGTGCAGTTGAAATCAAAATGGTAGCTGATAGGGAGTTGAAGATGTAGGTGAGTGTGGGTGATGATGCATAGATGCAGCAGGGCAAGAGGCCACAGGTGCCGTGCAATGTACAATGAGAAGGTAGGTGGTGGCTGATAAATAGGTGATGATGCAGGGTATAACAGGTGAAGGTGTTGTGCATGTGCAGGTGCAACCGTGTTGCAGGGAGTGAAGCATAATGCAGGGTGTGGCCAAAGGGGCTGGTGATGGTGCAGAGGCAAGTGAAGTGATATGCAATGAAGTGAATAAGAGTGAGGCAAGTGCAGTGGACAGGTGATGTGCTGTGAAAGTGGCAAGGGATGTGGGTAATGCTGTAGGTGTGCAAGTGGAAGTGTAAAGGTGCAGTAGTGTAAGTGTGCTGAATGTGAGTTGCGAAGGGTACAAGTGCTGTGAAGGCAGATGAGACTATAGTAACTCCTAGGTTGTTGTGGAGATGACAAGTGGTGTGCTGGGCAGGTGATGCTGCAAGTACAGTGAGTGTAGGTGATGTTGCAAGTACAATGAGTGTAGGTAATGTTGCAAGTGTGCAAGTGAAAGGGTAGAGGTGCAACAGTGGAGCAGAGGCAAACCTGATTATCAGAACATGTAGTTCTCAACGATTCAAGATCTATTTTTAGATCAACATATATAAGAGAAATGTTTCATATCAGTTCAAAAAATTGGTTTTTGCACAAATGGATCAAAGCCTTTTACAGTGAACTATGGATTTTTACACGGCAAACCAATGAACTTGGGCAACCTTAGTCAATCGAGATCAGCACAACTTTGATCAATTGATCTCATCATATCAAAATATGATATACAAGAGTCTTTGTGATTGCACACAACATGGTGTGCATATGTGGCTACACTAAAGCAAGGTACTGAGATAAATGCAGAAACCAGACCTACAAAGAAACCAAACAGATTGTTCTTTGAGAGTGATTTATAAAGAGCTAGTGCTTGGCTCAAACTGATATGGGTAGAACCAGTGTCAACAGTAAATACCAAACCAGAGTACAATACATGCATAAAATGGCTAATAACATGAGTATTCAATAGTCAAAAGAAGCTAAAAGAAACAACTTAACACTACGGGAAAAGGAAAAAAAGAAAAAAAAAGTAATTGTTCTGTTGTACAAGGTTAGCTTGTGATGAATTATAAGGATGATATGAACTCTCTCTGGTAGTATCTGCACTTACAAATGAGCATGATTAGAAGTGATTTCGAAAACACATGGTTATTCAGGAGAGATGACTGAATATCAATTTCCTGGTGGATCAAGGAGATTCTTGAATCTAGTGTTGAGTTGACAACTCAACCAAATAAAAAAGGAAAAGCATTAAAGATTGGATGAATCCCAGCTAGCATCAACGACTTTGATGATCTTCTCAGGTAGTATGATTCTGGAGCTCGACTTAATCCCATCATGTAAGCCTCTGTATACTGATATCTATGAGCTTGACATATGACTTTCCTCATATACAAGGAATCAACTACTAACCGACCTATTTGCTACCAACAACAAACCTGCTGAGGAACAGTGAGACCAGGCCGACATGTTTTTCAGCCATCAGTATGGTTGATTCCAATAAGAGTTAGTATGAATGACCAACCAACCAAACTATGTACCGGGGACAGGACCCATTGGGAAGCACATTTGACTCAGAATCTGAAAACAAACTTGGGCCTGCAGCCATCACAAGAGGCTAGAAACTCTGCCAGAAAGAACCATATTTTGAAGGAAAAAGCACTCAGCAAGATCCGGATAAAAGAAATGAAAAGAACATTTTGCCTTACACGTTCAGCCAACACGATGAAGATTCCCTACACAAACCATTAGTATAGCAAAAAGTGAATGTGGCATGAGATGAAAATGCAAGTGCTGAAGTAGTGGGTACATCAAATCAGCTAGAGGTTGCTGAACATAATGTGGAAAATATGCTGGCAAAGGAAGACTCTCTAATAAACTCTTGATCTTCTGTTATTCCTTCAATTGCAGTGGATGACCTCTCTGGGATTTGATCACCATTAGCTTCTAGATTGTTCATAATATTTTCAATGTGATTTCTCAATCGAAATTCACTGTGAATCGAATCCTATTCACAGTAAATCTAGCAGAGTTGTGCTCAAGAGACATTAACGCATAATGTCCCAGCAACTTCCTTATAACAACAAGATTTTGCAGTAGATTTTGCTGTGAATCTGAATCGATTCATGGTGAAATCAATGTAATCTAAGGTGATATGCTATACCAACAAGACACGATGCTATTGTAACAAAATCAAACTAAAAGATTATATAAAACGAAAGATGGAAACAAAAATTATAATAAAGAGCATGAATAGAAAGCAGATCATGCTGCAGATGGACGAAAATTCCATAATGCTTTTCTGATGTGAAATCAGTGCAAAGGCACCGATCAACTTCCCATGGTAGATTGCAGCCTTAAGGTGAACAGATCCGATAAAACATGAATTGATGAGAATGAGATCAACAAAGAGATCAATCTTGACGCTGGATCAAATCCGATGCGAATGAAATACTGGATTAAATGTAATGCTACAAGCTAGATGCAAGTAAGGACCTACAGATGAAATGCATTACAGAATTGAAAAAAAATGATGATGAACTACCGAATCTAATATATGATAGCATAAACAGATATTCAAAACATATGTAAATTAAGAAAATCTAGAAATAGATTGCAAAGAAAATGAAGAAAATGTTGAAATATGGGTATTCCAATGATATTGCCATATGTAGGCCGATACTACTATATAAAGATCGGCACTACAAAGGAGGCTTGTTGTTAAACAATGAAGGACAACTCAGAGATTCGTAAAAACAGAAAGGAAAGATGAAAGTGCGTAAGAAGATAAGAAAAGAAAATTAGAGAAAGGGGAAGTAGAGAGATTTACTCATGGCTGATCGATTGAATGGTGGTGGTGCTTCCTCTGGGTGTTGAAGATGGATTGGACTCCTTCAGTAAACCAAAAGGGAAAACTAGAAGAAAAGAGGAAGAAAAAAAAAAGGGGGAAGAGGAAGAAGGAGAAGAAGCGAGAGAAGAGGCTTCTTGGCGTTGAAAATGGATACCTCGACCCCTCCCCTTGCGATGGTAGTTATAGAAAGAGGCCGTTGGGAATTTTTCAAAACGGGTCCCTTAGGTTTTTCAAGATTTTCAAAAAGATGGTTGTGACAAGTTTTTTTTCCAAAAGGAAGGTTATAATAAGATTTTTTTAAAAAAGAGGGCCGAACTACTTTCTGAAAATATTTCTTTTTTAAGTTTTTGAAGGAAAAATCTTAAAAATTTGAAAGAGAGGATTTAGATGAGGCTTTTAAGAAATTTTATAAAATATTTTTGCTTTAAAAATTAAGGATTTTTTGAAAAAGAGTTTTCTGAAATAACAAGATTAATTTTAGAAATTGATTTTAAAAAACGGATCTGGATCCGAGATTTTGAATAGATATTCGAGTTTGGATCTCGAATTGAGAAAAAGAGAGGAGTGGATCCAAAATGGATATCGGATCTGGATGAAATGACTAAGCTATTCAGAAAATTGATTTGGTATATTTAAAATTTGAAAACAGGGAATCTAACTTAGAATTGGATTTGGATATTCGATCTGGATCTGAGGTTGAATCAAGCACAGAAGATAAAATTGGATTTTGGATCTTCAAATGAATCAGAGAAATGATTATAAGTTGATCAAAAGTTGACCCAATTATTCAGAAGATGTGGGGTAGGGGCAAAAAGGGAATTTTTGAAATTTTAAAAAAATTGGGGTATTCATATATGGTGGACTTAATCTGATGAATGGAGTTCTTCTTATGCTTTAGTTTGAATTTAGCATGTTGGATATGAATGCACGCCCGTTAACATGTTTTTGCAAAGTTTGTTTTGGTACAGGTGCATACATGATATGAATATATGCAGCCCTGAAATTCAATTTCTAGATCTGGGTTATATTCATGTGTGTGGATGTTAACACATGTTATGAATGAAAAGTTTCATATGCCTACATTTATGGGACATGTTTAATTATCGTGCATTTATGGATTTGTTTTAAGTGCTTGTGCATGCATGAAATCGATGTGTTTAGCATGTACAATCCTGTATAAATGTTCTCATGTACTTATGAATCATGAATGAATGCATGTGCGTTAAGTGATCACAATAAAGTAATTGCACATAGATGGTGAACACATGCATATGATTGTGGTACCTCATGCACTTTGTTAAATTGCTATGAATGAATGTGTATTTAGAATCATGTTGGTATCATTGCATATTGTTATGATTTTTGCATACGATGTATCGATGATCGAAATGAATCATCATGGGCTTGGTGGGCCTCGAGCGTTGGTTTGCTCTTTCTTTATATATTTTAAATGCATCATAAAAATCATATTTATTTTTATTGCACTATATTGCATTGTTCTATGTGTTTCTACGGGCGGGAGTCCCATGATGGTTCTCACAGGGGTAGATGCGAGCTTTTGCCTTTACTTTTTATGCTGAATTGTAAAAGTCAATAATTATTTTTTAATAAAAAGACAATAAATAAGAACAGTGTAATATAAGTTCTGGGATCTCTCATCGAAAGAATGAGAATCTTAGAGATTCGGTTTTGGGGGACCACAAGGATACAAAAACTCTGTGTGCTTTACTTTGACCCCTGAACCCGATATTGAGGTTCTTTCTCCTGACCACGGTTTTAAGAAGAGTCTGTCACTTTACCTAGGGGTGGTGTGTAAACATATATGTTATTTTGGTATACCAAGAAAGTGACACTTGTGGGCGTAGAGGGTTCCTGGTGTCTCGACATTATATGTGGAGGTCTAATGTTCCGAAGGTGATTCGATCAAGGGATAAGTTTGAAACCCAGTAAATAAAATACAACTTGTGTGCTAAGTTACCTTGAGAACCCTACTTTACCTCTGAAAATTTTACCCATTTGGTGTATTCGCGGGCAATGATAATTAAAAAGAGAAAACTTAAATGATGTGCATTTAATAGAGCATGCATATGAAAAGAAAAACCTTAAGAAAAGATAATAAAGTGTTCATGCATTACACATAAATCATGCATATTCCTGCTATGCATTAGATCATGCACATTGTACATATTTCCTTAATTGTTAAATGTTGGTGAATGCATATTATTGTTCCATAATATATTTCATATGATTGTATTGCTTAAATAGTGATTCCTGTTATTGATTAATGTTCCTTCATGCTTAATAAATGCTCTATGTTGCATAAATACTTAATTGAATTATGTAATTGTCATAATTGTATTCTTTTGAACTATTGCATCAAATCATATATGTGTTCTTTAGCTCACTTGTTTCATTAGAAGTACCTGTACTCAGGATTTTGGTTCTGACACCCTACTTCTATGATTTTTCGCAGCCGCAAGTGATCAGTGATACGACTGACTTTTGGGAGAGTTACGAGTGTCACACACTTACTAGACATATCACAGATGGACAACATGACTCTTCTTTTATTTCCTTTTCATTTCATTTTAGTTGTTACTGCACTCTGAATTCTTTATTTATGCAATTATCTCGAGACTTATCACTTATTATTTCAATAAAGGTTTGGTTTGGTATGGATGATAATTGTAAGCTCTATTGTGGTTGGTTGTTTTATCCAATTGGGAGTGGAACTATAAAGGCCCCGGGTTTCTGGAAAGATTTCTGTAATGGTTTAAAAAAAAATCATATTTTCAAGGGGTATGAGTTGGGGTCGTTACAATTTAGCATGCTGCAATTTTTTGCATATGACTGCCATATACATGACAATGATGATGTGAATGAATGGATGCATCAATTGTTTAAGAAAATTCATTGCATTGTTTATGTATTCAAGCATGATTTCGAAAGAAATAAAGCATATGCAGTGATATCAAACTAAAGATTTCAAAAGTGCATCTATAGGCCCTGAAATGGCCGAATTATTTGAATGAGACTGTTATATGAATGTTGCATATAAAATAAGTAATTAAAAGTTAAACATATAACATTAAATGATTGATACTTACTAAGAGAAGGTAAGTGATACTAGTCTGACTTCGTGGGTATCAAATTGAGCATGAAAGGTTGCTCCTCCCCAACCATGAAGATAGGAGAACCCTTCACATTAGACTGCAACATGAAGGTACAAAATCTCATGAGTAAAGTTTGATGCATCAGGATGATAGTGTAAGAACTTCTCTTGCTCTTGGCGTCCCTCACCAGGCACTAACAAATGGTGCTGAGCCAGGCTAAAGCCACCCTTTGATTGAAAACACTGCATGTGTCGTGGTCCTAACCTAGAACTTCTGCCTGTGTTTGTTTTCACAGGGTTATGAAATTGTAACTTGAATGACTGTGCATTAGATAGGCATGACATCCATTTTATAAGAAAGAAAATATAATTAAAGGTAAAAATTGACTCATGCATAAAATGAGCTTCTACATAAAATTGGCTTCTGCAATGGTAAGTACATGCATTTTTAATTGTTCATGCATTTTTAATTAATCATGTTTAAGCGGATGGTTGATTGAATGCATTTCACAAATGTATGCCTGATTGAGATATTAAAAATTGATGTTTAAAACTGTGTTATATTTAATCTTGTTGAATGCATGTAAAATTATAGTAATTCTTGCTTACCTGTTCTAGTTTGTGTGTTCTGAATAGCTCTACCCTACTGAGATATGTTTGTCTAACCCTATTGATGTTAATGTTTTCAGGTAGCGAGTGAACTCATACACAATGACGGGAGGTTGCGACGGAGACCGAGCCAAGCCTTTCTCAACCTTTGAGTGTTTTGGATTGAGAGCATTTTTAAATGCTCAAGAATCTGATCATTTATTTTATTTTTTTTAAATGGATAATTATTATTAATTTGGAGATATAATGGATATTATTTGATTTATGAATGTTTAATTTTCTAAGATAAATGTATGTACGAAAATGAATGTAATCGAGAAGTAGCGCGCCAAGTTTTTGTCTCGTTTAATTTTTCACTGTAGTTTTTATAAAACTATTTTAAAAAAAAATCCATGATTTTCAGGATACAAAATTTGAGGTGTTATAGTAAGCTCAGTAGATTTAGTGTCACATGATTATCTTTTTAATTTGTTAATTCCATAATCTATACATGCACAAAATAAATCTAATCTAAGATTCATGCATCCCATTCGAGCTCATGGATGCAGAATTCAATGTCAGTGAATCTTATGTCACATATACAATTGTAACATGTCAAACTTATTCATGCATTCACTAATAGACATTGATCATAATTAACTAGATGCATCCATACACAATCACATAACACGTAATGCATAATACATTCATTCCAATAACAGTGTGCAATAAGGCATACAAATGCAGAATAAACCCTTTTTAGTTCATGCCCCTTTAGGCACTTAACACTTACATAAATACAACATTAGAAAGTGCATTTACAGGTTTAGTTAATATTTTAAAACATGATTCAAAATATTCATTCATTACATGCACTATTGATTCGGTCCAGAGCCGGTTCGAGACTCGCTTGGGCCCCAAACTAACCTATTGTTTCGACTGTCACCATTTTGTGTACAATATGAGAATAGAGCTTGTATTCTCACAGAATGTAAGAAATTTTATCGGCTTTCCAATGCCGCAAAACGCTCGTAAAGACTTCTCTAGATGAGGAAGATACGATCGATTCACTGAACATGTGTTAGATTCTTTCACACATAGCCGAGAATACACATTCAGGTGAAATGACTAACACATGTCTCATATTTTCTTTTCACTAATTCATCGAAATAAAAATTCATACATTGCTAACTTTTTTTTTCTTTTTATGGGCTGGGTTTAAACAAAACCAAAAATTTGATTTATTCAAGGTCGCCAATGGTTTTGAAACAAAAATCACATTATGTTCTTTCAAAAATCGGTTTGGTTTTTAGAAACAAACATCACAAAGTGCTCTTTCTCATATATTTTTATTTTATCAGTCATGATGGACTGAATGCATGTGTACTCATAAGCATATCAGTTCCATAATGTCAACATATACAACAAGGATGGATCCAATATGCCTAAGGACAAAAATTTGCAAAACATGTACATGATTTCAAAAATATTTTTTGAAGAAATCATTTTTGAAATACTTTTCTAACTTCACATCATCATCATGGTCTAATTCCATAGTCGACTATACATAACTACACATGTATTGAATTCACACATTATCATCATGAGAACAGAACTATAAACAGTTGCACACACACAACCACATAGATGAACAAGTCGGCTTTTACCATGAAATAATTTCCTCATAAACATTTTTGGTAAACTGCACTGTACATAACTTTAACATGTTATATACTTTTTTTTTATAAGAATTGAACCAACTCGACCTACTAGGGTCTGGTCATGCTGTTCTCAAGTTGATCAAGACTAGTCCATGAGTGGACCAGTTCGTGATCCCTTATACTACACGTTTGACAAATTGGCTATGCCCGATTTACCTGATTAAATCCAATAGTGCATAAAAAAAGATTTTTTTTTTTTGAAAATTGTACACTTTTATACATATATATGTATATATACATATCAATACGTATGTATATGTATAACATATGTACGAAATGCATTATCAAACTATATTCATGGTCAATTCCTACTTGAATCAGTACATGAATCCAATCATCAATTTTGAAGACCAATCCAATGCCTAATAGGTTGAAATCGACAACGGTGCCTCATGTGTGACACTTGATGTATGATTTCAAGCCTATACAGCTTCGTAATATGCTCATGCATACTAGCTTCAATCTACGAGTATCAAATAGAATCCCTATATTGTTTTGTTGAAATCGATAGGTGTAAATGTCGAAACGATCAGTTCGATGGCTCGATCTGCACAACTCCTTCGATGTGTGGCTAATACTTCTTGATCAACATACCTTTAATGGAAGTTCAGACCTCCTAAACACAATGGAGAAAGGAGAGATGCAAGAGGGAAAAGAGAGAATGAGAGGGAGAAAATAGACAAAACTCTAGAAAATCCCAATGGAGGGGGGCATGAGCCCCTCTTTGTCCCTTCTATATAATTTTTTTTTCTTGTTTTCAAACCTTCATACTTCCTAAATTTTCAGCCTAAACTTTCTAAATTCCAAAACCACTTAGCCTAACACTACTACACCACTTATTTGATAAGTTTTGACTTCTACATTTTTTCTCTCTTTGCTTGTTTCGTTTTTAAAAAACTTTTGAAATATCAATTTCTAGGGTTTTTAACTTACAACTTTTAAAAATATAATTTCAGCATGAGATGCCACATAGGATGGGCCCACATAGGGGACACCCCACCCTATGGACCTTTACTATTTTATTAACTCGAATTAAACCCAGTTTTCTATTCCATTAAAAATCTATTTTAATAATTAGTATTATTTATATTATGGATTTCAAATTGACAAAAGCCAAATCCTAATTTAAATGAAATGACATTACTTACATGTCAAATTATCCTAAATTCATCTAAAATCCTTTTCAACTTTATTTTAATGAAATTTACCAACTATTCTACAATTTTTCATAAATTCGATTTTGAATGTAAATTTCACAAAACTCTAACTAAAATAAACTTTGATTCTTCCTAAAATGCCTTTTAACATTCAACTTAGATGAAATTTGTATTTTTTTATTTCTTTCTCATAAAAACCTTTATTAATATTATTTTATGCATTAAAAATACTCTGAAAAATTAAAGGCATTAAATCCAAATTCAATTTAAAATTCTAAATTCAATTTCACAAGGATTCAAATTATTGTATAATTCAAATTCTGAATTAACATTCAATTTAATTATAGCTTAGATAAAAATTTGAATCAAATTGAAATCCAATTAGAATATCCGAGATCCATTTATTAAATCTGAATTAAATCCAAATCCAAATCCAAATTTGAATTCTAGAAATTGAAATCGAAATTCAAATGCACACTCAATTCCAATTAAGTCCATCTTAAATCTAGATTAAAACTAGTTTAAAAATCGAAACCAATTCGAAATAAATTCTTAGTTTGAGATTAATTACAAATTCAAATTAAAGCTCAAATTATAATTAAATCTCATCTTAAGTTCAAATAATATTTTAGCATGAAATTCACCTTTATTTCTTATAAAAATATCAAAAATTTGAGGGGTTCATAGTATTTATTATTCTATGTATTTTATTTGCCCTCCTATAGCTTAATTGGGTCTATCTCAAGAGGTCAATCCTGTAATACATCGATTGAGAGATGGACACAGAGGCCTCGTACGGGCCTATGCCCGTGTACGCTGCCCGAGCTAAAAACAAAAGGGAACGTCTTCCCTTACTATATAGAGCTTTTGACCGTACCCTATGGATCCTTGGGTAGGCCTGTCCCCTATACATTAGTGGGGTGGGGGACAAGGCATACGTAGTCCTGCAACTCTCAAAAAAATACCCCATAAGGTTTGTACCACCTTTCCCTCTCCAAGGAATATAAGAAATCGTGACAGACCCAGCTATCGCGTGAGATTGGGATGGACCCAGCCATCTTGTGAGATTGGAAGGTCCCAGCCATCTCTGAAAGTCTGGCTTCACTGGCGCCTCAATTGAACCCATGGTCCCAAGGTTATCTTTATTATTAAGTCATAGGTCATATTCCAGTGTCAATATCTCATAGGATAACCCTTTCATACCCTCATGGATAATAGTCATAACATGCTCTCATGTATGAATAAGCTATAATATGCTCTCATGCATGATAACCATAGCATACTCTCATTTATGAATCAGATATAACATGCCCTCATGCTTAGTACGTTTATTGCATACTATATGCATGACATGTAGCCTAACATGATTTTATGCAGGTCATAACACATTTTTCATATATCACATTCAGCATAACATTCATTTATGCATGGCATCAATCATAATAAGGTTTTATGCATTACATTCAACATAACATTCATTTATACATGATTTAATTTAAACACAACATCGGATACAATCATGCAACCCACACACTTCATATCGTCGCTACACTAAAATCATGTCAAGCACAGTCTCCGAATTACAATAGGAAAAAAACACTTCTATTCTCATTCATTCAAATCATGCTCAACATGATCTCTGAACCACAATCACAACAGTCCTAGATATCCACAACTAGGTGATGTGTGTGTACATAATATGTTGCATAAAACTATACATTCCTTTGTATGATGCATTTGCATCATTTGTACTTACCATGAATGTTTACCCGATTTGCATTGTATTTAATGTGCGTGGCTTTTCTAGCCGCAAGGAATACTTAGCATTTAGGTATCATTTTATTTTTTGTACCTACATAACAGTTTATACATTGCAATATATATATATATATATATATATATATATATATATATATATATATATATATAAGCATTCGTACTATAAACACTGAACGAATAAGTGCCTTTAAGCACTTTTCATTTGCGAACACAAACTATGCATGTGGAGGTGCAAAAACTGCACTTGCGATGTGCATGTTAACATGGTTAACTATGCATATTCGCACACACTCAAGTGCATGTTTATGATGCAAAACTACATAATAAAGAGTATAATTGCAAAGTATATCAAACTCACTTCAAAACGGACTTTGAATATTCAACTTTTAAAAACATTTTTAAAGTCTTGTTTGAAACTATATTTAAATTTGAAATTTCTTTTCATGATCATTTCGCCAAACACTTAGCATGCAACATAATTCCCAAGGCATAATTTAAATTTTCATAATTATAAATCATGCTTATAGTACTACTTATGCTATTCTAATTATGTTAATAACATAATCAATACATCAAATATTTGATTTCATGTATAATCATCGAATTAGGCATTTCTAAACCTAATTCTTTAAATATGGTACTACACTACAATGCTTAAGCAAACATAATGCTAAAACACACTAGATTAATACCAAATAACAAGATTATGAATTCTATAATTTCAGTTTAAGAAACCTACCTTCATAAAATCAAAATATGCAAATGGCGAAATCTGAAACACTAGGGGTTTCGCGAAACTCCTCGCAAATCGCCTTTTGGGCAAATCACCGAACACTTGGTGTGCGGTACACAACACCAAGCAATACACAACAATGCTCAGTTGGGCATCCTCTCACTGTTGGAGAGCACTATAACACGACACATAATGAGAAATTTATCAAAATATGTTTTCGCACAAATACCGATACAATTACACAAATCGGTAAATTGTTTTTTATTAAAAATAACAAAATACAATATACCTAAAATCAGAAACAGAGTTTGACGGTTATGTCGGGCATCTCCTCTGTTTTGCACATAGTCCAAAGCCAAACAACGATGGTTGCACGAATCTTAAGGCACCCCAAATCCAAAGGAACAATGATTTTTCTTAGAAAATCAACCCAAAAATGAGGAAAGCGAAGAAGAAGAAAGCACTGCAGTTGATATCCACACTTTCACAGTTGTCAGGGCTGGCATCAACTGCAGGGCATGATTCTCAATGTTAGGAATCTGGCACACAAAATGAGAAAAGCACCACACAAGAAACATAAGCAAAACAAACGCAAATTAGAGAAGAAAAACCATAGGGAAGTGAGAAAAACATACCTCACGCACTGAATAGAGTGGAAGTAGCCCAAATCTGAGGGCATAAATCCCAATGCAGGGAAAAAAATGCACAAACAATCCAATATGCCCTAATTAGGCCATTCAACTAGGGTTAAAACACTTAAAATTGATAAAAATAAGAAGAAAAAAGAGATTGAAAGGGAGGATACACACCTTCACACGAAATTGAATCTCGAAAGAGGTTCAATCCAGCTGGGACACAGTTCCCAAGGTTGGATGTGGTGCAAAAACAAAAGAGAACCATAATAGGGTAAATCGACTAAGGTAAGAACAAAAAAAAAGAGATGAGAAAGGAGGAACAATAAGAAGATACAGAGAGAAAATCTGACCTTCACATTGGAGAGGAGATGGCTGGCATCAATCCCCACACAGATCCAATGCAAATCCATAGGTTGGCTCTATTCCCAAGGAGAAATGAAATAGGGAAGAAGATAAAATAGTTTCCTAAAAATGAAAAGAAAGAGGGAATAAGGGTGTTGACCCTCTAGGTTAAAAAAGAAGGGAATAAAGTGTGTTGGGTTCCCTAGTGGGACCACATGGTTTCTAAATGGTGCATTTTCCAATGGGTCTCATTTGGATCCAAATGACCTAAAACCCTAAAAATAGATTCTAAATCCTATAAAAATCAAAACTAAAAATAATTAAAGTTATATTTTTCCAAGTATAGTCTAAAACTAATTTTATAATTAAAAATAATTTTATTTACTATTTAAAAACCCTTAAAACTTCACGTTTGGGTTGATCCATTTAGGTCTAACCCGTATGAGATACATGTCCAAACTAAAATCCGTATATTTTTTCCAAAAATAAATTCTTACACTTTATTAACGCTAAATAGCCATACTAATACCAAATAATTTATAGTTTTGATACTTTAAAAAATCATAATTTATTTGATCAAAATATCCCCATAATTTATTTTATGACCAAAATACCCTTTATTAGATTTTTGTTTGAAAACCATCAAAATACATCTAGTTAGGTTCAAAACACTTTGAAAACACCTAGGTGAGTTGTGACTCACTTAAATAAATAGTTTTCATGATAAATTAAATATTTTAATAGTATTTTGTCTAAAATAATTTTAAAAATGCCAATTTTGCCTATATGGACCAGAAAAGAATAATTGAGCATGTAAAATACCAATAAATGATATTTAAAAGATAAAAACATATTTTTAACTCGAAGATAAAGATAATTTATTTATTTATTTATAATATCCAAAATTTACAAGTTTTACGGTGCTTCTTTGATATATTCATCTTTAGTGACATATCTTCATCATTTACAACCGTTTTAATAAAGGATGGGTCTTCATCAACAATATCATCTCTTAATTCAAAGCTTATGTGCTTTGATGATGCATTATTGAGCTCTCATGTCCTTGTATGCAAGTTCACTAGGTTGACATCTTTACACTTCTTCAACCTGTCGTCTCTATCATGTGAAATCGCAAGATAAACATTGGTACCACTCAACATTGAAGCCATGTCATCATCATCTTCAATGCACATCAACCTTATAATATCATTAAAATCTTCACTTCAAAAACTAAAGCGAAACATCAGATCTTCCTCGACCAATCTAATTTTTTATTTCACCAATTCAACATAATTAAAGTTGTTGATTCTTAACAACAATAAAATTCATCAATCCTCATCACCAACATAGCTATAGTAAACCATTACCTTTTGTTGATTCACCGTAACTTAACCTAATGTCTCAAACCATTTATTACAGAGTCCTAGACACTACAATCTTAAGCAATATTTGTACTGATAATACTGAAAATATTATGATTACATGTTAATTGGGATAACATGACAAAAACAATCAATAATACAGTAATGAAAAAGAAAATACTACACACAAATACAAATGAACATATGACAATGTTTGACAATCTTTTACAAGATTGCACTGAACAATCCATACACACATGCAAATGGCTATCTTATTGCACATCCTTGTCAGATAAGGCCATGCAAGCATATTTGTATATCACATTCAGGGGGTATGAAATTTTCAACTTCATAGTTTTCAAAATATCGACAATAATAAAATTAACTTGTATGTACAAATAAAACAATGACAGACTAATTAAATTTGACAAAAGAAGGTTGACGACCATCAAATGAAACAATTCACACAAATGTGATAGAGTAGAATGTCGAAATCCATAAGGATAGAGAGCAACATTACATGAGAAAATATAGATGCATATCTTATAACAAATACCCATCAAAATATCACCAAATAAGGTTGACAATGCTCGGATGAACAATGCACAAAAACTTGAAAAAAAAATGTCCAAATTCATCAAAGTGCAAAAGAACACCTACCAGAGAGGAGTCCACCGTGTGACAGAATAGTCACCGAAAAACTTGTCAGGAAAATCGTCAGAAAAAGTGTCGGGGGAGCAAGGACATGGAACCAGACTCGAGCATCTTGCAGGGCCGGACTATACGGACATGCCAATGATTAGTATACGTAGCACATTTCACATTATATATGACATATAAAAATGTGAATAATATAAACTTTGCAAAACAGTGCCATTAGCGTTTTAATTTACAAAAAAAGTAATATTTTAAAAATATTGAGTTATTTTAATCATCAATATTTGTGAGATGGAGAGAGTGGATCAAATGTCTGAGTTTCCTGGTCTTGAAAAAGTGATTGCCTTGGACACCATTGATTTGCATTGAGAAGGATGAAAGCCTAGGAGCATACTGTCGCAATTGGGGTGTCAACGGGTCAGGTTTGGTTCGAACCCAACCCCGGTGAAACCAGACTTGGATTATAATTTCAGGTATGGTATTGGGTCTACTATAAGAGAAACCACCTGACCATATCCAGTAAAATAATACTTTTTTTTTATTTTTACATTGAAAAGTGTGGGTCTTAATAGGAACTTGGGTCGTGCCCGGGTCTTATATAAAATTTCACAAACTATACTCGGGTCCATGTATTAGTCAGACTTTGGGTCTCAACTCAGGTCTTAATCGAGTTTTTTTATTTGTCACCGTACCCGGACCCTATAGGGTTTGGTGGGGGTCGGGTTTTGACACCCCTAGTAAAAACTAATGACACCCTGTGCTGGTTGTGTCTCTGGCGGCACGAGACACAAAACAAAGATACGAGGCACAAGACACGAGGCACGAGACACACGTAGATGTTTATTTTAATAAAAAATAAAATTTAATGTTAAATGATCAAAAGATAGCTGTTTTATTATAAAAACTAAAAACATTCCGTGTCCTCGTATCTTATTTTTCAACAAGTTTTCGAGCTTGGGGAAGACTCGAACCCGTTTTTGGCCGTCTAGCAAAAGCACATGAGCATGAGTGGGTCCGGGCGGGAGGAGAGGTATGTGGTTCTTTGATCCCTGCAGGCCCCGCCCCTTCCCTTCCTAACCAACCAAATCGTGGGCATTGCAACAAAACCTGCATCCATTCGTTTCTTCACCCTCTTCACCCCGTGAAAGCAAGAAAGAAGGAAAGAGGAGAAAGGGAGGAGGATGGCGTCTGCTTCTTCAATGATCGTCTCCCTTCGAACCTCATTTCCCAAGGCACGTCCTCTCTGTTTTATACGCTTTTCTATTAAGAAAAGGCCTTTTGGGTAATGTTGATTAAACCCACCGTTTGCTGATTATTAAAGGAAACCTCTTATGTGATTATCTCTAACTCAGCATGTTCATGACCACCAAATTCTTTTGGTGTAATTTTTGTCCTTCTCCTAGTGTTCCAAATGAATTAGACCAGAAAAAATTGTCCTTTGAGTTGCCCAACAAATTCTATCGCTTACCAACACCTCAACTTTTGGGTTTAAAGCAAACAAGAGAAAAAAAAAAACATGTTCAGTTGTGCTGGCCTGAGTGGCATCTTGGTTCTTTTACCAATCCTCCGACATTTGATTCTTTTACCCATTCCGTTGTCAATGATTGCTTACAAGAATTACCGTGTATAAGTATGATTTCATGCACCGATTCTTGAAGTTCTAGCTGGAACTACCTCTCCCTTTGGTTGGGCAGAACGAGTTATTGCAAACTATTTTCATCCCTTAATTGAACAGATGACTGCCAAAATTTCTTCTTATGTGTCGTTTCGGCTCACACAATGAGAAACCTCGTATTGCATCCATCAAGTAGTTGTTGATTTAAACAACTGCCAATACAACAAGAAATCTTGTAATCATTGAAGTATTTTAAGATTTTAACAGTCGGTAAATGCTACTATCTTTGAGTCTTTGACACCTACCTGGTTCGGAATAACCCTTTTGAATCAAGACAATATCATAACCTTGGAGATTCCGAGGTCAAACCACCGCCTGACTGTGCTTGATCTGCCTGTCATTAGGGAAATCCACCAAATGCTCAAAACTGTATCACATATAATTGGATGATTGCTTCTACAGATTTTATACATTATATCTTTCAGCATTTACTTAGCCTTTTCTGACTGGGAATGTGAAGTATATGATCCTGTAAGTGAAATTAAGTTCAAGGCACCTTTTTTATATCATTAGTATGCCCTTTAAATTTCTTTGTCAATTCCATGTTACATCTTGCAATATTTTCTTAGAAAAGTAGACCGTCATGTTGTGACGAAAATCATGTTTCTCGTGCATTTTCATTCATCAGGATGCCCTTGAAATTCTTTGTCAATTTCATGTTCGGAATCTGCTGAATATCATTGTTTGATCATGTCAAGCAAAGCTTTTCCTTCCAGATACTTGTGCTTACTACATGAATATTTTTTTTGGACAGACTAAACTTGCGAATCACTGTGTGCTTTCCAAGAGCATTATGCTGTCATGTGATAGCTTCTCAGTCGTTAAACGAAAGAAGAAACAGGAAGCATCTTATATATGCAGAAACTCTAAGGTTTATGTTGAAGGGGATGCACTTGAGAGAGGGTCCACAACACTAAATGATTCTGATGGTTAGGTGACAAATGGTCCATTCACTTTTAGATGTACTAAATAAAAATCTCCAAGTGTGGGTGATTGAACAAATGCATGCTGTATATGTGCTGTAAAACTTTTACTACTATCTTCTTACATCTGTAAAACTTTTACTACATCTTCTTCTAATCAAATTTTGAGTTCTATATCGAATAGCTAAAGGTTCATATGGTGGTTTTATCTAGAGTTAACTTTTTCAAATTGTGGAAAACACAGAATCACCAGACATCTACAGTGTAAGAATGGGATAATAGAAAATCAACCCCTAATGAAAAGAAAAACAAAAAAATAAAAAGAAAGAGATCAATTGGAATGATGAATCACTATGACAAAGCATACAATGATACTTGCCACAAAATCATTGCTATTTGCTCAAATAATGTTGGTTTAATTTTTATGAGCACCACACCCAGATATACATGCAGAGAAATCGATCAATGAAAACTGAAAAACAAGTGTTTTATGCACATAACATCAGAGGAAATGCATAAATGCAGTACATGCATGTATTAGAACTATAAAACTAAATGGAGAAATATGAAGTCTTATCTCTAATAATGGACTGATTGATGATCAAACAACAAAAAGAAACACATGGCTTATGATACTATAATTGGGGGAGGGTAGTTGCACATGGGTAGATTCAATACAGGCATTCTAGTATGTAAACATTTGGCATAATAAACCATATTCATATTCTATATTTGGTGAAATTCCTGCATATCTTGAATAGTGCCTACTTAGATGCAACTTGATTGAGGTCTATGTGAAACGTCCACCAGGTATGTTAGTTTCAGCTTTGAACGACTTTGTGCGGCACAGAAAATACCACATGCATTGTTGGAGGCTTAGCATCTATTGTTTCTTGTGAGGATCTAGAGTGCTTTTAATGCAGCCAATACAAAGAAGAGAATAAACTTTTACCAAAGAGGCGCAATGACTTGATATATGTGTGCATGAATACACTCATGGATGGCAAGATTCAAGAAATAGAAAAGATCAATGCAAATGCAATTGTATTGAAATAATCAATTTATTTGAGGAGGCAAAGCAAGAAGGTGAGCTGTATATGAAAGTGAAGGAAAAAAAATGATGCACAACAATCGGAAGGCGATGAACTCTATAGATGATGATTTTGATGATGCTTGATCTTTCTTTCCTTTCTCATTTTTTGTTAGTCTATTGATGATGTTAAGAAATTTTCAAGACTTTATGACTTTATGATTTTTGATCTTTACTACTAATGACTTTGGTATTTTGTACTTAATGGTTAATCTGTGGTAGCTATGTTTTTATTGGTTTATTTTTTCGCTAATTGTTCATTAGATATTTTATGTTGTAGCTGATTTATAATTCATTTTTCATTAATGGATAGTTAATAATCATACTTGCTAGTTCTAAAATTTCTAGTCCTAAGGTTGTTCTTTATTCATAAATATTGTTTCTTTCATTTGGTATCTCAATCATTTGTTTCTCATGATAGCGTATGAGATGCTTTTAAGCAGTTGAATGCCAAGTTGCGGATCTCAGTGAGCTTTTGGACCATCCCCAATGCTGGTGTCTTTTTGGTGCTCTCACTTTGCTATCTCTAGACTTTTGCATGCAATATGTGCATTTGCATGATTGTGACACACTCCTATTATGTGGCTGAGTGGTTTAGGCTGTGAGAAAATGGATATGGATGTTAGTTCTGAAGATGATTACAGAGTGGCAATTTTATGCTTAAAAGCTAGATATGGGGCTTGACCATGCATAAGCATCTCTCTCTCTCGTTAGGACCCATCAATGATCATAGTTGCAGGTATTTTTAACTTCATCTGAATTGGTAGATGTCTCTATCACGGTTTGCTCGGCAGAAAACGTACTAGATTGGGTAATTCTCGTGCTCAGATGCGTTTTTCAGAGATAAAAAATAAAAAAACTGATATCACACTAAAACTTGGCAATAAAATACTCAAGTTTTTTCATTAAATCAATTGATTGATTCTAATAAATAAGCAATGATAAACACATATACTAGTTCAGATAAACCAAAACCACCTATAACTTTGATTCTTGAAGGGTCTTAAAGAAAAGGGCACCATAACAAAGTATATCCTCCTCTCTCTCTCTCTTTCTATATATATGTATGTATTACGTATGTATATTTGCTACTATCTACTGTATGTACAATCTAGTTGGAAAATCATTAGCGCAAATTGTATCCACTCAATCTGACTTTATAGATGGGTTTGGCATGCTTTGTCAAGGATTACACTTTGAATCATCCTTTTTTGATGTAAAAATATGATTTTTTGAGTCATGAAATTTTGGTACATTATAGGCCATTGATGTTTGAAGCCCTTGGAAAATCAACTTATATGTTGCAAAAACATGATCCAGAACTAGTTTTTTACTAAAGACACCATATAGATCACATTTATAAGTTTCTACTAGATTGCATATACAAATGACTATATATATATATATATATATATATATATATAGAGAGAGAGAGAGAGAGAGAGAGAGAGAGAGAGAGAGAGAGAGAGAGAGAGAGAGAGACTACACCCCAGCCATCTTTTTTTTTTGCTAAAAACATCTTTAGCGGCAATCGCAACCGCTGCTAAAGATTTTTTTTTTGCATGCGCAACATGCGGGGTGCTTTAGCGCCATCCATCATGGACGTCGCTAGTGCGTTGGCCAGGGTATGCAGCTGCTCCTCTCTTTCTCACTATATATATATATATATATAGTCACCTCTATCGTTAAAGGTAATTTCTCGGCGAGAGTATTTCTCGGAGAGATTTTCAAAAGTTGATAAATCTCAAGAATATCCCGGGAGTTTAAAAAATTGAAAAAATATAAATAACAACAAAAAAACTAAGAAAATAATAAGTTTTGCATTATTTTTCTTCCAAAAATATAAAGAAACATGTTTTAAAGGTTTTAAAATAAAAAAGAAACAAAAAAATATGAAATGCAAACTTAAAATAAAAAAAGAAGAGTTTTTCCCAAAAATATCGTTATAATCAACTTCAAAACAGCATATCAATGGAAAATAAATATATCTAAAGGACTAGATTTTGTTCAAAACCTATTTTTAATTCTTTAAATGGCCTATTTCATCATCAAAATATTAGTACTTCTATTGTTTCATCTGCAAAAGAGTTCCACAATCCGAAAAGAATTGGAAAAAATAAAAGTTCATGTTTTGCAGCACCTACTGCATGAAATCGTTTCCAAGTTATTACTTACGCCTATAAGGGATGAAGGATGGCCTCTTACAAGCTCTTCAATTGCCTACACATGGAAAGACACAGACTTTAGCTTCTCAAGATATACATCAACAACAAAAGTATAAGATAAAAACAAAAAGCCAAAAAACAAAAGGTGTGCCAAAACAACCTCAAACATACCTTTAATATCAGCTACCTTAAAATATCAGTATTTCTCGTGATATTTTCAAAATATCACCGATATCGGTGACAGTGATTAGGGGTGTCAATAGGTCGGGTTTACCCCGACCCAACCCAGACCAAAACCCTATAGGGTCCGAGTATGGTGACAAACAAGAAGACCCGATTAAGACCTAGGTCAGGACCCGAAGGTCCGATTAGTACACGGACCCGGGTATAGTTTGTGAAATTTTATACCAGACCTAAACCCGACTCGAGTTTCGATTAAGACCCACGGTTTTTAATGTAAAAATGCTAAAAAATATTATTTTACCAGGTATGGTCCGAGTCTGGTTCATGTAGTTCTTAT
This sequence comes from Nuphar pumila, assembly GCF_984573655.1. Taxonomy (NCBI): domain Eukaryota; kingdom Viridiplantae; phylum Streptophyta; class Magnoliopsida; order Nymphaeales; family Nymphaeaceae; genus Nuphar; species Nuphar pumila. Next base: position 1,067,759 of record NC_143256.1, on the reverse strand, counting down.
CGGATTCGGGTATGGTTTCTCTTATAGTGGACCCAATTAGACCTGGGTCTGGACCTGATACCATACCCGAAAATCTGGTCCAAGTATGGTTCCACCTGGGTCTGAACCAAACCCGACTCGTTGATACTGAAATGAAGTGCCAAATGAAAAAGGGCAAAGTCTCCAAGCGAAAGCACGGAAGCACACACATACACAAGAGGCCACAAAGGGGCTAAATAAACCACAAAAGTGGTCAGGCACAAAAAGAGGTAAAAAAATATATCTCACTTCATAGAATGCTACTCAAGAAGCTTGGGAAATACATGGGACTGTGCCCCTTATTTATACACAGCAAGGGACTCAAGGAGGGGCTCCCATAGAGTCGTTGGAGCCCCTCCAACGGTCATATTTATGACCGTTGGAGGGGTCCAACGACTCTATGTGGACCCCTCTCAAATGATTAAAAAGAAAACAAAAAGAAACAAAAAGAAAAAGAATAAAGGAAAAAGAAAGAAAAGAAAAAGCATATCAATGATATGCGTGTACAGGTGAAATGACAGAAATACCCCTATCGGGTTTTACAAAATAAATATATATATATATTTAGATATATAGATAGACACATAGACATATATATATATATATATATATATCATATATATATATGTATATGTGTCGTAATCTATATATATATATATATATATATATATATATATATATATATAAATATACATTATATTTTAACACCCCCCCTCAAACACATGGTGAAATCACCGAGAGTTTGCTAAGGAGGAAGTAGAAGCGAGGCGAAGGCAAGGCTTTGGTGAAGAAGTCCGCCAACTGATATTCGGTAGGAACATATGGGAGTTGAATGGTGCCGCGTAGGAACTCATCTCGAACATAATGACAGTCCATCTCAATATGCTTCGTTCGTTCATGAAAAGTGTGATTGCTAGCAATATAAATGGAGCTCTTGTTGTCACAACACAGCTTCGAAGGAGTTGAGAATGAGACACCCATATCTTTAAGTAAGCTTCTTAACCATATAATCTCAGTTGTGGTAGTGGCCATCGCACGATATTCTGCTTTGGTAGACGAGAGAGAAACTTTACGCTGCTTCTTACACCTCCAGGAGATAAGCGACTCCCCCAAGAAACACACAATAACCTGTGGTAGAAATACGATCATCGGGGTTACCCCCCCAATCAGAGTCAGTATACGCAAGTAAAGTAAGAGGTGAAGAAGAGGATAAGAATACTCCCTTAGTTATGGAATTTTTTAAATATCTGATAATCCTCATTACTGCTGCCATGTGAGTAGTGGTAGGAGCAGTCTGAAATTGGCTTGCACTATGAACTGCATGTGAAATGTCAGGCCTGGTGATAGATAAATATGTTAAGGATCCAATCAATTGACGATAAGGCGTGGGGTCTGCTAAAGGAGTGCCATCATTGGCTCTTATCTTGGCATTGATCACTTCTGGAGTCTTCACCCTTTTGTCATCTGTCAACCCAGACTTAGCAATAATGTCAGAGGCAAGCTTCATCTGAGATAGGACATACCCCTTGGGAGAGTATGCAACTTCAATTCCTAAGAAATACCTTAGAAAACCCAGATCAGACATATCAAAATTTTTCTTAAGAATATTTTTAATAAGATCAATACCTTTCTTATCATTACCTGTGATAATCATGTCATCAACATATAATAACAAAATTGTAATGTATTCATTAGAAGATTTAACAAGCAAAGCAGTATCTGTGTAACATGAGGAGAAACCATTATCAAGAACTACTTTGCTAAAAAGATCATACCAAGCTTTTGGTGCTTGTTTTAAACCATAGAGAGCTTTGTTTAATTTTAGAATATTACCTTTCCCAATTTCAAGACCCGGCGGAGGATCCATAAGAACTTCTTCACACAGAGTTCCATTTAAAAACGCATTTTTAACATCAAGTTGATATATCGGCCATTGTTTGATGGATGCTAAAGCAATTAGGGTTCGTACACTAGTCATTCTGGCTACAGGAGCAAAGGTTTCTTCATAATCAATCCCATATTCTTGGGCGTAGCCTTTTGCAACCAAACGAGCTTTGTATCTTTCAAGAGACCCATCACATTTGGTTTTGACTTTATATACCCATCTACACCCAATTGCCTTTTTTCCTAAAGGTTGAGGAATAATGCTCCAAGTTTGGGCCTTGTTAAGAGCCTCTAGTTCGATTTTTATAGCTCCAATCCAATGTGGGTGATCTTTAGCTTCCTTGAATGAGGTAGGCTCATGATACGAATGTATTAACATGAGACAAGCCCTATAATTCGGCAAAAAGGATTCATAAGATACAAATTTTTTTGGTGGCCTACTAGTACGAGAAGATCTCCTAGGTGGATTGTTATCAATAGGTTCTTCTAAAGAGAAGTCTTGAGAGTATCTGTCAATAGCAGGTTGATGTTCATTTCCTATCCGCCGAGTATATACATTTATATCATTAAGGTTTTCATTTTGGGAAGTATTATCATGTTGTGGTATATCATTATAATGCAAATTTCCGTCACAACTAGTATCACAAGTAATAGCTTCAGGGGACTCAATCCTAGGAGCTAAGTCGAATAGAAAAGAATAATCGATGTCTTCCTTAGATGTGTGGATATCGAAACCATTTTGATCTTCAATAAAGTTTACATTTCTCGACACATATAATTTATTGTTTCGAATATCATAGCATCTATAGCCTTTTTTATTCTCACCATAGCCAATGAACACACATTCTATAGCTTTAGGTGACAACTTATCTTGTCCTAGACTAAGTACAAAACATTTGCATCCAAAGATTCTTAGTCTATTAAAATCATGAGTAATTTTAAATAGTTTTTCAAAGGGCGAAACATTTTTTAAAGAAGAAGAGGGCATACGATTCACAAGATATGTTGCGGTAAGAAGCGCTTCGGCCCAAAAGTTTTTAGGAACATTTTTAGACACAAGAAGAGTTCTTGTCGTTTCGATTAAATGTCTATGTTTCCTTTCCGCAAGACCATTTTGTTGCGGAGTTTTAGGACAAGATCGTTGGTGCACAATCTCATTTGTTTTAAAATAATTTTGAAAATCTTTAGACATGTACTCTCCTCCTGAGTCAGACCTAAAAGTGGCTATATTATGTTGGAATTGATTTTGAACAAGAGCGTGAAACTCTTTAAAATTAACGAAGACATCGGATTTATGCTTGATAATGTAAACCCATGAGTATCTAGTAAAATCATCAATAAAAGAAACATAGTAAGAGAAGCCCCCTTTGGACATAACAGGTGCCGGTCCCCATACATCGGAATGCACAAGTTCAAAAGGTCTTTTTGACACAAAATTGCTATGAGAGTATGGAAGAGAGTGAATTTTCCCAAGAATACAATCATTGCATGTAAAAGTATTTGTATTACAAATTTTTTCCAAAAACGGAAAAAGATACAACTTGGAGATACTAGGGTGTCCAAGTCTCTTATGCCAAGTCTCAATATCTTTGGATTGAACATGATTACAAAATGATTTGGATGGCAAAGACAAAAAATCCATATAGTAAAGGTTCCCTCTTCTATGGCCTTGCCCAATCCGCTTCCCAGACCGGAGATCCTGCACATAGCAATGGGTAGGTGAAAAAGAGACATTACATTCAGAATCGGTAATTTGAGAGACCGAAAAAAGATTTAGATTAAGTTTTGGAATGATTCGGATTTTGAGAACAAAAAATTCTTTGTTTTGGTCATAAGTTTTTTCAAGGTTTCCAATGCCTTCAACATTTAAAGATGTTCCATTGGCGGTGGATACATATGATTTAAATTTATTGAGACTTGGTTTTGATAAAAGTGATGCATTTGGAGTCATATGGAAAGAGGCACCCGAGTCAAGAATCCAAGAAGTCATACCTGGAAAAGAGGAGATGGCGGCACCGGAAGTGGAGGGTGAAGAGGATGATGTAGAGGCGTTCATCTTTATAAATTGTTGAAGAGTTTCGGTTAGATGAGCGATGGACTCCTTTATGTCACCATCCTTCTTTGAATCTTCATTGATGATTGGGGGAGTTTCCCCCACGGAAGCCACCTTCTTTTTGAATCTAGGGCAATCGGGACGAATATGGCCCGATTCATTACAATTATGACAAACGATTTTTCTCCCTCCACCACCATTATTCTTCCAAAAATGTGGTGGTTTATATGATCTAACATTGTTGCCGGGTCTAGACACGGCATGCACTTCATCAACATCTCTTTTCAAGGCCAAACAGGTTTCTTCTTGACATAAATCGACCAAAATATCGCTTAGAGGGGTAGAGGCCCTATGAAGTAGAGATCCTCTAAGTTGTTCAAATTCGGGACGAAGCCCATGAATAAATTGAAAGAACCTCTCTTTTTCCATTTGCTCTTGTCTCATAGCAATAGCACTTCCTTCCCATTGTGGTTCGAGAAGGACAAGTTCATCCCACAAAGAGGATAAGGCACTATAGTAGTCCCTAATGCTCATATCACCTTGCTTGGTAGCTCTTACCTTCTCTTGTAAAAAAAAATGCCTAGCAAGGTCTCTTTGAGTGTACATGCCTTTCATAAAAAACCATGCTTCATTTGCCTTTTTGAATTTTGCAAGGTTTGCACAAATCTTCAATTCGACATTGTTCATGAACCATGCCAAGATTTTAGCATGTTCACTTTCCCAATCTTCCATTTTAGAAGAATAATCAAGAATAGCCTTTTCTTTTTCTTCTTCATTCAAAGCTTTTTCCTCACTTCAAATTTAGTTAACTTCAATTGTGGTTCCAGAATGGTTCCACATACGTAACCCCAAAGCTTTTTACCTTTGAGATTATTCTCCATAGCGGCGGCCCACATGCGGTAGTTGGTCCCATCCAATTTGAATGAGAGATCGATTTTTGCATCTTTGTTGGCCATTTAGAAAAACAAATTAATAAGACAAGAGAGAGGAGAGGTACTACTTGTCAAGGGAGGATCCGATGAAGCCTTCTTAACCAAGGCTCTGATACCATGAAATGAAGTGCCAAATGAAAAAGGGCAAAGTCTCCAAGCGAAAGCACGGAAGCACGCACATACACAAGAGGCCACAAAGGGGCTAAATAAACCACAAAAGTGGTCAAGCACAAAAAGAGGTAAAAAAATATACCTCACTTCATAGAATGCTTCTCAAGAAGCTTGGGAAATACATGGGGCTGTGCCCCTTATTTATACACAGCAAGGGACCCAAGGAGGGGCTCCCATAGAGTCGTTGGACCCCTCCAACGGTCATAAATATGACCGTTGGAGGGGCTCCAACGACTCTATGTGGACTCCTCTCAAATGATTAAAAAGAAAACAAAAAGAAACAAAAAGAAAAAGAATAAAGGAAAAAGAAAGAAAAGAAAAAGCATATCAATGATATGCGTGTACAGGTGAAATGACAGAAATACCCCTATCGGGTTTTACAAAATAAATATATATATATATTTAGATATATAGATAGACACATAGACATATATATATCATATATATATGTATATGTGTCGTAATCTATATATCTAAATATATATATATAAATATACATTATATTTTAACAGATACCCCTATCAGTGATATATATATACCTCAAGGGGAGAATCCTGTGTCAGTACGACATAACACAAATCCGGTCACGAGATTCAATGTGATTCATGTATGACACATGCAACACCGTGTCCGACACATTGACACGAATCTAACACGTGATATAGTGTTTGGCACAAGGTCGGACACACTATACATGGTGTTCGACATGTTCAGTATAGTGTCTGACATGCATGACATGGTGTTCGAGACAATAAAAAGGTATGCTTATAAATATATTTTTTTTTAAATTTTAATGAATAATATATATTATTATATAAAATATATATAATATATGTATGACCATGTCTCTGAATCCTAATTTTTGAAAAATGCTGTATTGTTCCAAGCAAATTTGCATTGCATCCCGTACCTGCATCCACATCCATGTGATATATGTATATGTATATATATATATATATATGTGTGTGTGTGTGTGTAGGGGGGGGGCAATATTTGCTACCTCGTGGGTAAGGAAACTTCTAGAAAAATTGTTCACTGTCATTCACAAACACCTGCCTCCTGCCATTGAGACCCACTCTCTAAAGTCTTTAGAAGACCAATTGGTTGTTAGCTGAACCAAGGCTATTCGGAGCCCAAATTTTGCATCAAATTCCAATATTTCATCTTGCAATCAAGATTCAATCTCTATTTTGGCTCATATTCAATCATCAATTTTTACCTTTGAACGTAAATGTTCAATTCTTTGTCTCTGCCAGGGGTTCGGGATTTCAAATCCCTTATCTAGAGTTTGCCTTTTGCATCTCATTTTATCTCATTCTGTATCATTTCATGTCATGTCATTACATTCCATGAGATTGCACGTCATTTTCGAGATCCAGCACTCTGGTTTTTCAAAATCTTGAAATCCATATTCGATTTTAAAACTTTTCTTTCGAAATCAATTTCAAAAACCTGGGTCTTAGATCAATATTTTTCATTTGTCAACCCTCAGGATCTTATATTTTTTTATTTCAAAATATTTTCCTCAGAAAGCGATCTGGATTCATTTTAACTCAATTTTAACTGATCCCAATTCTCAGATGAGACCCATCTAGGTGGTGTCACTTCTGGATCTCTTCTTTCATCCAAATTTCTTAAATTTTCGAGTTTTAGTGGGATCAAGACTCTGTCCTTTTACATTTTTGAACCTCTTCAAAATTTTATTTTGATTTTAAACCAGAAGAAGTCTTATCCCTAGTCCATTTCCTTCATTTTGGCCAAAATCTCAGAGTTTCAGTAGGACTAAGACTCTTTTCCAGAGTTTCAGTCAGATCAGGACTCTACCTTTCACTTCTATTTTTATCGATTTTCGAGAAAACCTTTCAAAATCTTTCATTTTGGCCAAAATTTTAGAGTTTCAGTTAGACTAGGACTTTGTCTTAGAGTTTTAGTCGGATTAGGACTCTATCCCGATTTCATCCTTTATTCATGTTTTTCACTTGTTTTAAAAAACCTTCTCATCTGACTTTCAAAAAGACAAAAATCTTAGAGTTTCAGTCAAACTAGGACTCTATCATAGAGTTTCAGTCTGACTAGGACTCTGTCTTCCATCTCTATTTTTACTTGTTTTCAACAAAATTTATCAAAATCTTCTATTTTGGTTAAAATTCCAAACTTTTAGTTGGACTAGGACTCTATTTCAGAGTTTCAGACGGATCGGGACTCTATCGTTTGTTGCCATTTTCACCTATTTTTAAGAAATTCTTTCAAAATCTTTCGAAAGAAGTCAAAATTTTAGAGTTTTAGTCAGATCAGGATTTTGTTCTAGAGTTTCGGTTGGATAAGAACTCTAACCCTAACTTCATTTTTTTGAGAAAATCTTTCAAAACTTCTTTATTTATCTTTCAAACAATCGAATTTCAAATTTCAGGACTTTATTGTAGAGTTTCAAAATTTTAGGACTCTGCCCCAGAGTTCCAGCTGGTTCAGAACTCTACTCTGATTTCATTGTTTACTCACATTCACTTGTTTTTCAAAAACAGATTCAGTTCCAAGAGTTTCAAAATTCGAGGACTCTATCCTAGAGTCCCAGTTGATTAGGACTCTGACCCTGATCTCGTATTTTGTTCATTTTTACCAATTTCTGAAAAGATCTTTCAAAACCTCTTTGTCTTTCAAAAAACTCAAATTTCAAGAGTTTCAAAATTTCAGGACTCTGTCTTAGAATCCTAATCGGGTTAGGACCCTATTCTGAATTTTATTTCCACTTTCAATTCCACTTGTTTTAAAAACCTTTTCATTCGTCTTTTAAAATTTAGTTCATTTGCAGAGTCCCAGTTGATTTAGGACTCTATTTCAGAGTTTCGATTGAATTAGGACTCTAATTTTGACTGCATTTTCTGACTTATTTTCATTACTTTTGAGAAAATCTTTCAAAAACTTCTTCGTTCGGCTTTCAAAAACCTAAATGTCAGAGTTTTAGTTGGTTTAGGGCTTTAGTCTAGAGTTTCAGTTCGTTTAGGACTCTATTTTTAAAACCTTCGATTGTCATATGATGATTTTAACTCTGTTTTAAAACCCTTTTCAGTCTTTATTTCAACTTTCTTTCAAAACCCTGATGTGGGGCCCACTCAGTTGGCGCCACATCTGGAGGAGTCTCGATCCATTTAGAACTCTGATGGACCCAAAACTTTGAATTTGAAAACCAACTTTATTCTAAACCTCTTTTTGAAAACCTGTATTTTCAAGCTTAAAATCGTTTTTGAAAAATCAAGTGGGGCCCACTCTAGGTGGCGCCATATTTGAAAGAGTTAGGGTTAGCTTAGGATTAGTTAATGTCCTAAGTAGGTTAGGAGTTTTGAAAAATTCCAAATTGATTTTAAAATTTTCGTTTTTACTTTGGTGTTTTTAAACCTTATTTTTAACTTTTAAATTAAAAGTTTTAAAAACCAAATGTGGGCCCCATGGATGGCGCCACATTTGAGGGAGTTTTAGGGTTAGTTAGGAGTCAATTAAGCTAATTAGGTTAGTGTCCCATCTAGGTTAGTACTCTACCCAAAATCGCCTCCCTTAGTTTTTTTAGATAAAATTTCAAAAAGTCAAACTAATCCTAATTAAGGTTAATTAATGCCTATAAAAGGGGCCAAAAGGGGGGGGGGGTCGACCCATGCTCTCTCTCCCATTGTTTCTTGCTCCTTCTCTCTCCTCCAGCAGCCTTCCTTCCTCCATTGATGCAGCAGCCCAAGGTAAGGTCTTCTACTTTATTATTTTAATTGATTTCATTAATTTTTCATGATTATTTTTATGGATTTAACCATTGCCGCCCCTTGGTTGTGAGATTTGAGCCAAATCTTCATTCAAGAACCGTGAAATCGATTCAAGAAAGCGATCTAATGCTGTGTGAGGGCATTTTTCATGATTTCAAACCGTTGAAATCGTTTGAACTATCGTTTTTTGTGTTCAAGCCGAATAAAAGATGAGATTCGCCCGTTCAATGGGTCAAATCCCTCTTTCCGAAGGCTAAATCAAATTCTAACCGTGTATTCCTTGATTTATTTTATTTATTTACCATATTCATGTTTATTCTATTCATTAAAACATCAAATCCAAATTTGTGATGTTATTTGCAAGTTTTTTTTATTTTCCATGCTTAGATTAAGGTTTTTCATGTTTTATCGATAATATGTGATTCTTGATCCTGGGCACGCGGGAACCTCGCTATTTTATGTTCAAGTATCTGTCAAAAAAATATAATTTTTTTAGGGTTAAACCGTGAATATGTCAGTGATTCCCTATAAAAAAATCGGATTATTTTGGGTTCTGTAACCCTGTCAAAAAAATCTAAAACCGAACTATGCTTTTTAAACCGTGAAATCGCTATGTGGATTTGGGAACGACTTGTCGAGGCGATCTCTCCCTCATCGGAGATCCGATCGACGATCCGTAAGTTGCAGTGTGTTCGCTACATGGTTGCCAGTTGAGGAAGCGGGAGCGGGAAGCGATACGGGAAGCGAGAAGCGAGGCACTTTCAAAATTTTAGGAAGCGGGGAAGCGTGGGACCACTTAGGAGCGATTCGGGAAGTGTCTCGGAAGCGACCTAGGAAGCGTCTCGGAAGCGAAGGGGAAGCGAAAAAAATAAAAATAAAAAATAAAAAATACAAAAAAATTGGAAAAAACAGGGGAAGCGTGGGGGAAACGAGGGGGAAGCGCGCTTCCCATTAAAGGGAAGTGCGTCCCCCATTAAAGGGAAACACGTCCCCCATTAAAGGGAAGCACGCTTCCCAAAAAAGGGGGACACGCTTCCCAAAAAAGGGGACGCTTCCCCCCACGCTTCGGAAGCGCGGCGTTCCGCGCTTCCGAAGCGCGCTTCCCCTTTTAGCTAGGCGCTTCCGGTTACCCTGGTTCGCTATCATGTCTAGTATTCTCTGTAAAATTTTCAGATTTTTATATATCTGCTTGTTATTTTTCCTCTGTCAGAAATCATAATCGGTTTTACAGAGCCCGTTATGCATTGTCTAAACCCTAGATCGACTTGTGCTGATCGTATCTCCCTAACCGGAAATCCGATTGATGATCCGTAAAAAGGAGTATCTTCATCTGTGTATCTACTGTCATCAGCTAAAATTTTATAAATTTTTAATACAGTTTAATATATTTCCTTGCACCCGAAACCGGATGTGTTTATTTTAACTTGTTATATATTTGTCAGAATCAAGCGTATATTACTGGAGCGATATCTCCCTAACCGAAGATGATTTTACCGATCTGTAAAAGATTTTTTTTTGTTTATGTCTAGTATCTCTTTATAAATTTCTATGGTGATTTGATACTCGATGCGGGTCTGACACTGTGACAGGTACGTGCCCACAAGCAAAATTGCATATTTCATGTTTTTATTCAATTTTCTTATCAAAATAATACTAAAAATTCTATTTTTCAATTCTATTTTAATTTTAGGGTTGTTAGAAGTGTCCATGTCAATTTTTGTGAATTTTGGAATTCATTTGAGGCTTTATTTAGTTAAATCATAGAAACAGGGTGCCTGCGAAGTCCCGATTCGAGTAAAACACTGGCAAAAAGTGCTATTTTCATGATATTTCAATTTTTTTACAAAATGTTTAATTTTTTAGGGTTTGATCATGCTTATAATCATGCTAGGGTGCTTCACACCCGATTTGGTGTTTATTTGAATCCATTTAAGCCCTAAATCCAAAGTTTTACAAAAATCTTTTCTGAAAACCCTGATTTCAAGGCCATAGTCTTGTTTTTAAGGGCATTTTGGTTATTTTTTTCAAAATTCCGACTTTTAAAGTTATTTATTTTTATTATTTATTCAATTATACATGATATTTTATTATGTTTATCTTAAGAAAACATGGAACAAAGCTTATATCTGGATAAATCCCTCAATTTTAAATATTGTTGGATAAATCCAGAAAAGTCGACATATTTTCATTAACAAGTTTGCTAATCTTGCAGGGATATTCAAGATTGTATTTCTTTTTATTTTCTTTTATTTCAATTCAATTAGTGATGTAAATTAATTGTAAATTTGGAATAATAATTTACTTTTCCTGCTTAGAATAGGGTTGCATTGCATATAGTTTATTCTTTTATAATATAATTGTGTGATGGATGATGATTCATGCATATTTGAACTCATAATGGTCTACATGAACGACACGTGCACTAGCTTATAAAGAGTTGATAAGCTCGGTGGGTTTCATATTTGTGGCCATAGTCAAAATATGAACGAAACCCAGATTTATCATCTTTTTATAGGCCACAAATGACCTACACTCTTAGGCATTTTCAGAACTCATTGCATATTTCAAAGTTTTTCTAAACAATTTTCCCTTTTAGAATCAAATGAACTATATTCCATACATATTCGTAGCTATAGTCAGGGATATGTAGAGAATTTATTCCATGGAAATTCCTATAAAGCACATAAATTCCTTTTTCAAAGATTTTTCTCAAATTTATCATAAAATATTTTCTCAAATTGCATCTATGCATCATCTAGGTTAGAGTGCATCATGAAAAGAATTTCACAGGGCCACACGCCCATCCCTTTTGATATATTTTTCAATTCCATCCCATAAATCAATTTTCTTAAAATCTCCAAAGTTTTCTTCAGAATTCGACTTTCTCAAAACATAAAGATTTCCTTAGAAATCAATTTTCCTTTTCTTTAAAATAATTTCTCAATGTAATTCACGATTTTCCAAAATATCATTTTTCCAAGTATTTTCCAAATATTCTAAGCAAACATCATGTTCTCAAATTTGCATTTTCAAAAAGTCATAGCACATGCCTGATTCTTTGTGCATTTAGGAATAGAACATCGATTTTGACAGTTGAGCAGAACAAAGCAAAGCACATGATTGATCCTTGGTTCGATTACCCCTGGTTATGGTGCCAGGAATGGTTGAACCTCGTACCGACAAGCGAGTCTCATTCTTCGGAATTATCCTGCATTTTAAAACGGAGGCGAGTTATTTTCAAAATCTTTTTCAAATGTCAGTTTGACTTGCAAAAGTAAAATTTTGCATTGATAACAGGTTTGGCGACCATGATGGGACCTCTCATCGTTTGATCAATCTTGTGTTTTGCCCTAATCAACTTGTCAAAATCGTGTTCTACAATGTCAGCTCTATTTCATGTGAACCTAGGAGCCTAGAATCAAACTCACCTGACATGGATTGCATATAGACTTAGGTATGGTTTGGTAGGACCGATTGAGGAGGCATTATTCATGCTCACTTAGACTTAGGTCAAACACAATCCTCCTCAATCTAAGATCTGATTGAAAACAATGTTTGCTTCTCATAAATTTTTCAAAATTCTACTTCTTTAGGTCATTAGAGCATTATGTTTTCTTGCATGTTGATCATATTTCATAAACAACCTCACTTATCTTTACCTGGCCACCACGTTGCTGGGCTTTCTTCCAGAACCATAGTTCGGGACAAAGCTTCACAATTTGGCCACCTATTTGGGTTGATCCCCCCCCCTGCCACGTACCGAGGGCCATAGTCCAAAGTATATCGGCAGACACTCAAGGATGTTGGAAAACATGAGCCTAGAATAAGAGAAATTCTTTTATGCCACGTACATTGAGCCTCAGCTTGAGTATATCGTCATAGCATGATTGAACATAGATGATCTGAGCTTTAGAGTTAGGGTTAGAGTCCTACAACTATTTCAAAATTTGTGCATCTAGAGTCAGCCTTTAAGGAATGTTGTATGTGCATACTTGTTTGTACAGGATGTGATTGACTGTACTTTGGTTATTTCTCTTTATTCTCTTTATTTTCTCATATTTTCCATAATTTTTCTAAAAATACTGGACGATCTTCAAAATACCCTATTTTCCATTTATTTTCATACATTTCCTTTTATTTTCTCAAACCCTGGATGATTTTCCCAAAACCTCTATTTTCTTCAAAACTCCAGGCGATTTCCTATCATTCCGTTCCTCTGGATCTCGAATTTTCAGCTTTATTTTGATCCTGCCTGCAATTTCTTCAAAAATTGTGTGGTTTTCTTCAAGACTTGTCCTGATTTCCTCTTTATTCTTCAGTCTATCATGATGGCATCCAGTCAACTCGATTCAGTTTTTCTAAGGGTCATATCTCTTATGAGATGCAACAAGGTTTCCCCGATCATCGAACTCTAAACACCAGACCTTTCATTCCCCGGTGGTACTATTCTTGGTTCAAAAACTTCTTCTGTATGTTCCCGGACCATCTGAGTAACTGCGGATTGGAACCGACATCAGTAGTGGGAGAACAAATCGTCAATGGCAATTTGATTCAAGCTTTAGCAGAGCGGTGAAATCCACGTACCTGTACCTTTTGGTTCCCGTGGAGAGAGATGACTCTACTACTGGACGAATTCTCAAACATCATGGGTCTATCTAAGCCCAGCTGGTCAGCCAGATGATCCCATGGAGCAACAATTTCTGATCAACGTCTAGGGACTTGACCTTCGAGATGCTTTAGCCCGTACGACTGGACGTAGATTCTGGCCACTGATAGAGGCATATGAGAGCCAATATGTCGACTTGTTTGAGCTATACCAACAGTATGGAGCATTTGAAGAAGTTGACTCCTTATCCCGAGCAGCGCGAAAAAAGATTCAACATGCAATGATCTTGTGCACCGTAGGTCTAACCTTCTTTCAGGACGGACAGAACTACGTTGATATCAGAATAGTACAACTTTTGCGAAGATGAGGAAGTCGGCAGACCAACCGTCTCTCGATCGCCATGACCGCACTTGTCTTCTTATACCGTTGATTGACCCGTTTCGTGCTTAAAGATTCTATCTTAGTAAAAGGGTGCATCTATGCACTATAATCTTGGTTCCTTTGGCACATACCAACTCGAGCCAGCTCATTCAGATATAACAGCAAGAATCCATTACCTACTTCTCAGCACAGATTCTTGATCGAGAACCTTCATAATGAAGAAATCGTGTGGGATTACTTCAACCGCCAGGAGTCACCCCCTCGGTACACTTACGCGTATGACAAACGATTCAAGTTACTCAGACCATTCTTCTTAGTTTATTACCAGCCAGAGCGATGTGTCAGGCAGTTCTCACAGAGACAGAAGCGCATTGAGGCTCGATTATTGTCAGGCATTGTGTCAGAATTCGATCTAAAGTCTGCCCAGTGGTCCGGAACATACTTTTCTGCAAAGCATAGCTGAGATTCTTTTGTCACTCTTACTGTTTTTCCTGGTCCTCAAGTGTCTTCTGATTACCATAAGTGGTGGCAGATTGTTTGTTCACCCTCTTTCTGTGAAGTTTATTATTAATAAAATCATTCTTCTTCAACAATTAATCTCTTTATCATGGTTTGACGACCTTGCCTAGGTAACAGGGCATATTTTAGTTGTTTATCTCTGTTACAAGAATATCAACACAATTGTCGCGATTCCAGCGACGACCCAATCCCTGGTAATGGGGTATTCTTTAAATTGTCAACCTCATCTTCAACAAATATTCTCCCTCTATTTGTCTTATCCCAAAACATTTTTCAGAGTCTAATCATTCCTCCTATTCTGCAGAGAGCACTTGTGATTCTACATGGTTCAGACAAGGTCCAACAAGAAAACCGCACCCGTCCAGCACATCAACTACTCTTTTATATCCGAGCAAGAAATGGCCTCTCTGCGATCTGGCAGAACACAGAGTCAGACTGACAGGGATGACATTGATCTCGCCACATATCAGCTATTTAAGAAAATAATAATTAAAATGATGTCCGAGTAAGCCGAAGATAGTCCCAGAAAAGCTCTCATCAAGAAGAAGGCATATGCCACCTCCTCCAAGAACATCACTAGCAAGAGTGGCAGCATGAGAGGTTCTAAGTCCGGCGTAAGCAACAATGAAGGCAAAAAGATAGATACCTTTTTCTAAGCTACAAATGACCTACACTCTTAGGCATTTTCAGAAATCATTGCATATTTCAAAGTTTTTCCAAACATTTTCTTCTTTTAGAATCAAATGAACTATATTCCATACGTATTCGTGGCCATAGTCAGGGATATGTAGAGAATTTATTGAATGAAAATTCCTATAAGGCACATAAATTCCTTTTTCAAAGATTTTCCTCAAATTCTTCAGAAAAAAATTTCTCAAATTGCATTCATGCATCATCTAGGTTAGAGTGCATCATGAAAAGAATTTCACAAGGCTACACGCCCATCCCTTTTGATATATTTTCCAATTCTATCTCAGAAATCGATTTTCTCAAAATCTTCAAAGTTTTCTTCAGAATTCGATTTTCTCAAAACATAAAGATTTTCTCAGCAATCGATTTTCCTTTTCTTCAAAATACTTTCTCAATGTAATTCACGATTTTCCAAAATGTCCTTTTTCCAAGTATTTTCCAAATATCCAAAGCAAACATCATGTTCTCAAATCTGCATTTTCAAAAAGTCATAACACATATCTGATTCTTTGTGCATTTAAGAATAAAACATCGATTTTGACAGTTGAGCAAAGCAAAGCACATGATTGATCATTGGTTCGATTACCCCTGGTTATGGTGCCAGGAACGGTTGAACCTCGTACCGACAAGCGAGTCCCATTCTTCGAAATTATTATGCATTTTAAAATGGAGGCGAGTTATTTTCAAAATCTTTTTCAAAGGTCAATTTGACTTGCAAAAGTAAAATTTTGCAATGATAACAGATCTACATATTAAGTTTAGTAGAAACTGATACCTTTGTATCATGTTTTTCTGATGTATATGTCAGATATTATGAGGGTTGAAAATCCATGGAGTACAATGTATACAATATATCAAATTTTTGAACATCAATTTTTTTTTTTACATCGGAAAACTATGATCGAAGGGTCAATTTCTACTATTTTGACCATGTTGAACATATCCATGAAGTCAGATTTAGTAAAAAAACCTCCCCCTATGAGTTCAAGTAGGGGGTTTCTTATCCACAAGGGTAGTATATATATATATATATATATATATATATATATATATATATATATATATATATATATATATATATATATATATATATATATATATATATATCGTGGGTAAGGAACTCCCTAGTGGAAAAATGTAATGTTTTCAATTTTTGTTTTCAGTTTTTTGCACATCCAGCCCTCCAGACGTGATCTACATATTAAGTTGAGGGTTGAAATACCAACAGCCTACAATGTACCAAAATTTCAAACCTAAAAACATGTTTTTATGTCCAAAAACTATGATTCAAGAGTTGATTCCTACTATTTTGGTTATGCTGAACACATCCAGATTTGGACAAAATAACCTCCCCGTTGAGTTCTAAGGGTTTCCTTACCCACGAGGGTAGCAAATGCTGTTCCATATATATATATATATATATATATATATATATATACTCTTATGTTGGTTCCTCTGTTAGCCCAAGCCAGCAACTTTTGAATCTTTAGCGCCAAGACATTAAGCCCTAAAGCTTTCTCTCAGTTTGTGGCTTTTAGCACAATATGTCCAAGATTATGGAACAAGTTTCTGGTCCTCTTAGAAGATCGGATCCCACTTCATCTTCTCAAGAAGACTTACTGATACTGGAGCTAGTGAGACTCATGGGTCAGTAACAGGGCTGATGGGGACAAATGCTCCCCAGCCATTTAGAGCCAGTCAGTTCGTGACATTGCTCCTGACATTCACTCCTGGAGCTCCCAAATCCTAAACCTTTCTCTTGGCTGAGTATATTTTAAGAATTTGACCAATGATTCAATACAATCACCAATTTCAAGATTCAAACCATATCCCCTCTAGTGTTGGTGTGTTTTCAGTCTGTTTGGAGAGGTTCAACAGGATAATGGTTCTTCATTAACATCAACTTGTTTAAGATTCGAGGCTTTTGGTACATGTTGCTATCTCGCCAATATCACCATCTTAACTTTTTTGTGTGAGGTATCTGGATTTCTAGAAATAAAACACATAACGAGTTGATGAGGTATATAAAGATGGATTATCATTGTTTTATAATAGTTCTATGATGATGTTCCTACTTCCTAGTCTTCCCATGTTACAAATGATCTTAGGTTTTTGACTTTCGCATAAGCCTGTTCTTGTCTATACTTTCTCTGTGGAAATCTCTTTTGTGTTAAGATGAGTTTAAGGGGGGTTTGATTTTATGGAGTTGTAAACAGGCGTGTTTTAGTTGTGCACTTTACTTTTTCGTTCTCTAGAAATCTATGGTTACGGGAATGTGTTTTTTTAATGCCTTTATTGCCTCTTTTTGAAGCTATGATGTAAATTTACTCTGTATTGTTTTAACATTCTTTTTAAGGCTAACAAAGAAAATGAAAAAAAGGTATTATAAATGTGGCTATTAAAAGTTTAGTTTATGGTCCTTATATAAAGCTGCCCAAGAAAAATAAAATAAAAATATTGAATATTCTTTTTCTTTATAAATGTTAACCTTGATTAGATTATTTCTGCATAATAATCTGATGGGTCTTTTGGCTAATGACCTAAGAACCAGGTCATATAACTTATGTACAACTAAACCTTCCTTGAAGTTGGTTCTAATTCGGTACCATGTGAATGATTGCTGTGAAAAGAAGAAAAGAAATGATATTTGGGTGACATTTTTTTAATCCAGGTAGTCATCTCAAATAAATATGAAGTTAGCAATAGATGCATAATATGCCAAGATGCATACAGACAGAAGAATGCTAAATAACTCATGCAGTCATGCTGTATTTTACATTTTTCTGGCAGTTCTAACTAGATCATGATGAACTATTTAGTTTTGCCATGAAGATTGTTACTGTCCATGTTCTTATTTAATCATCTTTGGCATATAATCACTACTTGCACATAAAATTAGAATCGGTAGTGGACCATATGCATTATCCAATAGCATTAACTAGTGCATGATGACATGCTTAGTTTTATAATAAAGATTGTTATTTTTTATGCTATTAATTCATGGACTTTGATATATTTGTGGTGATTAACTAGCTAGACATAAAAAATTCATTTTACCATAACTCAAGGAAGATTACATCATTCAGTTGCTTGGACGTAAGAAGGAATCCTAGAAGTGCACACACAGCTGAAGAAACTGATTGATGGAATGCAACAAGCTTTGAGAATGTGACTTCTGATAAGATGTGCTTCTAATATATATATTTATATGTATATATATCTATATGTATATGTATATATTAATATATATGTATGTCCATATGTAAACCGAAATACCCATAGGGATATTTGAAAAAGTAGTATTTTGTATAATATCACGTGTTACCGAATGTACCATGTACCGGGTCTGGATATCATAACAGATCCGGACCCATATTGTATGTTAAAACTTTAAATACAGGTTCTAGGTCACGATTTCATTAAGGAAATCATGACAGCCGCAGCCCCTATTCTCTTCTTCTTTTCTCTTTCTCACAAAACAGGTTCTAGTGAAGAATCTCACATGGTATCAAAGCCGAGATCCACCTAGGGTTTGAAGGGGCTTCCAAAAGGTGCAACCAGAGCTTTGAGGTTTCGTTTTCTCTCCTTTCGTTTTCTTCATCTCACCTTTCATTTTTTTTTCTGGAGGATTCACGTCTCACGTGAATCCCTAAAATCATCACAACTCACGTGAATCTCTTAAACTATCCTAAAAAATCATGTTTCACGTGAATTCCTTGTTTCACGTGAATCCCTAAAGTCGACCCATCTTCTTCTTCGTCTTGGATATTCAGATCTGGTTGTGTTTTTGCACCAGATCTGAAGCACTTCATCTCTGCGCATTCTCCTTTTCACTTGAACCAGAATATTCAGATCTGAAGTTGCATCAGATCTGAAATATTAAGTTTTTTTTTGTCCAGACTTTATATTTGACAGCAGATTTCAATCTGAGTTTATTTCTATCAAGCGTCTCCACTTTATAGTATATTTCTTCTTGCTGTCACAACTGATATTCGCATAGCAGTTGTCTGTCCACATCATACCCATCTGCGTTTTGTCTGAAAACACAATTAGTTTCAAATTTTGTTCAACGTGTGAGAACTTCTTATTGCGTCAATCACAAACCTTATAAATAAAAAAAGGAAGGGAAAATTTTAGGTCTCGTTCCTCTTTGAATCTGACAGTCTCTGATCGACAGTTTCTTGAAGGTTGCTCAACTTCAAAAAAAAAAAAGGCCGACCAACAAACTTCTTTGGCACTAGACTGGGCACTTCCTGAATACCCTTGTTAAATTTTTTGCACTTCGTGATTACCCTTGTTAAATTTTTTTTTTCATGGATTCTCATTCTTCTCAATCGAGTCTTCCTTCGAGTTTCCTCAACCAGTTTGTTTATGAAAAGTTAACCACCTCAAACTTCTTGATTTGGAAGAGACAAATCATTCCTTTTATAAGGAGCCAAGGTTTCTTAGGTCATCTGGATGAAACCACTCCAGTCCCGCTAGAATTTGTTACGAGAGAAGAGAAAGATGATAAAGGGGCAACTTCAATTGTGTATGTCAAAAATGCAGAATATCTCAACTGGGAAAGAAAAGACTAATCAGTAGTTGCATACATTACCTCTACCTTGTCTCAAGAGGTTCTTGTTGCAATTCTTGACAATTGTACAACCCTGCAACTTTGGAAGAGATTGGTTCAGACGTATTCACAAGTTTCACAGTCGAGAATGGTTTTTCTTAAGAGAGAATTTTAGCTGCTGAGAAAAGACTCCATGACCATCATGAAATATCTAAACAAGATGCAGACTATCACAGACCAACTTGCAGTTATAGGGTGTGCAGTGAGTGACAGTGATATGGTGCAACAAACTCTGAGTGAATTGGGATCCAATTATAATATGATTGTCACTTCACTACTGTGCTTGCCTGCTCTTCTTACTTTTGATGAGTTGCGGGCTAAATTAATTCAGTATGAAATGACTCTGAAAGGATTTTCTGAAGAAACCCACGCTCATGCAAATTCTCAAGAAATTTTTGCCACAGGGGGGACTTATGGTCGAGGACAGGGGCGAGGAGGACAAGGACGAAATGGACACGGAGGACGTGGATTGCTTCGCACTCCAAATATGTCGACCCATGCTCAAGGACAGAGATCTATCCCCACTTGCTTTCTTTGTAACAAAAGGGGGCATATCAAGGCGAATTGTTGGCACAATCCTGAAAATAAAGGAAAGACTCCACAAACAGAACCAAAAAGAAAGTCCAGCAATATCAGAGACAATGGAGAGATTAGAGATTTGTTGATATCCGCCTTGTCAGAATTGAATTTAAAGCAGAATGATCAATGAACTTGGTTCGTTGACTCAGGGGCAGCAACTCACATGACTGGTGATGCAGGTAAACTTTTTAAACCTATTCCTTATTTTGGTAAAAGTAAGATTGTCACTGGAGATGGATCCTACCATCCTGTTTCTCACGTTGGAAAATCTGTTATTCCTATGTCACATTCTACTCTTGAACTTTCTGATGTCCTTCATGCTCCCAATATCAAGAAAAATAGTCTCTGTTTCTAAACTTGTTGATGATAATCATGCTTCAGTCGAATTCACTCCCTTCTCTGTGCAGGTCAAGGACCTTCGCACGAGGGAAACATTCGCTGAAGGAAAAGGACAAGGCAATATGTATGTCTTTCAAGAAGCTCCATGCCATCCTGTCCGCTCTACTCATCTGGATTTGAAGTCTTCACTAGAGTCGTGTTCTTTCTCTTCAGCAAATGTTTTTAGTATTTCTGAATGTAATAAGCCTTTCCTATGGCACGGTCGGTTAGGTCATTGTGGGAGTCATTTTATTGAGAAACTTGTTTCTAATAATCTCATTCCAAAAGAAAGTCTCAATGTGGATGAGAAAAGTCAAAAGTGTTTCAGTTGTTTTTTATGCAAAAGTCATGCATTGCCTTTTCACTCTGTTAATAAGAGAGCTTCACAGCCTTTTGAGATAATATGTTCTGATGTATGGAGACCTGCCCCAGTTGCCTCTGGATCTGGAAGCAGATACTACTTAATTTTTGTTGATAGCTACTCTCGATACACCTGGATATATTTCATAAAAAATAAGTCAGAAATTTTTCTTTTGTTTCAAAACTTTCTTTTCTTAGTAAAAAATCAAATCTCTGAGTCCATACAATTTTTCCAATGTGATGGAGGAGGGGAGTTCTCATCTAGTGACTTTATTTCTTTTCTTCAAAATAATGGGATAGGAAGAAGGTTATCCTGTCCACACACACCTCAACAAAATGGGATTGCTGAGCGAAAACACAGGCATATCGTCGAAAGTGCAATGAGTATGCTCCATGATAGTAATCTTCTCATCAATCTGTGGACAAAAGCTTTTTATTCTGCCGTACATGTGATAAATAGATTACCTATGGTTGTTTTAGAAAATAAGTCTCCTTATTACTGTCTTTTTGGAGTTCATCCTAGTTATCATGATTTACGTGCCTTCGGATGTGTTTGTTATATGCACATTGATCGGTCAAAGGTGTAGATTTGTGGGATATGCAGACGACTACAAAGGTTATAGGTGTTATGATCTCGCTAACAGACGTATCAGAATCTCAAGACATGTTTTCTTCGATAAACAAAATTTTGATCACAAAGCTGGCACAACGGCTATTCCTTCTACTACAACTGAAGTTTATTATCCTTGGCTGAACTCAGAACTTTTTGCTAGTCCCAATGAAGTCCGTTCTTCAGACTGCGTGCAACCGGAAGAAGAAAGGTTTGAAACTATTGGTGCACCGAGATCACAGAATGGGGAAGAAGTACCATCATCGGTACTAGGCAGATACAAGGGCATTTTCTATACTAGACAAAGAACGACCGCGTCAGGTCTTTTAAATCACGCCCCAGCAGCTGCACCTACTTTCTCTCATATTCTTGAGGTCAGAAGATCCAATCGTATGCGACATCCTATTGATTGGTGGATTAGCTATAATAACTTCTCCTTGGATTTTTAGCTCTTTTTAACTGCCCTCAATAAGGAAGATGAACCTATTATGTATTATCAAGCAACCACTTCTACCAAATAGGTAGAAGCCATGAATGATGAAATGCAAGACTTGCATAAATGTGCAACCTGAGAAATTGTTTCTAAACCACCTGACAAAAATGTTGTCGGATGCAAATGGGTCTACAAAATAAAGTATAAACCAGATGAGACCATTGAACGATACAAGGCAAGACTGGTGGCAAAAGGGTTCACCCAAGAAGCAGGGCAAGACTATGATGAGTCCTTTAGCCCAGTGGTGAGAATGGGAACGATTCAAATTATTCTTTCTTTGGCTATTGAACATGGATGAAAGCTGAGTCAACTTGATACAAAAAATGCATTCTTTCATGGGGATTTGAAGGAAGAAGTTTACATGGAACAACCACCTGGATATCATGAGCAAGATTGTAAAACACATGTATGCAGGCTAAAGACAGTTATTTATGGCCTAAAACAAGCATCTCGTTCTTGGTTTGACAGCTTCTCACTTGAGATTCAAAAGCATGGCTTTTCACGCTCTCTACTAGATCACTCATTATTCATTTTTAAAAGGCAGAATGTGATCACCCTATTACTAATCTATGCGGATGATATTGTCATCATAGGAAACTCTGGAGATCACATCAAAGAAGTGAAAAACCTATTAGGTCAGAGATTCAAAATGAAAGATCTTGGTGCCTTGTGTTATTTTCTTGGGGTAGAAGTCGATAGCCGGGCTGATGGCTTGATTCTCACTCAGCACAAGTATACGATAGACGTTCTCGGCAAGGCAGGTATGAAAGATTGCAAACCTCTAGGAACTCCAAGTGTGCTCCACCAAAAATTAAACACTCATGATGGAGACCTGTGTGAGGTCCCACCAGGTATCACAGTCTAATAGAGATGTTACAGTATCTCACATTCACTCGACCTGATATTGTTTATTCAGTCAATCAAGTGTCTCAGTTTATGTATGCACCACGTACTGGACATATGTAGACGGTTAAGAGGATACTCAGATATCTGAAAGGAACAATTGGGGATGGGTTGATATATTCTCCAAAATCGTCTGGCAAGGATATGCGTGAGCTTACTGTATACTGTGATGCAGACTGGGCAGGAGATCCAGATGAACGAAGGTCTACATCAGTATATTGTGTCTTCATTGGAAAAAACTTAGTCTCTTGGAGTAGTAGAAAACAAAAGGTCGTCGCTAGATCAAGCACTGAGGCCGAGTATAGATCCATGGTTGCCGCTACTGTCGAAGTCACATGGGCCAGACATTTACTGATTGAAGTGGGAGAAACGATCTCTCGGTCTACCTTGTTGTGTGACAATCAAAGTGCTCTCAACATGTCATTCAATCCAGTACATCACAGTTGCGCCAAGCATATTGAGATCGACCAGCATTTTGTAAGACAAAAAGTTGAAGAAAAAGAGATCGAGCCTGAATTTGTTAATACTGAAAGACAAGTAGCAGACATATTTACAAAGGGCTTAACAAAAGATCGTTTTTGGATGCTTAAAGGCAAGTTGTTCATGGTTTAAAACCATGATCAACTTGAGGGGAGGTGAAAAAGTAGTATTTTGTATAATATCACGTGTTACCGAATGTATCATGTACCGGGTCTGGATATCATAACAGACTCGGACTCATATTGTATGTTAAAACTTTAAATACAGGTTCTAGGTCACGATTTCATTAAGGAAATCGTGACAGCCATAGCCCCTATTCTCCTCTTCTTTTCTCTTTCTCACAAAACAGGTTCTAGTGAAGAATCTCAGAGTATTTTGGTCATTTTATCTTGTAATAGAAGTCAACCTATTAAGGGTTGACTGTATATTGTTAATTTTTGTTTTTTGGTATAATTGCTTGTTATAAATAGGGCATTAATTCCTTGTAAATTCTAATGCTTTCTTAAGCATTTGTGTAATACAAAAGCATTTATTCTTGACCCTTATGTGGGTGGTGTAGATTGATCAATTAATGTTCTTCGTGGGTTGGTTGTGTTCTGGTAAGTCCATAAGAGATACTTGTTTGCTTTTGTTCTTATTTCATTACATGGTATAAGAGCTTTGGTGGTTCGTAGGATCGTTGCATCGGGAAGCGCACCATCAAAGATCTCCTCAACAAAATTCTTACTACCTTCATTTCTCTCTCTCTCTCTCTCACTATTGTAAAAATATAGGATGAAAAAGAAATGATCGTTTCCATTCCCATGAGACTCAATGATACTAACCATGTAACGTGGGCATCCATAGTGAAACATAAAATATGAGAAAAGGGTTTATGGGGTTTGATTAATGACACCGAAATAAAGCCTAAACTTATACTTACCAAGATGAAAAATGGAAAGAAAGTGACTCTTCAAGGAGAAGAGATGTCTAAGGCTGTCACCGAATTTGAGAAAAATGGAAAGAATGGAGGATGGGTCATTCCATGGCTCATCAATAGTGTTGACATAAAAAATGCTCTAGCTTAGCAAAATTTGATTTTGCTAGTGATGCATGAAAGTATCTTAAAGATATGTATATTCTCAAGGATATTGCTCACATATGCAATGTGCAAAATAATGTGAGAACTATAACCCAAGGAGAGATGAACATTCGAGAATATTACAATGCTCTCTCTCTTCTTTGGGATGAATTAACTCTTCTAGAGCCAAAATGGTATTGCCCTCAAGATGTAGAACTCCGTGAAAAATAAATTAGAACAAAACATTTCTTTCAATTTGTTAATAAGTTTAGACCTGAATTTGAAGGAACCAAATCGACCCTTCTTCATAGAGGAGGTGTACCTACCATATTTGAAACTCTTGAAGAATTAACTATGGAGGAAAATATGTTGAAAAAACCACCATCTTCAAAAGATGAAGAATTCGTGCTTGCTATGTCAAAACCCGAAAATCACACAAGGAGTTATAAGGCTCCTCATTTTGGAAGAAATAATGAGAATGAAAGAAATTCCAATAACTATGGAAAAAGTCAAAATGATAAAAGAGGCGATCATGAATACTAGAAGAGTAGGAAACTAATATGTTACCATTGCTATGAGTCAGGTCACATCAAGCTTTTTTGCCCTAAAAAAAGGAAAGAAAATCAAAGAGATGATAAAAAGGTGACTTCAATGGGACCATCTTTTGAAAGAAATGGTGTACACAACTCCAAATGCATCGGCTCATTATCCTTGGCACAACTCATAAAGGCACTACAACCAATGTTCAAAAATCAAGCTTCTTCCTTCTCGGGTGTGGCCGTATCCACAAGCATTGACCCTGGTAAGACTTTTTGGATTCTTGATTCTAGTGCTTCTTTTCATATGACCCAAAATGAGTTCATATTATCCGAATGTAATACTAACTCAAATGATTTTTATATTTCAACCGCCGATGAAACTTCTTTAAAAATTAAAGTTTTGGGTTTTTAAAAAAATAATAAACCTTTTTATACCAAATATTAGAGTAGTACCAAAATTGAATTTAAACATCTTATTCTTTTCTCAAATTGCAGATCATGGATGTAAAATTTTGTTTTCATCTAATGATTGTTTGATACAAAATCTTCAGTCCGGGAAGCCGATTGGGAGAGGCCATAGAAGAGGAGATCTCTATGTTATGGACAATCTTGAATTATCAAAACACACTTTTTGTAATTTTGTGGAAAAGAAAGATATAGAAATATGGTACAAAAGACTAGGACATCCTAGTGTATCCAAATTACATTTGTTTCCATTTCTTATGAAGAAAGGGGTTTTGTTTGTGCAGATTTCATCCTTAGTAAAATAAAATCTTTACCCTTTGGGCCTAGTTATTTTATATCTAAAAATCCATTTGAGTTGGTATATTCGGATGTATGGGCACCAACTCCGGTTATATCCAAAGGAGAAGTATCTTATTATGTTGTGTTTGTGGATGATTATAGTAGATACTCTTGGATATATTTTCTTAAACACAAATCCGAAGTATTTGATTGTTTTAAAAAATATTTTGTTATACAAAGATTCAATTTAAAACTAATATTAAAATCTTTAGAATGAATTTTGAGGAAAATTTATATAAAAGAAGTTAAAAAATTATCTTGACTTGCATGAGATTATTGATAAAAAATCATGTCCTCATACTCCTCAACAAAATGGAATAGCCGAAATGAAGCATAGTCATATTGTTGAGACTAATAGAAACTTCTTATATCAAGAAATGTTCCAAAAATGTTTTGAGCCAAAGCCGCTCTTGCGATGGTTTATTTGATAAATAGGATGCCTTAAAAAACCATTGAAAACATTTCTTCTATTGAAAAATTATTTAAAACATCTCCCGTTTATAAAAGGTTGAGAGTTTTTGGTTGTAAATGCTTTGTCCTTACCGACAAAAACGACAAACTTTTTCCAAAAGCTATTCCTTGTGTTTTTCTAGGTTATGCCAAAAATTAAAATGGGTATAGATGTTATGAAATTAAAGAGAACAAATTATATGTTTCAAGAAATGTTTCTTTTCTTGAAAACGAAAATGGATTTGGTAAAGAGAAAATCCAAGAGCATTATGACTATTCTTTTCTTTTCAACCTTGTCAATGAGCATGAAAGATGTGATGACATTCATGATATGCATGAGAGTGACAATGAGGACACTCATGATGCACATGAGAATGTGAATGTGAACAAGGGTCTTGATAATATAGGCTTATCTCATAATCAAATTCAAACTTATACTCGACGTACCGAAGACCATCCACCGTGTGCTTTAGAAAGATATTCTCAAAATCAAAATATAGATTCTTCTAGTGTTAGAAGATCCATGAGAATTTTAAAGGCTCCTAGTATATTCATATCCTATGATTCTTTTGAACTTAAATATAGAACTTGTCTAATAACTATACACTCATACGTAGAATCATCATCTTACCATGATGCCAAAAATCATCAAGAATGAATTAAGACAATGAATGATAAATTAAAAGCTTTAGAAAAGACAAAAACTTAGGAAATTTAAACATTACCTAAAGAAAAGAAAACTATAGGATGTAGATGGATCTATAAGATAAAAACTAAAAGTGATGGGACATTAAAAATATATAAAACTATGTTAGTAGCCAAAAGATATAGTTAAGAATACAAAATAGACTATGATGAGACATTTTCTCCAATTGCTTGAATGACTACTGTTAGAACCTTTATTTCTATAGCACCAATTAAAAAATGGTCAATCTTTCAAATGGATGTAAAAAATGCATTTTTGAATGGTAATCTCAATGAGAAAGTTTACATGGATCTCCCACCAGGTTTAAGTTTAGCATATGAAAAAATTCTTTGGTTACGCAAAACATTGTATGGTCTAAAGCAAGCCCTCAAGGCTTGGTATGGTCGATTCAATAGTGTGATGACACAACTTGGCTTTAAATCTTCTTACACTGACACTGCATTGCTTGTTAAGTCTTCTAATGTAGGAATTGTGATATTACTTCTCTACGTTGATGATATGATTATCATAGGAGGTGATAAATAGTGAGTTAGTCATCAAGGTTGTTAAATGCGATGAGGCGAAGCGAGGCGTTGAGCCTGCGCTTCGCCTCTGAGGCGTACGCCTCTGGTACTGAGGCGTACGCCTCTCACAACGTGAGACTCTCAAGCAAGGTTGTAAATGCGATGAGGCGAAGCGAGGCGTTGAGCCTGCGCTTCGCCTCTGAGGCGTACGCCTCTCACAACACTGTTAGTCATATTAAAGATATGCTCAAAGCTAACTTTGATATGACAAATCTTGGTTTTTTACGGTATTTTCTTGTAATAGAAGTGACTTACTCACCTCGTGGTTATTTGTTATCACAGACTAAGTATGCAGTAAAGATCATCGAATTGTCAGGACTCTTAGATGAAAAATGAGTTGATATTCTAGAGGTCATCAGTACAAAGATGAAGAAAGATGTTGCAAAACCTCTGAAGGATTCAACTCTATATTATCAATTGGTGAATTTCTTCACTAAAGCGCTCCTATCACCTAGATTTCACTTCCTACTTGGCAAACTTTTGGTCGTTACACCGTGAGTTTGAGGCGAGGGTGTTAAGATGTGCTTCTAATATATATATTTATATGTACATATGTATATATTAATATATATATGTATGTCCATATGTATGTAAACCGAAATACCCATCAAGGGTATTTCGGTTATTTTACCTTGTAATAGAAGTCAACCCATTAGGGGATGACTGTATAATTGTTATTTTTTATTTTTGTTTTTTGGTACAATCGATTGGGATAGCTCCAACTAGCTATTGGAGCTGCTCCTTATCTCTCTTGCTTGTTATAAATAGGGCTTTAAGCCCCCTTGTAAATTCTAATGCTTTCTTAAGCATTTGTATAATACAAAATCCTTTATTCTTGACCCTTGTGTGGGTGGTGTGGATTGATCAATTAGTGTTCTTTGTGGGTTGGTTGTGTTCTTGTATGTTTGCTTTTGTTCTTATTTCATTACAACTTCAAGGTTTTTATCTTGTTCTTCATGAATTTGACTTTGTTTGGTGGACACAACTCCATATTGTTAGCCAAAATTGGGTTTTTAACCTAACCATTGATATTTTTTCCCTACCGTTATTACTGATATTTCATGAATTTGAATGTGTAACTAGATTCCTTAAGGTTCTTCAGATTTGATTAGTTAAAAGGAAATTACATCCTCACAAGTGACAATTCAAAGAATCTTACTGCTACAATCAAAAGGTTACTTCTTGAAAAGTTTTAGATGAAAGATTTTTGTGCCATGTAAGTGGATATGATCAAGTTGAATAATATGATATCAATGCTGAAAATCCTCCCGATCATTGGCTACTGAATAAGAGGCTTAGTAACAATGATGGTCGCTTCTCTTTATTCTCAAACATTATATGTGTATTTTTTTCATTAGATACCTTAACTGATGTTGCTTTTCTCATGAGCTATGATAGCTGCTGTGCATGCACCACCTATAGTTTACATGAAAATATTAGTTGGAGAATGTAAATTGTGCTCCAAATTATAGTAACAAATATCTCCATATTCTGAAAATATCATGATACTATCTACTATTTCATAAAATGATATCAAAGGCATCCAATTGCTATTTAAAAAAAATATTTTACCAATTTTCACTAAATCACTGTATTGCACCTTGCAGATAATCACATATGTGATATATAACCACTTTATTCAGGACAATATAATAGATGAAATCATGAAATTTTGAAACTTGCACAAAATTTGTTGCCCAATTTATTGCAATCAAATTCCTGTGGACGCATCTTATTGCTGGTTTTGAAACCAGCAGTTAGATGCCTAACTGCCAGAGACCAAGGATATCAGAGTTTGCTGCATCTGGGCACATATCAACATTTTTGGAGAAGCATCTGTGTAAAATATTACCTTATAAGAACGTCCAAGTCATTTTATATTTTCAAAGATTCATCCTAAATGAATGAAAGCTGACAATTGTCAGGTTTCAAAGTTTTCATAAGGAATGTTTTAGTTGGTTTTCAAGTTTGAGACCTAAGAGCGATTTACTTGGAAATCCAGACTGCAAGACTCCTATCAAGCTCAGTATATTTTTGTGCTGCACCTTTTCAATCTAGAATATCATTTAAATGGAGTTTATGTTAAAAGCTTTGTTTCTTTTGATCTTTAGTTCACAAAGTGAGGCGCCTCTAGCAAGTAGTATTAGGACAAGTCAGTCTTTTCCCAATTGGCATCTATAAATAAAACTTGACTGTTTCTTGCAGATATTGGAGTGATTAGCATTCATCATGTGGGAATATTATGCGAAAATCTTGAAAGGTCACTCGACTTTTATCAAAATATATTGGGTACGTTAGTTGCTTATATGAATCATGTCAATAGCTTTATTTCCCTCTTCTTGATGTATTCTCATGATGCATATACCAGGTCTAAAAATAAATGAAGCTAGACCAGATGATAAGCTTCCGTATAGGGGTGCTTGGTTATGGGTGGGTTCAGAAATGATTCACTTGATGGAGCTTCCAAATCCAGACCCTATAACTGGGCGTCCAGAACATGGAGGAAGAGATCGCCATGCTTGTATTAGTATCTGCGATGTTTCAAAGCTCAGGGAGATTTTTGATAAAGCAGGTAATGCTACAACTCGTACCTTCTTGCAAATCCTTTTGCTTGTGACTCCTATTTCAATATGAGCTTCACTGAAAGGGATCCCTTTGATACAAGTCCGCTCTATTTATGTTCAAAATTTTGCACAGGAAACATTATAGAGAATTGGACCAACCCATTAATGCAGTTCCCCTCCCTCTCTCCTTTTATTTATTCTTCCCAATATCACATTGAGTTGATATTTCAAAACCTAATGATATTTATCACATTGCTCACATATATATGTGGCAATGCTACCAAATTGCTGACATAAAAATGTGCTAGGAATGCTTCTCATTAATGTCTTTATAATTGGTAACATTTGTGGTGTTCATGATAGATCTGGTTGCATTGATTCTCATGTAATTTTATTTTTTCATCTAATAATCTGAATACTTAAGCCTGTATTCCAGGCTTGACACAGAAAAGGCGACAATCTGATAGGAATTTTTACTGGTTGTAGATGAAAATGTATATTTCTGATGTGATTATTATTTATTCTTTAGGTATTCCTTACACGCTCAGCCGCTCTGGTAGGCCGGCAATATTTGCACGTGATCCAGATGGGAATGCATTGGAATTTGCACAAGCGTAGCTTTGGATTGTGTTCTGAAACTGCTATTCAGTCAGATAATACTTGCACTCCCTAGGGGAACTAGAGGCTGTTGTATATGAATCTTTATCAGAAATCTCTATACTACTGACATATAATGTAAAAAATTTGCATATGCATTTTTCTTCATGCAGGGCTGTAATAAAGATGTCCATTGTTGATTCCATGCAAGCTGTTTAAACTTTGTCAGTTTCGTTTGTTTGAAGTCTCCTAAAAGAGCTTATTTTGAACCAGAATCATATCCTTTTAACGAACTTAGGCTCTGTTTGGGTGTGTTTTATTTGTTGTTTATAAACCAATAAGAACATATTTTATAAATAATAACTATATTTTTGCTTATAACTAAGTCAATGTTTGCATCACTAACTATCTAGGATCAAGAAGAGAAAATGATAGGTGGTGGGTGGGGGAAGATGAAAAAAAGTATAGGGAGGATAAAGATTGTGGGCGGTGGTGGTTTTGGTGTTAAAAAGGTCGAAGGGGTGATGATGGTGATTTTGGTGTTGTAGTGAGGGGGCTGCAGCAATGGTGATGGCAATCTTGGTGTCAAACGACGGGGATGATGATGGTTTTGGTATTGAAATAGTGGTGATGGTGGTGTGGGTGTTGAACAAGTGGGGATTTTGGTGGTGTTGGTGGTAGTGGTAGCACTGAGAGTTGTGGATGTAGGGATGATGGTATTTAACTGTTGAAAAAAGGGGGTGGTGTGGTGAAGGTATTGACGCAGAGGGGTTGGTGGTCTTGCTGTTGAAGGAGAGAGTCTTGGTGATGGTTGTTGCAGTGGGCTGAAGTAGTGGATATAGAGGATATAGAGATGGTGTTGATGGTGATGGTTTTAGTATTTAAGAAAGGTTGGTGGTGGTGGTGATGATCTTGGTCTTGAAAAATGGGTGGTGAAAAAGGATGATGATGGTGGTAAAGGTAGGTAGATGAGGAATGATGGAAGAAAAATATAATTAGAAAAAAAGGTTCTTTGCTTTTTAAAAGAGGGTGATTTCTATTTCTATTTATGAAAACTAGTGGAAAAAATAAAAATAAAATTGTCAAACATGGTCATAATTCACAACAACAACAACAACAACTACGCCTTCATCCCAAAACAATTGGGGTCAGCGATATGAACCAAAAAAGAAATTCATTTTGGGTCTTCCACATGAATCCTTTTCCTCCAATCATTTCTATCCAACGCCATGTCCTCGGTGAGGTTCAAAGCATTCATATCCTTTCCTATCATCTCCATCCAAGTCTTCCTAGGCCTACCCCGACCTCTTTTAACTAATATATTTTCTCATTTCTCCAACCTTCTAACTGGAGCATCATTAGGCCTTCGCCGAATATGTCCAAACCACCGTAAACGATTCTCTCGCATCTTATTTTCAATGGGTGCAACACCTACCTTCTTACGTATCTCTTCGTTCCGAATCTTATCTTTTATTGTATTTCCACACATCCATCTAAGCATCCGCATCTCAGCTACACTCATTTTTTGAATATGATGTCTCTTGGCAGCCCAACATTCCGTACCATATAGTAAAGCGGGTCTAATAGTCGTCCTATAAAACTTTCCCTTCAACCGCAATGGCATTCTACGATCGCACAGCACTCCAGTAGCACTTTTCCATTTCATCCACCCAACCTTTATCCTATGATTTACATCTCCATCAATTTCTCCATACTTTTGAATGATGGATCCCAAATATTTGAAATAATCATTCACCGGTATATCTTGCTCACCAAGCTTCACTACACTCCCATCACTACTTCGTTGCTTACTAAACCGACATTCCATATATTCAGTCTTACTCTTACTCAACTTAAAACCTCTAGCTTCCAATGTCTGTCTCCATAATTCTAACTTAGCATTAACCCCAGCTCTAGACTCATCAATCAAAACAATATCATCAGCAAACAACATACACCACGGTACATTTTCTTGAATTGATCTCGTAAGCTCATCCATCACTATCGCAAATAGGAAAGGGCTTAAAGCAGATCCTTGATGTAACCCAACCGTTATCGGAAAATTGGTTGTCACCCCTCCACAAGTGCGGACATTGGTTACTACTCCTTCATACATATCTTTAATTATACTAATGTACTTGAGAGAAACACCTTTCTTCATCATTGTCCACCAGAGAACGTCCCTAGGTACTCTATCGTATGCCTTCTCTAAATCAATAAAAACCATATGCAAATCTTTGTTCCTCTCTCTATATCTTTCAATAAGTTGTCTAAGAAGATGTATAGCTTCCATAGTTGATCTTCCAGGCATAAAACCAAATTGATTCTCCGATATCATGACAACCTTCCTCAACCTAGACTCAATCACCCTCTCCCAAAGTTTCATAGTATGACTCATGAGTTTTATACCACGATAGTTTGTGCAATCTTGTATATCACCCTTATTCTTATATAAAGGCACCAAAGTACTCTTCCTCCACTCATTAGGCATCTTATTTGTTCGCCAAATCAAGTTAAAAAGATTTGTCAACCATTCTAAACCTTTCTCTCCCAAGCATTTCCAAGCCTCGATAGGTATACCATCTGGGCCAACTGCCCTTCTTGATTTCATTTTCTTCAAAGCCTCTGCAATTTCTTTCTTTTGAATCTTGCGCATGAAGTCACGATTTATCTCATGAAAAGGAATGGAGAAGTCTCCAAGATCTTGAGCATGACTATCATTAAATAGCTTATCAAAATAATCTTTCCATCTCTCCTTAATCTCCTCATCTTTGACTAAAACCCTTTGCGTTTCATCTTTGATACATCTAACCATACCCAAATCCTTCGATTTCCTATCTCTCATCTTTGCAAGCCTATAAATATCCTTCTCGCCTTCTTTGGTATCCAACTTGTCATAAACCTCCTTATATACCTTAGCCCTCGCGTTTCGAACAACTTTTTTAGCTTCCTTCTTTGCTATCATATACTTCTCCAAATTCTCATTATCACGACTCTTACTTAGATTTCTATAACACTCTCTTTTAACCTTAATAGCTAATTTGACATCCTCGTTCCACCATGATGTATCCTTACCTAGTGGTGCACCGCCTTTAGACTCACCCAATACCTCCTTAGCTACTTTTCTCATACCACCCGCTATCTTATTCCACATTGATTCTGAATCCTCCTCGAGACACCAATCAACTTCCTTAACTACCTGCTCTACAAACATTCCTTGTTTAGCTCCTTTCAGTGCCCACCACTTAATTCTAGGATCTATCCTATGTCTATCCCTTTTGCAGCATTGTCTAATTCTAAGATCTAAAATTAAGACTCTATGTTGTGTAGCTACACTTTCTCCTGGTATAACCTTACAATCGATGCAACAACCCCTATCTCTCTTTCTAAGTAGGAAAAAATCTATCTGACTCGTATTAACCCCACTTTTAAATGTTACTAGGTGAGACTCCCTCTTCCTAAACCAAGTGTTTGCTAAGATCATATCATAGGACAAACAAAAATCTAAAATCCTTTCTCCACTTTCATTTCTTTCTCCTATACCATAGCCTCCATGGATATTCTCAAATCCATCCCTACTAATGCCTACATGTCCATTAAGGTCACCGCCGATGAAAAGCTTTTCTCCATAAGATGTCTCTTGTACTACTTCATCTAAATCTTCCCAAAATTGATGCTTAATGGAATCATCTAAACCTACTTGAGGTGCATAAACACTAATAATATTAATAATATCCGTACCTAATACTAATTTAATAAGTAAAATTCTATCACCCTTCCTACGGACCTCAACTACATTATCTATAAACTGACGACTCATAACAATCCCTACTCCATTCCTATTCCTATTTATTCCTGTATACCAAATCTTATATCCCCAAGGTTCTATCACTTTAGCTTTCTCACCTACCCATTTGGTCTCTTGAAGACATAAAATATCAATCTTTCTCCTACACATAACATCTACTAACTCTACCAACTTACCAGTTAAAGACCCTATGTTCCAAGTGGCTAACCTAATTTTATGGTCTTGGACTAACTTCTTTACCCCCACCCGTCCAACAAAGTGAGGGAACCCTTGCCTATTTGACACCACACCCGGGCGCCGGTGTGACGCGTCGCTTCTGGGCGACGACCTAGCAACCCTTGCACATTTATCACTGCCTCCGGGCCTAGAGAGTACAGTGCGTCGCTCAGTAGGGAACGCCCCAACGAAATTCTCATATTGGTTCATTTTCATAGGATATGACAGTTTTTATGCTGGCTGTCACAGGCCTACCGCAACCCTCCTCCTTTATCCGAGCTTGGGACCGGCAGTGTATAACTACACATGCGGAGTTTCAAACATGGTCATAATTATTGAGAAAAAATATTTTCTAGTCATTTGTTTACACAAGATAGTAGAAAACCTTTTTTTTTCTGGTGGATCTAACTGTACAAATGTGAGCTTCATTAATTTGTTTAGTTGTTTGGATCATGTGTTTGCAATATGTAAATAGTTTTCCCAAGGGCTCCGAAAATCAAACCATGGACGGAAATTTCATTAATAAAAAATTCATATACCAAAAAAACATGATCCAATGTGTGAACTCTACACAACAAACCATGCCGAACACACCTATAAGGTCAGATTGAATACAACTTGAACCTGACTTTTCAACTAGCTTGTGCTGATTGTAGACGGTAGTAAATATATATCTTTATTTAAAAGAAATATGAATAGAAAAGGTCATTTCTAAACACATCCACACAGGGTTGGGAGATTGATTTTAGATCAACCATATCTATTAATCAGTTTTTTTTTTTGTTCTTTTTTAGCATGGAGAAACTACCACTTTGGTTTGGACATCAGTTACATGCCGAGAGGTGTCACGTTGATGTGAACCTGAGTCAGTGTCCACAGTGTAAAACTTCATGAGTAATTCTCCCTGCCCTCTAGTGATAGTTTTACATTCTGAAAATGACCGTATTGTATGTAAAAAATGACTTGTTTTAAAAAAACTATTTTAAAAAATCCCTCGATGTCCAAAATCTCAAATTTTTGGTTGCAAAAGGACCTTTTTACTCTTCACACATGCAAATTTTCTTCAGATATGTGAACTTTTCTCTCAAATATCTAAACATGCAAATTTTCTCCTTTATGATTTTCCTCCCAAATATGCAACTTTCCTCCCACACATTTGTGAATTTCATCTCAAATATCGGAATATGTGAATGCCCTCCCAAATATGTGAATTTTTTTTTCTCAAAATATGCAAATGGCGTATTGTATTTTATGATTTTCCTCAAATATGTGCTTTTGAAGCAGAGCTAAAAGCATTGCACTTTTGAAGCATCACTAAAGGCCCATTGCACTTTTGAAGCATCACTAAAGGCCCATTACGCTTTTGAAGCATCGCTAAAGGCTTTAGCAATACTTCTAAAGTGTTACTAAAGGCTTTAGTGACACTTTTAAAGTGTCGCTTGTGCTTTTGAAGTGTAATTTTTTTCAACAAACTCTTTTTTATTAAAAATTGTATAAGGTGCACATGCAGGAGGACTTTCGCAAATGTGGAAGCAGGCAGGAGGACATTCACAAATGTGAGAAAAAATTTACATATTTGAGAGGAAATTCACAAATACGAGCAAAAATTCACATATTTGAATATTTGAGAAGGAAGTTCGCATATCTGGAGGAAATTCATATGTGCTAAAGGTGGAAAAGTCCTTTTACAACAAAAAAGTTTCAGTTTTGGACATTAGGCAAAATTTCAAAATTATAGAGTTTTTTCTAAAACATGTCATTTTTGCCCTACAATACAGTGATTTTTTGTTTTATATTTAGCTTAGGTCTTGCGATAAAGGACACAAACCCTGCGTATCCACGGTTTGTGACAAAACATCACTGTATGGACAACATCTATGCCACCAAGATGTCCTAGTGGCATGTAGATGAGCTTGAGGGAGCCCAAAGGGGTTCTCTATCAAGTATTTCCTACCACCATGATGTGTGGTGATTATTGAAAAAGTACCACAAGTGGTGATTTTCAATATCACCTTATCCCAATCGAGGTGTCCACTTATTTGAAGAGAACTTCAAGCACACTTTCTCAGTGAGAGAGAGAGAGATTTGTCATCTTAGATTGACGGTTCTGATCTTGTGTTTGTTCTACCCTTTGATTTGACATGGGTCTTGATGCTAGATCAGAGCCTCGGATCAAAGACAATCAAGCGCATCCTTTAAGATAGAATGAGATCTTATTTGCTTTTTACCCCTAGATCAATGGTCAATCAAAGCAGACAATACAAACCCTAGAGGACATGTTGCGAGTCTATATGCCTGTCTGGAAAGGTGACTGGGATGTACACTTAATTTTGGCAGAATTTGCTTACAACAATAATTATTAAGAGAGCATCATGATGGCTTTGTACGAGGCTTTGTACGGGAGGCCCTGCTAAACACCAACTTATTGGGACAACGTCGACAATTGATCGATTGAATGACTGATGGTACTACAACATTGCACTCAGCCTATACAAATGTTTCCAGAGAGGTTGCATACAACTTAAAGTCGGTAGAAGAGCTATGTAGATCAGAGACACAGGGAATTCACTTTTGCAATTGGAGATCTGGTCTTCGTGAGATTATCACCTACCAAGAGTGTATTCCGGTTCAGGAAGAAAGAAAAGTTAAGTCTGAGATTCATTGGACCATTCAAAATACTAGAGCAAATCGTCGAGGCAGCATATCGTGTAGCACTACCGCCACAATATACACAAATTCATAATATTTTTCACGTATCTATGTTATAGAAGTACGTTCATGATCCTTCACACGCCATCCAACATGAAGATGTGGATGTTCATGAGAACTTGATTGTCGAGAAAAAGCCATTAGAGATTATAGATCGTCGAGACCAAGCGTTGCAATAAAAAATCATTCCTTTGGTTAAGGTGCATTGGAAGCACCATGGAGTCGAAGAATGCACATGAAAACCAGAAGCGAGCATGAGAGAAGTATTATCTACCCACTAATAAAAACATAAACTAACCTACGTTAATCAGCTGAAACAAAATTTTAAGCAAAAGACTTCAGCCGGCTAGAATCCATCTAGTCGGTTTAACGCTAATGAGGGATTGATTAAATCGACACCTAAACTCACGAACTAACCCTAAGAACACAACCAAAGTGCTGGTCTATGCACTAACAAACCTATCTAAGGTTGACAATCACACAGACAACAGAGCAAACATAATTAAAATGTGCAGGCATTCGGTTCTACACTAAAAGGAAGGGGATGCAAAGATTTAACGTGGCCTGCTGGTAGTCCGACGAGTGGGAGGATAAGAAAAGAGGTAGAAATTTGCCTAGGTTGTGCGCCAACACCCTCAATGGTGCTATCTATTTCGCCTTTGTTTCATAATGCTGAAGACAATGGTGGGTGGCTTGAACGGTCGACGGCGCGGATGGTGCAGAGGGCTGTATGGGGATAGAGCCGGCTGGCTATGGAGGGGCAGATGGCACCCCTACCTCAGCTGGTTCACCACCAAGCAGCTGCTACCTGCAAAATACAGCAAGGGAGGTTAGTTTCAGCAAGGAGGAGAAGAGAAGAGAGGTGTGGATGACAATGAAAAATGGAAGAAAGAGGAGACGACGGTCATGAGAGCTTAGCAAAGCCAAGCAACCCAAGGGGAAGAATGTGGGGCGGCTTGTGGCTGAGGAAGAAGGGTGAAGGATCGTGAGTTGGGCTGGAGGGCGCACATCCAAGAGCAAAAGACACCTTAAGCTAGGGTTTTGCCATGTTTTAAAGCCCAAAATCCTCTTTTCTGAAAATTCCAGAAAAAGGATTAAAATAAAATTATTGTCTGGGTGCCTATTCTGGAGGAGGTTTTCTACAAATATTTTTCAAATTCAAATTTGGGGCTGGAGTGGGTTGGATCCTAGAGTTTTTATCCAGATCCAAGGCTCAAATGGCCGTTTTGGATCCGTTTTGACCTGTATCGCCCTGAGGTTCAACTCGTTTCACTAAAAATATGATATCTCTCTCGTTTTAAGTCTGATTCAAACAAAATTTGAACCATAGCTCAATCACATCTAAATGCATCTAAGTGAAAGTTCTAAACCTATAAATGATGCGTTTATGCAATAAAAATATATTATACTTACGAGTAATTTACGCATCATCAATTGCAATGGTATTCTATGGATGAAATCCTTTTAAGGGGGTAAGATATAAAACCCGAAAAATTTCAGGAATTTTAATGAAAATTTATGTAAACAATGCAAACTTTTTTTCTATTCCCCGTGCGATTGATTGTGTTAAACTATTATGTTTTTGGCTTAATTTTGATATAGTGACAATTAGGGGGCTAACTGATAAATAAATTAAAAGAGTTGATTAATTAGAAACTAAATTAAACTATTAATTTATTTTATTGAATTAATTAATTGGATGACTAATTACCTTGATAAATCATAACTAAGTATGCTAGTTAATAAAACCATAGTTAATAGAAAATTTTAGCTAAGTATAAAAAACTAAAAGAATTAATTATTTTTTTGTGTGGCAAATTAAATTAATGTCTAACTAACAATATTGGTGATTTAGTATTTATGCTCACTAATTAGGATTTATTAGCATTTATTTGTTAGATATTAAGCATTTATTCACTAATTATGATTAATTAGTGATTGGTCACTAATTAACAAGCATATGATGTAAATCATGCTTAAGGTATTAAGTGAATTACTAACTTTTGATTTATAAATATAATTTTTTTTTAAAAATTTGACCTCAGATGTAATTGATTAACATATACAAACAAAATGAATATTCTTGTGGGTTTGGACCCACATTGGTTTTTTATTTGGACCAAACCGGTTGGAAATCCAAAGTAAGACTAGGGGAAAATTCAAATTTTTAGAAGATGGAGTGGGGCCTTGTAACGCCCCGGATTTCTAAAACAAAAATTTGGTACAAAATTCATGAATTTCTTTTTTTTCTTTGCAATAGAATTTAGAAAAGGTTTTTAGCAGCGAAAATAGACGATAGTTAGTCATCTATTTTAGAAGATGTCGGGCAAGTCACAGGTATGTGGCCAAACACTCATTGACCATCAAAGTATTTCATTTAAGCAAACCAAAGACAAGTTATTTATTACAGACAATACTGCTTGGTAAAACAGTGCCAAATAAAACTTTGTAAACAAAATATCCAACATAGTCTGAAAAAACCTTAGATCTCGATGTCATTGCATATAACACCATAGGTTTAGTACTTGTATCCTCCATAAAACAGGGTCAGAACCATCGCTGGTCTGGTAGAAAAGCATTCTAATTTTAATAAGTATAAAATTTGAAAACTTGAGAAGCTACTTCAGGTTGTAGTTAAAAACAACGTAGCTCAAGTGTTCATGACTTAGCATATCAGTATCCCACGAATCCAAGCAAAATCTCCTCGAGCTTAGCTTAGCCATATGGACACAACTTAGGTCCTTTGCTCTATCGGTCTAGCAGTGTTTCGATATCAATACCTTTCACAAGATCATGCATGAGTAATACTAACGCACATTCATTAATTTATTCATTGTTGTACCTATAGCCAATGCATTGTTTCGATATTAAACGTTCACCCCCTGGTAAGCGGGAAAAGCATGACTTCGACATCAAAACGACCATCTGAGGGTTTATTATGTTGTGTATTTTGTATATCCCAGAGGCTTGATAACCCTGTCCATAGTGGGGCAAGAGTTTTCTTGCTAAGAGACCCCACCAGGCCGGTTTGGATAATCCTTCTACTGCAGCAGTGGAGTTCAATCCCTAGATCTTAAGAATAACCCAACCTCCTACCCTCTAAGTGACGGGCGACCACCTGAACTCTTTGGTTCATAATATCATACGTGTCACTCGAGGTGGTACCATCATCATCATTCTACGATGAACGTAAGTCCTGAAAGGGTTCAGCGACATAATCTTTCTTATTAGGATGTCGAGTGCTACATAGGCAATCCAATGCATTCTGTACGAAGGAAATATGTACCCAAACCCCAGTCAGCTCTCTGAAGAATGGGCTGATTCTCATGTGGTCAAGGACTACCTTTATGTTTTGTTCATATACATATAGAGCCTCACTCTTGGCATCTACGATCTTTATGAGCGCTTCACTTCTTTAGGGTGGACAAACCAACTTTGGCACAACGGCCCTTACGAGTGTTGTTGTAGTATAGTGTTTCACAGGGGCATGCATAGACAAGGATCACTTTGGATCGACTGCTCGGCATATTTAGCTGCATCGAGCACTGGCCTAATAAGGTGCAACAGCTACTCTGGCACATCGACCCTTACAAGTACAGTGCCATTGAAGGTGAAAGTAGAACGAGCCATCTAGGCAGGGTTCCAACAATGACGACATCATCATGCCATTCATACTAGCTTAGGTAGGTAATTTGCTAAAAAAAATTGCAGCACCTCCTCTGTTTGACGGAGAAAGTGCGACATTCCATTTTTCTATGGAGGGTATCTTGTCAAAATTTTTGTTAGCATCTTCCCTATTTAACGGAAAAATCGCTACACTCTTTTAAGCTCTATGAGCATCTTGTTAGAAATTTTAGTAGCATCTCCACTATTCAGCAAGAAAATCACTGCATTCATTTTGGGATAGATGCCCATTGTTGTGCGTACTTTGCATCTTTCATGGTTTATTAAAAACCCATGATTTAGTTATGCTATACGCTGGTGACTTAGATGTTTACATAAAAGCGATTTTGCATAAATATGAAACCGTTCTAATAGGGGTTTCTTAGCTAAACAACATTTTGAATGAGATAGGGCATTTGAAATTGCTTTAGTGATAGGGAGCAATCACCATTTGTACGTTTATTATAGCGCAACTATATTTAGTAAAAGCAGGAGACTGTGCATATAACAACACAATGATAATGTAAAATGCGTAAGGCCCAATGGATGAAACCACACATCGAGCTAAGTAAATTGCATAAAGTAGTAGCTTGGACACATAAAGCACGATGACAAGACAAAATGTGTAAGCAAGGCTTGGTGGGTGAAACCACACATCGGGTTAAGTAAATTGTGGAAAGAAAGAACTGGGCGTTGTACAACGCGATAATAAGACAAAAGTATCTAGAGATGAACTGGGCGTCGTACAATGGGAAGGGGGCGATTTTGCCTAATGATTAGATTGGATTTTTAAATCCAATCAAATCTCTAAAGTATCTATTAAAAATTCAAAATATCTTCTAAAAAGCTAAAAGGGCCAGCTTGATAGGTTTTCTTAATAGGGTCAAGGGTTATGCTTGAGAGAAAATTGTTGGAAAAGTAATATGATTTAATCTCCACCCTTGGTTCCTTGAAATTCATCTCAACCCTTCATTTAGAAAGTAATTATGACTCTCCCCCTATAAATACCCCATCAAATTGAGAGTTTCAAGCATCCAAGAAATTTTATATTCCTTCTCTCTTTTATTTTGTTTTCTCTTTTCTGTTTTAGTTTTTTTTTAGTTTTTTTTTTAGTTTTAGTTTTCTTCTTTCTTCACTTAAGAATAGTGAAGGGTGCCTCTCTAGGAACTCTTCCCTATTCTCTTAGTGCTTTAAAAGAGTCCAAGCATGAAGAGGTTTAAGCATAGATCCCAAGTCAAGGTAAGTGAAGTTATCCCTTATACATCTTGATATAATTCAATTTTCTATTCTCTCCCCTAATTCTTATTCCCATCCATATAAGCAAGTGTTTTTATAACACATGTTAGAGAATGAGTTGTCATTATATTTTCTATTTTTGTATTGTTTTTATCCCTTTCCAAGATACACGATTTTCCTTATTATGTTCATATGAAAAGAGGAATGGATTTCATGTCCTAATGATAATTCATTGCCATGGGAAGGATAATTGGTATTAAGAAGAATTTTCTTTAATATTCCATTTATGCATTTTTAATTATGCAAGTCATGCTTCATTTAAATTTGAATGATTTCTTTTGAAAGTCCATATGCTAATGAGAAGCGGAAAATTATGCTCTTGAAAATTTGTGTGAAATGATATGTCTTGATCCAACTTGAATTTTCGAATTTGATTCATGTGAATATGAGAATGAATGCTCAAAATTTGTGTGATATGAAAAATTGATTTTTTGAAAAATATGTGCAACCATGATCTCTAGAATCATGCCCAAGGCAAAATAATTTGTATA
This sequence comes from Nuphar pumila, assembly GCF_984573655.1. NCBI lineage: Eukaryota > Viridiplantae > Streptophyta > Magnoliopsida > Nymphaeales > Nymphaeaceae > Nuphar > Nuphar pumila. The sequence continues at coordinate 1,024,875 of NC_143256.1, read as the reverse complement.
GTTGTAGTCCACCTAATTAAAAAGGAAATTTTTTAATCTCATCCAATAAAAATCAGATTTTTAGAATGACTATGGGTTTTTGAACTAATATATTCTTGGATTTGGATTTATTGTGATTTTCTAATTGAACCCTCTAATTGAATTCTTTCTAATTAGTTTTCACTAATTGAAATCACTTTAATTGATTTTCTCTAAATCAAATTCTCTCTAATTATTTCAAATTGTTTCTCAAATTGAAGTCTCCCTAAATGATTTTCTCTAAAATGAGCTCTCTCTAAATATTGTTTTTTTCTCTAATTGTATCTTATCAAATTGATTTTGTATTATAATTAGATTCTCAAAAAAATGGGTCTTGGATATTGATCATCCTCAAATGGATTTGGATTTTCTAAATTGGATCTTGGATCCTTCTCAATTGGATTTGGATTTTCTAAATTGGATCTTTGATCCTTCTCAATTGAATTTGGATTTGGATTTGGATTTTCTAAATTGGATCTTGGATCCTTCTTAATTGGATTTGGATTTTTAAATTGGATCTTGGATTTTCTAAATTGAATCTTGGATCCTTCTCAATTGGATTTGGATTTAGATTTTCTAAATTGGATCTTGGATCCTTCTCAATTGGATTTGGATTTAGATTTTCTAAATTGGATCATAGATTCTTCTCAAATGGATTTGGATTTTCTCAATCAGATCTTGGATCATTCTCAAATGGATTTGGATTTTCTCAATTGGATCTTGGATCCTTCTCAATAGATTTGGTTTTGAATCCTCTCAATTGGATCTTGGATTTGGTTCAACTCAAATAAGGATTTGAATTTTCTCAAAAGGATTTGGTTTTACCCAAATGATTTTGGATCTTCCCAATTGGATCTTGAAATTAAATAAAATGAAGTCGAATTCATTTAATAGAAGCTTTGTAAATTGGCATTTATATAAGGAACTTCAAAGAATTTGTATTTCCCCAACCACACCTTTCGAAAACGTCAAAAATATTTTACCAAAGGAATACTTTTCAAAAATGAGTCTTATGCAAATCCTTAGAATGGATTCAATGCGATACCACGCACCTTGAGGGTGCAATACTCAAAGCATTGAGGCTACCAAGAAGCCTACATGAAAGTTATTACGATTTCAATCACCATAGGATTTACGAATATCATTGCCTTGAGAAGGCTAAGACATGTTCGTACTTAGACTATAGCCAAATGTTGAAAGGAGTTCTCATATGAAAAGATACTCTATGAACTCAAGCCTAAAGGCCAATACAACAAGGTTGCATGTGAAACATGCGTACGTGTGCTTATAAATATGATGAATGTGCATTTGCTTAGACATACAACTTATGCTTGAATTACATGCTTGTCTATGCATTAAAGCCAAATATCATGTGACAATGTATGATGCCTACAAACATAAAAGGATTAGGCAAGCAAAGGTGCACATGACACATGAAATGCATAAGTAGCATATGATGCATATAGGCCAGTGATATTGATGTTCATAATTTCATACATGACACTTTTGAAATATTGTTATACTTAACATAGCATGTTAATTATTGTTGTATTGAGGCATGATGAACATCTCATATGTGTGTGAAATGAATTAAATTGCAAATGACAATAGTGCTCTGTTGAGAGCTGGGTGAGTGCACCCCATGAGATAAAGTCTCACTACTTATACAAACTCACACACATTAAATCTGATATTATCATCATCACTGACAATGTGCATTTTTTAAGGGGGCACGTGATTTGGGCTGGGCATAGACCTTATCATGACATACTACCCTGCGAGGAGTATGGGGTTGTTGAGCCTTTAAACCTCGTATGACACAAGAGCATGACTACTAACACCCATAATGAAGATTGAGCAACCCAAGTTACCTATTCACAAACAGGTTCACCAAGAGAGGGTGGATGGTACACCTCCAGTGACAAATGTCGCATGTAGAGTTTTATAATTACATGTCATACCGACTTGAAAAACGAAGAACAAAGCATTCTCAGACCTCCGTCACTCGAGACGTGGAGGTCCGGTCACCTGAGAGTGTACTTTAGATGCTGCAGTAGTAGGGATTGCAATCCAATTTGCTCTCTCTCGGTCTTAGGAGGTCGCAACATAAGAACAGGAATCCAGGCAGCATAAGCTACAAAAAATCCACCCCTTATATAATAAACCCCGTAGTAACTCTCACTGTCGCGATGACCACCTCTGCGTACCTAGAGGAGTAAAACTATCAAAACTTAATACTAACATTACTAACTTACTGACATAGCTAGTTGCAATTTATTTTGATTATATTATTGAGATCATGATGTTCTTATTAATGTTTCGTTATCATCTTGCTATTGTTGTCAATTCATGATCATTACATCTCATATGATTCTAGCATGTTACATACTGCATAATGAATATTGATGCTTTATCATAATGCATGATGTTCAATTTTACTTACTTGCTCGCAAGAGTTTGACCATGTTTGTTATGGGGCGTAGGTAATGAAGAATGGCGTAGTGCAAGAGTTGAATGCACGACGGAACCTTGAATCCAAAACCTCCCTAACTAAGTTTCGATCTTGGAACCAAGTTTTGTTTATCTCGTTCTTATGGGATATTTCGATTAAACCATGATGATGTATAAACTTTATTAACTTGTTTTATTCAATGCATGAAATGGTTTTTGGTATCTAAGGACTTTAGCCAATACTTGACCTTGGTATCTAAGTCACATGCGCATGGCCTAAACTAAGGCCTAAGGTTCTAATGAACCTTGATGTATGTAAAGTACGTACAATGGTACGCATTCATCCTTAAGTTAAGCGTAGCATTCCTTCATCAAAGAGAGGAAGTGCTGCTGAAATTTCTGAAAAAATGCTCATCGAACTTATAAGAAACACACACTTTCTCAGTCAAAGGCAGAAAGTGCTGCCCAAATTTCTGAAGAAGCTCAATAAAAGCTCAGAAAGAGCGTAGCATGTTACTCTGTCATACAAAGGAGGTGCTACTGAAGTTCTATCAAATACGTTCTATAAAATAGAAGGGGTCGTCACACTTCTACCGTCAAAGCAGAGGAAGTGTTGTTAAAATGGTTGGCAAAAGAATTGCCTGAATCAGTTTAATGGTACGAGGATGCCCTATTGTCGGAACATTGCCAAAATGGCTTGTTCCCATGTTTGCCTGTAAGGGTCGAAGAGACTAAGTAGTGGTTGCACCTTGACTAGGTCAAGTGCTTGTTGCGGTTATATACGCCGAGCAGTCGATCTATTCAGATCGTGTCATATGCATGCTCATAAAAAATATTGTTGCACAACTAGACTCGTAAGGGCCAGAGAGCCACAGTTTTATGTCCACCCGAAAGAGAGAAGTGCTGCTCGTGATGGTCATAGATGTTGAAAGCAGAGTCAAGCATGCATATGAATAAAACTTAAAGGTCTTGAAAACCACACAGTTGGACTGTGCTTCAAAATACTGAATGGGGTTGGGGTATATATTTCCTTAGTGCGGGATGCACTAGTTTGACCGAGTGACATTCAAATATCTGATAATTAACGGTTAGGCCACCAGACCCCTTCAAGACTATTGCTCACCATGGCAGACGGTGATGGTATAGCCACGAGTGACATATATTTGATTATAAATCAAAGAGTTCAAGGGACCTCCTGTCACTCAGGAGGTTTGAAGGTCAAGGTTATCCTTAAGATCCGAGAATTGAACCCAACTACTACAATAGAGGATGTATTTGAATCGATCTGATAGAGTTATCCCAATATGAGTTCTATCATCCTATCATGGACAGGGTCAACAGGCCTCTGGGGCATCTAAAATATATAGAATAATAAACCCCCAGAACGCCGCATTGATGCCGAAATTCAAGCTTCTCTCGTATACCAAAGGGTGAACGGTTAATATCAAAATAATGTATTAGTTCTAGGTTTAGCGATGTATGAATATATGAATGTATGTGCATTGTTTTGATAAGTCCTACATAACCTTAAGAAATGTGTCAAGATCGGTATACTACTAAACCGATAGGGCAAAGACTCATGTTATATCTGCACGACTAAGCTAAGCTCGAGTAGCACATGCTTGGATTCGTGAGATATGGATGTGCAAAGTCTTGGAGACTTAAGATTGATGTTCCAATTGAGGCCCAGAAGAGGCTCACGTGATCTATTCTAAGTCTTGGAGACTTGAGCAAAATATTCAACTCGTGGCCCTAAGGAGGCTTTTGCGATATACGCTAAGTCGTGAAGACATAGGCGTCGTTATTGCGAACTATGACCTTGAGTGGTCTGTGTAATTCTATGAGTAAATGCTTGATGTAATTGAATGCATTCTTATCAGACCAGCAATGGTTCTAACCCCGTTTAAATAGGGAATACATGTGTTAAACTTGTGATGCAATATGCAGAGCAAATCAACATCAAATTACAAGGTTTCTCGAGACAGTGTTGCACCACTTCCTTTACAAAACCAGTTTCATAGAATATTGCTTTTCTAAGCAGTGATGTTTGTAATAAACAACTTTTTTTGATAAATAAAACACCTTGTTGGTCAATGAGTGCTTGGACGCATACCTGTGACTTGCCCGATGTTTTTTAAAATCGATGACTCATTATCATCCATTTCCACTGCTAAAACCTTTTCTAAGTTTCGCTCAAAAGAAAAAAGAAGAAGAAATCCATGGCTTTTTCAACTTAGTATTGTTTTGAAAATTCAGGGCGTTATAGCATTTGTATCAAAGCCTGTGTCTGAGAAACCTGGTTCAAGATCAATCATGTTCACGGTATCGCACTGTAAGTATAATTTTATACTTTCCAATCAGGTGCATATTTGTCAAATTATAGATGACAACCCACAATTCACGTGGCTACTACTATCGGTGCAAGCTCATGCACGATGAATGGATTTGTTCTTATGAAATCCAAGATCGTCAGTTTTATGGCGAAGATGGACATTCCGCCAATGAGTGCCAAAGGAAATATACCGACGATATGGGTCAACAGGCATCGTTTGGTCTTAAAGATGAGACCTCGTGCTTCAATGGACCCCATCGCTCAAGTGTAGGGAGTAGCAGTAACCCCATCGACTTCGGTAGGATCACAGAGTCTGGGAAGCAATGATTGGTTATTTCAATCAGAATTCTATCACTCGCCAAGATATCACCCGACATCATGTACGCCTAGCCTGAACGGCCCAAATAAAGGATACAATTCCTTTTATTCGCCCATTATGATTTTGGATTCTCCGAGTCATGATGCTGCTATGCCACAAAATGGACGGGCATCACCAACTTCGCTCGAGAGTACGGAAGTATCGGTTGAGCCAACTTCAATTGCGCCTAAGCCAAGATGATGTGACGATCGACAAGCCTATTTGAGGTTGTTTACGTCGAAAAAGAAACTCAGTTCCTAAAAATTGGTTATGTTTGGAGTCGACATACTCATATGTATAGTTTCTTACCACTAATGTCCACCGGTGTGACATGACAATTGTATTTAAAGGCGATGTATGCTTGTTATGATGCAATGTATATACAAGTAAATAAATTTTTTCTTTCTTATATATATCGAGAAACTGAACCATGTTGTTGTATGTGATTAAATAAGTGACTCCCACGATGAGGAGAACCATGCCGAGCGAAGAGTCCCATACACAGAGGTTCTTGTTGAAAACTCTTAATCAACTTGTGACCGCCATCCATGAAATGAGGCAAGAACCGGCTCTGCCTCACAATGAGAGTTCAGGAGGAATTACTTATAAAAAGTTTCTCAAACTTGACCTATCGGTCTTTGTCGGTAGAGCCGATCCAGAACTTGCAGAAAACTAGATCGAGAAAATAGAATGCGCATTCCAGGTATTGAGAGTACTAGAGGATAAAAAGACTAACTTTGTCACATATAAGTTGAAAGGCAATGCACGAAAGTGGTGGGATACCACTAAGATCATCTAGTTTTCATAGCATGAAGTCATCCCTTGAGATGATTTTTGGAGAACATTCATAAACAAATACTTTCTGTTGCACTTCAGAAATAAGAAAAAGATGAAGTTTCTGAAATTGAAGCAAGATGGTATGAGTCTTATTGACTATACCATTAAATTTCAAAATCTTGAGTCATACTATTTTCGGTTGTTCGAGACATATCAATAGAAGGTCAACAAGTACATCAATAGACTACAAGAAGGACTACAGTCTTGTGTCATAACTAGCATGCCCCAGACTTTCTAAGCTATTGTGGTGGCATCTTCAAAAATTCAAATTGATTGAGAGTGATCCAAAGGGGTCGTAGTAAAGTCAACATAACAGTTATATGCTACGTGACATTCATCCAAAATGCAAATAGGCGGCCATGAGGTTGGCATGAGCAAAAAGCTCATGTTCAGCATGACCTAATCTTCTTCTCTAAAAAAGACACATTTCAGCTATACAACTTTTTTATTATGACATAGATCCTTGTGCATGCCAGGAGATTCATGTATCCTTTTTTTTATCTCCCCCTGGCTTTTTCACACTTGCAGCCCGAGGTTGTCAGGGATGTGAGTTTGGAGTGTATTGGCAAATAGGTGTTGCTCAAGAAAGGACCCCCACCTTTACAATCTACTTGTATATTATTTCTCAAGAAAAACAATCTACTTGTATAAGAAACACAAACATAACTTGAGATTTTTTTGAGAGTGCATAATTTAATATCCCTGTCATCATCGAAGAATTCGGCAGGATCTTAATACTTGTACTAAGGAGGAACAAGATGGATCACACTTTCTAGGACAGGACTGATGGATTTCTTCTGAGTTTTTGGATTATCTCTTACGCGCGCACACACACGCACACACGGACATTGCCTTTTTTATGAACATAGTCATGAACTCTCTCTCTCTCTCTCTCTCTCTCTCTATATATATATATATATATATATATATATATATATATATATATATATATATATATATATATATATCTTTTCTCTCCTTTAACCATAAAGCAATTCCATGTTTGGAGCATCACATGCAGGCATACGTTGAACTTCTTGAGGAAGGTGATATAAGAGTGCCAGCTTGGTTTTCTTTTAATTCTAAAGATGGCATAAATGTAATGAGTGGAGATTCTCTGGTGGAATGTGTTTCCATTGCGGACTGATCATGCAATAAAGTGGTTGCTATTGGAATCAATTGCACGTCTCCTAGATTCATTCATGATTTAATTATCTCAGTTCAGAAGGTATTGCTCTTCATTACTCAAAGTTAAGCGACTATGGTTCCTTGCAAAAGCATTTCTTTCCATCACTTCAGCTAGGGGTGTCAATGGTCGGGTTTGACCTGGACCCGACCGTACCAAACCCTGTAGGGTACGAGTTTGGTGGTAAATAAGAAGGTCCAATTAGAATCCGGGTCAGACACAAATGGTCCAATTAATATATGAAGCCAGGTATGGTTTGTGAAATTTCATAACAGACCCTGGTCCAACCCGAGTTCCGACTAAGATCCGTAATTTTTCAATGTAAAGAAGGTAAACAATATTATTTTACCGGGTATGGTCCGGGGTTTGGTTCATGTAATCCTTATAGGATACAGGTATGGTTTCTCTTATAGTGGGTCCGATTGGACCTGGGTCTGGACCTAATACCATCATCTCAAACCAGGTCTAGATCTGGTTCTACTTGGATCCGAACCAAACCCTACCCATTGACACCCCTAACTTCAGCCAGGAAAGCAAGTGGTAGTATTCTTGTGTTCACCCAGTCGTATCTCGGATTATAATCATATAAGAGGCAATGTCACTTTCCTACATTGCCAGGGCCTACCAAATCATTGAGAACTTGTTTGCTCCTTGAAATGTAAATTCCAAGGCATTGACAAATGGAAGTTAACTTCAGAATCATGTTCATACTCTTTATTACACACGAGCATCATATTCCTAGGTGAAAAATAGTCTCTGTTGTTAGGTTAGGAAGTGTGGTTTTGGGTAACGCCCCCACACAATGAGGAAATACTTTTAGAATCGGTTTCATGTAAACTATGGAGCATGCTAATCTGAAGACGGTTTCGGAGCAGAGTGCTTGAAGCCAAATTTCTCATGAAGACATTTGTTCTTTATATTTTTTGCTCCTACTTCATCTTTCTGAGGTGTAGGATGCACAGTGCAAGTCGAGCAAGGTAGAGCATCATTCATAGGTAAGTTGTCCCTAGGGGTGTCAACGGGTCTGGTTTGGTTCGGACCCAGGTGGTACAAGACTTGGACCCGGTTTTTTAATATGGTATCGGGTCCGGAGCCGGGTCTAATCGGTTCCACTATAAGAAAAACCATACCCAGACCCTATAAGAACTACATGAACCAGACCCGGACCATACCCGGTAAAACCATATTTTTTTATCATTTTTACATAAAAAAATTGCAGGTCTTAATCGGAACTCGGGTCGGGTCCGGGTCTGGTATAAAATTTCACAACCTATACCTGGTTCATGTATTAATCGGATTTTCGGGTCCGGACTCGGCTCTTAATCAAGTCTTATTATTTATCACCATACCCGGACCCTATAGGGTTTGGTTCGGGTCGGGTCCAGGTAAGCCAGGCCCGTTGACACCCCTATGGGTATCATCATAATTCACAGCTTGATATTTGTGTATCATATTTTTATGGGAAAATGTGTTGAATTCCCAAAAAGTGTGATTTTGATTTTCTTAGACTTGCAGAAGCCAAATTAACATCAATCAACTTATGAATTTTTGTCACTACATGGAGCAGTGATTTGCCAATTAATTTAATCATCACATTGAATATGTTAAATGGTTAAAAAATTTAGATCAACTCCATTTTGTTTAAACAATTTTTATGGATCATTGATGAAACAACTGATCTTCTATTTTATTGAAATTGTCAATTCTCCTGAATTCATAGAATAACATAATTGCCCTTCAATAAAAAACAATATAATGCCAATACATCCTTAGAAAATAGCAAATCAGTCTAAATAATTAAGGACAACCAAAGATTATATTCTGACTAGTACTAGGTTTACTTCCACAAGGATCCTATCAATATTAAATTCTCTCACAAGTGGTTTACGGTTCAAGGACAAGAAAGTTGGGCATGAAAGTGGAAGAAATCCTTGTCATCCTAAAATGGTTGATTATAGAAATTGAGTTTCCATTCAGTTTGAATGTGGAATTCCTAATTCTGTCCTTTGCATGCCTGCCTTGAATAGTGGGAGTAGATTTACTGTTTTTGTCCTTGAATGTTATGACTATTTTATTAGTTGGAAGTGACGAAACAGATTATATTAAAAGTTGGCTTAATATTATTTTGAAATATAGAACGTGTAACCGTCATATTCTCTAGTTAATGAAATTACATAAATAGAGTATTTGGAAGGCTAATAATTAAAAATTGTGAATAATAATCAAATCATGTTTCAAAAGACATAAGAAAATGAGATTGTTAGGGCAAAGGCAAAAAATTATATGTCCACTAAGTGAGATAGTTTGCAAGAAGGTTTGCTATAAGTTTAAATTATAAGGCATTGAAGTGAACTTGACAGTAAGGATAATAGTGATTTTAATAAATTTTTTTGGAGGAGCTATTGTTTCTTAGATAAGTAAAAAACAAGGTTTAGTTGCCCATTACATATCTATGACCAAGATACCACCTACAATGTGGCAGCCATAAATGTTGTTTGGGTTAGTGACTTTATAAAGAATTTAAAGCTGTAAGTAGCCAATGGATTGTTCAGATTTATTTTGATTAAAAGACCGATCAGTTTGACTGAAATTCAAATAAAGGCAATGCATTAAGTTAAAAATAATTATTTAAGATATGACTTAATAATAGAATGATTCAAGAGAAACCCAAAAGCATCATGATGGACGCTAGTCTCATGCACGCTATGAAATGAAAATGTGGTCATGATTTGAGCATAATATCATGAAAATATCATGGTAAGTATTTGAGCTATGAATAGTGGGAGCGATGAAATCATGGTGTATGCCTTGACCCGCCCCCCCCCCCCCCCCCTATAGCTAAGTGGGAGGTATTGGCCTACATGCCAGCCATGGCTCACATAGATCATGTGATCCCAAGTGTGTGGGACCCATGATCCACATCGAGTCCTTAATGTTTTTGCATTTAACCTCATTTTCTAGAACTCGTTTCCACAACTGCTAGGAGATTATCCATTGTGAAGAAACTGGTTGAGAGAACTAATGGCAGTTATCTGTTTCGGTGGCGAGATCTCCTTCAAGCAAGAAAAAACCCAATCTTGACCCCCACCAATCGCTAGTGCCACAACACCATAACTGCTTCCTATTTTTTTCCACTCATTCATCCCCGCCATTGTTGATGCTTCATGAGACGAACAGTTCAGGCATACCATAACCATTTATCCAGGTCTTTTACTAAGTGCTTTAACTATAAACACACCTCTCAAGTCTCAACTCTAATAGAAAATATATACAATAAATAGCATGAACGCAAAGATAAGAAAATGTTGATGTAGAATAAGTGGAACTTGTATGGACACTACAAGAAAACAAGCTTTTGCTGGCTCACTAATTGCACCGGTGAAAACCTCTGGCACAAGAATGCGCCAGCAGTAGCACCAGAAAAGGCATCGCTGTTAATGCATTTTCTGCCACAACTTTACACTGCCAGAAAATTCTGTTTTCACTGACGCACTTCTGGTGCATCAGGAAAAAGAATACTGGTGCAGTTCTGCACCAGTAAAGATCTTTTACAGGCGCAGTTTTTCACCCACAAAAATTTAATACTGGCGTAGTTCTGCACCAGTAAAGATCTTTCACAAAATTGAAAGATCTTTTACTGGCGCAGTTCTGCGCCAGCAAAAGTCTAATACTGGAGCAGTTCTGTGCTAGTAAAAAATTCAGTACTGAGGCAGAACTGCACCAGTCAAGCCTTCACAAAACTGAAGGCTTTACTGGCGCAGAGTTGAGTCAGTAAACACTTTTTCTGGTACAGAAACTGCGTCAGTAAAAGGCCTTCAGAGTATCAAAGGTCTTTTTACAGACACATTTGCTGCACCAGCAAAAACTTTTTGCGCAGCTTAAAACTACACCAGTAAAAATGTTTTTTTATTATACATTCCCTGTCAATATATAGCAGATACATAACTACAAATTGTCAGCAACAAGCACAAACCCTTTGAAACATGACTTAGAAGATACCACAGGCACATGAAGGGTCAATGATACATATTCATTGCATCCCTGTTCGATTCCTTACTTCCCCAGTATGTAGTCATTTTGAAGATCATGCCACCTTCGACAATAAGCTTTAAACACCAAAAGTGAAACTCATGTCTTAATTTGCCCACTAAAAAAAGAAACCTGTGCCATTCTATGCCTTAATGACCACTTATGCCAGTGTGAGTTACACAAAAATATGGAAGACGGTGCACAATGGTGCATGTATCATGCTTCTTCTGCACAAGATTTCCAGCTCTTGGTAGATTAACGATCAACAAAAGTTATTACAGCAATCAGTTGAGTAGACATGGCCAAATATCATGAATTCTGACAAATCCTGATTCATGAGTTGGTGAAGAATGAATTAATGTGGATGCCTCTAGTTATGCTGTTCAAAGATCACAGCCTTTACATGTCACCTACGCACAAGCAAACAACAATCATCATCATCATCATCATCTACACTGCTATAAAAGAGTGAGATTTTGGCAGGTAACCTTATTCTTCTGATGTTGAAAAGGAGTGTTCCGCATGCCGCTACAACTACAACTCTTACTGCCTGTAATAGGACAGTACATTATGATTTATGCTCATAGTCGATGCTTTAGTTATTAAAAGTGGACAGAGATAAGGTGAAGACCAAAAGAAGCTGATATGCCATCAAACGTAATTAAAAACAAATGAAGAAAAGGAAACTACCAATCCAAAAGGACAGGAATTGGCAACTGAAGCATGGCCACAGCTGACTACATGCAATGTCACAATGATTCGTGGACTCAACAACATGGGATTTGGATCAACTCGAAAGTTCTTTTTTTTTTCAAAAAATGGGACAAGACAACACCGTTTTTTTTTAATCAATAAAAACTATTTTTTGAATATTTTAACATTTAAAATGGCTCAATTATTAAAATAAAATAAAATATTATTTAAAATTATTAAAATAATGCCGTATGTGTCAGTGTCCAAGCATGTCTTCTCGTGTCACCAGGGACACACAGCTAAAATGGCATGTCCCTATTACATAACAAACGAGAGCCGTCAATGCTGTTATACACAACAGAAGGAAACTAATATCTATGAATCAAGCCTTTCATTTATTAGAGTGCTGGATTCAGATATCGTGCAAATACCTTTTCGTTATATATCCTTTTCTTATAATTTTTAAACATTATGATTTTTGTTTCTTAAGACAAGTTTTTTCCAAGTTTCATTATGTATGATATAATACAATACACTTTTAGATATTCTGTTGAATGCTTCTACATATGTGCTTTTACCCACCAATGAAGTTCCGAATCGTTACACTATCATTTGCCTTTCAGATAGCCATACACCGACTAGTGCAGCCAATGATATTCTTTTAGGGCCTCCCATCAAAGGGTTGTCATGTTCACTTGAGGTCTTCATTTCTTCAGGGGATTACATATAGGAGGTCTATTGCTCTTGGGATTTAATTTGGCAAGCAGCAGCCGTTTCGACTGTTTCCATTACAAAAATCAAATATTGCCACAAACATGCACATGATATTCAATTCTACGTTAATCTTGGACTGAAGTCAATAATAAAAACAATATGCAAATGGAAGCATCAAAGGCCAAAGTTTAATCAATAGAAACAAATTAAGAGGTTGACTAGTTACACCTATTTAGAATATATGAATTTTAATCAACTAGCATTCTATGTCACAGTTACATTTTATTTTTTGCACGTATTTAATATGACACGGTTTGACATGGAACCAGACACAAAATTCATTATGACACGATATTGACACGTTGTAGATCATGTCATTTTTTGAATTGCGTCTTTTGAATTTAAGACAATTGTGTTTTTTGGTTTACTCTTTTAAGTGTCCCAATAATAGCCGCCCTACTACTCTTTATATACTTTTTACTTTTTAAATCATTTGTTTGAGAGTTCCAATGTCCAACTCTCTCTCTCTCTCTCTCTCTCTCTCTCTCTCTCTCTCTCTCTCCCCGTACCACATCTACCCTCACACTTTAAATATCACTAAAATACCATCATATAAAGTGAACTTTTAAAAATTTAGATACACCTACTGTGAAATGAAAACCTACCCAATAGAAAACCTCCCAAACCTATCCAATAAGAAACATTTATCAGATTTTTGGTGTTTTTTCGAAATTCTGACCTTAGAGATGTGTTCAGCATGTTTGATTTACTAGAAATCAACACTTGGACCATGCATTTTGGATGGAAAAAATGGTATTTGGAGACTCAAAATTTTATGAAATTGTAGGTCGTTGATGTTTGAAACCTTATAACAACATATCCATGCATCGTAATCAAATACTCCAAGATTCCTATAAAAACAAGTGCATAGATCACATCTGTAAGGTCAGAATTACAAAAAAAACACCAAAAATCCAATAAATATTTTTTATTGGGTAGGTTTTCATTCCCCCCCCCCCAACCACCACACACACACACATATATATATAGATAGAGAGAGAGAGAGAGATGGGAGCCCATGTTTCTGCTGTGGAAGGGAAAACATGTCAAAGTCAAGGTACCACTAGCATTTATGTGAGCTATAAAATGCCTATCAAACGGTGCAAATTAATAATTTTTGTTATATGTGAAATATAATTTCTCTAAAATTGTTTAACTTTTGAAATGAAACACCCCCTTATATATTCCACTATGGATTCTCGGCACAAGAAAGATGATCAATATATACATCTTAATGAGACCAAAACATGAATAGCCAAACCTGTTTGAGGAATCCATCCAATAAATCTAGCACATCCATCAAATTATCAAGCCTTGGTTTTCTTTGACTGCAAGAATCCTTGTCATCCTGGTTCGGCAAAACTTGTGATCCATCAATTGCCACATCCTGCAGTCATCATGATTCATAAGAAATAATAACCATTGATCAATAATGACATCAAAAAATATTTGACAAAAAGTAGAACCAATCTTGACAAGTTTACAAGATACCAAAATATAATTGTACATCCATATAATGTAAAAATTTGAACAGCACCTAATCATACAGTTGTAATAACAAAGGAATTTAGATTTTGGGGTGATTTTATGTTTATTTCCTGGTTCCAAAATGCTAAATCTGATTTTTGAAAACTTCAAATTAATAAGTCATACTAGCATGAAAGTGGTTCCAAAAGAGCAGATAATGCATATCTTACAGTGCAATATATGTAGGATAGAAAAATTACTATCCTAGTTCCAAAGTCCAGCCGATCATCCAAAAGTTTGGAAGTGCCCATGAATACTTGCCTAGTGTTTGGATATGTCCACCATAACCAACATTCATGACTTTCCATTAACACATGGATTTAATTAGTTCAAGAAAATGTACCGTGGTGTATGTTGTTTGCTGATGATATTGTTTTGATTGATGAGTCTAGAGCTGGGGTTAATGCTAAGTTAGAATTATGGAAGCAAGAGGTTTTAAGTTGAGTAAGAGTAAGACAAAATATATGAAATGTCGGTTTAGTACGCAACGAAGTAGTGATGGGAGTGTAGTGAAGCTTGGTGAGCAAGAAATACCGGTGGATGACTCTTTCAAATATTTGTGATCTATCATTCAAAAGTATGGAGAAATTGATGGAGATGTAAATCATAGGATAAAGGTTGGGTGGATGAAATGGAAGAGTGCAACTGGAGTGTTGTGCGATCGTAGAATGCCATTGCGGTTGAAGGGAAAGTATTATAGGACCACTATTAGGCCCGCTTTACAATATGGTACGGAATGTTGGGCTGCCAAAAGACATCATATTCAAAAAATGAGTGTAGCTGAGATGCGTATGCTTAGATGGATGTGTGGAAATACAATAAAAGATAAGATTCGAAACGAGGAGATACGTAAGAAGGTAGGCATTGCATCCATTGAAAATAAGATGAGAGTGAATCGTTTACGGTGGTTTGGACATATTCGGCGAAGGCCTAATGATGCTCCAGTTAGAAGGATGAAGAAATGGGAAAATATATTAGTTAAAAGAGGTCGAGGTAGGCCTAAGAAGACTTGGATGGAGATGATAGGAAAGGATATGAATGCTTTGAACCTCACCGAGGAAATGGCATTGGATAGAAATGATTGGAGGAGAAGGATTCATGTGGAAGACCCAGAATGATTTTCTTTTTTGGTTCATATCGCCGACCCCAATTGTTTTGGGATGAAGGCGTAGTTGTTGTTGTTGTTTGTTGTAATAAACTATACAATTTTCCCACATTTTCAAATTTAGAGATTGAATAATTTATTTTGTAAATCTGTAAAACCCGAGATTTTTCTGACGATTAAAATGAATATATGATGGAGTATTGATGTGATTATGACTATAATTGTGCATTCTTGATTTTCTTGATCTTCTTAAAATTCTTGATTTTGTGATATTCTTGATTTGATTGAATTTCTCGATTTTCTTGATTTCGATTAATTATGAATCTTTGTCTCAAGTTATGAATGATATTTCAAGAATAATCGAAAAAGATAAATTATGAAAACTTTATGAGTTTGGTGTGGTTTGGATCTTGAACTTCGATTCTGGATCCAAAATTGCCATTTGGATCCAAGTTGGATCTGGGGTGCAGTTCAGTTTGGATCTAATTTAAAATGTTATTTAGATCCAATGGATACATTTTGGACCCTCATAGGGGACGTCCAATGTGGACCCCCATTTAGATCCAAGAGTCCATGTGGATTAAATTATCCTCTAGTTTTACATTTATAAAAATAATTAAAAAAAAAGATAATTAAGACTTTTAATTTAAATATTTTTAAAGCAATAAATAAAGGAGGATGTCCCACACTTCTAGAAGAGTCCACACAAGTTGGATGGGATGGAGTTAGTTGTTAAAAAGTCAAGCCTAATTA
Source organism: Nuphar pumila (assembly GCF_984573655.1). Lineage (NCBI taxonomy): Eukaryota > Viridiplantae > Streptophyta > Magnoliopsida > Nymphaeales > Nymphaeaceae > Nuphar > Nuphar pumila. The sequence goes on along the minus strand of NC_143256.1, from coordinate 1,008,812 downwards.
TCTCACTAAAATAATATTAGAAAAAAAATTGATATGGCTAAAGAATTAGGAGTCTAGAAGCTAGGATTTTTCTAGTAAGGGCTCCTCTTCCCCTCCACACGATTTTAGAGAGGGAGGGTCCAAATTAGATCAGCCTATGGTTGGGAAGGGGATATAAATACCCCCCTCCCACACGCCCCATACATCTTTTGAGAAAATTTTCTTTTCTCTCTCTCTCTTCTTCTTTCTCTCCTTTTTCTCCTTTGTATTTTTATTTTCTCTCTCCTCCAAAACGTCTAGAAGGTCAGGAGAAGTCTTGTGCAGCCATTAAACCTGCACTTACCTCATTGGTGGTGGTGGAGTAAAAGTCGGATTACTCGATTCCCTCATTCTACCCTAAAGATCTATCATTTTATGGGTAAGATTTACGTAGTCGATGCTCCTTACGTACATGAAGCATGCATGTCTAGATTATTTTAGTTTTCAATAACATACGAACATGTTTTGATCTGTTCTACATGTTTTCTTGGTTGAAGAAATCGTTTCTTAGGTTCGAAAAAGATAAATAGTAAGTTTTTCATAAAAATGATTTTGAGAAACATGCATAATTAGGGTTTTGTTGTTATTTCGTATTAGATTCAATCATAACATGATTTTGATAGTGTTATTCATGTGTTAATTTATATCATGTCAGATCAAATCTAAACTAATAAGATTTTAAAGGTTTTATGATCTTAAAAAGGGTTTTTACAAAAACATTTTCTGAGAAACCAAAATCGGTGATGTCTGATATATTATTCCCGACCAGTTTCGAAAATAAATCGATATCTTCTTGAATATCGGTTCGAAAAATCTAAATAAAATTACTATGATGATCTCATCTTGATCTTGAATTTAGAACCTTGTTTTATCTTTTTTGAATTTGTATTGATAAAAATACACCCATTTTAACAGAGCCCCATATTCTGGCTCTAGTTACAGGATGGTTTTGACCCATCTCTGGTAGAAGATGTAAACGCCTTTGAAAAATAACTCCAAATATTTTATAAAAATTTTGGGTGAATCTTAATACATAATAACAGACTCTGTAAAAAGAGTTTTGTCAAAAATGTTGTATATAAATTCCAAGAAATACATTAATCTGGTAAAAATCTTGCAGACTACAGATTCTAGATCGAAACTCTGTTAGAACATGGTTCCATAAAAGTTGGTAACCACAGTAAAAATACTGTGATTTTATATAAGTCTTGTTATACCAGACAAATTTTATAAAAACAGGTCAATAGGGATCCAAGTTTCCCAGAAGACTTATGCTTATGTTTAAGTAGTAACATGTTAGGGACTTATGGTTTCAATATATTTCTGATATACATTACATATTATCAGTGTTTATTAACTCTATTGCATAAAAAATAATGTGTTAGACATGTAAAAATATTTGAATGAAGGTTTATGTGAATTGTATGTGTAAGACCTGACTCAATTTGTATTATATTCAGCATGTTAATTTATTAGATCTCTGGATTCATACTTGATTTAATGTATATCTGATGACTTCTTCGTAATAGAATTAAGACTCCAATTTCTCAAAAATCGATTTAGGGTTTTGGATTTTTTTAATTGATTTGGATGTTTCAAAGGCATATTTAAATGAGATATGAATATTTACAAGTTTGTACAACATAAATTGAGTTAAGTAATGTGTATTCATCTTGTTTAAGTATGATTACAACTGAACGTAATTAAAAATATGTGAGCCTTTTCGGTTTGGGCTTATGGAGGCCTAAATCGGGGAAAAAGATTTATGTGTTTTTAGTTACGAGCCAGTTGTAGTGAGTTCTTTAATGTGTATGCTATCATAAATATTTCATTTAGATTTGATATGATTTGAGAACTGAAAGGCCAAGATATTAATTGGAGTCATATCGATTTGCTCGGTAAGGGTTTATGAGAGCTCTTATCAGGAAAGTCGGGTTTATAACTTTAATTATGTTTTGATGTTTTCTTTAAACTTTTCATAAATTCAGTTTTGAATTATATTAGATCTGATACTATGATAGAGATAAATGTGAGTTTGATTGCTTTTGGTAAGTTATGATTATGGTGTAGGGATGCCCTGTTTTCGAGGAAAGAGGCTCCTACACGTATTGTGATTGAGATTTGTAAAATTGTTCCATTATGGCAGTTTAATTATGTTATTTCATAATAAACTGATTATGAGCATGTTTATAAATGCAAAACATGTAAAAAATGAATATGAACATGTTAATTTTGTTGTATATTGGTCATATGTGCGGATGTAGAATGATGTATATGTGATATTACTGCATGTTTGTTCCTAAATATTTGAAATGTTGTGATACTACATAATTGAATTCCTAAACAGCATGTTGACATGATTCCTTATTGTGAGAACGCATGTTATGCTTTGAGAGGTCGTATTTGAAAATGCAGGTAGGATTGATAGAAATCTCCCAAAGTTGTATGGGCACTTGGTGTACTTGATGAAATTAAAATAATTTAAGGTTCCATAAGAGGAAACAGTGAGATGGCAATGCACTAGCCTAAATGTTAGTTGCATTTACCTATGATCTAATTCATAAAGATAACAATGTGATATATTTTCGAGTATACCTTTATTAAGGTATTCTGAACCGAAAAGACTAGTTTGGTCTACTTTAGAGAGGGTAGACAGTATGAACTCTTTGGGCCCTTATTTATTTTGAGCTGCGAGGGGCAATACCTCGATGGTCCTCCAGCCCAAAGAATTTAGGGGGACCAAGACTGCTACTTTTATCCTAAGTGGGCATGTCCTTATGAACTTCTGCAAAAGTGACTGATCATGATTATCATTGTGACCTGAAGCCATACCCCCAGGTAGAATTCTCTTGGAGCATGCCGCTACCTCTCACGGTCTGACTCTGAAAGGAGGATACGACTCAGGGGCTACTCGAAAAAATTAAAGTACATAACATAATAAACACCTGGGTAGTCTGGTTGTTTCGGGTTGGTCCTATGTCATACCTAGGTAGGTCATGGTAATCAAGTGGAATATAAATTACTTGCTCACTTTAGTTTACTGTATTTTATTCCTGTTCCAGAAAGTTTATAAATCCATTCTCATTGATACATATCTTGATTTCATTTGAAATTAATGTTATAAATGCTTGAGATTGTTATTTCATATTTGTTTATGAATCATAGATGCATGAATACCTTGTGGAAATCTTGTATCTGCTTTCTGATAGTTGATGTAGTTCTTAGTTATTTATATCATACAAACTTTATGTGTTGTATCTTGCATTAGCTCTGTGAATTTTACTGAGATTTTCCAAAGTCTCATGCTTTCAAAATAAAATGTTTTTCAAGTAATCTATGATAGTTCGAGTGAGTGCAGGATGCTGGAGGGGGTTGTGCATGTTGATGTTTTCGATGATCCCAAGGGCTCCTTATTTCTTTTATATTTGATAATTATCGATTTTATGAATGACTATTTAATTGAACAATTGCTTTAATGGTTCAATACTGAAATGCGATTATTTAATATTTAGTGATTTTTATTCATGGTATGTGATGGCAGTAATTTTTAAAATGTAATGTGTCTGGGAGATTTAACCAAGAAACCAGTTAATGAAATTGATTTCCAAAATCAATATCTTTCCGCTATGTTTACTCACATAAGTAATAACTTAAAGTTTTTGTCATTTAGATGCTTTAATCTTGAACTTTGTTCTACGGAGCTATTAAACGTCGGTGCATGCGCAGGCTGACTCCCTAGAGCTTAATTCGGTTAAGGTGATGCCAATGATGAAAGACTTGGTTTAACAATTTCTTTTATGTAATGATTCAATCGGATTCGTTGACGGTGGTTCCGTACTGGATTTGGTACTAGGAGGCTAAGACATGCTCGTGCTTGCGTTCAGGCGGGTCGTCTAGTACTTGTACGGTTGGAACGGGTTCATTAATAAGACCATTACATTATTACATTTTAGAAAAGAAAAGAATAGAATCGACCTTTTGTTAACTTGAAAAAAAAAATCTTGGTATTTTTTGGTTGAAATGTGTTGAGCCACAAAATTTGTCTCAAACTTCTAATATTTGATGATGGTAAAAGAGAAAAGACGTCGTCATTCATGACTGGGTCTGCATCCAGACCCAATACGTTTTATTTTATTTAAACACATGCTCATTAATGACATGTTGTAATTTTAATATTTTATGTAATGGGTATTTTCGTACCCTAATTTTTGTACATGAGTATACTTAATGAAATGTAAGAACTACAGGCCCTATTGGGTTTTCCTCAGCAGCCATCAGAGCCTCTCTCTCCTCCCTCATTGTTTTCTGACATGGTATCAGAGTAGTGATCCTCTCCAAGGTCTGCGGTTCCAAGGTATTTTTCTTACTCTTCCTTTTCTTGAATCTCTAAGCCATCTAAGCCAACGTATTCTGCAAAATATCCCTTTCCTGTCAACATATTCTCTTTCTCTTTCTTTTCTGCATATTTTTCTCATCTCTAAAATCTGCATCTTGGTTTCTAAAATATGCATCTACCCTTTCTCTTTTAAAATCTGCATCTATTTCTAAATCTGAATATGCGTATTCATCACCCTCCTCTTGTTCTAATCTCATATTGTTTGACGTGATTCCATTTTCTTTTCACATCACGTCTATTGTAATGAAATAAGCGGAAGAAACCAAGAATGCTAAAGCATTCGCAATGTCCCACACGGACAAGTGCAACAACGCACAAGAGAGAAAATCCACTAAGGGATATACAAAGGGCCTTATAAAAAGGCTACACACATGAAAAATAATATCACTATTATTGAAGAGGAGCTCTCAAGAGCAATACAACATACATGGGGGGTTCCCCCTATTTATAAGAAAAGGAGACCAAAGGGGCTCCCAATAGAGTCGTTGGGAGCTCCCAACGGTCACATATGTGACCGTTGGGGGCCCCAACGACTCCATTGTGGGGCCCCTTTTCGGTATCCAAAAAATACAATTTTAAAAATAAAAAGAAAAATAAAAAATAGTAAAATGAGAGAAACAAAATAAGTACCCCTATGGGGTACTTTGTGAAATGACCATAATACCCCTATCGGGTATTATGGTATTATTACATATGTTTTAACACCCCCCTCAAACTTTACGGGGGAATGACCGAAAGTTTGCCAAGAAGGAACAAGAAGCGAGGAGCAGGCAGGGCTTTGGTAAAGAAATCTGCAAGTTGATATTCTGAAGTGACATATGGCAGTGTAACTGTCCCACGAAGATATTCATCACGTACATAATGACAGTCCATCTCAATATGTTTAGTCCTTTCATGAAAGGTGTGGTTGCTGGCAATATAGATGGCACTTTTGTTGTCGCAACAAAGCTTCGAAGCACCGGTAATTTCGACTCCCATATCTTGAAGAAGACTTCGAAGCCACACAAGCTCCATTGTAGTGGTTGCCATAGCCCTGTATTCTGCTTCAGTAGAAGACAATGAGACTTTCTGTTGTTTCTTGCACCTCCAAGCAATTAACGAATCTCCTAGAAACACACAAAAGCCAGTAGTTGAGATTCGATCATTTGGGTTTCCTCCCCAGTCAGCATCAGTATAAGCTAGTAAATCTAAGGAAGAGATTGAGGATAGGAATAGCCCTTTAGTCAAAGTATTTTTAATATATCGAATGATCCGGAGCACAGCACTCATATGCACAGATGTAGGAGCATGCTGAAATTGGCTTGCAGAGTGCACAGCATGAGCGATATCGGGCCTGGTGATAGTCAGATAGGTGAGGGAGCCTATGAGTTGCCTGTAGGGCGTAGGATCATCCAGCAGAACTCCATCCTCCAGTCGTAGTTTAGCATTGATAACTTCGGGAGTCTCCACCTTTTTATCATCTGAAATCCCAGATTTGGAACATATGTCTGCAGCAAGCTTCATCTGTGACAATATATACCCGCGAGGAGAGTATGCAACTTCTATACCAAGAAAGTACCTGAGAAAACCCAGATCAGACATATCAAAATTATGTTTTAACATATTTTTAACTTTAAGAATACCACTTTCATCATTGCCAGAGATGATCATATCATCAACATAAAGCAGAAGGATGATGATACTATTACCTGCATGTTTAACAAAAAGAGCAGTGTCAGTATAACATGAGCGAAATCCCAATTGTAACATGATAGCACTAAATCTATCATACCAAGCCTTAGGGGCTTGTTTAAGACCATATAAGGCTTTTAATAACCGAAGGGTTTGACCTTGGTTAACACTGATTCCCGGCGGAGGGTCCATATATACTTCTTCATTCAACTGACCATTAAGAAAGGCATTTTTAACATCTAATTGGAATATAGGTCATTTCTTAGATGATGCTACCGCAATTAAAGTTCTAACACTTGTCATGCGAGCCACGGGAGCAAAAGTCTCTTCATAATCGATGCCATATTCTTGTGAGTATCCCTTAGCAACTAATCTAGCTTTATAACGCTCTAGGGAACCATCACTTTTTGTTTTGACTTTGTAGACCCATCGACATCCTATAGCTTTCTTATTTGGAGGAAGGTGAACTATTTCCCAAGTTTTAGCTTCATTTAAAGCATCTAGTTCAACTTTCATTGCTTCAACCCAATGAGGTATACTTTTTGCTTGATTATAATGGGAGGGTTCATAGTAAGAATGCAAGGCTATTAGACAAGCTCTATATTTAGGTGAAAGAGTTGCATATGAGACAAACCTATTAGGTGGAATTGATTCTCTAGAAGAACGCCTAAGGGAGGTTTCTTCTAGGGGTTCATTAAGCCGCAAGAATTTTTCTAAAGCACTAATAGGTTGGGCTTCCTCACGCCGAGTGTATACTTGGAGATTGTCACCATTAGTTGGTGATACATCATTATCATGAGAATCATGAGTATTTTCTAAAACTTCCGGATGACTCAAAGAGTCATCATTTGAATCTTCTAAAAGATCATTGATAAACATATAATTAATTTCATTTGATTTTTCCAATATGTCAAATCCATTTTCATCTTCTAAAAAGGTTACATCTTTGAAGACAAATAACTTATTGTTTTTATGATCAAAGCATCTATAGCCTTTTTGATTTTCACCATATCCTAAAAATACGCATTCTATTGCTTTAGGTGACAATTTATCTCTTTTATGCAAAAGAACAAAGCATTTACACCCGAAAATACGAAGACGATTGTAGTCGGGTGTCATATTAAAAAGTTTTTCATAAGGGGAGATGTTATGCAATTTTGAAGATGGCATCCTATTGATTAAATAGGTGGAGGTCAACACGGCTTCGGCCCAAAACTTTTTAGGAATATTTTTAGAAATGAGTAAGGATCTAGTGGTTTCTAAAATATGTCTATGTTTTCTCTCCGCTAGACCGTTTTGTTGAGGAGTCCTTGGGCAAGATTTTTGATGACAAATGCCATGTTGTTTTAGATATGATTGAAAATCATTTGATAAATACTCTCCACCCGAATCGGATCTAAGAATGGATATTTGACTTTGAAATTGATTTTGAACTTTTGCATGAAATTCTTTGAAGAAGTTAAAAACTTCCGATTTAGCATTAAGAAAATAAATCCATACATATCTAGTATAATCATCAATAAACGTAACATAATACGAATAACCACCTTTGGATAAAACCGGAGATGGTCCCCATACATCGGAATGCACCAATTCAAAAGGTCTTGTTGTCACAAAGGTTCTAATAGGAAAAGGAGTAGACTTCATTTTTCCAAAAATGCAATCTTTGCAATTGATATCTTTTTCTTTACAAAACTTGCTTCCAAAAGGAAAAAGATACATTTTTGAGTAACTTGGATGTCCAAGTCTTTTATGCCAAGTTTCAATATTTTTGTCTTGGACATAAGTACAAAATGAGGTATTTGGAAGTGTTAAGTCATCCATAAAATAAAGGTCTCCCTTCCTATGGCCTTGCCCAATCCGCTTCCCGGACCGGAGATCCTGCACAAAGCACCCTTGGGATGAGAAAGATATTTCACATCCATGGTCGGCTATTTGAGAAACGGAAAAGAGGTTAAGATTTAATTTAGGAACTATTCTAACTTTTGGAACAAGAAAATTTTGAGTATTTTTAGAATCAAGAGTTCCAATACCATTTATTTTGAGAAAAGTTCCATCGGCCGTAGAGACACAAGATAATTTTGAATTGGCGTGCACATTGGTCAATGCATTTTCATGAGGAGTCATGTGAAAAGAGGCTCCGGAATCTAAAATCCAAGAGTACGTACCGGGAGGTGATGATGAGGCAATGGCGGCACCGGAGGTGGAAGAAGTGACCTTTAGAATTTGTTGAAGAGCCAAGGAGATTTGTCCAAGAGTATCTTTGAGATCCCCGTTCTTGCCGTCATCTTCTTTGGTGGTGGATTCTTCAACGGAAGCCACCTTTGGCTTAAATGCCCCATTTAGCTTTGGGCAAACGGGTTTAATATGTCCCGGCTCATAACAATGGTGACATATAATCATTTTTCTTCCACCACTCCCTTGCTTACCAAAATGAGGTGGTTTGTATGTTTTAACATGATTGCCGGGTTTAGATACGGCAAGAACTTGCTCTATGCTTTTACCCATGCTATGCCTAGTCTCTTCTTGAGTAATCTCGGCAATAGCCTCTTCTAAGGGAGGAAACTTGGATCTATGGAGAAGTGAGGATCTCACTTGTTCAAATTCGGGACGAAGCCCAAATAAAAATTGAAACAATCTATCTTGTTCCATTTGTTTTTGTCTTAGAACCACATCCTCCATAGATACCCATTTAGGCTCTAAAAGAGCCAATTCATCCCACAAAGGATTTAGAGCACTATAGTAATCTTGTATGCTCATGTCACCTTGTTTTGTGGTTCTAACTTTTTCTTGCAAGAAATAGGCTCTTGCAAGATCCTTTTGGGTAAACATACCCTTCATAAAAAACCAAGCTTCATTTGCCCGGCGAAATTTTGCAATATTTGCACATACCTTGAGTTCGACATTATTCATAAACCATGCTAGGATTTTTGCATGGTTGCTCTCCCAATCTTCCATTTGATGATTATAGTCTTCAATGGCCTTGAGACGAGCATCGCCTTCAAGTGCTTTCTCTTGATCTCCTTCCATCTTTGTGAGCTTAAGTTGGGGTTCCGGAACGGTTCCCATGACATAACCTCAAAGCTTCTTGCCTTTGAGATTATTCTCCATTGCGGATGCCCACATCATGTAATTTTTTCCATTGAGTTTGAATGATAGATCGATCTTGACTTCCATTGCTACACAATGAAGATGTGAGAAAGAAAGGAAGTAGAGAGAGACAAGATTTTACCTTTAGAAGATCGTATGGCTCTGATACCATGTAATGAAATAAGCGGAAGAAACCAAGAATGCTAAAGCATTCGCAATGTCCCACACGGACAAGTGCAACAAGCACAAGAGAGAAAATCCACTAAGGGATATACAAAGGGCCTTATAAAAAGGCTACACACATGAAAAATAATATCACTATTATTGAAGAGGAGCTCTCAAGAGCAGTACAACATACATGGGGGGTTCCCCCTATTTATAAGAAAAGGAGACCAAAGGGGCTCCCAATAGAGTCGTTGAGAGCCCCCAACGGTCACATATGTGACCGTTGGGGGCCCCAACGACTCCATTGTGGGGGCCCTTTTCGGTATCCAAAAAATACAATTTTAAAAATAAAAAGAAAAATAAAAAATAGTAAAATGAGAGAAACAAAATAAGTACCCCTATGGGGTACTTTGTGAAATGACCATAATACCCCTATCGGGTATTATGGTATTATTACATATGTTTTAACAGTCTATATCGTTCCTCAATTTCTTCAAAAAAATAAGGTCAGTTTTAGATGAGTAAAATATCAAATTTCTTTTCCTTTTTGGGTTTCCCTTTCTTTTATTCCTCTTTGCATTTTTCGAAAAGAAAAACACGTTACATTCAAATAATGTGTTTCTATTTTCCTTTTCATTGACTGATCTTTATTCAGATCAGTTTGCTGCATAAACTCAACTTTTGTCTTAGGTTGATCTGCAAAAAAAAAAAAAGGCAGCCGAGTTCTCTGAAACTGCGTCTTGGTTCTGACTTTTATTTGTTGTTCTTTCAAAGTCTTGTTTTCGCCTTCAATCGCCTATGGATTCATTTTCTGCTTTTCAATCTGGCCTTTCTTTCAACTTTCTTAGAACAACTCCAATTTTCTCACCTGGAAAAGACAAATCATCCCATTCATAACAACTCCAATTTTCTGGACATCTAGATGGCTCTGTTTCTGTTACTCCAGAGTTTATTTCACAAGATGGCAAGACTGGGGAGGGTAACACTTCCATCACTTTTTCATAAATCCAGAATATATATCCTGGATGAAGCGAGATCAAGCTTTGGTTGCTTACATCACTTCCACCCTGTCACAGGAGGTACTTGTAGCAATCCCAGATGACTGCACAACTATGCAGTTATGGCATCGTCTTGTTCAGACGTATTCTCAAGTTTCTCAGGCTAGAATTCTATTTTTAAAGAGAGAGTTTCAAATGCTGAGAAAGGACTTCATGACTGTCATGGAGTATTTAAACAAAATGAAAACCATCACAGATCAGTTGGCTATTGTGGGTTGCGCGGTTAGTGATAAAGATATGGTGCAACAAACTTTGAGCGGGCTGAGACCCGATTAACATATGATGGTTACTTCCTTGCTGTGTTTACCAGACTTACCTACTTTTGAAGATCTTCGTGCTAAGCTCTTACAATATGAGATGACTTTGAAAGGATTCTCTGAAGGTAATCACAATCCCATTGGAGCACACGATGTTCTTGCCACAGAAGTTAACTATGGTCGAGGACGTGGCAGGTATGAATCTCAAGAAAGGGGAGGTCAAGAGAGAAATGGACAAGGAGCTCGTGGAATATTACCTACTCCCAGTATGTCTCCTAATCTGCAAAGGCAAAGAACAATACCCACTTGCTTTCTCTGCAACAAAAGAGGGCACATAAAGGCAAATTGTTGGTTTAACTCGCAAAATAGAGGAAAGCAATTGGAGACAAGAAAGGAAACAAATACATTGAAGAATAGTGGAGAAGTCAAAAAATTGTTATTATCTGCCTTGGCTGAATTGAACATCAAACAGAATGATCAAGGCACTTGGTATGTTGATTCCGGTGCAGCCACTCATGATGTTGGTAAGCTCCTAAATCTTGTTCCTTGTATTGGTAGAAATAGTATAGTCACTGGAGATGGGTCTCACCACCATATTTCGCACATTGGAAATTCTGTAATTCCTATGTCCAACTCTTCTCTTGCTCTTTCAAATGTCGTTCATGCTCCTAATATCAAGAAAAATATTATTTCGGTCTCTAAGCTTGTAGATGACATTAATGCTTCAGTTGAGTTTACTCCTTTTTTTGTTTGTGTTAAGGACCTTCACATGAGGAAAACGCTCGCTGAAGGAAAACGTCAAGGGAATATGTATGTGTTTCAAGAGAATCCTTCCTCTCGTGTTCAGCCCGTTGACTCCATCTTGAAGCTCACATCATCATCTTCAGTTCCTTCTAATAGTGTTTTTAATCTTTCTGAATGTATTGAGCCAAATCTTTGGCATGGTCGTCTGGGTCATTATAGTAGTCGCTTTATTGATAAGTTTGTTTCAAGTAGTCTTATTCCCAAGTCAAGTCTGAGTTTAAGCGTCGATAATAAAAAATGTTCTAGTTGTCTTCAGTGTAAGAGTCATGTTCTTCCATTTCATTCCATTAATAAAAGAGGTTCAAGACCATTTGAAATTATATGTTCCGATGTTTGGGGTCCGGCTCCAGTTCCTTTAATGTCTGGCACTAGATATTATCTCATTTTTATTGACAGTTATTCTCGATATACATGGATCTTCTTTATGAAAAGTAAATCTGAAACCTTCAAGTTATTTTGGAATTTTCATTCCTTTGTTCAAAATCAATTATCTGAGAATATCATTTGTTTCCAATGTGATGGGTGGGGGGGTGAATTCTCTTCAAATGACTTTATTAGTTTCCTCCAGACAAATGGAATAAGTAGGCAGATGTCTTGCCCTCATACACCTCAATAAAATGGGATTGCTGAACAGAAGCATCGCCATATTGTCGAGAGTGCAATGAGCATGATGCATGATAGTAATCTTCCAGTTACCTTCTAGACAGAGGCTTTTCATACAACAATCTATGTCATAAATCGATTGCCCATGAACATCTTGGAAAACAAATCACCCTATTTCTCTTTTCATGGTGTGCATCCAAACTATCATGATTTGTGTGTATTCAGGTGTGTATGTTATGTTCATGTTGACAGTTCCATACGAAACAAGTTTCAGGATAAGGCCTTAAAGTGCCGATTTGTTGGGTACGCTGATGATTACAAAGGCTACAGATGCTATGATCCTGTGAACAAGCGCATCAAAATATCTAGAAATGTTGTGTTTGACGAATCAAAATTTGGCCATAGTGCTAACACTCCTCCATAAATTGAAGTCTATCATCCTTGCTTGAACTCAGATCTCTTTTCTAATATTGATGATGTTTGTTCTTCTGAATGTAATCAAAGAGATAAGGGAAACGTACCTACTGCTGCCTAAAGAACTCAAGAAAATGTGATTTCTGAACCACTGTCGGCCCCCGAAAGGTATAAAGGCATTATTTACTCTAGACGTGAGAAGGAGATACCTCTCAGCTCTAATCAGGAGCAAAATTCTCCTTTTGTTTTCATTCAGTCACTTGTTCACAGAAGGTCTACCCGATCTCGACATCCAATTGATAGGTGGGTTAGTTATGAGAACTTCACGATGGTTTTTCAACTCTTCTTAGCCTCTTTGGGCAAGAAAGATCAACCCACAACATTTTATCAAGCAATAAATTCTAAGCGATAGATTTAAGCCATGAACAAAGAAATGGAGACTCTTCATGAATGTGGCACTTGGGATATTGTTCCCAAACCACACAATCGAAATATGGTTGGGTCAAAGTGGGTGTATAAGATAAAGTATAAGCCAGACGACACTATTGAGTGATACAAAGCTAGGCTGGTTGCCAAAGGCTTCACACAGGAGCAAGGACAAGACTATGATGAGACCTTCAATACAGTCGTGAAAATGGGCACTATCTGCATCATACTATCATTGGTTGTTGAGCATCAGTGGACTCTCAGCCAACAGGATGTGAAAAATGTGTTTCTACATGAAACTCTAAAGGAAGAAGTATACATGGAGCAACCCACTGGGTATGCAGAAGGGAACTCTAAAGAATATTGTGCAGGTTAAAGAGAGCTATATATGGACTGAAGTAGGCATCTCGATCTTGGTTTGACAATTTTTTACTTGAAGTTGAAAAATATGGCTTTAGTCGGTCTCTTCCTGACCATTCTCTTTTCATATTCAAATGCAAAGATATAGTTACCCTGTTATTGATATATATTGATGACATTATCATTACAGGTAACTCTAACGAACATATTGAATAGGTTAAAGAACTTTTAAACCATAGATTCAAGATGAAGGATCTTGGTAAGCTGTGATACTTTCTTGGAGTAGAAGTTTATAGGACTCCTGAAGGCATGACACTTACTTAACATAAGTATACCATTGATGTTCTTAGAAAGACAGGTATGACAAATTGCAAGCCTCTAAGCACACCCAGTGTACTTCATCAGAAACTCAGTTCCCAAGATGGAGATTTGTATGAGGACCCTACAGGATATCGCAGGATAGTAGGAATGCTTCAGTATCTTACCTTCACTCGGCCTAACATTATCTATTTTGTCAATCAGGTATCTCAGTTCATGCATGAACCACATATTGAGCATATGGAAGCTGTTAAACGCATTCTTCGATATTTGAAGGGAACTATTGGAGATGGTCTTTTGTACAGAAAGAGTATGCATGGCCATCACATGCATGAACTTCTTACACAGATTCAGATTGGGCAGGAGATCCAGATGAGCGTAGGTCAGTCTCAAGATACTGTATTTTCATTGGCTTAAATCTTGTCTCCTGAAGCAGTAGGAAACAAAAAGCCATAGCCAGGTCGAGCACAGAAGCTGAATATAGATCAATGACAGCTGCTACAGCCGAAGTATCATGGATCAGACACCTGCTGACAGAAGTAGGAGAATTGATTTCTAAAAGTGTTCTCTTGTGTGAGAATCAAAGTGTTATCAACATGTCATTCAATCCTATCTACCACAGTCGTGCTAAGCATATTGAAATTGACCAACATTTTGTAAGACAGAAGGTTGAAGAAAAGAAAATTGAACCAGAATACGTTCAGACTGTTGATCAAGTTGCTGACTTGTTTACAAAAGGACTTATCAAGGATAGATTTTGGATGTTAAAGGGCAAGTTGTTCATGGTTTAAAACCATGTACAAATTGACGGAGGGTGAAAGATGTCGTCATTCACGACTGGGTCTGGATCCTGAGATCCAGACCCAATACATTTTATTTTATTTAAACACATGCTCATTAATGGCATGTTGTAATTTTAATATTTTATGTAATGGGTATTTTTGTACCCTAATTTATGTACATGTGTACTTAATGAAATGTAAAAACCGCAGGCCCTATTGGGTTTTCCTCTATAGCCATCAGAGCCTCTCTCTCCTCCCTCATCGTTTTCTGACAAAAAGAACAATTCTGAAGATTTATTTACCGATGTGGAACCTAATAGCACACCCCAAACCCATCCTTCCACAGAAAAAAAATGCAGCGGTTGAGAGGAAGAAGGGGCATAGCATTCAGAGTTCAGACACCTCTATATCTTGGTCAGGACTTAGAGCAGTTCCCATCTTTTCAATATGAAGAAGCTTTCACCAATGGTTTATTTGGTTTAATAGAATTGACCATGTTTGAGAACTAAAGCTTAATTATTTCACTTTCTTTAATGTATGATGCAGTGTTTCCATGATATTTGTTCTTACGGTCTTGCATCAGAGAAGATACAATTATGCCATATCCTCGATTCCGTGATTTCATGTCATGTGGAATATGTCGAAAAGGAGACCTACCCACATATTTGCATTTGCAAACACCTAACACTGCATAACAATAGCAATAAATTATTGAGTACCTCATTTGGTTCACTATTTGACAAAAAATTCTCTTGATTAGAATTGCCCACAAGTGCATCAGAAAATTATTCCCCTTCTTTTATTATTGGGATCTAGACAGTAGCAAGTTCTCTAGTAACCAAAACTAGAAAAAATGTAATGCCCCAAAAATTTTAACCTTAATTATAGTTCAAATATTAAAATTTCGAGACTATATTTTTTTTATAAGTATAAGTAAATCAGATCTTATAATGCATAAATGATTTTTAAAAACGATTAAGACTTTAGGCGCGGTTATACTAAAGATAACAATCAAATCAAAATGTACGGGATATACACATTTCAAACCACGTACAATATAAGACTGAAATATGAAGAGTTTTAATTTCATTTCAAATCAGAGTATGAAAACAATACTTCAGTCTCTACATGATCAAGTACTTAAAATGAAAAGATCATGAATACCAAGATCGCAAGATAAGAGTGAACCCTCGAGGATGCAGCTCGACCAACCCTTCGCTCCAACTACTCATCATACTTTACCTGCATTACATGTCCTCCATAAAACGGAGTCAGACTCGCTAAAGTCTGATAAAGCAACCTAAACTCAAACTTAAAGAAAACATATCAAGCATTTAAAGGTAAAGATATATTATTCATCCATCGTCAAGTGATAGACAAGGGAACAACGTCCTATGAGTTATTTATTTCAAGCATTCGAATATAAAGCATTTAAAATCATTTCATCACTTAATATTCTATTCAACCTTTAACTCACGTAATAAAGTATAATCTATATGCATACAAGTCATCGCATAAATATATATGCATCTAAGACATTTAGATCATTGCATTATTTTTATATGCATTCATAATTCTTATAAACAATAAGTCAAATCACATTTGACCATTTCAACATGAAACACATGCACATGCCTTATAAGTAATTTAGTTAGATATTCATGATGTGATATATTTACTCAGACAATCATAATGCAATCATTTGCAATGAAACTATGTAGGCGTGATGTATCATTCACCTAATAAGTCAAAACTAGTCATTTGTAAGCGTGATGTGTCATTCACTTATACGCTAACATAAGCGTCACAATCATAACCTAATATCAAGATCTAAAATCAATAAGGATCTAATTATCATATCTGAGTTCAATATATAATCATGTTATAATAGAAAAGTCAAATCTATAAATTCATAACTGGTTATCTCAATCAACTCAAAAGATCATCATTATTCATCATAACATTTCATTTATTCATAATAAAGATTTACAAAATCCACGTCGGATCACCTGGTCTGGGAAATGTACAACCTCACAAGGAGTTACCACCCTAAACGGATGGTCTGCCTGGTCTTAGACAATGCACTTCCTCACAGGAATATACCGTCTTCGCGGGCTATCCGCTTTTGGACAATGTACTTCCTCACGGAGACTTATCGCTCTAGTCGGATTACCTGATCTGGTCATGCACACCTTCATAGAGAATCCTTTGGGAACAGTTCCTCAACGGGTATCATATCCAGCGAAAACTATTGTGATACATGCATCAATACAATTGACCACTCTCATGGTCGATAGTCATCAACACAGGCATAAGCATGTATACAATCAAAGCATCACATTATATATCACTTCATATGGCATTAAAATTATAAAATCACACATTTAACCAATAAGGCTTCATGAACCAAAGTTCACTATTGAACTTAAACATTTATCACATGCATTCATAATTTCATTTCACGTGGCATTTAAATCATATCATACATAAGCATATCATCCTACGCATCATATCATCGCCACAAAGAACATTGCACTTCATAAATTGAACCTTGAAGCATGCGTAAACAAAACATGAGTTCTATGCATGCATACGTGAACATGCACATTTCATAATACGAAGCAACTAAACCTCAACATACATAACTCCTACGTAGTTCGAGATTTGCACACACGATAAAAGTCATATGCATTTTTCACCACATGAATCGATATATCACCTTAGATATAATTGTGTAAGGGTTGGTCAAAATCTCATTGACCATCCTACCGTACATCATACGCATATATTTCTCAAGCAAACAAGACATACAAGTTCAAAACAATTTATAACATTCGTATGCATTCTTCTTTACAAGAATAAATGAGTCTATCATATGACAAGACAATATATATAACATTCACAGTATGCATCGAAAACGACTTATACATATCCATAGTAGTTATATGTGCACCATGTATCAAATTCATATAAACACCCAAAGCAACATAGTATGCGCAAACCAAAGTATGATGATACACATTGCGTACATATTATACATTCATAAGTACATAGGCATTCAAACTCACACACAGGTGTACCTGCAACAAACATACTCCATATTCCACTAACAACAATCATGACAAGCATGATCTCCGAACTACAATCACAAGATTCCTAGATATCCACAACTAAGTGAAGTATGTGAGCATAACTTGTATTTGCAATTCATTTAGATATTCAACGCAACATCATGCTTACACAATTAGTGCCTAAAGATGCTCTTTATAAGTTCAGTTAAGGTATTTTACTTTAATAATGTGAAGAACAATGAATCGAAACTCAAAAGATCGAGGAGTTTCAAAGTCTGCAAAGACAAAAGACCGCTACCCAAGCAATACAACGAACCCTTTGTGTGCGATCGCAAATGCCAAAAACTCAAAAAATGTCAATTATAACAAGATTAGCCAAAAATAGCAAATTACCTTATAAATCATTACCAAGAGCCAAATAACACACAAATACACTCCAATAATTTACAAACTCCATCAAAAATATATTTAAATATAATATATATATATATATAAATAGTGATTTATAGCCCAAAATAGTTCTATAAATGCAAAGTATACCTTGATTGGCTTGAATGAACAAATGAATATATAATAAATAAATGAAATTCAAAAACTAGAAACACATTTCTAATTTGGAGATAAAAAAAATGAGTCCTTTATTTATTAATAATCCTAAAAAATTATGGGTTTTACAAAAAAGCTTTTGCAACATCATTTCATCATTTATGCTTCACCTCCGCATGGCTGTATGAGAAGTCAATCATATCAAAAATGCACTATTTTTGTTAAAGGTCTGGCAAAAGATAGAAAAACATGTCCCCTTTGGAAAAATTGATGACTCATAACTGAGACCTAAAGTTTAACTATACAAGTTTATTTACATACCTATTTTCTCTAAAAAGTTATACTGTAAGGAAAATGGAAAATATATAAATCTTTTCCCTTAACATTTTGCATTCAGTAACAAAGCAGTACAATTTACCATGAAAATGGTTCTTTATAGAAAACACAACTTTTCTGTGGAATTCTAAAAACTAGATGATATGGTGACCCAGACAAACCAAAACCTTCATGCTGCAGATTGTACAAAATTCAATGGTACTTTTGATATTAACAAAAATTTCAAAGTATTCTGTTAGAAACATTATTACATTGCATATCTGCAGCCAACTGTCAAAATTTATTTTTGGAATGAACAGCTGGGGTCAAGAAACCACCATCTATTCAGAATTATTCCGACATTACTCAGATTTTAAATAAAATTTAACACCAGAAAAGGTAAACAGGTTTTTATGGAAAATTTGCATAAACAATCTGATCATACACAAAGAGTTATACCAACATAGATGCGTCCATGCACAATTTCCATACATGTGCATGTGCATATGAGATTGGAGAAAGAGGGTCTCAAATTCAAGTTGTAAGGAGTTCAACTGGAGCATCATATTCTTTCCTAGTTCGTACATTTTCCATATCTCACTCTACCTTGGTGATTATTGAATCTAAGTAAATTGTATACATCTAAATTTGCTTGATGAATATATGCCATACTTATGTAGAAATAGTATTGCATGGTCATATAACAGAGTCTAGTGGCCTCATGTTGGAGGGCCAACAACTTTGAGTATGGTGACATTGCAACAGTAATCCTATTGTTAGTTGATTTTTGTGAATGTTGTGAAGTTCTAATGTAACAAAAAGGTGTTTAAAATGAATGAAATGTGCTGAAACACATATGGACTTGCACAAGTCACTGGAGAAGATGGGAATTAAAGAAGGAAAGCTTCAAAATCAAGTTTGAACAAGTCCGGGACATTTATCTTTGTTGTGACAAGGGAGTCTCAAGCCAAATAATGATTCCCTAATTCTGAGATATACTCACCTGCAGGGGGGGGAAATATATATGTTAATTCAGAAGATGTAGAAACAGAATAACATGAAGTATACTCACCTACAGGGGGAGAAAAATATATATGTTAATTCAGAAAATGCAGCAACAGAATAACATGAACCTCTGATTAAAGAAGGAAAAAAAAAGTGTTTCACCCCAAATTACGAGAAGAAAGAATTAAGCTTATACATGGATGCAATTGAAAAATTAACAAGACACGAGGCACTAACGGAAATTTCATAAGAACATGGAGCAAATACCTTTTCAGCAGCATGAGTTCTGCCCAATTTTTTTTGCAAAGTGTGTGTTTCTAAAACCGTATAGAACTCTGATATGTTCTTTACTTGTTTATTCCCCATTGTTATGCATAAGTATCTCATCTCATCACACATTATGTAAGCAGTGAGACTCTCAAAGGTGTTGCAATCTGGTTGAAAATTTGTTACAAGAGATTTCTGATATTTCTTTGAAGACTCACATGGAGATAAACTCCCCAATCCTTCAAACGATTCCAATTTCTGTTTGGTATCTGTGCATTGACAACTGAAAATATCCAAATGGGCAACTTGTCCAGTTTCATCATCTATCTTGAATGGATGAGTGTCTCCTTCATTTTGTGAAACAATCATACTGCCTGTAGTTTCAACATTGCTTAAATCACTTAATTGAAACAAACTGACAGCAACACCGTCATCCTCTTTGTAATTCCTATTACCATTGATGGGATGTTGTGGAAGGTCGTGGATAATTGAAGGCAAAAACTTTTTATTTGAATCTTCACTTTCAGCATCATCAATTGTGGAACGTTTCTCCTCCATAAATACATCAACCGGATGCTTTTTTTCAGCAGAACTGCCTCCTATAGCATTAACCTGCATATCCACTTTATGTGCCTCGTACACCTTGGCTGATTTTGATCTGGGCAACAGACTATATTCTTTAATAGAGTTCTGCTGCATGGATGATGCTTCAATTGAACTAACTGACTTACTTAGTTTGGTATGTTCCTTTTCAATCTCTTCTTGATTTGACACCACAGTTCTAGATTTGTTCTGTTTGTCTAACACATAATGTTTTGTCACATTTAGGATGTCAGATAGGGGCTTGCTTTGAGGCTCTCTATCTAAGCATAGTGGAGCCTTGACTCTATGTCCAATGAGCTGAGTGCCACAATCCTCTATTATCCTACCAGTGGAAGGAAGAAGAGTGAGCTTTTCTGACTGATTTGCAACAAAACTAACGCTCTTCAAGTGTGATTGCAAAGCCTCCTCATTGGGAATTTCTACAGATGAAACTTCTGAAGCTCCTGAAACCTTCTGGATCATGCTTGATGCCCCTCTGCCAGCTTCTACTTTACATGGATATTGTGCATCAGCTTCTACCTCAAATATGTGAAATTGTGTTTCCCTTGTGGAAACATTTGCACGTTTTGGTTCCTGCATTTTATTTTGTGTAAAATAAAATCCATATCTAATCCAGTACAAGAAATTATCAGATGATGGACTTACCTGAACTGCACTGCTCTCAAAAGCCTGTATCATTTCTTTGACCTTTCTAAGGTTTGGATTTGGATCATCCTCAGATTTAGCAAATTGAGGTTTATCCACCCTAGGTATGGCGCGAACTGATTCAGCATGAACAGATACATTGCCCGCTAAGTTATCTTTGGTTTTCCTATTATCCAAAGATGATGGAATTGTGGAGCTCATTGGCTGCAATTTAAGAACAAATGATACAGTTACAGTTTCTGAGAAATAATTAGCACACAAAGGGGTAGTTGATAACAAAAAACTGAAGCAATGTGTAGTAGGCTACTTAGTTTTTGATGCTTGATTCATTGAAGCAAGTTTTATAGAAATCTGCACAATATTCCCAAAGAATTTGTAGAGAGTTCGATGCTAATGGAAATACCCACAAAATGAGGAGAACCTGTTGAAAATGACATTGATATGAAAAGGTTTTGGGGAAATTATATGCAGAGCAATGCTGACCATGTTATTCAGCTTCAAAAATCTCAAAAAGTTGTGTAAATTATCATCACCGATGAGATTAATTCTGTTGAAGATGGTTAAAACTGTAGTTATTCTGAATATCTCTGGAGGCAGAATTTGATGAGCTCTCCATTCTATGAAGACTTAGTTCATTTGAAGAGACCCTCCAGAGTCCAGACACTAACATACATGAAGAAGCTGCAAAATCACAAGTTCATACCTCTCTAAATGGCAAGGGAGCTTCAGAAACTAATTGCTGGGACATTGACGTCATACCCAGTTCTGACTGGGAAGTTTCATTGCCATTACTTGGAAACTTCTCGGCACACCCTTCAGGAACACTTTTCTTAAGGGGCTCCTCTTCTTTCTTCTTCAATGCAGCTTCTCTCTGCCACATATACAAGCAAGCGAGGAAGAAGAAAAACATATTAGGTAATTGTTAAGAGACCATATCGCAATTCAGGTTGTAGTATACGTTCCATGGCCTGAATCTTCTGTCGCTCCGCATAGGATAAGATGAATTGCAGCTTGAGGTGAACAGACCCACCACTTTTGAGTGGGAAAATGTCATCCCACACACCTTTTTCTATTATAGAATGGCTTTCAATATCTGAAAAACAGATGGAACCAATTCAAACACCAATCTGTTGCATACCAATTCAAGACAATAAATAACCATAGCAGCAAAAACAAGTTACCAGCACGATCGATTTCATTCTCATCACAATCAAGAATTGAAATAGTCAAATTGTCGCGAAGATTAACCAATGGACTGAAAATAGAAACACCCAATGCGTTGGAGTAAGATGCAGAATTCTAATTTCACCAAAAAATTAGAGATTGGTAAGGAGGAAACTTCCCTGATTCACTTCATATTATTTCTTTCTCCTATATATATTTTTCAAAGTACTACTTACAATGTGAAGTCAGATGATTTCCAGACTATGACACCCTTGTTGCCTTCTACTAGTTGAGGCTCTGTTCTGTATGCTCTCTTCCCGTGAGCAACTACAAGTTCACCAACAAAGTACATCAAAACCCCACAAAACTCATGCACCATGAAGCCAAAACGAGAGGAAAAGATACCCAATTTAGAAAAGAAAGCGGAAGAAGCAAAAGAGAAACAATAAATGGAAAAGTGAAGCAACAGAAGAAAATTTACCCTTCACCAACACCATGTTTCTTCCTCCAGGTGATGATGACGCTACACATACAAGAAAAAGGGAAGGATAAAAGACCGCCAACAAAAGATTATACTCATACATAGAAAAAAAAAAGTGCGGAAAAGAGAGAAGGAAACAATTTCAGACTTACAACTTGATGCAGATGGAGCGTGCAGCTCCACCAACTCCAGAACTTCGTAACAGAAACAAAAAGAAAGAATTAGTTCAGCCGAACGTAGAGAATGCAATGAATGGGAGAGAGAGAGAGTCTTGTACCTGTAACTAAGATGGTTCCTGGCATTCAGGAAGCAATTGAGGGAGACCTCTCTGACTAAGCTGCTTCAGAGCTTGGGGGGCTTCTTTTGCCTCTTCTATTCATTGAAATGTGGTTGGGTAACGACGGCAGAATGAAAGCTGCTATAACCACCACAAATAATGAAAGGAAATTTTTCATGCAAGGACTTATTTTTACATATAATTTCTAAAAGACAATCAATTTTTTAAAAATTTCGAAAAGAACCTCACCTTTCTTAACATTTGATGAATAATGGTTTGTTACAATAATAGGGCTGAACAACGAGACGAGCACTTTGCCCGTTGGCTCGACCAATGAAAAGTTCAACTCAACTTGGGAATTGAGCTTGGTGAGCTGAGCTACGAGCCAATTTATTTAGGTATCGAAGTCGAGCATGGAAAGGGTAACTTGGTCGGTCTAGGCTCATTAATATATATTATATATTATTTATTTTACACATATATTATATAAAATGATCATATTGTATAACAAAAATGACACATTTTTTGAAAACCCTATAATTTTTAAAAATTTGCCCGATGTTCAAAACCGCAAATGTTTGCCATTAAAAAAACCATTTTAACCTTTGCATAACAGGCCTCTTGAGGTTCGCGCAATATATTGGTATACTTTTTGGGTATCGCACCCTATCACTTAAAAGTAGTTTCATACGATTTTTTTTTGTGAACCTCACAAAGTTCGCATAACCAAATTTGTGAACTTATGTTACTCAAACTTGTCAAAGTTCACAAATATTACACTAAATTTGCATATATTGTATGAAGTTTGCATGATCAAACATGTAAACTTTCAATAACTAAAATCTTAGAAACTTCGCAAATATTTCACTAAATTTGCATATATAGTATGAAGTTCACATAGGGTTGTGCATATCTCATTTAAGTAATTGATAAGATCTGCAAATAAGTGGTGATCTGCACATATAATATGTTGCAAAGTTTTGTGAAATCTACATGCTCATTGAATATGAAGCAATTTTTGTTAATTTTGTTTTTTTTCTCGCTTATTTCTATAAAGAACCATAACTCTTTTTCCTCCAGAACCCTTGGCATTTTTCCTCTTCCTTGCTATGACTCTCGTAAAACTTTTTTGTTGTATTTCAATGAGGTTGCAGTATCATTCATGCAAGACCTACAATTTTTTAGCAACAAAATTCTAAATAAATTCGTAAGGCATTTTCATGTGAAAATAGCATAGGAACACGAAATGAATCAATTTCAATGAACTAGCTATACTTAGGATATATGTATCATCACGAATATATGCTCAAACAGTTAGAGAGTCATAACTTCCTCCCTGAGTAAAATAAAAAAATTGTACAAGTCAACTTTCTTAGTTTCATCGATACGAAGAGAATGTTGTACTCAAAAAATTTTAAAAAAATAAATTGCCGAAATCTCAAAATTTTTATGGGACCCATAAAAATATTGGCGGGCCACACAAAAATATTTCTCAAAAAATATCTTGTGGGACCCACATAATGTTTCAAAAAATATTCTATGTATACCCCATACAAAAGGAACCTCTAGTCTTTATATGAAATGAGAGGAGCAAAAAGAAAAATGGGACATTCTAGAAATTTCAAGAAACTTGGCTTATAAATAGGAGAGGCCTTCCCTTCTTGAAAAATCATGAACTCCTCTCTCTCTCTCTCTCTAAAACCTACCCTACCTAGCCTAGTCTCCTTGAGCTTGGTCTAAGCCTATCTAACTTAGTTTGAACCTACTTGACTTGGCTTGAGCCCAACTGGGTCTAGTCAAACTTGATCAAGTCAAACCCCATTTTGGTCATAAACTAGATTTGATTTACCTAACTTAGACCTAGCCTACTTGAGCTAAGTTTGAACCCACCTGACCCAGTTGACTTGGACCGAACTTAGTTTGGTCCAAACTACTTGGTTTTAGCAGCTTGACTTGCTCTTCCTTTTTCTCGACTAGGCCGAACTCATTTGACCTAGTTTAGCTTCTCGAAGGAAGGTTCAAATTCAATTCAAAACAGTTGAAGCCTTTCATTATCGGTCGAAGGGTAAGTTTGATTCGCCGATCACTCTCTCTCAAGTATTTGCTAGTTTTGTGTT
Source organism: Nuphar pumila (assembly GCF_984573655.1). Lineage (NCBI taxonomy): Eukaryota > Viridiplantae > Streptophyta > Magnoliopsida > Nymphaeales > Nymphaeaceae > Nuphar > Nuphar pumila. The sequence goes on along the minus strand of NC_143256.1, from coordinate 983,959 downwards.
ATTATATATATCATATATGTTTCTGAAAGTATTTGATCATGCATATATTTTTTATCTTATACATATGTTTCTATGCATGATCCATCAAAAAATTACATTAAAAAACTCATTCTTATCAGTGTTTTTGAGAAACTGCTTTGAAATTCAAAATAAAGTTAAAATCGCATATTTAAACCCTTCCCCATATTTTTTAATGTTTTGAGTAGTTTAGGACTTTGTCAATTGTAGTTTAATTAGTTTAGGAATTCTAATTAGTATTTTACTTTGTTTAGAATTGTTTTTTTATGAAAACACGTTTTTAAAGGAGTGTAGTTTTTAAAATTTTTAAAATTTAGTTGGACTTTTTAGAAATTCTAGTTTTAACCTAGATTTGTAGCATGAAGCCATCTTTTTCAACAGAGGGGGGTGTCTCCCTCTTGAGAAAAAACATGATCTCCTTCTCCCTCTCTCTCTTCTCTTCATCCTCCTTTTCGTTCCCAACCGGTTCTCCCTTTTGTTCTTCCTTTCTCCCCCTTTCTCTTCTGGCTTCTAATCTCTTCTGACGTCGATTCTTTTTACCCCCATCGATGGAGGCACATGAAACTCAGAGGAAAGGCCGCTTCTTCTTCTCAACTCCTCCATTGAAAATGGATCGCAAGGTATATTTCTTCTCCCCTATCTCGTTGCTTGAATTATACATAGTTTAAATCTATTTTTTTAATATTGTATAGTATATAATTTATTCTTGGTATTATTGCATCATTTAGGATAGTCGATTCATGCTTTCTTGTTTATGCTTAATATTTTAGAAACATAGTATTTCATAGATTTGTTTTTTTTATATACCATTTCATATCAGTTTTGTTTCTTTTTCTTTTGGAAACCGCAACTCATACAAGTCTGCAACCATTATTAAATCTCTAGCATATTTATGTAATGGGTTATGCAACATTGCAAGTAGAGTTATATGTTTTTCATATCATACCTAATTGCAAGTGGCAGGCCAGATTATACTCAACAACTGTAGGTTGGATCTTAGCGAGTTTTAATAAGGGCTGAATCAATCAGTGTGATTTATCAGTTCAGATAGTGTGCATGCTGCTGTGAGCAATCACATTTGAGTCGTGTATTGATCGAGTTCATGTGGCATGGGGCTTTGACATCAAGTGGGTTAAGTGCATGAACTGCAGATCATGATCTGATTGAGTGCATGCTCAACACGTGATTTGATTCACGTAGGTCTACATTTTTAATACTTTACAAAAATCTGCTAGTAAATCGCATGAATTAGATCGTGAAATAATGATCGTCCATGAGCCTACAGAGTTTTAACATTGTTGCATTGCTAAGTAGTGTGTCTCTAATATTTTATTTTGGTAATTAGTTAGGAGTCAATTAATCATAGTTAGTCCTAATTAGAATTCTTTTGTGCATGATTATTTAGTTGTTAGTCTCACATTTTGATTCAATTGGTTTGGTAGTTACTTCTAAGTTAGTCATAATCTTAATTGGTTAGATTAAACTTATATATTTTATAGTTTCATTTAGGTAGTTATAAATTAATGTGTTCTTTAGAATTGCTTTTAGTCTGTCTTAAAATTAGTTAGAACTAATGAGTTAGTTATGATTCAACATTTTCCTTAAAGTAATTAGTTAGTTTGTTTTGGTTTGTTTTAATATTAGTTAGTTAGTTGCTTTCTTGTTTCAAGTTAGTTTGTTTCATAGTTAGTTTGTTATTTAGTATCTTAGTTTATTACATGTTAGTTAATTGTTACAAGTTTGTTATAGTTTGTTAGATTAGTTTTTTGCTTTTCTTGTTTAAAATATTAGATTTTGGTATAGTTTCTTTGCTTTCTTCTACTCGTTTTGTGTTTTTGTTTTGCAGTGAAGCGATTGGAAGTGCAATAGGCCTTCAAAAATGTTCCTAAAGAGCTCTCTGAGGTCCTCAAAAGGTCCTCTGAAAGGCCCTTTGAGCCCCTCAAGAGAGCTCTCATACGCTGCAGTCTATTGCAAAGGTTTCTCCATAAAATCGTGAGAGGGGAGGATCAACCTTCTGTTCTCAAAACTTATTTAACCCACAAAGTTTTGTTGTATCACTTGCCATTCTCTCAGCAAGTATCTTTTACTTGAGATGTTACATTGTTTTACTTGATTACTTAATATCTTTCATGAAATCATAATTGAATCCATAAAAAGGATCCAGCCTCTTATAGGGCAAGGAATGCACTTACGTAGCAGTGAAACATTCATTCATTCTTGCCTTTAAACTTAAACATGTGCATATACATAAATGAATATTTCATATATTTTCATGTTTTGGCAATCACATATGCAAGTACATGGATAATGCAGTAAAGAAACATGTCTTTCATGCATCAACATAATTGTAATATCAACAACATCCTTATCAATAGCATCATCATCATGATAACATGTTCAAGCATGCACCCACACCCAATATTTAAGATTATCCCTTGCACTTTATATGTTGGACCCTTCGGTCCCTTAATTAATGCCTAGTCTCCTTTTAGAAACCATGTTTAATCGTTATAATATTCATTCATATCATAAGGTAGGTACATCATACAATGCATAAACTCAGACTTGTATATGCAAACACATTATGCATGCTAGCCATACAGAAAATCTCACAAAACATAGGTAACTACGCATATATCGGGGTTGGACCCTTAGACCAACTCCCAATTATGAAACTCGCAACTCTGTCTGATTGTTAGAGAGTTCATAAAAAATTTTACATTCAGTGAACAGAGTTGAAATTTTCACAGATTTTGTCAACTTTCTTTAGACGTAAACCATTCATAAAAATCCCTCCGTATGAGGGAGTTACAAATGTTTTACTATAGACATATCATATTCTGTTTCAACTGTCACCCGAATTCATACACCCATATTTGTTGACATGATTTTAATTAAAAACTAAAATAAAGCTACACAATTAAGTCTGATCTACTCTAAATGAAACAAATCATATTTTTTCTTAGCTGTTTGGTCAAAAAAATCAACATGTTTCTCACATGCATTATTTTCTCAGAAATTAAGAGGGCTAAAATACTCATGAGAAAATCTGATGTATCGTGTTTAAAGGTGTTGGAAATCTCTCTCGAATTATCATCTCTCACCCTGTCACTTATGAAAGGTGCTTGGCCAGGTCAAAGCTACCCTTATGTATGAAAATACCACTACGCCATGACCCCGATCTAGTTTTTAAGCATGTGTCATATCATTGGGGCTAAGAAGTAAAACCTAACATGTAAGTTCAATAGTTAGGCATAGCATGCATCATTTAAGAAAAAAAATATAATTAAAGATAAGAAACAATGCATGCATAGAAGGGTTTTTGCATTTGGTAAGTTCATACATATTAACTGTTCATGCATATTAAATGTTCATGCATCTTAATTGCTTTGGATGAATGAATTGGGGCACACTTGTTTAGTTTAGTTAACTGAAATTTTTAATTATGAAAAATCTGATAAAATTTCTACTTCGTATTCTATTTTACAAGTTTAGTATATTTCAGTCTACTGAGACATGTTATGTCTGACCCTATATGATTTAATATTTTTCAGGTAATGAGTAGCGGCTTACATGTGAAGGTGGAAGGTTGCAACAAGGACAGAGCCTACATTTATTTTGCCTTCACAAGAATTTTGGACTCTGATTTTATTTTTAATTAAATTCAATTCAAGGATAATTGTAATTAATTATAGACATTGTGGATATTTGATTTTATTTTTATGCATGGTTAATTATTTGTTAAATTTCAAATTCCATAATTGTATGATTGCAAGTGATTATGTGAAGTAGCATGCTAGATTTTAGACCCGATGAATTTTTTGTTGTATTTGTTAAAGTATTTAAAAGGGTTTTAAAAAAAAGTCTACTATTTTTTGGGTTATAAAAATCAGAGTGTTACAACTTGGTATCAGAGCATAAAGAAAGAATGACTCGAAGCTCGTCCAACCGACCACCATCACTGTAAGTATGTTCTTCTTTTGTTAGTCTTCATGTTATGATTTCTTGAAATTGAATTTATTTTTATTAATTATCATAAATTTAGAATATAGATGCGTAGTAGGGTTATGAGGATGAATCTTTTATTTAAGCACTCCTATGAAAATAATTTTCTTAATTATTTATGATTTGATATTGAATTTCCAGGATGAAATTCCTTTTAGACAAAATAATGTAATACCCATAATTTTTTTAATTATTAAACATATAAATAACAATAATAAATCATCTAGAATCTCGTTGACAAATAACCCTAGTTAAATTTCGAGGACAACATTTTTTAAGGAGGGAAGGATCTAAAACCCGTAATTTTTCAATACCTTACGATAAATAATAGTAAATTAAGGATAAAATATTATTCAAAATTAGGCTATAAATTTAATTATAATTCATGTATTATTTAGGATTTAGAACAAAGTTCGAGTTGAGAATTTATTCTGAATCAGGGTTTCGATTTTTATCGGATATAATCTGAGTTTAAGCTAAACTTAACCAGATCTTAATTTGAGTTTTAATATTAGTGAGGATTCGAACTAAGTATATATTTTAATTTGAGGACTTTTTTAATTTCGATTTCAATTTTTGAAGTTTTACCAATCCGAATTCTGATTTGGAAATTCAAACAGATCAGATTTGAATTTGAATTTGGATATGTCTTGAACATTATAATTAGAGTTGAGTTGAATTAAGACTTAATTGAATGTTAATTCAAGTTTGAAAGCTAATGTACGAAACCAAAATGAAATCAAATAGTCAATCGACAATGGGTCCTGCCGACCCTGGTAGGGGTTCTAAATCCATACTCGTAGGCTAAGACTTGTATGCATGATCATGTTTTAGGTACTCATAGGCTTTTGTATGTGCAACATGCCTAGTGGCACATGAGCACGATCATGTTCAAGTATATGTCTGGTGATACAATTGCTCTCCAATGAATGCATACCATGGCGGGAATGGAAACCATGATTTTTTCTATACAAGACCAGATCATGGATTGTTTAATGGTATTTTAGGCAAGTTGTAATAACTGAGATTTTTTTTTAGACTTTCTCTTGAATTTTCAAATTTTCTTATTATGTGCCAAAATAAAATCTTAAATTTTGGTGAAAAAGAATGCATTGGAGGATTTGTGGGGTTTAAAAAGAAAAAAAATAAAATAAAATAATTAAAAAAGTATTTAACCATATACGGCTAGAGCTTTTGGAAATTTGAGTCATATTTTGGTAAAATCTGAATTTAACCTTGTTAGAATTAATTAAAATAAATAATTTAGATGCTCAAAACTTCAAAAATATATTAATAAAATTTAGTGGCCATGAATTTAATTTAATTAAATGCATTAGTATTTTATGTGAATTTTGAATCAATTTATGATATATTTTAATTTAATTTAGAATGAATTTAACTTGAGTTTCATGAAATGGATTTCAAAAATTGACTAAAATTTATAAATCGGTGGGAGTCCATAGGCGGGCCATCCCATCCTATGTGGCATCTCAATTTAAATTTAATTGGTAAAAAAAAACTTTGAAAATAAGGTAAAAAACAAACTTACTAAAAAACAAAGAAAAGAAGTTGAAAAAGTCAAAGCTTCTATTTTCAAAATAAACCCCATAAGCGGGTGGCGTCAAGTAGAGAACCCTCTAGAATGGTTGGACCATGGAGTGAAGAAAGAAAAGAGAGAAAAGAAAGAAGAAAGAAAAAAATTAATAAGAAAAGAAAAAATAAGAATAAAAGTAAAAAAGGTCAACTTGCTTGCCAGACAAGCAAGTTACCTATTTTATAAAATAGAAAGGGAGGCCACCCAAAGGGGGTCGACCTACCCTCTCTCTCTTTTAGTATAGTTTATATTAAATGGAATATATTAAGTATATATGTATTGCTTAAGCTAACTAAAAAAGAGGGGGGGAAGAGCTTAGAAAAAAAAGACTAAAGTTTTTTTAGATTTGGTAAGTTACCCTTGATTGAAATCAAGGGTTGGGATTTGCTCCAGCCCTTGACCTCAACTCAAGTACTATAAATATAGAGGAGGGTCTCATGACCCCCTCTATTTTGCCTCTTTGGTGTTTTTTTTTCAAGTTCACTCAAAACCCTCTCTCTTTCCCCAAAATCTTTTCTTCTCTTTTTCTTTCCCCTACAAAAGTAGAAAATTTTTCAACTCTCTTTAGTTTACAAGAGGCTTCACGTGATTCAAGGAGGATTGGAAGTCCATTACCAAGCTCATAGTGTGTGTGGATCAGCCAGAGCATGAAGAAAGACCCACCGAATTCGTAGGAGCAAATTTTTTAACAAAAAGGTAGGTGATCTATACTCCTCTTGCAAAATGGAATTCATGGTATAAATTTCATGGGTTTTTCATGAGAATAGACCGTAAACAAACCCTCACACATGTGGGTTTGGCTTAGAGCTATCAAACTATGGAAAAAGAGTGATTTTTTGGTAGAAAACCATCTTGAAAATACGTTTTTTTCCCAAAAACCGGTTTCTCAAAAAGGAAATCTATAAATTTTAAAAATACGTAAATTGTGCCTTAATTTTCCTGCAAGTATTGATCTGGATTAGTGGAGTAGGTTGGCATGAACACTTTATAAAAATTTGGTGAATTTATATTGTCAAAATTTTGAGATATTGCAATTTTAGTCATATCGGGTTTTTCAGAAAAGAAATTGGTAAATTTAGGAAAATCATGAATTTAGTAGTTAGATCCATGAAATTTTTAATTGTAGTTGATAAATTATATTTATGTAGATATTTTGTATTTTTTATAGATTTTTCTAAATTTTATTTGCATATAAATTCCATGATTTATTTCCTTAATTATGTATTTTCCCAAATTATTTTTTGATAAAATAATGCATATGAGAAATGGGTCAATTTTTTTGAACCAACGATTGAGAAAAAAATATGATTTGTCTCATCTAGAGTAGATCAAACTTAATTGTATAGTTTTATTTTAGTTTTTAATTAAAATTATGTCTAAAAAATATGGGTGTACGGATTCGAGTGACCCGGTTTGATCCAACCCGAATACATAGTCTCGAAATTACAGTTTTTCAGCCATACATCTAACCAATAAAATGTGCATAACTCTTTCATCCAGAGAAGTTTTGATAAGCGGTTTATTGCATTGAAAAGCTAACAAATTTTCCTACCTTCTGTAAAATTTTGAGCTATGTTCATGAGTTGAGCATGGTTTTGTGATAGTTGGAACAAAATATGACATATCTATAGTAAAACATTTGTAACTCTCTCATACAGAGGAATTTTTAGGTACGGTTTGTGGATATGAAAAGCTGACAAAATTTCCTATGATCTGTGAAAATTTTAGTTCTGTTCACTAAATGTAAATTTTTTTGAACTATGTAACAATCAGACAGAGTTGTGAGTTTCACAATTGGGAGTTGGTCTAAGAATCCAACCCCGATATATGCGTAGTTGTATTTTATGAAAATTTCTATATGGCTAGCATGCATAATGTGTTTGCACATACAGGTTTGAGTTTATGCATTGTATGATATATCTACCTTATTCTATGAATGAATATTATAACGATTAAACATGGTTCGTAAATGGGGGTCAAGCATTAATTAAGGGACCAAAGGGTCCAACATGTAAAGTGTAAGGGTTAATCTTAAATATTGGGTGTGGCTGCATGCTTGAACTTGTTATAATGATGATGATGTTGTTGATATTATAATTATGTGGATGCATGAAAGACATGTTTCTTTCATAGTGACAAATATCGCGAGATTTATGAAAATCTTGTGATAATATCGCGAGAAATTGCCTGAAAGTTTAAAACAGCAATTTCTCATGAGATTTTCAAAATATCATGAGATTTATAAAAAAACATAAATACCACAATTTTAACACGATATTTACGTTTTAAATGGATATTGATCACGAAAAAAATATGTATTTTTATTAATATTTTCTTATAAAAAATAAATTTATATTTTTTAATTTATTTTTTTATTACTGAGATTTTTCTGAGAAAATGCTAGATTTATGAAAAAATTTCAATTTCTCACGAGTTTTTAAAAAAATGAGAAATTGTCATTTAAAACGTTTGTCACTATGGTTTCTTTACCTCATTACCCATGTACATGCATATGTGATTGTCAAAACATGAAAATGTATGAAATGTTCATTTATGTATATGCACATGTTTAAGTTTAAAAGTAAGAATGAATGAATGTTTCACTACTGCATAAGTGCATCCCTTGCCCTATAAGCGGCTAAATCCTTTTTATGGATTCAATTATGATTTCATGAAAGATATTAAGTAATCAAGTAAAACAATACAACATTTCAAGTAAAAGATACTTGCTGGGAGAGTGGCAAGTGGTACAAAACTTCATGGGTTAAGTAAGTTTCGAGCACGGAAGGTTGTTCCTCCCCTCCCACGATTTTATGGAAAAACCTCTGCAATAGACTGTAGTGTAGAGGGCTAAGATACTCATGAAAAAATTTGATGCATCGAGTTTAAAGGTGTTGGGAATGTCTCTTGAATTATCGTTCCTTACTCTGTTACTCGTGAAAGGTGCCTGGCCAGGTCAAAACTACCCTTATGTATGAAAATACTATTGCGCCATGGATCTGATCAAGTTTTCAAGTTTGTGTCGTACCAACGGGGCTAAGAAGTGAAACCTAATATGTAAGTTCAGTAGTTAGGCATAGCATGCATCATTTAAGAAATAAAATGTAATTAAAGATAAGAAGCAATGCATACATCAAAGGGTTTCTGCATTTAGTAAGTTCATGCATATTAAATATTCATGCATTTTAATTGCTTTTGATGAATGAATTGGGGCACACTTGTTTAGTTTAGTTAACTAAAAATTTTAATTATGAAAAATTTGATGAAATTCCTACTTCGTATTCCATTTTACAAGTTTAGTATATTTCACTCTACTAAGACATGTTATTTCTAACCCTATATGATTTAATGTTTTTTAGGTAATGAGTAGCGGCTTACATGCGAAGGTGAAAGGTTGCGATGAGGATCGAGCCTACCTTTCCTTTGCCTTCACAAGAATTTTGGACTCTGATTTTATTTTTAATTAAATTCAATTCAAGGACAATTGTAATTAATTATGGACATTTTAGACGTTTGATTTTATTTTTATGTATGATTAATTATTTGTTAAATTTCAAATTCCATAATTGTATGATTGCAAGTGATTATGTGAAGTAGCACACCAAATTTTAAACCCAATAAATTTTTTGTTGTATTTATTAAAGTATTTAAAAGGGTTTAAAAAAAAAATCCACCACTTTTCGGGTTATAAAAATTGGGGTGTTACAATGCATGCCTCTGTAATCTATTGTCGCAAGAATAAAACTTGTAAGCGTTATTGTGCTAGAGTTGGTTATCCACTCACAAGCAGTGAAGTGCTCGTGAAGGCCATAGACCCCAAGAGCGATGTTTGCATGCATATAAACAAATATAATGACAGTCCCTGTCCACATAGAAACCAGTCTGTGCTTCAGAAAACTAATTGAAGTTAGGTTTATATTTCCCATGGTGTAGAATGAACTGGATTGCCTATATGGCACTCAACATTCTAATAATAAAGATTATATTATTGAACCTTTTCAGGATTTACGATCATCGAGGCAGACGATGATGGTACCACCTCAAGTGACATACTTTATCTAATGAACCAAAGAGTTCAAGCAGTCTCAAAGTCACTCAGAGGTTAGGTGGTCGGGTTATCCCTTAGACCTAGGGGGTGACTCTGCTATTGTAGTAGTAGGGTATATTCAATCGTGCCTAGCGGGGTTTATCCTGACAAATAATTATCTCCCCGCTACGGACAGGGTCACTCAGGTTTCTGAGCAAACAAAAATACATAGCATAATAAATACCCAAACAACTTTGTTTGACGCTGAAGTTAAGTTCTTTTATGTACCAGGGGTGAACTCATAATTATCGAAACAATGCATTACTTATAAGTACACTAACAAATGAATAAATGAATGAATGCATGTCAGTACTACTCATGCATCACCTTATGTAAGTTACTAATCTCAATACGTTGTTGGACTGGTCGGGTGAAAGACCCAATTTGTATCCATATGACTAAGCTAGGCTCAAGGAGCTCTTGCTTCGGTCCATGGGATACCTATACTCAAAGTCATAGAGACTTGAGCTATGATGTTTTGATCTACTGCTCTGGAGTGGCTTTTATGTCTTTAGACATATTATACTTGTTAGAATTGGAATGCTTTCTACCAGACCAAGAATGAGTCTGACATTGTTTTATGTGTCATACATGTACTGAACTTGCTGTATGATATGTGGAGCTGGGCGACATCAAGATCCAGGGTTTTTCCAGACTTTATTAGACATTTCATTTACAAACCCAGTGTCTTGTATTGCTTTACTAAGAGTACTATTTGTAATAAATAACTCATTTTGGTTTGCTTAAATAAAATATTTTGTTGGGCAATGAGTGATTGGCCATATACCTGTGACTTGCTCGATATCTTCTAAAACTAACGACTAAGTCTATTTTCGCTGCTAAAATCTTTTCTAAATTTTGCTATAAAGAAAAAATAAGAAATCCATGAAATTTGGACAAAGTTTTGTTTTAGAAATTCAGAGTGTTATAACAAATAGTATGAAATGCTACTTTATTGTTGTTTTGCGAATATATGATGCTTATTATGATCGGGTCATTCTAATGTGAAGAATGACTCACTACACAAGAAGGAATCCAGATCCACCTAATGAGCAGGATGGACAACGAGGGCTCATGGAGACCCTCAATTATCTGGCCACTACAATCTGGGACCAAGCCAGGTAGGCTCCAGCTGCATCTGCAAAGGTAGGCCAAAACCCTAGAGTAATTACTTATGAAAAGTATCTAAAATTGGATCCCCCAACCTTTTTAGGGAATATAAATCCCAAGACCATCGAAGCATGGATTTGGGAAATTGAGAAGGTTTTTTGTATACTGGTCATCTCGAAGATATAAAAGTAGATTTTGGGGCCTATCGTCTGCGTGATGATGCAGAACATTGGGGCAACCATCTTAGAAATTAAGTTCAATAATGGACCAATACAATGGGATCAGTTCGTTGTAGTGTTCTATGCCACATATTTTCTTAAGCACGAGAGGAGCCGCAAGATGAAAGAGTTCCTCGAGTTGTAGCAGAGAGGACAAACCCTGGTTGAATATATCACCAAGTTCATGAACCTAGAAAAGTATTGTCTTTTCCCTATGTATTCATCACATAAGAAGATAGGGCAATGAAGTTTGCACATGGTTTAAAACTGGTCCTCCGAACTAAAGTTCTCACTTATGGGCCAGAAACACTGGACAAGGACATTGAAATGGCCACTATACTTTATGATGACTGAGAATAATCACAGAAACACCAATTAAACAGATCAGTACCATCTCAAGGCCAGAAGAGCTGACCCAAGAAGAGATCTAAAGAAAAAAAGGTTGCTCCTCTTGCCAAGAGGCAGAGACAACAAACTAGAACCCAGCCACAACTATAACTCCCTAAGATTTTTAATCTCTTAAACATGCATAAAAAATTAAAACTTTTCTTTTCTTTTCAAATAAACAATAGAAAGCTTTTGTACTTGGATTAAAAACCTCAGGTAGGTTACATTCGTGGGTTAATAGTGTATCATCAGAGTATATGAAAAACCAAAATTTTGTATATGCAGTCTTTTACAAAACATGTACATATTGAGGATTTAAAATAAAATTCTTTAATTAGCCTTGGATCCTGGAAGTTTAAATCCTTGGTGACACTCTTGTCCAGTGTTCCTTACTATTTAAAGTAATTAACATATATACTTGTATTCCCCATAAAATGGGGTCAGACTTATGATAGTCTAGTAAGTAATTACCAATTTCAAGTAATTTAAATGTAAAAATATAATTTTAATAATAGGTTATTTAATAAAGTATTTAACAGGAAAATACATGCTTTAAAAAATAACTATGCAAAAAAAATCATAATTAAATATAGAATTAACAAGGCATATTTTCATATAAATTTATGTGAATAAGGTCTTTGTTTCGATAATTATTGTTCACCCTGGTATGTAGGGGACTACCATCACATCTAGACTAAGCATTTCGAGGATATATTATTCTAATATATTTTACCCTAGTGCTTGACTGAACCAGATCCAAAGCGGACGGTCATTGTCCAAGAATGATCCTCGCTAAGGCTAAATCATTGTAGGATGCATCCAAGACTAGCTATAATAGTTGAGGTCTATTTGTTGATAGACTCAGCCTCCAAACCTGAGTGACTGGAGGCCCCTCAGGATGATTTTGCTACCATAAAACTTTCACAATGTCACTTCTGGTTGTACCATCTACCTCTTCCAAGATAGATACCATCTTAAATGGGTCCAAAGGGTTGTCTTTATTAAAGAAATCATGTGCCTCATAATTGTAGCCAAACCAGGGTTTAATAACCCAAATACCTTTTTGGGTATTATTTATTATAGTCATATGCACTCAAGCCATTCAGTAAATGCTCTTAATTATGAGTCGTTGCCTATGAAGGCAGATAATACTTTATGTGTGTAAGCATGAACCTTTTAACATCTAATGCTCTTTTTGCATCTCATGGGTCTGAAATACCCAGACCCACACAAGTATAACTATACTTCGTAAGAATGAATTTGCATGTAATGCACACATCCAATATACCTTAATGGCACCAGAGGTTACTCGAACCTTGGCCAGAATCTTGTCCAAATATTTCATTGTATAAACCAAAATTCAGGCATAATAATTCCAAGCTTACAGGGTTTTGGTAACCCCTAGCTTTGTTGCTAAACAACAATTCTTACAATAAGTATTTAAGCATGCTAGCATAAGTCAATGTATATGAACACAAATTTCAGCATGCAAACATTATTTTGAATATATAAACATGGATCAAAACACATAAACAATCATTTTTGGCATGCTAACATAAATTAATACTTAGAGTTTTTGATAAAATTATGCATGCCTTCAAAATATTATAAATTTTGAGCTTTTGGTATAATCACTTACCTCAATATTATATAGGGTGATACAAATATGATTGAGGATCGAAGTAGGGCAGAATAACAAATATGTTATGAGGGAAGATATTTAGACAATGTGTCTATAGTACTTCTAGATGCGGTGATTTTTTTGGCAGTACTTCAGCTACACATTATCAAAAACTCTAACATTGAGTGGGGATTTTGGCAAACTAAGAGTGTATCATAAATTAAATGAAAGGATGCACAACTAGGTGCGGGTTGCGCTGGTCTGCCTCATGCAGGGTTGTGCACAGACGTAGAGGTGCATATGCATATATACAACGTGTAGAGAGGCTCACTGGAAAAAGAGGGAAGCTGAAAAGGCCATCTGTGCCAAAGTGAACTGTGAAAGGTGTCAAAATCCCCTTAAGTTTTTTTTTTTTTGAAATTATCTGCCCCCTTAAGAAAATTTCATCCTTGAAATTTGTTACATAATAATCTATTCAAACAATTCAGGGTACGTTTCTTTCATACTAAGTTCAGGTTTCCATGTGCATTTCTTCATTCCATGATGTTGCCATTTCACTTTAACAAGAAGAATGGTCTTCGTTCTTAACATCTAATCCTTTTGATCCATAATTTCTATAGGTTTTTATTTTGTAGTCATATCTTCTTGAATGTCTATGTCTTGGTATTGAATGATATGTGATGGATTATGAACATATTTTCATAAAATTGAGACATGAAATACGTTGTGTATCTATGCATATTGATGAGGTAATGCTACTCAATAAGCTATTTTGCCAATTTGCTCCAAAATTTTGAAAGAGTCGACAAATCTAGAACTTAGTTTTCCCTTCTTTCCAAATCTAAATATACTTTTTTTTTAAGATACTTTAATAAATACCATATCTCCAACCACAAAGATGAGTTCCTTATATTTTTTATCAATATAGCTCTTTTGTCGACTTTAGGCAGTATGCAGTCTCTCTCAAATTATGTGTACTTGTTGAGTATAATGTTGTAATACCATTGCTAAATCCATTTTTTTTCAACAACCTCATCTCAGTAAACTGATGATTGACAAGGCCTTATGTATAAGGCTTCATATGGATCCATCTCAATACTGGTGTGATAGCTATTATTATAAGCAAATTTAACTAGCATTATGTGAACATCCTAGTCTCCTTTCCATTCTAACATACAGACACATAGCATATCCTCTAGAGTATGGTACGCGCAGATTGTCTGTCTATTTAGGGATGAAAAGCAATACTGAATTTTAACTTTGTCTCCAAAGCTTGCTGTAATTGATTCCAAAATTGAGAAGTGAATCTTGGGTCACAAGCAAAAATGATCAAGATTGGTATCCTATGTAATCTAACAATTTCTCAAATATATAAGTCTGCCAAACATTCTAATGACTGATTGGTGCGGATAGGTAGAAAATGTGCAGACTTAGTTAATCGGTCAATAATTACCCAGATAGCACCATGTTGTTTCTGGGTAAACCTACCACAAAATCCATATTAATCTGTTCACATTCCACTATGGGATCTCTATTTGTTGCATCATTCCACCAGGTTTCTGATGTTCAATCTTTATTTGCTGGCAAGTTAAACATTTTGAGACATAACTTGCTATATTTATTTTTATATCATTTCACTAATATTTCTTTTGTAAATCCTTAAACATCTTTGTGCCTCCTGGGTAGATGGTATATCTGCTCTTGTGAGCTTCGTCAAGTATTTCATTTCTTAGTTTAGAGTTACTCGGTACCCATATTCTGGTTTTTATCCAAATACTTTTGTATTCCTTATGAGGGAAGGAATCATCACCTTCTTGTTGGGCTCTTGCTTGAAGCATTTTATATTGAGGGTCTTTATTTTGCTCAGCAACTATTCGAGTGAGGATCTCAAGTTGTACTATTAAATTGGATAATTGAATCTTCCCTTATTCTATCATGAATGGTTTGCAATTAATGAAATCCTCTACGAGTCTCCATTTTCTTTCTACAAGGCTGGCTAAAGTACTTTCAGTCTTGCGGATAAGGGCATCAACTACAATATTTGCCTTTTCTGGGTGATAGGAAAGTGAGCCAACATTGTTGACTCATGTTCAATTCCTTTTGTGAGAATAAATATTTGTGACTTTTATGATCACTCAATACTTTAAATTTTTCTCCATATAAGTAATGTCTCCATATTTTCAATGTGAACGCTACCACTGCTAGCTCTAAATCATAGGTTGGATAAATTTTCTCATAAATTTTTAACTATATAGATGCATAAGAAATGACCTTTCCATTTTGCATTAGTATGCAACCCATACATGTTTCTGAAGCATCAATATAGACCACAAATCCTTCTTGACCCAAAGGTAAGGTCAGCACAGTAGCTGTTATAAGTTTTCTTTTTAGGGATTGAAAACTTTCTTCATATTTGACATCCCATTCAAACTTAACTCTCTTCCTTAAGAGCCTGGTCATTAGTGAAGCTATACAGGAGAAATATTAAATAAATTTTTTATAATACCCAACAAGTCTAAGAAAACTATAAATATCTAAAATATTTTGGGGTTGTTTTCATTCCAACTGTAACACCCTAATTTTTAAATCCTAAAAACCATAGATTTTTTTGTTTGAAATGCTTTTAATCTCTTTATAAAATTGCAGCAAAAAAATCAAATGAGACAAACTTGGCACGTTACTTCTCATTTACATTCACATTCATACATGTATTTAAACTTAGGAATTAAACATTCATAAATAGATTAAAAGTCCATATATATTCAAATTAATAATAAATGTCCATTAATTAAATTTAAATATCAGAGTCTTTGAGCATCTAAAATTGCTCTCAATCCAAAACGTCAGAGGTTGGAAAAGGCATGGCTCGGTCCCCATCGAAACCTCCCACCATCGCATATGAGCTCACTCACTTCTTGAAAAATATTAAAATTCATAAGTTCAGACAACACTTATCTCAGTAGGATAGAACTATACTAAACATGTAAATTAGAATAAGTAAGCAAGAATTGCTATAATTTTTCATGCATTTAACAAAATAAAATACAACAAAATTTAACATGTATTGCAATTATCTCATATAAGCATACAATTGCAAAATTTGACATTTATCAGTCATTCATTCAAACTTAAACAATTAAAAATATATGAACAGTTAAAAATGCATGCACTTACCATTGCAAAAGTCATTCTTATGCATGAACCAATTCTTATCTTTTATTTCTTAGATGATGCATGCCATGACTATCTAATGCACAATCATTTAAATTACAGTTTTCAGAACACTGTGGGTACAAATACAGGCAGAAGTTCTGGGTTAGGGCCATGATACATGCGGTGTTTTCAATCAAAGGATGGCTTTATCCTAGCTGAGGACCATTTGCTAGTGTCGACTGAGGAATATAAAAAGCGAGAGACGTTCTCATACTACCATCCTGATGCATCAGACTTTACTCATAAGATTTTGTACTTCCATGCCGTAGTCTAATATAGAGGATTTCTCTATCTTCATAGTTGGTGAGGAGTAACCTTTCATGCTCAAATCGATACCCAAGAAGCCAAATTAGTACCACTCACCTTCTCTTAGTGAGTATCAGTCATTTAGTATTACATGTTTATCTTTTGATTATTTGTTTTACATGCAAAAACTACTTAATTGTCTCAATCAATAAAGTCATTCACTTCAGGGCCTAAGGTTGCATTTTTGAAACCTTTAGTTTGAGATCATAGCATATGCTTCATTCCTTTTAAAATCGTGCACGAATGCATAAACAAGGAAATGAAATTTCTTTAAATTGTAGATGCATCCATTCATTCACATTATTCATATCATGTACATGGTAATCATATGCAAAGAATTATAGCAAGTTCAATATCGCTTAACATTTGCGCTAATACATACAATGGACACTTTTGTCCATCTATTCGATATAGGCCACAAGGGTATGCTAGTACCCTAGCACATTGATCAGTTTGTGTCTCATAAGTAGACACTATAATTCTCTACAACAAACTCATAATTTTAACAGTCCACAACATCTAAACATTCTTTTGAAACAACATGTACTTATACACATAGATTTCGCAACAAATAGCTAGCTGAGTGCTAAACTGGTTCCAAACTCACGAAAACCCAACTTTGTCGAACTATTATAGAGATTGCAAAATATTTTCTAGTCAATGGTCATATTTGATTTTTTCACAGTTTGTAGGAAATTTTGACAGCTTTCAGATGCAACAAACTGTTTATAAAAAATCATTCATATGAGGGAGTTATGAACATTTTAGTGTAGACCTATACTTTTCTTTTCCAACTATCACAGAATAGTGCTTAGTCTATGAACAGAGCCCAACATTTCACAGCTGATATTAAATTTTTTTATCTTTCCAACACAACTAACCGCTCATCAAAACTCTGAATGAGGGAGATACAAGTGATTTATCGATCGAGTGTCAGGCCAAAAATATGTAATAACGGGTATTTGCATTCGAGTGGGGCCAAAACGGGCCACCCAAATCCATATTTTTTAATCCTTTTACATGAACTCCATAAGAAAAACTATCAAATTTTAACTACACTAATTTAAGCTAAACTACAATGGACAAATATTATTTTCGTAGCCGTTGGGCCAGAAAACAGACCCGTCTAGCCAAAGACTATTTCCTCAGAATTAATTTTGGTAAAATTTTGATAAAGCATGATAGGTTCATAATTTTTTTATAAAATAAAAAAAAAACTGATGTTGTGATTTCAGAGTATTCACATGCACATACATTACCATATCCAATTAAATTTTGCAGGCAAATAATTAAACATATCATGGTTTTTGCTAAAATTACTGATTTTTTTTTTAGAAACTTGACAACACAAAGCACATATTTTCCTATGAAAATGACCATAGAAATCATTCTCATTTTTACAGTACATCCATATAAACATAATCTACTAATCCTAACTGAAATTTGCAGAAAAAAAATTGAGTAACACATGTATTTTAAAAATTTTATGGTTTTTATTTTTGAGGAATCGATTTTTAGTGAAAACAATTTTTAGAGGGGTTTTCTTTTAAAAAACCCTTTCCATCACATACTTCGACATCCCTAAGCTAAACCCACGTGTGGGAAGCATGGTTTAGGGTCTATGCTCATGAGAAATTGAATGACTTTGTGCCCACAAATTCTGTTTTACGTGTAGAGTATAGAACCCCTCACCTTTTTTTACAAAAATGGTTCTTACGCTTGCAAAAACAGACTTCAAGCACGAACCAGCCATCCAACATGAGCAACAGCCTCACCCATGACCTCCTTTCACTCCTAGCACAACCGTGGGTGTCTCTCTTGTTGAGCAAAGGGTGAAAATACCAAGGTTTTGGTATTGAGAAAGGAGAGAAGAAGAGAGGGATTTGGGAGAAAGAGAAAACAAGAGGGCAAAATTCCAAAAAAGGCAAATAGGGGGGATGTGAGTCCCTCCTATGCATTTAGAAAGAAAGGTAGGGGGAGGTGTTCTATCTGAACCAAGGTGGTCGAGGACCACCATTGTCGTCTCCTTTTTCCTTTGACTAAGCTGAGAGGATGGGAACCACCATTCGCCGCTATCTTCTCTCAACAAAGCAGAGTGGCCAGATCCACAATCATCGTTGTCTACACCTTCTCCTATATTTGAGCAGAGTGGTCAGAACGCCACCCCTACTGCGATTATCACAGCCTCTTCACATCGAAAAAAAGGCACCACAATGGGCCGAACCAAGCTCCTTCATCGCCATCTGCCTCATTCTCTTCCTACTTCTGCAAACCCACCATAGGCAGCCTCTCTGTCGCCTCCACTGCCACTGCCCTGTATGCCAACACCTCTGCCTTGCATCCCTGAAGCCAAGGTCGGTGTTCGATGGTGTTTCTCCCTTCCAATTTCCCCTTATTTTCCCCTCTTTTGATCTATGTGTGGTAGGTGATTTCAGAGTTTTTAGGTGACTATACCTTCTTTGATAATTTTAATCCATCCTTCATAAGGTCTATTAGTGGAGAATCTTACATCGTTTATGAATTAGATGTTGGACTCAAATTGGAATTTGAATCATGCTTTATGTTGCAGGATATTTAATTATGTTTTGAGGGAAAAATTTTGCTCTCTTGTTTGCTTCACTAGCTTTTAGCTCCATCATAGTTTCGTTACGACCAAGGCCTTTCCTCTCAAGCCTCAATTGTCTCTTTGATGAATCCTTGGGGAATCATCTTTTGTATTGAATGTAACGCCCCAACTTTTTAAAGTGAAATTTTGGATACTTTTTTTTTAAATAGCGGAAGTGCAAAAACAAGAGTTGGGTGTATTACAGTTAAGACATCGAGACATGCTAAATAATTCCATTAATCCAATAAAATATCCATTACATCAAATTAAAAGCAACTACACTAATCAAAGTCTATATAACCAAAATATTGAATAAAGGAGATCTCTTGACCCATTCCAGAACGATGCCTCAATGCTCCAATTTATTTGCTATCTGAAAAATATTTAAAGTAGAAGGGTCAGACTCCCCTATCTGCGTAAGAAGCATCATATTTATATGTGGTGCTTAGTGTCCCGTGTACAAATATGTGCAACATTTACAGTTATATCTAGCATGTAGTTTACACTTGTCTAAGAAAATGAGCATGTTTTCTAATTCATGATACAGTGCAAGAGCTAACTGGACTATATGTGAGTCTGTCATATTAGCATGATTTTTTTTGTTCTACAAGTATTACAGATTCATAGCAATAATATCACAATGCCTTAAAATTAAGTTTTTAGCCAAATTAATTATGTTAATGTTTATCTTACTCTCACCCTGTGGATATGCACAGGCATAGACCTTGTAGCGGATCGAGACCATACGGGGGTCTGTTATTTAATAACATGTACGACTAGCCGTACGGATATCCAATGGGGATGGTCTGTGACCGAGAGAGAACTCCTCAGTATCTAGAATAAGAATTAAGATGCACCCCTTGACACTTCTGCAGAAGACTTGGATCTACCACCTAAGATGCATTGGTAGTCCTGGCCTCCTAACTTCATGGACTGGGGACCCGATGAGACGCCTAGCTCTCACGAAAACAAGAACATCCATGAAGCTTGTATCACCTACCCTCTCCAAGGTAGACCATGGGTTTGGTAACATATATCGTCTTTCAGGTATGCCCAAAGCCCGGAGAATCTGGTAACATATACAGTCTTTCAAGTATACCCAAAATCTCACATCTTTATGATTTTGCATATATTTTTACTTTGTGTCTATTTTCTGGTGCAAGTCATCGCATATGAGGGGATTTCTAAAATCCTGAACCCGTCTTAGGATTCACACACTTTATATACATTTGAGTCAGAGTGTCATAAGCACCAATTGAGTAGCATTACTCTGGTCATGGCTCAACTCGGAGCCCATATTTTCCAACATTTATTTTCGGCTATGGAGTATGCGTACGTGTCCATGAAACTAGGTGTTCTATGAGGCACAACGACTATTTTTTTCTTTTCAAGATAGCGTGCTTAATTGCTATTCATGCATCAGTACGACCCACTTAGCCATCGATCCGGCATATACTGACCAACTGATCATCGGGTTTCGTGGCCATGAAATGACCCAAACCAGGCTAGGGTCAAGTTCTAAGTATCAAGTTTGGAATAAAAGGAACCACTTTTTGTCATAGTGAAGAACAATGTTCTATCACTTCTTTCCAATAAGGCCAATGTTATTGAATAATAGGCTCACTTTGATAGGTAGCATGTGTATGTGTGTGTATAGACACAGACATGCTATATGGAAAATATTTGCAACTTAGTGACCCTGTTGGGGGTTGTGTTTTCAAGCAGTAACATCACCTTTGCCCATAGGAGAGCAAACTAAATTGAGAAACCAAACACTTAAGGAGCCCTAACACATATTCCAAAGCATTCACACACAACATTGATAAGTCTGTACAAGCAAATTTTGGCAAAGAAGTCAATAATCTCTTTCCAAGAATCTTTCTTACAGATGCACTTTCAACAATTTTTATATTATTGCATGAATAAGGCTAAAAACTTACTCCAATAAGAGACATTAAGCATACCACATTCATAAGATAAAAATGGATCTAAGGAGCCAGATATCTTTCAATCTCAAAATGCTGCAAATTAGACTTAAGCATTGTATAAACACCTGATTGCCTCATATTGATCTATAAAATCAATGGGTCAAACATATTTGAAGGATATTCATATGAACAATTTCAAATATAACTTTCTTTCCCCTTTTCTTTTTACTTGTATCATTTTTTTTAAAGACAACAGGCAATGCAACGGTCAACATATAGTCTTCAATGCCTCAATAAAAAAAAATCCAAAAGGTGAAAAAAACATGTGATAGATAAATTTTTTTATGAGAAAATTCCCTAATCATAATTAATGCATAGAAAAATCCAAGAGTGATTGATACCACTAACCAATTAACAACTAACAAAATCCCAACTATTGTAACATTAGTGGGAATCAACATGATTCTCCTCAACTTAAAGAATCAAGGTGACCGCAAGTCTCAGGAACAACTTTGAAAAAAAAATATGCACAGCATCAAGTTCTTGATAAATTTTCACCGGTCATCAATCCAAGTGATCACAGGTTCCAGAAATTGTGAAGATATGCTCAATATAAATGAAGACAAATGTGAATTAGAAGATGCCAACAAAAGAAAAACCAATACACTATCTTCTTCTCAAAATCAAATCAAGGCATCATATAAATCAATGACCAACATCCCTTTCCGTTGGAAGACTGCATACTTGTTTTCTTAGCAACGATATAAGTATAAAATCTAGTGTCCCAACGTCGGCCAAGAATGCGCCATTGGTTGAACCACCACACCTTGCCCTATTGGCGAGTAAGTGTTTCAGCCTACGCTTCCACAACCTCTAGGTTCTAAACGCACTCACATACCTATAGTGTTTGACGCATAAACCTTTTTGAGGTTGCAGCATAGGTGTGGAATGAGACATCAAAACCCACATACAAATAACAACGCCCCTTAAATCTTCGGAGCTTTTTGCCGGCGATAACGGTGGTCCTCTTTCCTTCACGTTAGAGCCCACTTTGTCACAAGGGAGGAGATTGTCTCGTTCAGCTATAGAGGTCGACCACCACGGTGGGAGAGAAAGAGAGAGAGAGAGAGTCTTGATTCATGATTTTTTCCAAAAGGCCTTCCCTACTTTATCTCCATCAATTTAGGTTTTTCAAAACTTTTTTGAAAAAAGGTGGAAATCGTCCCCTTATACACGATCTCCCCCATTTTTTCTAAAAAAAATCCACTCAACTTTCCATGTTTCTCCTTACTTATTTTGAACATTTGCTCCATTAACTAACCTTTTCCTCATTTTCATGGTACCCTTCCACCACTTGTAGTGGGATTCCCCTACAAACGTGGAAAAGTGAAAAAGAGAGCAATATCCTCTTTCATGTTTTTTGTTGAGAATGGCTAAAACGTAGGAGCTCTTTAGCCCCATAATTTTTTTACCTCTTTTTTAAAAATAAAAAATAAAAAGATCCAGTTAACTCGTGCAAAAGGACTCCGCGCACAGGGAGTTTCAAACCGTGGTCGTCCACCAAAGGGGCAACAAACCCCACCACTTGTGCTATCTTTCATT
The DNA here is from genome assembly GCF_984573655.1 of Nuphar pumila. Lineage (NCBI taxonomy): Eukaryota > Viridiplantae > Streptophyta > Magnoliopsida > Nymphaeales > Nymphaeaceae > Nuphar > Nuphar pumila. Next base: position 961,265 of record NC_143256.1, on the reverse strand, counting down.
TTTTTGCAAAGTGTGCAGTTTATATTGTATTTAACTCTTTCTGTTCCGTTCCAAATTTCATGCAAAAAGGCAACGTTTTTCCTTCCTATGTAGGTGCACTGTGGGTTTTGAACTTGGGTTGTGGCTCCGCACAACCATGCGTCCTACCACTACACCACACCACCGTTCGTTGTTTACTTTTACAAGGAAATCCCTTTTATGTTTCTTTGAACGTTTTCCTTGTTGGTGGATCTCTCCCGTTTTCACATGGATTTTTCTCTCGTTTGTTCCAACCTTGGACTCTCTCACGTTAAATGTGCTTCAGATCTCATGCTATCATCCCGGAACCATTGGATTTCCCATTTGGCCCCGTGAACCGGGTTGGATCATCAGATCTCACTAAGGTCCGAATCCAAATACCCCTTTCTAGTGTTTGTTACCGGGTTCATTCTAGTAACCCTCAAGTCATCAAAATTGTATTGCATAGTACAGAATCCTATTATTTTCACATAAATGCTTCACTTTTATTCATTTAAAATTCCTTAAATTTCACAGGTTTTACACTGATTATTCTATTTGACAAACCAAACTATCTGTCAGAGAATTTATTATAAGAAGCCTTTTTCTTGGTCTCATGATTTCCTGCCCCTATCCTCTTCTTTTTTGACCGACTCTAACAATCCTAAGCCAAACTCCCATAACTTTTGAAAACACAAGATTGAGGGCAATTTCCTGGTTAGCTCCCATTTCTCAAGTTAATAGCAGTTGTAGTAAAATTTACATGGAAGTAGAATGGTTGTGACATATTAACCTTTTTTAGTAGAGTAAAGTTCATAATGATAAACGCGTGAATAACTTTGGAGAAATGATGTGCTAGTTGTTAACATGCTCTGGCTTCATATTCAGAAATAGCGGGGCCTCATCGTTGATACTTTTTGCTAAGGCTTTCAGATGTTGTTTTGAACTTCATACCAAATATTTTGAAACCCCTCAATCTTTTGGGTTTTGATTCATCATTCTTCACATTAATAAGGTAAGATACCTTAACTGAACTTGTAGATAACATGTTTATGCATTTATCTTGTAGGCATGATTTGTGGTGTTAAATTCTTAACTGAATTGCAAATATAAATTTTGTGCACACACCACACGTAGTTATGGATATCTAGGACTGTTATATATGCTTAACTGCCTATATTTTTTTTCAACCTTGTTATGTGCACACACATGTAGTTGTGGATATCTAGGAGTGATATGGTTGCCTATATGTTTAACTGATTTGAGTGCAGGATATATAAAAATGTGATACTTATGCTAAGTATCAAAATGGCTATAAGTTAGTGTGCATTGAATGCAGTGCAATGCGAAATGTAAATCGGGTAAATGCCCATGGTAAGTACATGGTGCAAATGCATCCCACAATAATTTATTTTATTGTATGCAACACCTTCATGCTCACACACTTCACTTGGTTGTGAATATTTATGACTCTTGTGATTGTAGCTCAAAGATCACGCTTGTCATGATTGTAGTTAGCGGAATATGTTGTGTGTTTGCTGTAGGTACACTTGTGTATGGGTTTGAATGTCCATGCACTTATGAATATGTAATATGTATGCAATGTGTGACATCATACTTTGGTTTGTGCATACTATGTTATTTTGTGTGTTTGTATGAATTTGATACATGGTACACATATAACTATTGTGGATACGTGTAAATCGTGTTCAATGCATACTATGAATGTTATATATAGTCTTGTCATATGATGGTCAATGAGATTTTGACCTACCTTTCTTATGCAATTATATCTAGGGTGATATATCAATTTATGTGGTGAAATATATATATATATATATAACTTGAATCCTATGTTCATAACTCAAACTACGTAAGAATTACGTATATAGAGGTTTAGTTACTTCGTATTATGAAATATGCATGTTCATGTATGCATATATAGAACTAATGTTTTATTTACACATGCTTCAAGGTTCAATTTATAAAAGACAATGTTTCTTGTGGCGATGATATGATATGTAGGATAATATGCTTCTGTATGATATGATTTAGATGTCACGTGAATTAATATTATGAATGTGTGTGATAAATGTTTAAGTTCAATAGTGAACTATGGTTCATGGAACCTTATTGGTTAAATATGTGATTTTATGATTTATATGCCATATGAAGTGATGTATGATATGATGCTTATTGTTTGTATACATGTTTGTGCCCATGTTAGTGGCTTTTGATCCTGAAAGTGGTCAATTGTATTGATGCATGTATAACAATAGTTTTCACTAGATATGTGTGATAGTAGCAAAAAAAAATCTCTTTTCCCTTTCTTCCTTTCTTCCTTTTCCTTTTGAAGGGGAAAAGAAGGAGAGAAGAGAAACTCTTTGCAAGGTCTCAATTGACTTTTTGAAAAAGATGTTTTGAAATTTACTCGCTTCCATTTTGAAATTTTGTGGGAAAATGAAGAAACGAGATTCGCTCATCGGTACGAGCTTCAACTGTTCCTCTCGCCTTTACCAGAGCTAATTGAACCAAGGATCGAATTAATGCCTTTTGATTTTGCCTAAATTTGTCTAAGTGATTATTCTGAAATCGTAAATGCACATGGAATCAGGCTTGTGCTATGATTTTTTTAATTTTGAGAAATGTGTATACTTTTTTTGGAAATGTTTTAGAAATTTGGATTTTTCCAAGTGATTTTTGAAAATGGATTTGAAAATATCTTTTTTTTTAAATGTCTTCGAAGTTTGGAAAATGATTTTTGAAAGGTTGAAATTTGAAATAGACTTGGTTTTGAAAGCTTGCAATTGAGGATTTGGAAATTGGATTCAAAATTGAGGGCTTTGAAATCTGAAGTTGATTAAAAACTGAAGTTGAACTGATTTTGAATTGAGATTTTGGACTTAGAGATCAATTTTGAGACCTTGAAATCAGCATTGAAATTTGAATTTTTAATTTTGAATTTAGAATTAAAATTTTAGAATTCTAAAAGATTTGAGTTTTTGAAGAAAATGAACTTGTGAATTGAAACTGAATTGGAATTTAAAAGTTGGAATGAGAATTTAGAAAAGGGATTTGAACTTGAACTTCTGAATTTTGAAAATGAAATTTGAAATTAGAGTAAAGAATTTGAAAAATTGAGATGGAATCTTGAAATTGATTTTTAAAATTAGAATCAGAATTCGGGATGGAAATTTTAAATGAATTTCAAATATTTGATTTTAGAATTGTATTGAGAATTGAAATAAAATTCAGAATTTTGAAATTGAATTTATCATGAGAATAGAATTTGAAATTTGGAATCTTGAAAAGAAATAAAGAATTTTGAATTTAGCATTTGAATTTGAAATGAAATTCAAAGTTAAAATATGAAATTTAAAAATGTGAAGCTCAGAAATAAGGATTGAAAATTGGAATTTGAAATAAGATTTGAAATTGAGTGGAATTTTGAAATAAAAAGATAAATCTGCATTTGTGAATGGAAATTGAAATTGGTTTTGAATTTTGGAAATGAAAAATTGTTTTTGAAAATCTATTTCAAGACTCACTTGGAATTTTGAAAATGTCTTAAAATAATTCAAAAAGATGGCAAATAATGATGCAAAATGATGAATGCATTGAAAGAATTTGTTTAAAATTGGAATTTTAAAAGCAAATTTCATTCTTTAATAGAATTGAAATGAGATTAAATTTTAATATACGCATGGCTATGGTCACAAATATATTTTAATTTAATTTTCATTTAAATTCCAAGAAAGAATAAAATAAATTTTTGGCTTTTATAGAATTAAAGCAAGATCAAATTTCCATATATTTGTGACTATGGCCACAAATACATCTTGATTTAATCTTTACTTTAAATTCTGATAAAAGAAGAAAAAGTATTTTTGAAAATATAATGATTTTCAGAAAGAACCTAAAGTGTAGGTCAAATTTTATTCCATAAAAGATAAAAATCCTAAGTATTGTTCACATTTTGACTATGGCCATAAATGTGAATCATTTACTTAGGGTTAATTATCTCTTATTAGAATGGTGCATGTGTCATTCGTGTTATCCCATAGTGCTTTTTGAAAAATAAAGTAAAACGAAATACCACAAGCAATTATGAGAATTTAAAATGCAACTATATGTCCATACATTCTAATATAAACAGAAAGATATAAATTCTCATTAATATGAAATTATTACAATCTTAAGTTGAAATTGAATATTGAAATTCTCTAATCTATGAAAAGAAATCAAAGTCTTCCAGATTTCCTGCAAACATAAGATGGCACAAGGCAATAGAAATACAAAATACCGAAAAGAATTGAAAATGTTATGTTAAAACTAACATACATGTGATTATACCTATGCTTTGATGAAAATGCATATACATATGTGAAGATGCAATGCCTATGCATGAATGAAATGCATTTGCCTAAGTGTCATACTTATGCTAATGAAGAAATGCATATATATATCTACCTAAGTATGATGCCTATGCTAATGAAGAAATGCATATGTATCTACCTAAGTGTGATGCTTATGCTAATGAAGGAATGCATATGCATCTACCTAAGTATGATGCTTTTGCTAATGAAGGAATGTACATACATCTACCTAAGTGTGATGCTTATGCTAATGAAGAAATGCATATGCATCTACCTAAGTATGATGCTTATACTAATGAAGGAATACATATGTGTTTGCTTAAGTGCAATGTCTATGCTAAATGAAGAAAGGCGTATGCATTTGCCTAAGGGTAATGCATATGCTTAATGAGAAAATGCATATGCACTGCTAAAACTAATAAAGAAGTGCATAAAATGAAGCTTATAGTAGTTCATGGAACTGTTGTGGGTACATATGAAGCTACAACAGTTCATGAAGCTGTTGTGAATGCCTTATGGCGCTACAGCAGTTCATGGGACTGTTGTGAATGCATATGAGACTACAGCAGTTCATGAAACTGTTGTGAATGCATATGAGGCCACAACAGTTCATGGAACTGTTGTGAATGCCTTATGAAGCCACAACAGTTCATGGAACTGCTGTGAATGCATATGAGGCCACAGCAGTTCGTGGAACTGCTGTGGATACCTTATGAAGCCACAACAATTCATGGAACTGTTGTGAATGCATATGAGGTTATAACAGTTCATGGAACTGTTGTGGCCTCCTTATAAAGCCACAACAAAACATGAGAGTGTCGTGAAGAATCGAATGATATGTTGTAAATAGTCTAGGGATATGTTGTAAAGAGTCTAGGGATATGCTGTGAGAATGTCAAGTGATATATGGTGAGAAATTTGATGATGTGCCGAATCAAATTAAGCATAATACTAATGAAACTAAGATGAAGATATGGTAGAGATCAAGCAGGCATGACTCATATTCTGTGAATTCTACAACCATGTGACAGAGAAGAGTATGAATGCAACAGATGCAGCTGAAGTGTGTGTTGAATGTGTGAGTGTGAAGAAGTGAAGTATAGGTGTTAGCATGAAAAATAGCAAGCGGGCACTAACAGCAACTGGAATACAACAACAAATTGATCTTTCAACTTGCTTTTATATAACCAACCAACCTCAACAGGTTGAATTCTCACAGTAATTCAAATTCTCAGATTGATTCATCACAACACAGCAGCTCGATGAATCCATTTCAGCAGCAATAAATCAATTTCAGGAGGCAGACACTTGTGATTGGTTGTAATGTTGAAAGGCATATGCTGTGAAAATATTAAATGATAAGTTGTGAAAATATCAAGTGATATGTTGTACAAATATCAAGTGATATCAAGTGATATGCTGTGCAAATATCAAGTGGTATCAAGTGATAACATCAAGTGATATCAAATGATATGTTGTGCCGATATCAAGCGGTATCAAGTGATTGATATAAAAATCGGAAACACAGGTAAGTGGTGATGTGTAGGTAAAGAATCAAATATGCAGTGAATATGTTGTGTCGTGAAGGGTTCTGAATTACAAGCATTTCAAGTTGCTGCTGGCCAAGAGATAGTGATGTACCAACCTCTTTTACTTAAGTTTCCAGTCCTCCTGCAACTTCTTTATGTATGTATGTACATATAATATTCAACAGTTAGAATTCCTATGGATTAAGAACTGGAATTCCTTCATCCAAGAAACTATAATTCCCATATTCATGAACCATGACTCCTAAGAATCAGACTTTTTCAAGATTTCAGATTCCCATGTCACAAGAATCTAGATTCCGATGCATGGAAATCAAGATTTGTGAATCATGGAAATTGGAATTCCTATACATAGGAATCAAGATTCCTTTATCATGAGAATCGTGATATTCACAGGCAAAAATCAGAATCCTTGTGCATAGGAATTGTGATTCCTCCCTGCTTCCATATCTTGCTCACTAGGAGGCACTATAACTACTTCCCATGGACGAACTATACAAGTAGTTTTCAACTGTTGGGCTCTTAATTTCAGCAGGAGAAATCGGTGGAACAGCATGAGCTACAGTTGCCACAGGGTTTTCAAAAAAAATTGCATTAGATGAGTCGAACCTTCCAACAAACAAAAGTTCCTTTATCATGTACTCCAAAACAATGATGATCCAGTTGCAATGCTTTACTAATTTTACTTCTTATTTGACAACTCTCACTTTGGGAATCGATGCATTTTAGTTCATTAAGTGTTCACATGTCATACCACCTTTTCGGGTTTCCAGATTCATGGAAAGCTTGCAGTGGCTTGTTTCAAGTTTGCAGCATGAGTAGGGTCACCGTGAAATTCTTCAGGTAACTCTGTCAAGAATGCTCTTATGGTTGGAGATCCATCCAATGTCTCTGTAAAAGATGCATAGATAGGGGATGCAGATGGATGTTGCACTCGATTGAACCAATGCAAATGTTGTGAGAAACAGGAACAAGTTGGATGATGTGGATTTGCCACTAGACGCAGTGCTTGAGTCCGCAATATGCCTATGATACAAATGAGAGGCTGATGAAGAGGGGTCGATGCACTTGCCGATGAGATGCAAAACTTGGATGTATCGCATGTATTATATCAAGACAGGATGCCAATGTACAAGGGCTACATCAATGAGGATACCTCTCATACTTGCAAGGATATGCTGGATTATAATGGATGTCATGAACATGCATGATGCAAATGAGCTATGATACAAATGCAATTAAACAGGAAACAACCAATGTATAACATCTAGCAGAGGGACATCAATGACCACCTACAAACTTGGAATTGCAGGTGATCAAATGTGAACTACCGATTCAGATGAATGTAAATGATGAAATGCAGGAGGACCACAGTGTTGTGAAAATGATGTGAAGATGATGACAATGCACCGTAAACAAATTAAACAGGGGGGGAGGCATGATGAATAAATGCATTCACATTGTGTAACAGAAATCAAGTGGAGCAGAGAAACCAATAATTGATTCAATGAAAGCAACTACAAGAATTGTAAATGAATGCAAGAATGAACAATCGAAAATAGAACGATGAATTACAAAAAGAAAAGAAGGAAGATGATAATCAGGGAGAAGAGATCAACATTCTATTGCAAAATGCAAATCGATGCTGCCATAGGCAGATTGATACTATATATTATGCCTCAATGGAGCAAGAACATGAAGCCGATGCTATGAAAAATAAAAAAAAAAGAGGAGGAAAGAGGTAAATTCCAAAAAAAAAAAGAACAAAGAGGGAGAGAAGATGGTTCTTACCATGGCTACTGTTGTAGGGCTGACCTTCTTCAGTCGATCAGGAAGAAAACCAGAAAAAAGGAAGAGAGGAGGGGAAAAGGAAAGGAAGGAGGGAGAAGAGAAGAAGGGGAAGAGCTCGATGGTTCAGATGGATGAGAGATGCGAGATGCTCAATGGGTCACCCCCTTCACCTTCGATGGTGTTTATAAAGGGGGAGACCGTTATAAAATTCTCAAAAGCGGACCCTCCTTTTTTTTAAAAGAGGGTTTTATTTGCAAAAATTTCTTAAAAAAAAACTAAAATCTACTTTTTCTGAAATTTGGCCCCCTTCATGCGATTTCTGAAAGAAGATCTAAACTATGAGAAGAATACGAGGGATTTAAGATATGGGATCCAGATGAGGTTTTTGAAGAATTTAAGGAAATATTGAATTTGAAAATTTGAAGATTTTATGAAAGGAGAGTTTTTAAAACAACAGAGTTAATTTTTAAAAATTGGATTTTAAAAATGAATCTGGATCCGAGATTTTTGAGCAAATATCGAGTTTGGATCTCGAACTGAGGAAATAAAATGAGAGGAATGGATCCAAATGGAGATTGGGTCTGGATAAAATACCTGAGCCAATACAGAGAATTGGATTTTTGAAAATAGAAGATCCGGGTTCAGAATTGGATTTGGATATCTGATCTGGATCTGAGGTTGGACCAAGTACAGAAAATGAAATTGAATTTTGAATCTTCAACAAGGAAGTGAATCTGAGAAATGATTAGAAATTGACCCAATTGCTCAGAAGGTGGGGGTCAAGGGCAAAAAGGAAATTTTGAAATTTTAAAAAATTTGAGGTGTTTATAGTATGGTACTCATTGAGGAACTGCTCCCAAAAGATTCTTTGTAAAGGTGTGCATGACCAGATTAAGTAATCTGACTAGAGCAGTAAGTCTCTATGATGAAGTGCATTGTCTAAAAGCAGGTAGCCTGCAGAGATGGTATATTTCTATGAGGAAGTGCATTGTCTAAGACCAGGCAAATCATCCATCTAAGGCGATAACTCCTTGTGAGGTTGTACATTTCCCAGGTCAGACAATTAAGCATGAATCCTGTGAATACTTATATGATTAAATGAAATATTATAATAAATTGTAATGATCTTCTGAGTTGATTGAGATAGTCAGTTATGAATCTATAGATTTAGCTTTTCTGTTGTAGCATGATTATATAATGAACTCAGATGTGAGAATCAAATCCTTATTGATTTTAGATCCTAATACGAGGTTATGTTTGTGATGCTTATGTTAGCGTATAGGTGAATGACACATTATACCTATAAATGACTAGTTTTGATTTATTAGGTGAATGACGCATCACACCTACATAGTTTTGTTGTAAATGATTGCATTATGATTGTCTTATTTGAATATATCATACATATGTATCATGATTGATGTATGTTATGAATATCTAACTAATTTACTTAAAAAATATCTGAATGTTTTTCACGCTGTCATGGTCAAATATGATTTGACCTATTATTTATAAGAATTATGAATGCATATGAAAATGATACAATGACTTGAATGTCTTAGATATATATATATGATTATGTGATGACTTGTATGTCTTGAATGCATATAGATTATGCTTTATTATTTGAGTTAAGGTTGAATAGAATATTAAGTGATGAAATGCTTTTAAATGCTTTATGTTCAAATGCTTAAAATAAATGACCCATAGGACGTTGTTCCCTTATCTATCACTTGACAAATGATGAATAATATAATAATATATCATGTCTTTACCATTAAATGCTTGATATATTTTCTTTAAGTTTGAGTTTGGGTTGCTCTACCAGACTTTAGCAAGTCTGACCTCATCTTATGGGAGACAGGTAATGCATGTAAAGTATGATGAGCAGCTGGAGCAAAGGACTAGTCGAACTGCATCCTCGAGGGTCCACTCTTACCTAACGATCTTGGTAGACATGATCTTTTTATTTTTTAAGTACTCGATCATGTAAAGACTGAATTGTTGTTTTTATACTCTGATTTGAAATGGAATCAAAACACTTCGTATTTCAGTCTTATATTGTACGTGGTTTGAAATGTGTATATCTCATACATTTTGATTTGATTGTTATATATCTTTAGTGTAACCTCACCCAAAGTCTTAACTATTTTTTAAAATCATTTCTGCATTATAACTTATTTACTTATTAAAAAAAATAATTTGGTCTTGAAATTTTAATATTTGAACAATAATTAAGATTAAAATTTTGGGGGTGTTACACCAAAACGGCTTTCACTTGGCTGGATCTATAGATCCTCCATCCTTTTAGATTACGCGTCCCAAAAACATGATTTTCTTGAGCCAAAATTTGCACTTAGAGAATTTGGCATATAATTGATTCTCTCTTAGAGTTCCTAAAATAACTCTCAGGTATTTTTGGTGTTGTTCCATACTTTGAGATATATCAAAATGTCATTAATGAAAATAATTATAAGTGTATCTATATATAGTCTTAATATTCAGTTCATTAGGTCCATGAATGTCGTTGGCGCATTTTTGAGTCCAAAAGGCAAAACTATGAACTCATAATGCCCATATGTGGTCCAAAAAGTTGTTTTTGAAATGTCTTTCTCCTTGATTCTAAGTTGGTGATATCCAGATCTAAGATTAATCTTTGAAAATATCTTGGCCTTTTGTAATTGATCAAATAGATCTTCAATATGCAGCAAAGGATACTTATTTTTTATTATGTCCTGGTTAAGCATCCGATAATCAATACATAATCTTAATTACCCATCCTTTTTCTTCACAAATAACACTGATGTTATCATTGCAAAATTTTACTTTTGCAAGTCAAACCGACCTTTGAAAAAAAATTTAAAAATAACTTGCCTCCGTTTTCAAATATGGGAAAATTTTGAGGAATAGGACTCGTTTGTCGGTACGAAGTTCAACCATTTTTGAAACCTTAACTAGGGGTAATCGAACCAAGGATCAATCATGTGCTTTGCTTTACTCAATTGTCTAAATCGATGTTTTATTTCCTAAATACACAAAGAATCAGGCATGTGGTATGAACTTTGGAATAATGCAGATTGAAAACATGGTGTATGCTTCAAAGATTTGAAATACTTGGAAAAGAAGGCACTTTAAAAATCGTGAATTGCATTGGGAAAGTATTTTGAAGAGAAGAAAAATCGATTTCTGAAGAAATCCCAATGTTTTGAGGAAATCAATCATGAAGGAAATTTTAATGACTATGAGAAAGTTGATTTCTCTGAACTTGAATTCTGAAATTGAGAAGTATTTAAAACTTTGGAGAATCATGAATTGAACTTAGAAAGATTGAAAATTTCTTGAAAACCCAAGGGTTTTGAGAAAAGTGATTTTAAGAAAAACTAAGGTGACTTTGAGAAAATCAATTTTTCTAAGATAGAATTTTTGAATTGATCAACAGGGTGGGCGTGTAACCCTGTGAAGTTTTTCCATGATGTTGTCTAAACCTAAATGATGCATGAATGCAATTTGAAGAAATATTTTCTGAAGCATTTATGGAAAATCATTAATAAAAAAGGTTTTTTGTGCCTTATAGAATTTAGATGAAATAAATTTGCCATATATTCCTGACTATGGCCACGAATATGTGTTGAATATAGTTCATTTGATTCTAAAAGGGGAAAATACTTAGAAAAGTTTCGAAATTATGCAATGGTTTTTGAAGATAGCCTAAGAGTGTAGACTGTTTGTGGCTTAAAAGAAGATGATAAAACTTGATATTATTCATATTCTGACCATGGCCACAAATACGAACTCAATCAAGTTTATTAACTCCTTAGAAGCGAGTGCATGTGCAATTCATGTAGACCATGGTGGATTTGAATATGGATGAATCATCATCCATCACACATTAACATTATTGAAAAATACACTATATACAATACAACCCTATTCTAAGCAGGAAATTAAATTCTTATTCCAATATTTATAATTTACATTAATAATAAATTGAAAAAAGAAAAGAAAAATAAAGAAAAATCTAATCTTGAACCTCCCTGCAAAATTAGCAAACTTGTTAGTGAAGATATGTCGGCTTTTTTGGATTTATCCAATAATATCTGAAATTGAGAGATTTATTCAGATATAAGCCCTTTTCTATGTTTTCCTAAAATAGCCAAAATACCCTTTAAAAATTGACCTTTATTGCAAAACAGGATTTCTCAAAAGATATTTTGTAAAAAACTTAATTTGGGGATCAAACGAATTCAAAATAATGCAAAATCGGGTGGAGAAAACCATAATATGATTATAAACATGATCAAACCCTAAAATATAAAACTCTTCATGAAAAAATATGAAATATTACAAGAAAAATAAGTTCTGTTTGTGTTTCGTTTGAATCAGGACTCCGTAGGCATCCTATTTTTATGAAATAAGTAAGTAATGCATCAAATGAATTTTAAAATCTATAAAAATTGACATAAATATTTATAATAACCCTAAAATTAAAATGGAATTGAAAAATAAAAATTTTGGCATTATTTTGATATGAAAATTAAATAAAACATAAAAAAAATGCAATTTTGCCTGCAGGCATGTACCTATCACAGTGTTTGACTTGAATTGGGTAAAAACAATAATAAAAAACTGTGAAATTTCATATGGATAAACTAGACATTTGAACAAAAATAATCCTTTTTACATATTGGAAAAAGCATCTCCGGTTAGGGAGATATCATTCCAGCAATATATACTTGATTCTGGCAAACGTGTAATGGCTCCCAAAAAGATAGTTCTAATTTTGGTTTAAATAAAAAATAGCAGAAAAAATTCAAAAATTATAAAATCACACTGATAAAATTAGACATGTTGCTGAATCTATAGCTTTTTACGTATCGGGAAAACAATCTTCGGTTAGAGAGATACTATCCGCGCAAGTTGAACCAAGGCTTAAACAAGGCATACCGATATCTAAGAAACAGATTCTGATTTCTGCTAAAATAAAAATAACAAACGACCATATAAAAATCTGAATTTTTCACAAAATATACTAGACATCTTGACTAACACACTGCTTTTTTACGGATTGCCAATTGAGTCTCCGATGATGGAGATATCACTTCGACAAACTGTTCTTGATTCCACATAGTATTTTCATGGTACAGGAATCAGAGTTTGGTTTTTGAATTTTTTAGCAAAAATACTGAACTCAAAATAATCCAATTTTTTTATGAAAAGTCACTGATACATGCATGATTCTACTCTAAAAAATCAGATTTTATTGATGGAAAAATGCACATGAAATAATATTGTTCTCGCATGGCAAGAATCAAGATATGTATATTATCGATAAAACACATGAAATACCTTAATATAGGCATGAAAGACCATAAAAAAACATGTGAACGGTACATGGATCATGATTTAATATTTAAATAACTGAAATAAACATGATCATGGTGAAATAAATAAAAAAAATTTAGGGATACATGATTGAAAACTTGATTTGGCATAAACATAGAAAACGATGATCTAAGCTATTTTAACGGATTAAAAAAGTGGAAATAGTCTCAACACAACGTTAGATCATGTTCTTGAATCATCTTCACGGTTCATAAACGGAAATAAAGCTAAAATCTAATATCAAGGGGGGCGACAATGGCTAAAATATTAAATAAAGCAATAAAAAATAGTGAAAGAAGTCTTACCTTGAGGGTTGCTCCAATGGAGGTGCTGCTGGGAGAGAGAGATTACTGGAGGAGAGAGAGGGAGCAAGAAGGAAAAGAGGAGAGATGGGCTGGATGTCCCATGGGGGCTGGTATTTATAACAAGATTTCTGGTCTAGAGATAGGGCTTCTAGGTTGAACTAAATAACCTAATTAACTATTAATTTGGGCACTAAGGGGGGCGATTTTTGGTAGAGTTTTAACCTAACAAAACACTACCTAATTAGCCTAATTGAGTTCTAGTTAGCCTAAAACAAGTCCAAATGTGGTGCCACCTACTATGGGCCCACATTTGATTTTAAAACTTTTAATTAAGAGTTAAAAATAAGGTTTAAAACGCTAAAGTGAAAAATGGATTTTTTTTTAAAATCAATTTTGACCCTTTCAAAATTCTAATCTGAGTAAAACACTAACTAAATATAAACTAGCCTAAACACTTTCAAATATGACGCCACCTACTGTGGTCCCCATTTGATTTTTCAAAAAATGATTTTTAAAATTTAAAAATAAAGGGGTTAAAAACAAGATTTTCAAAAGGGTTTGAAACAAAAGATAAAAACCAGAGTTTTAAATCAACTAGAGTCCTAAATGAGTTGAAACTCTCTCAGATGTGGCGCCAATTATGTGGGCCCTATATTTGAGTTTTTGAAAAGGTTAAAAAGAGTTTTTTAAATAGATAAAAATAAAAATAAAGAATAAATTCAAGAAAATTAGAGTCCTAAACCAACTGAATCTCCTGACTAGAGTCCTAAAATTTTAAAACTCTGAAAATTGGGTTTTTAAAAGACAAACGAGAAGGTTTTGAAAGATCTTATCAAAGATTAGTGAAAACAAACAAAAAGATGAAATCAGAGTTAGAGTCCTAATTAACTGAAACTCTAAAATAGAGTCCTAAATCAATTAAAACTCTAAGAATTGGGTCTATTTTCGAAAAACAAGTAAAATAAAAGTAAAAATATGAAATCAGAGTAGAGTTCTGACCTAACTGAAACTCTAGGGCAGAGTCTTAAAATTTTGAAATTCTAAAATAAAGTCGTAGAATTTTAAAATTGGATTTTTTCAATGAAAGATGAAGAAGTTTTTGAAAGTTTTTCTCAGAAATAAAGTCAGGGTTAGAATCCTAATCCAACTGAAACTCTGGAGCAGAGTCCTAATTCGACTAAAACTCTAAAATTATTATCTCTTTTGAAAGATTTTCTTGAAAACAGGTAAAAATAGAAATGAAAAATAGAGTCTTAATCCGACTGAAACTCTGTGATAGAGTCCTAGTCCGACTGAAACTCTAAGATTTTGGTTTCTTTTGAAAGATTTTAAAGAATTTTCTTGAAAACAGGTAAAAATAGAAATGAAAGGTAGAGTCTTAATCCGACTGAAACTCTGTGATAGAGTCCTAGTCCAACTGAAACTCTAAAATTTTGGCCAAAATAAAAGAAATGGAAGAGATGTAAGGCTACCTCTGATTTAAAACCAAAATAAAATTTTGAAAAAGGTTTAAAAGGTGAAAAGACAGAGTCCTAAATCAACTTAAACTCTGAAATTTGAGAAATTTGGATGAAAGAAGGGATCCAGAAGCGACACCACCTAGATGGGTCTCATTTGAGAATTGAGATCAATTATAAAATGATTTTAAAATGAATCCAGATCACTTTCTAAAGAAAATATTTTGAAATATAAGATCCTGGGGGTTGACAAATATCAAATGTTGATCTAAAACTCAGGTTTTTGAAATTAATTTCGAAAGAAAAGTTTTAAAATCGAATCTGAATTTGATATTTTAAAAAACAAGAGTGCTGGATCTCGAGGATGACATGCAATGCTATGAAGTGCAATGAAATGTTACTAAATGACAAGAAATTATATGAAATAATGTGAAATGATATAAAATGATTACAAAATATAAGCCCTAAGTGAGGGATTTGAAGTCACGGACCCTGGCAGAAACAAAGAATTGAACATTTCTGTTCAAGGATGAAAATTGAGAATTGGATTCATATCAGACACTAAATTTGATATAAATGTGAATTGAATCTCGGATATAACTAAAATTTCAAACAAAGAAACCGATCTGAGCTCTGATTGGTGGTTGTATCAGCTGGGCGAATGATAAAATAGAGTTTTGGACAAGAATGATTTGAGAAATGATTTTGCCCCTACAGGGCATAGAGTGACACTAGAAATGAGATTTAAACTAGTTTCAACTGGTTTATACTAAATTTTAAGGTTTCTGAACTCAGATGAACTAAAACGACATTGACTTAAACAAACTCCTAGACTGGATGATCGAGAAATGGTATAATTCTTAGAGAAATGCACACTGGAGTGAAATGGACCACAAAAATGCATTGGGTTTAAGCTAAAATGAAGATCAGAAATACTGAGATAAACTAAATCTGAAGCTCAAACACTAGTTCAACTAACTAGATTTAACCCAATTTCAGCTAAAATGGGCTAAAATGGACTCTTGTACTGCAAGAAATGGAACTGAACCGGATCTGGGCCATTTAAACTCTTGGTGAGCTCAGGTTAGACTCAGGGAAATAGGGTTGATTGGGATTAACTAACTCGAGAATAATTGACTACAATTCGAGCTGAAATTGAGCTCATCTGAGGAAATGAATCACTTTTAGCCGAAATGGTCAGAAATGAATAGAGTTTGCTCATCGTGAGCTCAGGTAAGCTAGAAATGATAGACATTCTAACTGTTCTGAACTTAAAAATGAGCTTGGTCAACTCTGATTGGCTGGGATCTAAGGTTACTTAGGGGTAAAATGAGAATTTTCTGACAAAATGACAACTAAACTAGGACAAACTTAGGGTTGGACTCCTAAGGGGGCTGACATCTGCTAAAGGGGGGTGTGTGAAAATGAACGAGGAAAATTTAAGGTATTTACACACTGGTACTATCCAATGTGATATACTTGGTCTGTTAAATCCTAGTTCTATCAATTCTAGTAGTTGCTTCTTTAATTCTACAAGCTCAGTTGATGCCATCCTATAGGGTGCTTTGAAAATCGATGTGGTTCCAAGTAATAGTTTAATACCAAATTTTATTTCTCGGTGTGGGGGAAGTGTAATATTCATAAAAAATTTTAATATCTCAAAAGGCCCTTCAGTCCTTAGAGAGCAACAAAACAAAAAAGAAGAATAAAGGGACACAAAGAGACTACTAAAGACTCAGAGCACTGAAGACTTTTTTTTATTTTTTAGATTAGGCTTTTATTTTATTTATATTTCAATTATTTGGATTGTAATAAGGCCGTTATTTCATTGTTTAAAATCCTCCGTATAGGGCTGTACTCTCTCCTTTATGCCAAATCGTCACTGCAAAGTCACACTTTACAAACAGATGATAGAGGGTTTCCTCTGTATTTTCGCACAACACTCACCTGTTGGTTTTTTGCTTTTGGGGTTTTGGGTGTTATTTCTTCCTTGTATTTTTCTTTGACATAGTGAAAAAGAATTGCCGTCTTGCTGCCGTATGGATGTTGGCATCAATCTTTGCCAAATCACGTTAAATCTCATGTAATTTTTTCTCTCTTTTTTTTGGGTGATCTTGACGTGTTGCATACTCCAATTCAAATCCAACGCAGTGATAAGGAGATATGTTCCTTTTCTAGAAGGCCGCATATATATAGCTTATGTGGTGGGCGATGGTAAAATTTATTTAATTTTGTTATGCAAATTAAAGGGGACCAGTCCCCCACGAGAAACCAAACTCAATCTTTCTCCTAACGTTTGATCCAATACCTGCCAATATTTTACTCTCGCATTCAACCATCTTAACCATAGCCACAAATCCCTTTCTTGCAATATATTGAGGAAAAATCTTGCAATATCTTGAAAAATCTAGTTTCTTGGGAAAAATATTGGGAACACATCAGTATATATAAATATAAATAGAAATAAAAATATGAAAAAAAATAAAACTCTAATGGATTGCTGCAATAAAAGTGTGATATTTTCAAATCAGTAGTATTAATTTGAAAAATGTAATATTGTTTTCTCTATATAATATCAGCAGATATTTGCGAGTATGATCTTAACCATATCGCAGAAAAGAAGTTGGAAACATTGTAATGATTAAACATCACACAATTCGAAAGCAGTGTGCGCACGCCATATGCTTCGAGCATAAAAGCAGTCTTTCTTTCATTGTCTGGCAAATAACTTCCGCTTCATATTTTTTCTTTTGTTTTTTAGATAACCAGTAAACACCACCTCCCTCACGGGAGATCAGCTGAAAAAATGGAGGGATTCAAATGCCTGCACTTCCAAAATTTCGGACTCTGATCTCTTCTTCTTTCAACAACTAGCTACCAAGTAGAACATGTCGAGCACTCATTGTTTTTCATGATTATGGATCATGATCATCACGAAGATATGGTCAAAATGTTGCAGAAAAAGGGAGGGAAGACCACTTTTTTTTCACATAACAATATACCAAATAAAGTAAACCACGAGAAATAAAAATCATTATTCTGAAATGATATGAACATGATAGGCCTAGGCAGGTAGAAGAACCAAGCATGTGCCGTTGCCTAGCTAGGCACTAAAAGTCAAGGCAGAAATTCTCTTCCATTATTAAACTTTTCTACAAACTTCTTTTTAAAACTTTTTTAGCATTTTTATAACTTTTCTTAACTTTCTTCAAGTGAGAAGAAAGGGACCTTTTTAACGTTATCACCCAAAAGCACATGACCAGTGGCGGAGCCAGGAGTTTTTTGTTGGGTGGGCAGACTTCGGGTCTCGGGGACAATACTATGGTCTTGAAGGACGATCCATTTATTCGGATCAATGGCGGAGCCAAAAAAAATTTGTTGGAGGCACAGTCGTTCGTGAAGAGATCAAACTTAAATAAGCCTTTGAATTATATTGAAATCGATTGGTTATCAATGTAAAAAAAAAATCAACAATATTTATCACAATATACTCAAATCATTTGAGATGAGTCTTGCATACATTCAGCTCAAATAAACAGCAAGGAACCAGAACATTACCACTACAAGAAAATTGTTAATTAGCGACGGAAATTAGCGACGGATTTTTCCCGTCGCTACTTAGCGACAGATTAGCTAGAGATAGAATCTGTCGCTAATTTGCGACGGATTAGCGAAGAAACGACTTTTATCGCTAATCTGTCGCTACTTAGCGACGGATTAGCGACTGCATGTTTTTGTCGCTACTTTTGATTACAAGAACACCATTTTAGCGACGGATTTAGAGAGGGAACTCTGTCGTCGCTAATCCGTCGCTAATTAGCGACGGCGTAGCGACAGAATATATTCCGTCGCTTTTTTGGTATTTGGGTTTCGCGACGGCTTAGCGACGGAATTTTTCCGTCGCTAAGCCGTCGCTAAATGTCGCGTAAATCCCTAATCCCATCCCTCTTTCTCTTTTCCCTGTTTCGCTGTATTGCTCCCTCCCGCCGCCCGTCGGCTCTCGCCACCGTCCGGCCACCGCCGCTCGCCAGCCGCCGCTCCCCGTCCACCGCTCGCCAGCCGGCGCTCGCCAGCTGCCGCTCCCCGTCAACCTCCCGCCACCGTCCGGCGAAGCGCAGGTAATATTCTTCTTCTTCTTCTTCTTCTTCTTCTTCTTCTTCTTCTTCTTCTTCTTCTAAACGCAGGGGGTACGCCCCTTCCCTGCCGGAAACGGAGGGGGTTTAACCCCCTGCCGTGCTTTCCGGCATGGGGGGTCGACCCCCTGCCGAAAACGCATGGGGGGTCGACCCCCTGCCGGAAACGCATGGGGGGTCGACCCCCCTGCCGTAAAGGCACGGCAGGGGGTCAACCCCCCATGCCGGAAAGGCAGGGGGTTTAACCCCCTGCCGTGCTTTCCGGCAGGGGGGGTCGACCCCCTGCGTTATGCTGCCTAAGTGACTTGTCAAAAAAAAAATTTTGTTTTTGAATGCCTATGCTGCCTATATGAATCGTTTGAAAAATAAAATCTGTAGTAGGAATAACATGCTGCCGATGTGTATTGCTTTTGAAAAAAACAATCTGTTATGAGATATATTATGCTGTCTATGTGAATTGATTTCAAAAAAATCTGTTTTTTAATGCATATGCTGCCTATGTAAATCAGTTTGAAAAAAAAATCTTTAGTAGGAATACTATGTTGCCTATGTGTTTGTTTTTAGAAAAAAAATTTGTTATGAGATACCTACGTTGCCTATGTGATCTGTTTTGAAAAGAATTTTTGTTATGGATACCTATGCTGCCCATGTGATCTCTTTTTAAAAAAAAAAAAAGTTATTATGTGATCCCTATGTTGTCCATGTGATTAGCTTGAAAAAAAAAATTGTAATATGTGTATATAAGATGTCCATATGGTTTTAAGTGTAGTTTGCATATATGTTGTCCATATGGATTTTAAGTTGAAATTTTTTTTGTAATGTATATATACAAGTTGTCCATGTTGTTCAATTTGTTAGTTTGTTAATGTCTACTGGTAGTTAGTTTTACTTCAATTTGTTTTCTTGAAATCTGGTTAGTTAGAGTATTTCAATCTATTAGTCTTTTATAATTATATTTTTCTTAGATAGATTGGTATTTAATGTTCTCACAATCAGTTAGTTAGATTAGGGCTATTTGAATTCTTTATGATAGTGGTGGTTAAACGGAGTTCACATCTTTTCTAGTAAACTAATTGATTGATTTACTATTCCTTTGCTAAGTAGTTCAGATTAGAAATTGTCTATGACTTTATGTTAGTCGACT
This sequence comes from Nuphar pumila, assembly GCF_984573655.1. NCBI lineage: Eukaryota > Viridiplantae > Streptophyta > Magnoliopsida > Nymphaeales > Nymphaeaceae > Nuphar > Nuphar pumila. Next base: position 941,133 of record NC_143256.1, on the reverse strand, counting down.
GGTTCAACATGTTATAGCTGGTTTGTTAAATTAGCATCTTCTAGTTAGATTTGGCTTAACATATATACTATTTTTCTTTTCTCTTCTTTCAATTAGTTAGAGTTGTTTTAATTTGTTTTAATTTTTTTAATTAGTGTTTCATCTTGTTTCATGATTAGTTAGTTTGTTACTTAATTTGTTTTGTTTTTGTGCAGATTTTTCAACGGAACCAACTCGTGCTCGGCCACCTGTGGTAAGTAAATGACAAAAACAATGCAAATCGGGTAAATACCCGTGGTGAGTAAGTGATGCAAACGTATCACATGTTATTTAATTTATTGAATGCAACACTTTATTGTTTACACACTCACTTAGTTGTTGATATCTAGGACTGCTTTGTTGGAGTTCGGAGATCATGCTGAGCATGATTTTAATGTAGAAATATGGAAGTGTTCTTATTTTTGGAGTACGGAGTCCATGCTAAGCATGGTAGTAGTTAGTGAGATATTGAAGTGTGTTTGCTGCAGGTACATGTTTGCCATTTATTTGATATGAATGATTATGATGTATTGCAATGTTTGATGTAATTGTATCAATGTTTGCATGTAGTTACTTTCAATTTGATTTTGACTTCCATGTGAAATTTTATAATAAAAGCATGCTTCAAATGATTGTATCATGTCATTAATAGTTTGCACATGAAAATATTAAGTTATCAATGCATGCATCAAAATTCTTGTTATTGTTTGACATAGTATATTGCATGATAAATTTGATATTTTCTTCATCGTCGCATTCTGATTCTTTTTTTCTTAATTCGTTAGGATACTATTCGTAACATCATACGACAGAATGACTGCAAACCGTGAATGGATGTACCGTAGGATAGTGGACAATGAGTTATCGCATGAATATATGGATGGTGTCGATAGTTTTATTGAATTTGCAACGGCGAGTGTCAGTACGGTAGATCCCACAGGTCGGATTAGGTGTCCCTGCAAGATTTGTAAGAATAATCGATTTGTAGAACCTCATGGCGTTAGACATCACCTATACAGGAAGGGTTTTGTGAGTGATTATCAGAACTGGGCGTTTCATGGAGAAGAATTTAGAAACGATTTTGATGCACGGGTGAATGTGGTGCACGATAATCCATATACGAATTTGATATTTGATGCTGCAGGAACAGAACTGGGTTCTGCTATGAGTTCTAGTTCAAGGAATATGTGATTTAGAAAATGGTCCGACCAAAGTTGTGCAATGTTACAACGGGTATATCGTAAATGGTTATCGATTCCATACAAAAGACTACGGTATAAACAAATCAACGATAAATAGTGGCGTTTGTGTCAAGGGTAGCAGCTACGGTGAAAATGAACATGATTACTACGGTGTTATAGAGGAAATAATGGAGTTGACTTACTTAGGCATGAATAACAGGGTTACGGTATTCAAGTGTCATTGGTTTGATCCAACTGCAACAAGACTCGACAAAGCTTCAGGCATTGTGGAGGTGAATCATAAATCCAGGTTTGGAACATATGAACCATTCATATTAGCCTCGCAAGCTCAACAAGTTTATTATACTTCATATCCGAGTATAAAAAAGTCAGATAGAAATGAATGGTGGGCAGTTTGCAAGGTGAAATCCAAACTATACCCCGAGTATGATCAGTTACAAGAAGATGAGTTAGCTGAAGACAGTGATTACTATCAATCAGATGATGTCTGTGACTTCGCTTATGGTCACGATGTTGCGCATGATATGCATGTCATATCTCCATTGGCTGATGAAACATTCATAGAGGAATGTGATCCAAATGATGTACCAAGTGGATGGGCAAACAATGAAGAAGAAGAAGAAGAAGAAGAAGAAGAAGAAGAAGAAGAAGAAGAAAGTCAAACTAGTGACGAGGAAGAATTCTCAAGCTAGTGAGCAAAATCTTATACTAGAAACCTCTATTTAAATGCATTGTAATACTTGATGTGAGTTGTATTGCAATACTTGGTGTGAATGATTAAAAAATTTATTTCAATGTATTGTAATACTTGATACGAATGATTCGAATGCATTGTAATACTTGATGTGAATGATTTCAATTATCTGAATGTATTATAATTTATGCAATTAACGAATGATTTGAATTAGTGCAATACTTGATGTCAATGATTTGAATTATTTGAATGCATTGCAATGCTTGATGTGAATGACTTGAATGCATTGTAATACTTGATGTGAATTATTTGAATGTATTGTATGACATATGTTATTTGGTAGAATATGGTTCGTGGAGGTTATAGTGGTCGCTCATCCAGTAGTAGCCAGGCTCAACCTTCATCTTCACGGGCTCCTGTGATAGGTATATCATATAACTAATTAGATGCTTGATTAGTTCAAATGCACATTCTGAGAACTTGGTGTGTATTTTTTTACAGATGATGTTGCGCCTGTACACGACCCACCTACACCAGTTGATCGCACAAGTCAACAGCCAACACAGGAAACAGGGTCTTCACAGGCTGGCACAAGAAGACTCATTCGAATAGTGTATATCGATAATCGACCGTAAGTATTTTGTTTTCAATTATTGCATATCTTTTAAATATTTTATATTGATATTTACTGTGTAACAATTCATGTGCAGCACGAGGTTTGAGCCACAAGAAGTAGTACGGGAGATTAGGAATTCACTTCTTCAACATCTACCAGGACCAGTTGCTCAATGGAAAGAGTACCCAAAGGAGGTATTAGACAGATTGTGGTCCTCATTCATGGTATACAGTTGTTCCTCATAGTTAATGTGTTTCATATTTAATTTATTTAAGCAATGTCTACTAACTTTCTGAAAATATTTGTAGGCTTCGAATCGCTTTGCAACTACGGTGGAAGAAAATGATGCAAGGAAGGTGTGGCAGAAGGTGGCTGCCAATCGATTTGCAGACATGCTGCACACTATGAAGACTGCAGCAAAAAAAGCATCTGGCGTAGTAGATGATCCATTATTGTGGAAGGGCCATGGTCCTATTACTATCAGGAGAGATTACTGGGATGAAATGTGCGATATGTGGGCGGGAGATGCATTTAAAAATCGCTCTGCGAAGGCTTCACAAAATCGATCGAAGATGCCCGAAGCCCATCTACACACAGGTGGATCTAAGACATTTGGGAGCCACCTAAAGAAAATGGTAACTCATCAATATATAATATTAATTTTATAAGTATAGTTGCAAATTTGTGTACTAAATCTTTTGTCATTTAACTTCGCAGGAAGCAGAAAAAGGAGGCAGTGTACCATATAAGGATGTGTTTGTAGAAACACATAAACGGAAGACCACGGGAGTCTTCATATCAGAGAAGGCGAGAACGACAACGGTATGTATTAATTCTATTAATAATCATTGCAATATATATGCAAGTCATCATAATGTTATCATTAATTATTAATGAATACTTTAAACATTATTTTGTAGGAGGCATATGAGCAACAAATGGTAGAGCGATATGGTGAAGACGCTACTCAGCATCCATCATTTGATCCTACAGCATGGGTGACTGCAGCAGGTGAACCCAAAAAAGGTCGCGTGTTCGGGTTTGGGAGTAATATGAACACTTCACCAGTTATTGGTTCTTCCAGTTACGGCTCACCAACTTCTTGCGCCGATATAAGCTCCAAGCAGCCGACTATTCTTTCCGGTGATGATGTACGCGAGATCATTAATGAATCACTGAATAACTACTTCCAATACACCGTCGCCCCCTTTCTCCGAAATGAGATCAAGGCCGCTGTTCAGGATAGGGGATCTTCGATTCCAGGTCCCTCTCAGGTATAATCACATATATAGTTTTTTTGACTATCTTAAAGCACATCTGAGCATGGTAGAATCACATATAGAGTTTTTCTAGATGCCTTAGAACACATATGAACATGCTATAATCACATATTCAATTTTTTTACTGCCTTAGCACACATATGAGCATGATAGAATCACATATAAAGTTGCTTTGCCTGCCTTAGAGCACATATGAGCATGCTATATTCACATATTCAATTTTTTTACTGCCTTAGCACACATACGAGCATGATCGAATCACATATATAGTTTTTTGCCTGCCTTAAAGCACATCTGAGCATGGTAGAATCACATATAGAGTTTTTTTATATGCCTTAGAACACATATGAACATGCTATAATCACATATTCAATTTTTTGACTGCCTTAGCACACATATGAGCATGATAGAATCACATATATATATATTTAACTTTTTGTCTGTCTTAGAGCACATATGAGCATGATAGAATCACATATAAAGTTTTTTTGATTGCATTAGAACACATATGAGCATGCTATAATCACATATTCAGTTTTTTGACTGCCTAAGAACACATATGAGCATATTATAATCACATATTCTGTTTTTTGACTGCCTTAGCACACATATGAGCATGCTATAATAACATATAGAGTTTTTTAACTGCCTTAGAACACATATGAACATGTTATATATCATTTATGATAGAATCACATATAAATTTTTTGGCTTTGCCTGCCTTAGAGCACATATGAGCATGCTATATTCACATATTCAATTTTTTTACTGCCTTAGCACACATACGAGCATGATCGAATCACATATATAGTTTTTTGCCTGCCTTAAAGCACATCTGAGCATGGTAGAATCACATATAGAGTTTTTTTAGATGCCTTAGAACACATATGAACATGCTATAATCACATATTCAATTTTTTGACTGCCTTAGCACACATATGAGCATGATAGAATCACATATAGAGTTTTTTTATTGCCTTAGATCACACATGAGCACATGATAGAATCACATATAGTGTGTAATTTATTTCATTATATTTTGTTTATCAATACTGACTGTTCTTTTCTTGTGTAGGCTGCTAGCGATAATCAGGGTAGTGGAGCTGAAGGGACAGATAAAGACAATGAACAAGAAGACGCACAAAATCTTGGCGATGATTAGAGGACTTTGTTGAAGAAGTTCTATTTTTTTTATTTTTCCTAATTGTAATTGTTGAATTGTAAATAATTAAACTTCTTAGTTTTAAGGTGGAACGATTAATTATTATAGATACTTGTTATATGAATTTTTTTGTGTGGTTTGTTTTTTATTTACAGGAAATATAAATTGTACAGGAAATATAAATTGTACAGTTCTCCGTAATTAATTTTTAAATAAATTTTTTTTGATTTTTTTTCGTTTTTGCGACGGATTAGCGACGGATGATTCTGTCGCTATTCATATTAATCTAGCGACGGCTTAGCGACGGAATTAAATCCGTCGCCACGCCGTGGTCGCCGTTTAGTACCGGCGGATTGGCGACGGAATTATTCCGTCGCCAGTTAGCGTCAAAATATTCGCGATGTAAGCATACTGTCGCCGCGTTGTCGCTAATCCGTCGCTAACATGGTTAGCGACGGATTAGCGACGGATTAGCGACGGAAGGTGGTCGTCGCTAATCTACTGCTTTGTTGTAGTGTACGTTGCTTTCCAAAAGCAGTTTCTAAAGCTTAAAACGCACAATCCAGAACCCGGTTAAAACTCGGGGAGTGACAGACGCTGGTCCAGATTAGGTGGAAGCTTAGGGTGTATGTGATACCGCTGCCACGGGAAGACATAAACGTGTCAGCACCACTTGCTGATCGCTGTCCTGGGCGAGTGCTTGCCACCTAAAACAAACTACATCTAAATGACAACACACCACGAACGATAATATCCAGAACAGGTCAGGTCCAACACTAACAATTTTTCAATTTCAAGCGTGCGTTATTGATCCTCGAACAGATTGTTGGATTAAAAGTAAACATACACTTATTTTATGTTTGTCACACACCAGACAAATTAAAACACACATAGCGGTAGGCATTATCATACAAGAGTTAAAATCAGATTCTTTGTTTCTTTACGAAATATCGCTGGAGGCGCAGTATTTTTTTTTTTCGGTTTCAAATTCTGGGGTGGGCGACTGGCTCCACCACCTTCATAAAATAATTCTTCCTAAACTATTACCATAACGTTTATCAGTGGAAGCATAGATTTTGAATGATTCTTCTATGAAGCATAGATTTTGAATGATTTTTTTAGAAACATAAAATTTGAATGATTTGCATATCTCCCTCCAACCAAAATACTTTCAATAGTTTACTGAATGTTGCAAAGAGAAAAAGGAACACTAGCACCTTTAAAAAACCACCCCCCCTCCTCTCCGGTGGACGCTGATGTGTGGTCCAATCAGGGAAGGCATCCCAAGAACGCCACTAGCGATTTTCTTATTGGTTGACAAATCAATAATTTTTTATTGCTTTGTATATTACCAAAAATGCACCCGGCCTTATATGAATTTACTATTCATTTCGTAGCGTTATAATCAAAATGAGATAATTGATAGATGCCCCCATAATGCAATAAATATAACAGCATGATTTGAGGCATAGGCATTAGCAACCTATGTCACAAAGACACAGACACAAAGCACGACTCGATACGAGATTGAGATGCAAGTTTGCAAAAACACGGCACCAGATTCAGCTAATTATTATTTAATTGATTAAAAGATATTTTTTGACATTTTAATAAATAAAAACATTTTTCTTATTGATATTATTATTAAAAACTACTAAAACGTTATTAACAATAATAGAATATTTAATATGTGCCATAGATTTGTCACCTGTCGCATCTCCATATCATGTCACGACTAACTCCGAAATGGTTGGACTCAGTAAAGGAGACAAATAGTTTGACTCGGTAAAGGAAATGTAATCTGATTAATAATCGGATCCTGCTTCAGTTTAGGATTTTTCAACTGAATCTGATAGTTATCTTACTTCAATATATATTCAAATTTGAATGCATGTCATTAGTGGGTTTTGGCAGAGAGGGTGTTGTGTGTTTTCCCCGAAACACAAATTCGCGTGTTCCGGGGATATCTTGGGACCCGCAATAATTCATATGTCAATGTTGCCCACGATGACTTTATAATAAAATAGCATATTAAAAAGGTAGATATGCTTTTAACGAAAATGTTCTCTCGTAAGATAGATATGCGTTGGACAAAAATGTCCTCCCGCTCCCCGTATATAGATTTGCGCGTTCCTCCTTTATTTTTAGCATGCGCTATAACATATGGCTGCCTTCTCGTTCCTGCCTTGTGTTAGATAGAAAACTTTTCCTGTTTCGTTCCTACCTCGTGGAGAAAAATATAAATCGAACGACTGGTTCGCTCATTGATGGGCGTCAAAGAGGGATTTGTCAGACATCTCTTTTTACAGTCTTCTCTTCTTCTTTGTTTTCGTTAGGCAGTGTGGAAAAATGTAATGATGCACAAACATTTCAGCAAGTGTCATTAAAGCATCGTGAGTACCTTACCATGTCATCATGTTATTGTTGAAGAACGTGTCATCGTGAGTGTCATTAAGGCATCGTTTTGTTATTGCAGGTAGATTATATCATTTCAACGGTTGGAAACTTGAAGATATTTGTAAGGCGGTGGGATCTTCTGACAAGAATGTTTGGTAACATATGCGAGCAAAGGCCTCTACCCCATCCAGTATCGTCCATTCACTCAGTATATGCAATGTAATCCAATTGTGGTTGTAGTAACATGCATATCGATTTATGAGATATTATTTTGTTTGTTAATATCGATTTGTAATATATTATGTTGAATTGACATATATCAATTTGTAAAATATTATATGTTTTCTAGTATCGATTTGTGAGTTATTGTTTTGTTTGTTGATATCAATTTGTAATATATTATGTTGAATTGTCGTATATCGATTTGTAAGCTATTATGTGTTTTCTAGTGACGATTTGTGAGATATTGTTTTGTTTGTTAATATCGATTTGTAATATATTATGTTGAATTATTGTATATCAATTTGTAAGATATTATGTGTTTTCTATTATCGATTTGTGAGATATTGTTTTGTTTGTTATTATTGATTTGTAATATATTATGTTGAATTGTCGTATATCGATTTGTAAGATATTATGTGTTTTCTATTGTCGATTTGTGATATATTATTTTGTTTGTTACTATCGATTTGTAATATATTTTATTGAATTACCGTATATTGATTTGTAAGATATGTGTTTTCTATTGCTGATTTGTGAGATATTGTTTTGTTTGTTAATATCAATTTATAATATATTATGTTGAATTGTCATATATCAAATTGTAAGATATTTTGTGTTTTCTATTATTGATTTATGAGATATTGTTTTGTTTGTTACTATCGATTTGTAATATATTTTGTTGAATTACCATATATCGATTTGTAAGATATTATGCTGAATTGTCATATACCAATTTGTAATATATTGTGTTGAATTGTCGTATATCGATTTGTAAGATATTATGTGTTTTCTTGTGTCAATTTGTGAGATATGATTTTGTGTGTTAATATCGATTTGTAAGCTATTATGCTTAACTAATTGATAGTCATTGTTATATGCATCTTGAATAAATCGTAGTAAACGTATGCGCTGGCTAACGCAAATTGATATTTTGCTCATGACAGTATTGAGCATATCAACTGATGTATCTCAATCATTGGGAAGTCATGGAGCAACGAACATCCGTACTATCGACGCACCTGAAGAATTGAATATGTGCACTAAAGATGCACATGATAAGAAGGGTGCAGACATTGGATTCACTCTTGACTTGAATATTCCAGCAGACGAAATGCAATTCGATAATGAGGTAGTTCCTACAAAATGATATACGGCAATTCATCATAATATATTATAAATATTGATATACGACAATTCAGCAAAATATATTACAAATCGATAGTAACAAACAAAACAATATCTCACAAATCGACACTAGAAAACACATAATATCTTACACATCGATATACAAAAATTCAACATAATAGCTTACAAATTGATATAACAAACAAAATCATATCTCACAAATTAATACTCAAAAATACATAATATCTTACAAAAGTGATGTACGATAATTCAACATAATATATTATAAATCAGTATACGACAATTCAGCATAATATATTACAAATAGATAGTAACAAATAAAACAATATCTCAAAAATCGTCACTAGAGAACACATAATAGCTTACAAATCGATATATGGCAATTCAGCATAATATATTACAAATCGATATCAACAAAAAAAACAATATCTCACAAATCGATACAAGAAAACACATAATATCTTACAAATCGATATACGACAATTCAGCATAATATATTACAAATCGATATACGGAAATTTAGCATAATATCCTACAAATCGATATACGACAATTCAGCAAAATATATTACAAGTCGATATTAACAAACAAAACAATATCTTACAAATCGACAATAGAAAACACATCATATCTCACAAATCGATATACAAAAATTCAACATAATATATTACAAATCGATATTAACAAACAAAACAATATCTCACAAATCGATAATAGAAAATACATAATATCTTACAAATCAATATATGACAATTCAGCATAATATATTACAAATCGGTATACGGCAATTCAATATAATATCCTACAAATCGATATACGATAATTTAGCAAAATATATTACAAATTGATAGTAGAAAACAAAACAATATCTCCCAAATCGATAATAGAAAACACATAATATCTTACAAATTGATATACGACAATTCAACGTAATAGCTTACAAATCGATATTGATAAACAAAATCATATCTCATAAATCGATAATAGAAAATACATATTATCTTACAAATCGATATACGACAATTCACCATAATATTTTACAAATCGATATTAAGCAATTCAGCAGAATATCTTATAAATCAATATAAGGCAATTCTACATAATATATTACAAATCGATACACGGCAATTCAGCATAATACATTACAAATCAATATCAACAACCAAAACAATATCTCACAAATCGATACTAGAAAACACATAATATCTTACAAATCGATATACGGCAATTCAACATAATATATTACAAATCGATATTAACAAACAAAACAATATCTCACAAAAATCGATATAATATCCTATAAATTATAAGATGTATCAATTTGCAAGATATTTGTATTATGATTTTGAAAAATATGCCTGCGGAATTTACATTATTGCGATTTGGGAGCTTGAGGTGGCAATTTGCGTATTCAACACACGTGTGCTAGGTTCATAATTTTGGTTTATGGATCAATGTGAATTTTATACACAGTCTTACAAAATTTGTTACAATTGTCTGTACACAAAAAAATAGAAATTGAAAGTTGAACCAAAAATTGTTATCTCTCTCTCTCAGCAATAGAACGTAACTCTCTTCACGTTATCCTTGAGAACAGGTAGATGTTTAAAATGACTTTCTCTTACTCCTGGGGGCCTCGCGTCCTTCATAGCTTTCTAGGTAATCTTACACTATGGGTTTTTGTATCTTCCTCAATTAGAAAATCCTTCAATTTTTCGCATAGTTCTGTGTGAAATCCATGTATATATAAAACTCTACCCGACACGACCCGACCCGTTGTTGAGGTGTAAAACCCTAGTCTATTTAACATCTCTTCCTCTTTTCTGCGGCAATGCAGCTTCTTCATCTTCTTTTTTCTCCTCTGCCTCTGTCTTCTTCTTCTTCTCCTTCGACATTTCCATAAAATGCATATCTATCTTTTAGAGACTTTTATTTTTACAGAAGAGATCACCAAAACATCTATAGCGTTCATCGTCGAGTTCATTTTCTGCTACAAAGTGATTCTATGTGCAGCTGCGAATACATCCTCTCTAAGAAAATGAGCTCATTAGTAATGGCAGCCCACTGCACCATTTTCCTCGAGCTGAGGTTGATAGAGACTCCAGCAGTGGTGCATTCTTAAGAATATGCTTCACAAACTTCAGCTCAGGCACTGAGCCCTTGAAGAAGCAGATGGGCTATATCATAAGTCGCTTTTACGTATTTGTCTTCGATATACTTTATGACAAATACGTAAAAGAGATCTATGATATATCTCATCGGCTCTTCAAGGGGACAGTGTCTGAGCTGAAGTTTGTGAAGCATATTCTCAAGGTGCATCATTGCTCGAGTCTGTCAGCCTCAGCCAGAGAGAAATGGTGCAGTGGCATGTCATTACTAATGAACTCATTTTCTTGGAGAGGATGTATCCGCAGCTACAAATAGAATCGCTTTGCAGCAAAAAATGAACTCAATGATAAACGATATGGATATTTTGGTGATCGCTTTCGTAAAAATGGGAGTCTCATAAAGATAGATATGTGTTTGACGAAAATGTCCTCCCATAAATAGCTTTCCACATTCCCGCACCTGGATTGCATTAGAAGCTCATCACTAATTTGGACGTGGGTTTCATACTTATGATGATATATGTTTTCTTTCTTGATGATGGTCATGTATTGTATCTAAGCCAAACCATTGGTCATGATGTATTGTATCTAAATTCTAATATTTTTTGTATATGAATGTGGTCTTAAATCATGTGGATTTGTAGTTACGAACTTACGACAAGAACGATATGTGTTTATAAAAGCAAATTGTGATAGCACCTGGCCTTCATATGTCATTGTGTAAATCGCGATGGTATGTGTCATTCACTTAGACAAAGCTCATTGTCTAAAAGACAGATGTCATTGTGTAAATCACGATGGTATAACGATTTACACAATGACATCTATGGCGGCCACATCTGGATAAAAAATATGGTGCATGAGTACAGAGCGCGTTTGTGCAAATCGTTTCAACCATTTATCAAAATTTATGCAAAGCAATTCATTACTAATAGATTGCTTTTACGTTTCATATTTCACTGTTTCAGACGTTTATTAACTCAATTGTGTAAATCGCGATAGGAACAACTCGTAAAAGCAAATCAGTGGCATTTTTACTCTACACAACGCTAAACGATTGTTTGATTTTTATTTACGAACGTCAATCATTATAACGATTTGTTCAGTGACAACGGTTTAGTCCATTTTCCTTTGTTACAAAAATATTGTCATAGCATCATACAAATCGATATGGAAATTCCTTTTGATAGCTTATAAATTGATATACAGAATCAGCATATAACTCGATATTTAGAATCATAACAATAACTTATAAATCAATATTAAGAATCAAAATAATAACTTCAATCGATATCAAGATTCAGCACAAAAATCGATATTAAGATTCAGAACAATATCTTAAATCGATATTAAGAATCAAAACATTTTCTTAAATCGATATGACAAATCCTATTGATATCATAAAAATTGTTGTAATGTTTAGTTAATTTGCCTTTGTTACGAAAATATTGTCATAGTATAACGCAAATCGATGATCAAATATCATACAAATCGATATGAAAATTCCTGTTTATAGCTTATAAATCGATATAATGAATCATCTTCATAATCGAGGGTTTAGGTATAGGGTTTAGTTTATAAGTTTTAGGTTTAGGGTTTAGTAATATATTAAGGGTTTATGGTTTAGCATTATGGTTTAGTAAGATATTAAGGGTTTAGGGTTAGGGTTTACTAAGATATTAAGAGTTTAGGGTTTTAGGTTAAGGGTTTAGGGTTAGGGTTTAGGGTTAGGGTTTAGTAAGATATTAAGAGTTTAGGGTTTAGGTTAAGGGTTTAGGGTTTAAGGTTTAGTAATATATTAAGAGTTTATGGTTTAGCATTATGGTTTAGTAAGATATTAAGGGTCTAGGGTTAGGGTTTAGTAAGATATTAAGGGTTTAGGGTTTAGTAAGATATTAAGGGTTTAGGGTTTAGGGTTAGGGTTAGGGTTAGGGTTAGGGTTCGGGTTTAAGGTTTAGGGTTTAGGGTTTAGGGTTTAGGGTTTAGGGTTTAGGGTTTAGGGTTAGGGTTTAGGGTTAGGGTTTAGGGTTCCTACTTTAAACTTACAAAACGGTGCTTCAAACGTACAAATCAATGTAGAAATTGTACCCTTCATAAGTACATATAGTTGTAACATTTGGACTTCAACATTAAATATCGTTGTACAATTTAGCAAACTTGATTACAAATCTTGGTAACTTTATAAATCATAAATCTCTATTGCATTAAATATATAAATCATTGATGCTTTAAATGTATAAATCATGAATCATAAATCATAAATCATAAATCATAAATCGCCACAATGAATTGTCTTTGTTACGAAAATATCTGTCATTCATTTATAAAAGAAACATCATTTCACATCCCGCTCGTTGTCAAAAATCGATATGCCTTGTGAGAACTGGATTCTGGTTGTGATGTTTGTGATTTGCCTTTGTATAGAAAATATTGGAATAATATAATGCAAATCGCGGTTGTAGTAACATACTATCGATTTGCGAGATATTGTTTTGTTTGTTAATATCGATTTGTAAGCTATTATGCTGAATTTTCGTATTGATTTATAATATATTATGCGATATGTATATTGATTTGTAACATATTATGTGTTTGCTAGTGTCGATTTGTATGATATTTGTATTATGATATTGAAACATGTGCGTGCGATATTTACATTGTTGCACGATTGCGGTGGCGATGTGCGTATTCAAATCGTTGTTCATTTAGCGATTAAAATTGAAATCGCTTCACAGCGTCGTAGATGTCATTAAATTGTTGTCTCTTGAATCACTATTGTCAACACACATATATTATAAGTCGTTTCTTTTATTGACATGGTAAATAACAACTTGATGCATAGTATAGTGCAATGCAACTGACGATCATGACAAATAACATGAAGAATGATGTGCATATAGATATAATTTTGCATGGTCGGCAGGAAGAAATCCTTTTGCCTCATAAGTGTGCGTAGTTTTCATTCTCCTCTTCCTTCTTCCTTTGTTTTTCCTTCTCTACGTCATCCTTCTTCTTCTTCTTCATCCTTAGTGCTTCTTCATCTTTCTTTGTTTGCTTTTCATCTTCAATATCTGATAGATCAGGCTCCGCATAATAAATATCCAACAATTTATTCATGTCTTTTTCATTCTCAATGTTCTTTACATAACCCTCATGTATATCAGATTGGCGGATGATTTCTCCAAGAGTCATCCCCTCAAACGGCGAAGGCTTTCTTGTCTTATGAATTGTAGTCATTGCTAACCTGCACAACACATAAATTTAACTGCATCATTGTATGTTACAACCACTTTCCCAAGTATATATTATTATAAATTATCACATTCGTTACACAATCACCAACATTATAAGCCATCATAATATTTGGCTTCATAAATAAATATCGTTGTACGATTTAGTAAAATTAAGTACAAATCGAGGTAACTTCATAATTATACATCGCTACTGCATCAAACGTATAAATCGTTGTTGCTTCAAACGTATAAATCGTTGTACAAATTGCACCTTTCATAAGTACATATCATTGTAACGTTTTGACTTCTTAAGTAAACATCATAGTACAATTTAGCAAACTTAAGTACAAATTATGGTAACTTCATAAATCATAAATATACATGACTACTACTTCAAACGTATAAATCGTTGGTGCATCGAACGCACAAAGAGCTCCTTTAAACATACAAATCATTATAGAAATCGAACCCTTCATAAGTACATATCGTTGTAAATCATAAATCGCTACTGCATTAAATGTATAAATTGTTGTTGCTTTAAATGTATAAATCATGAATCATAAATCGTAAATCGCTACTGATTCAAACGTATAAATCGTTGTTGCATCGAACAAATCGCTATTGTATTAAATGTATAACTCTTTGTTAATTTCAAACTTATAAATCGTTGTAGAAATTTAACCTTCATAAGTACATATTGTTGCCTTTCACGACTCTTGTTTAAGTATGAAAATAGGAATTATTTAGCATGTATAGTACAACCACTTGTAAGATTTAGCATTCGGATTTACAAATCGATTTGTTTATATAACGAAAACTTACACAAAAATCACCTTCTAGGACACAAGTTTTGTTAATCCGATAGTGGAGGAGAAACACCTAGAAGGTAGATGCAGTTGATGGTGGCAACGGTGCTTCGACTACGCTTCGGCGGTAACAAACGACGACAAAGGTTGCATCATCAAAGGAAGCTCTTGTTACAGTAGATGGTGCATCGTCAAAGGGTGATCCAGAACGTTTAGGGTGACATATTGCGAGGAGCTTTTGTTAAAGCAGAGGAGTTTACTCCTTAGGGCGAAAATGATGATGATTTTAACTCTTTCTGGCGGGAGAATATTTTTGTCCTTTAATTGAGACATCGTTTTATGGCGCCAATGGCGGGAAAGGGTACTTAAGTATTTTCAAACTCTGACGGAAGGACATTTTTGTCCTTTACTTGAAATGTTGTTTCATGGCACTAATGGCCGAAAAAGGTACTTAAGTCTTTGCAAACACATCGAACTTCGATGTTAAGTGATGCAGACACACACGGGAAAACAAGCCCCACGTGCTTACATACGTAGCGCTCATTCAGACACGAGAACACGCACCTGCGTGTTCCGGGGGGCATATAACCTGCTTCGGTTTTGGTAGCACCCTTTACCCCCAACATGAACAGTACTCGTTTACATTTTTAGTTATTAACTACAGAGTAAAAAATGATGTGTCCGTGTGACATAGATAACAAGGAACCGTGAAAGCATTTTCATTGCATGAGAATTTGATAGGCAAGCAGAAGAGATTAAGGGTGGTGGCCAAAGCATTGGTAAGCGTAAAGGTTCGTTAGTGAGCCCCACAATAAAATATGAGATGGCATCAGATCAATTGATTGAAGGATATAAAATTTGTATTTTTATATTGAAAAGAGGGAGGCGCATGGACTAATCGCCTTTATTCTCAACCAATGTGGATACTGATCTCCTCTTTCTTATCCCTTGTAACAAATATTTATACCCACACCGACTTGGCTCTTTTTCAGCAGTAAGAGAAGAGAAGAGAAGAGGTGGGCGTTCTGGGTTTTGATGTTCTTTCTTTCTTGTAGTATTGGAGGTGACAGAAGAGAGTGAGCACACATGGTGTTTCTTTCATGAATGCTCATGCTTGAAGCTATGCGTGCTCACTTTCGCTCTGTCACCCCAAATTTAACAGAATACCTCTCTCTCTCTCTCCAACTTCAGATGGTGTTTGTGGAAGAAGATCCATGAGTACATCTCTCTATCTCTCTCCTCACGAGTCCCTCTCTCTCTCTCTCTCTCTCTCTCTCTCTCTCTCTCTCTCTCTCTCTCTCTCGGTAGATTGCATGCGTCGCGACATTTTTAGAGTTAGATGTTCGAGTTGTTCAGAAAAAAAAGAGAGTTGTATGTTGTACAGCTTGCTTTTGTTGTGGTGTTTGTCATGGACAGTGAGTAAAGGAATCCAGCCACGCTTTTCATTCCCCTCCTTTCTGAAAATGCCATGAATGTGCGAGAGAAAGAGAGACTCTTTCTTTCGCCCGATCCGATGCCGCTTTGTTTTTGCTTTACCGGAGCATTTGGAAATGCACCCTTCTAACGGAATTCCGATGCATTTTGGGTAAACAAAAAGCGCGTGCGTCGTGGCTTCTTCGGCCCAATGGATGGTGGCCTCGTGCTAGCGGCGTTCTGCGGTCTGTTGGGAAGGAGAACGGATGACGGCACCCATTCCTATGGAGAGAAGCATCGCGTGCGCATGGGTTTGGCCATGTTTATGGAAGGGAGATCGGCGGGGACGGGACCTCTCCTGCTGCATGTTACTGCATGCCAATGGTGACAAGATTGCAACCATTAGGTTTGTCCCACAGATTCGGCTCATTGAGCCACGAGTTCACGTCCACTGCCGCAAATCATCATTCCGGGTTTGAGACCTTTCCTAGCCATGTCATTGAAGTCTCTCTCTCTCAATTTAGTGCAAGGTGTATCATCTCAATTTGACCTCATGTCTTTGGTGATTGATTTTTGAATCTATTGGAAACCCAATTTACATGTTACAAAGACATGATTCAAAACCTATTTCCTATTGTAGATCACATCTTTGCAGTCAGATCTAAAAAAAATCAAAAAAAAAGAAAAAAGACTTGTTTTCTGATAGATTGTATGCACAAACGACCGCTAGAATGGTGCCTCGGACAAGGTCCCATCCATGCGTACTGTAGGATAACGAGATCAACATATGCCACTGAATCTTTGTTGGCCTCCATGTCTCAGCCTAGTTCTCCAAAGGTTTGTGTATTTTTTTCTCATTTTGCTGATATTAATAGCTATGTTTGTTTTTCTTAATTATTATGCCACACATCATCTATTCCATATTTTCTTGTAGCAGTACAAACTTTTCAGTTTGTTTTCCGAATGTAATATTGAGAGGGAATCTCCTCTACCCATCATGCGTTTCCAGACATCGCCTTCCAGTAAAAACTTTTAAGCTCGCCCCCAACCTGACCCTCATTCGTCATGCTTCTCTGTACCTATGTTACATTTAATAATCTCTTTCTCTGTACATAAGGGTAAAATTGAGTGAAAATAAGGAAGAACAATTTGGGTACTAGGTAACGATAGGTATGTTTTTGGTTAATCATAAAATGAATGAACCATGCATTTGAATTACCAAATCTTTCTATTATGATTCTAAAATATGGAATGTTTTTGGGTATATTTTTATAAATAACACTCTATATTTTTAAAATATTCAACAATAATCTTTCCCAACTACTGGTTGTTACGCATACCTAGGTTAAGTTTTATAATGTGTACATCGATCTACCAAAACTGAAACTGGTATAATCTGAATGTAGACCAGAAATTGAACCCACAATGTTTAGAAATTAGAGTGCAATTTCCCACCAGAGCTCTCCTCATCGGGTAAGGGCAACTGGTAAACGTTACCAAGTTGATGAACATCATGAACTTGAAACCCATGGGCGTGCATCTTTTGCCATGAGGCAAAAGTTGGGCCTACTCCCTGGTAGGCAAGGGAGACTTGGGGCTTTAAGGAACACAGCAAGGGAGGTACTTTTTCAGCAATTTCCAAAAAAAAAAAAATTTTCCCAATCTATATATATATATATATATATATATATATATATATATATATATATATATATATATGAAAATGAAAACCTACCCACTAAAAACATACCAAACCTACCCACCACAAGTTTTATTGGATTGTGGTATTTTTTTTCAAAATTCTGACCATACAGATGTGATCTTGTTTTTATAGGAATCAGTTCTGGGAGCATTTGATTACAGTGCATGACAGGGCTTTATAAGTTTCAAAATCAAAGGCATACAATTTTCATAAATTTTTGAGGCTCCAAATGCTATTTTTTCTATCCAAAATTCATGATCCAGGTATCAATTTTTAGTAAATCAATCATGCTGAACACATAAGTACACTCGGAAATTTGAAAAAAATATCAAAAATTTTCATTGGGTAGGTTTAGCATGCTTTTTAATGGGTAGGTTTTAATTTTCCTATATATATATATATATATATATATATATATATATATATATATATATATATATATATATATATATATATATATATATATATATATATATATATTACTGTGGTTCTGAACCACAAGTCTACATACATACTCTTTTGCATAAATCAAGCCACTAACATGATGGTGAAAAATCAGTGGCTCACAATTGATGAAGATAACTATAATTTAAAAATGATTTGAAACAATCATGCTGGGATCAATTTTAACCCATGAAAATAGTAAATAAAGTATGTTGAACTAGGGAAATTTGTTAGTTTTTACTTTGAGGATCAGATCTATGCAAATTACGAGCATATCACCGTAAGTTATGATACTTTATTTACTATTTTCATTTTCATGTGTTAAAATTGATCCGTGCATGATTGTTTTCAAATCATTTTAAAATTATAGTTATCTTCATCAATTGTGAGCTACTGATTTTTCACAATCTTAAAATTTGAATTTTATGACATAACGATAACAATTGAACCTATAGAAGTAGTAAAAAAATCATAATAAACACATCCACATGGTTACATCTAACATGTTGGTTGCTTAATTTATGCAAAAAGAGTGCGTACCATGTATAGAGTTATGCTTTTGTAAACACCGTAAATTTTCCAAGTCCATTCGAGACATCCCCATTTCACAAATGTCAGTCCTCTGCAGGGCGATATAGAGTCTCTCTTAGGTCTACCCCAGTCTAGAGGTCAGTTTTACCTTGTTCAGCTAATAAAATTATCATTTTACTCCTAGATTACCCTTAGACCTTTCGTCAGCTAGGTTCAACCAAACTTATCTCAAGTTTAGAGAAGTTAAAATGTCTACCATTTCTAGCTCTCCTAAGTTTGCGAGGAGCGAACCCTTACAATTTCTTACCATTTTGAGCTAATTTAGCTCGTTTCAGGCAAAATAAGCTCATTTTAGCTCGAATCCTAACCAAACTGTCTCTGAGTCAGTCAAATCCATTAGATCGCATCTCATTGAGTCAAATGTAAGTTCACCAGGAGTTTGAATGGTTCAGTGTCAGTTCAAAGTCACTCTTTCATACATAGACCTTCATTTTAGCTCATTTCAACTCATTTTAGCTCATTTGAGCTTAATACAGCCCAGACCGAGCTGACTTCAGTTGGTTGAACTAGTGTTTTAGCTCCAAATTTAGTTCATCTCAGTATAATTGCCTTCAGATTCAGTTCATTCCAACCTAATCCAGTTTAAATTAGTTCAGACCAGTCTAGTACTGTGTTTCTGCCCCTGCAGGGAGAAGACCCAAAAAAATAAAATTATCTGGGACACTGCTTCCAACAATTTTTGAACTGGGACAGACCCCAAATTCAAACTTGGATTAATTCCTTTATCCAATATTTTATCAATATCCAAGATCGGCTCCATTTCAATTCGAATATTGGATCCAATGCTGGATCTGGTGTCTAATTTCTTTTTGAACCTGGATTTTTTATTTGTATCATTCAGAGATCCATATCCAGACTCCAATTTATTCATTTAACCTGGAATATCTCATCAAATATCTAAGATCCAATTAAGCCATTTTAAATCCATTTTAATCTAGATCCACCTTCTGAACTGTTCAGAAGTTCAACTCAATCAATTTCTGAACTTTGATTCGTCCTAACATCTGAGATTCAGTATTCATTTCTTGGATTCTGATCTAGATCCAAGATCCAATTTCATCCTCTGAGTTGGATCCAAGATCCAAAATCAAGAAAATCCCAATTTTATTATGAATTTGGGGGTTTTCATTTTTAAAATCCTTCAAAAATCCATATTCAGGGTTCGGTTCCCATTTTTAAACCAATTTCCTTCAAATCGAGATTGAGATCCAATCTTTTCAAAATTTCGGATCCAGATCCTTTTCAAAACTCAATTTTAATCAATTTAGACTTCAAAATTCTTAACTTAAAATTCAATTTCAAATTTTTCAAAATTCAAACTTTCAAATTCATTTCAATTTCCCAAATCTGAATCGATTTCTAAACTTCAAAGTCATCTCTTAATGGATATTTTCAAATCCATTTCAAAATCACTTGGAAGATTCATATTTCTGAAAAACTTTCAAAAGCCAACACATTCTCAAACTCAAAATTATAGCACAAGCCTGATTCAATGTGCATTTACGACTTAGAATAATTTTTGAGACAAATTTAGGCAAGTCAAAGGCATAAATTCGATCATTGGTTCAATTACCACTGGTAAAGCCTAACTCAAAAATTACAGAAACTTGTTTGTCGAAGCTGAATTTTCTGATTTCAAAATTTATTTCTCAATGTTTTAATCATATCTCGAGTTTTAAAAATGATTTTTGAGATCTATAAAAAGGAGATGCTTTCTTGAAAAGTTAGGAATCCATAGAATCAATTTTCAGCTCAATCTCAGTTATTTTAGGCTTTCATTCATTCAAAATACTCTGATTGGGTCAATTTACCTATCTCAATTTTGAAATATCTTGTTTTACTTGGATAAAAAAACCCAAATTCGGGTTTTCTTCTAAGCGTTTTCTGTATTTTTTGATTCTGGGACCCCTTTTAGGTTATTATGAGTCAATTTTATCAAATTCTAATATGTTTATGGATTTCTCTTTTATTTTTTGGGCATAAAAATGGTAAATTATGGATTTTTCTTAATTTTTCAATAATTGAAGAAAATCCATGAATGCCTACATTTATTTCTAACATGTTTACTCATTTTGTAGGATTTTTTTTCTTTATTTTCAATTGATGTAAATTCATTCAAGTATTGTAATAATACATTAATAAGAATTTTATTTTATGCTTAGTTTAGAATGAATGAGCATATTAGTTTAATTTTTCTTCATTTTCATTCATTATATTTTTTTCTTAATTTTCTTAAAAATACTATAGAAACATGAATGGCACGTGCACCATTTAATAAAGGATAAATAATGCTAAGTAAAGTTCGTATTTACGGCCATAGTCAGAATATGAATAATACTTAGAATTATTATTTTTTATTAAAATACAAAAATTGACTTACACTCTTAAGTTTTTTTTAAAAATCATTATATTTCACAAAAATGAATTTTTTTCCTTTATTAAAATCTAAAATAAAGATTAATTCAGAGTATATTCATGGTCATAGTCATAAATATACAAAAATTTAATCTTGTTTTAATTCTATAAATGAACAAAATTAATTTTATTCTTTATTAGAATTTAAATAAAGATTAAATTGAAATATGTTTATGGTCATAGTCATGAATATATTAAAATTTAATCTTATTTTAATTCTATTAAATAATAAAATTTTCTTTTTAAATTCAATTTAAAATAAATTATTTTAATGCATTCGTCATTTAAGATAGAATTGCATTATTTTTTTAATTATTTCAAGTTATTTTCAAATCTTCAAATGATTTTGAAATAATTTTTAAAAAAACAATTCTCATTTCTATGTTCAAAATTATTTTTTAATTTCCATTCACAAATTCAAACTTATTTTCCAAATCCCTTTTTAATTTTATTCACTTTTAATCCTATTTTAAATATTTATTTTCAATTTCTAATTTTTGATTTCATTTCTAACTTTTCACTTTTTGAATTCCAAATTTTAATTTTTAATTTCATTTTAATTTTAAATATCAAATTTCAAATTCTTTTGAAATTCTAAATTTCAAAATTTCATTTCAAATTCAAGTACCAATTCTTATTTTTTCATTTTTTTTTTCAAATTATAATTTTAATTCCATTTTCAAATTTTTGATTTCCCATTTTCTTCTATTTCGAAATTTCATCTTAAATTCGAATTTCAATTTTAAATCTCAAAGTTCAATCCTTAATTTCAATTCTAAAATTTAATTTCAAATTTCATATAAATCCTAAATTCCAATTTCTTTTTTTTTATTTCAAATTCAAATTCAATTATATTTTCAATTTCAAATTTCAATTCTTCAAATTTAAGTTCAAAGTTCAATTTTTAATTTTAATTCTAAACTTCTAACTTTCAATTTCAATTCTGAATTCAATTTCAAAATTTGATTTCTAAGTTCAATTCTCAATTCAAAAATCCAATTCCAAATTCAATTTTAATCAATTTAGACTTCAAAATTCTTAACTTAAAATTCAATTTCAAATTTTTCAAAATTCAAACTTTCAAATTCATTTCAATTTCCCAAATCTGAATCGATTTCTAAACTTCAAAGTCATCTCTTAATGGATATTTTCAAATCCATTTCAAAATCACTTGGAAGATTCATATTTCTGAAAAACTTTCAAAAGCCAACACATTCTCAAACTCAAAATTATAGCACAAGCCTGATTCAATGTGCATTTACGACTTAGAATAATTTTTGAGACAAATTTAGGCAAGTCAAAGGCATAAATTCGATCATTGGTTCAATTACCACTGGTAAAGCCTAACTCAAAAATTACAGAAACTTGTTTGTCGAAGCTGAATTTTCTGATTTCAAAATTTATTTCTCAATGTTTTAATCATATCTCGAGTTTTAAAAATGATTTTTGAGATCTATAAAAAGGAGATGCTTTCTTGAAAAGTTAGGAATCCATAGAATCAATTTTCAGCTCAATCTCAATTATTTTAGGCTTTCATTCATTCAAAATACTCTGATTGGGTCAATTTACCTATCTCAATTTTGAAATATCTTGTTTTACTTGGATAAAAAAACCCAAATTCAGGTTTTCTTCTAAGCGTTTTCTGTATTTTTTTATTCTGGGACCCTTTTTAGGTTATTATGAGTCAATTTTATCAAATTCTAATATGTTTATGGATTTCTCTTTTATTTTTTGGGCATAAAAATGGTAAATTATGGATTTTTCTTAATTTTTCAATAATTGAAGAAAATCCATGAATGCCTACATTTATTTCTAACATGTTTACTCATTTTGTAGGATTTTTTTTCTTTATTTTCAATTGATGTAAATTCATTCAAGAATTGTAATAATACATTAATAAGAATTTTATTTTATGCTTAGTTTAGAATGAATGAGCATATTAGTTTAATTTTTCTTCATTTTCATTCATTATATTTTTTTCTTAATTTTCTTAAAAATGCTACAGAAACATGAATGGCACGTGCACCATTTAATAAAGGATAAATAATGCTAAGTAAAGTTCGTATTTACGGCCATAGTCAGAATATGAATAATACTTAGAATTATTATTTTTTATTAAAATACAAAAATTGACTTACACTCTTAAGTTTTTTTTAAAAATCATTATATTTCACAAAAATGATTTTTTTCCTTTATTAAAATCTAAAATAAAGATTAATTCAGAGTATATTCATGGTCATAGTCATAAATATACAAAAATTTAATCTTGTTTTAATTCTATAAATGAACAAAATTACTTTTATTCTTTATTAGAATTTAAATAAAGATTAAATTGAAATATGTTTATGGTCATAGTCATGAATATATTAAAATTTAAACTTATTTTAATTCTATTAAATAATAAAATTTGCTTTTTAAATTCAATTTGAAATAAATTGTTTTAATGCATTCGTCATTTAAGATAGAATTGCATTATTTTTTTTTAATTATTTCAAGTTATTTTCAAATCTTCAAATGATTTTGAAATAATTTTTAAAAAAACAATTCTCATTTCTATGTTCAAAATTATTTTTTAATTTCCATTCACAAATTCAAACTTATTTTCCAAATCCCTTTTTAATTTTATTCACTTTTAATCCTATTTTAAATATTTATTTTCAATTTCTAATTTTTGATTTCATTTCTAACTTTTCATTTTTTGAATTCCAAATTTCAATTTTTAATTTCATTTTAATTTTAAATATCAAATTTCAAATTCTTTTGAAATTCTAAATTTCAAAATTTCATTTCAAATTCAAGTACCAATTCTTATTTTTTCATTTTTTTTAAATTATAATTTTAATTCCATTTTCAAATTTTTGATTTCCCATTTTCTTCTATTTCGAAATTTCATCTTAAATTCGAATTTCAATTTTAAATCTCAAAGTTCAATCCTTAATTTCAATTCTAAAATTTAATTTCAAATTTCATATGAATCCTAAATTCCAAATTCTTTTTTTTTAATTTCAAATTCAAATTCAAATTCAATTACATTTTCAATTTCAAATTTCAATTCTTCAAATTTAAGTTCAAAGTTCAATTTTTAATTTTAATTCTAAACTTCTAACTTTCAATTTCAATTCTGAATTCAATTTCAAAATTTGATTTCTAAGTTCAATTCTCAATTCAAAAATCCAATTCCAGATTCAATTTTAATCAATTTAGACTTCAAAATTCTTAACTTAAAATTCAATTTCAAATTTTTCAAAATTCAAACTTTCAAATTCATTTCAATTTCCCAAATCTGAATCGATTTCTAAACTTCAAAGTCATCTCTTAATGGATATTTTCAAATCCATTTCAAAATCACTTGGAAGATTCAGATTTCTGAAAAACTTTCAAAAGCAAACACATTCTCAAACTCAAAATCATAGCACAAGCCTGATTCAATGTGCATTTACGACTTAGAATAATTTTTGAGACAAATTTAGGCAAGTCAAAGGCATAAATTCGATCATTGGTTCAATTACCACTGGTAAAGGCACCAGGAACGGTTGAACCTCATACCGACGAGCGAATCCTGTCTCCCCATTTTCCTACAAATTTTAAAACAGAGACGAGTAATTTCAAAATATCTTTACAAAAGGTCAAGTGAGACCTTGCGAGAGTTTTTCTCTTTCTTCCCCTAAAAAAGAATAAAAGGAAAAAAAATTGCAACGATCACAGGTTTGGCGACCGTGATGGGACTAGTCTTCGTCCTGTCGAATTTATGCATTTGCCTTGTTTAAATTTTGTCTAAGTCATTATTCACAAATGTCAGCTTCATTTTCATGCAAAACTTAGGAACCTAGACTCTAACTCAGCTGACATGATGCATATAGGCTTAAGTATGGTTTGGTAGGACCAAATTGAAGAGATTTATTCATGCTCACTTAGACTTAGGTCTGAAATACAACCCTCTTCAATCTAGGGATTGAATGCAAACAATGTGTACAAGTCTATGCTTCTTTATGATTTTCAAAATTCTATTTCTTTAGGACTTTGCATTAGATTTATTCTTGCATGTTGATCATATTTCAAAAACATCCTCCACCTATATTATCCTGGTCTTCACATTGCTGGGCTTTCTCACTGAACCATAGTTCAGGAAAAAAACTCACAACTGGGTCACTTATTTGGGATAATACCCCTTCCCTGCCATGTATTAAGGGTCATAGTCCAAAGTATATCGGCAGGCGCTCATGGATGTTGAGAAATCATTACCTTAGAACCGAAGATATTTTTTTATGTGCCACGTACTTTGCGCTTCAGCTTGAGTATATTGGCATATATTGATTGGATTCAGATGATATAAGTCTTAGAGTTATGATCAGGATCCTACAGCCATTTCAAACTTGTGCATTTAGAGTCAGCTTTTAGAGAGTGTTTTTGTGCATCCTTATTTATACGGCTTTATCATGATTTTGTGATACTTGCTTGTTTCTTATACATTTTTCGGAATAATTTTCTCAAAACCCTGGATATTTTCTTCAAAATTTCCTCTCCATTTTCAAAATTCAGGTGTATAGTTTCTTCTTTCTTCATTTCTTCATATCATATTTTCTAAAACCCTAGAAATCCGTTTCTAAATTCTCCTCTATTTTTTTTAAATTTCAGGTGATTTTCTTTCTTTTCTTCTTTTCTTCTTTTCTTCTTTTCTTCTTTTCTTCTGGATCTCGATTTTCAAACCCTATTTTGATCTTGCCTACTATTTTCCTTAAAAAATCATGTGTTTTCTTTCTTTTTTCTCCTAAATTTTTTTCCCTCATATTTTTCGATAAATCTCTGAATTATTGCAGTGGAAAGTTGTTAGCCCAAATCTTCTATCTTCTTTCTTTCATCAGAGTTGACGACTTTGCCTGGGTAACAAGGCCTATTTTGGTTGTTTACTTCCTTCATGGGAGCGATAACGCAATTGTCACAACTTTCGTGATGACCCAATCCTTGGTAATGGGATATTTTCTCCAATTGTCAACTTGATTCCAAATCTTGCTTATTCATCATTTTCTTTACCAAACTTACATTTTCAAAATCTTCTATCAGTTTAAAACCATCCCTTTATTCTGCAGGAAACATTGGCATTGTGACATGGTTCAGACAAGGACTGGAAAGAAAATCATTATGTCGCAGCATAGTGACAGTAGTGTAGAAGATATGAACTCTCCCAGATCATCCAGTGGACGTGGCCAAGAAGTGGAAGATGATATTGATCCAGCCATGTACAATCTGTTCCAGAAAATGATGGCAAAGAAGATATCAGAACATGCAAGGTCAGGTCCAAGGAAAATGTCTTCCAAGAACAAAATCAAAAGAAAGCCTGTAAAGAAACATATCAGGATTGGTAAGAAGAAAGTTCAGCATGACAGCACTCCTAAAGACACAGATTCGACAGATTTAGAGGAAGAACAACCAGCATTTTTTCAAAATCCCATGTATTGGTCCAAGAAAATGGATGAAGAGCCTGAACCGGTGAACAAACCCAAATTTCAGATCCCAGTGAAAGATCTGGTTCAAATACAACTCAAAAAAATGACTTGCATGGTCAGAGATCTATAGGCTCGAGACAAAGGCAAAAAGGTCTATACAAGCAAAGATTTTTACCCCGGCTTGGAAGGGGATAGCAATTTGGAAGATCTTCTCCAAAATTTTATCAAATTCGATGGAACCGGCAACCCCAAGGCTCGTCTAGATATGTTCTTTGCAGAATGCAACTGATTCAAAAGGGACAATAGGGTATTATTCATATGTTTTCCTTGCAGTCTGGAAGGTATTGCGACAAAATGGTACGTCGAACCCATCGAACTACGAGAGTTTAATAAAGTGGTCAACTTGTTCATTAAACGTTTCTTGTTCAATATTGAGGCTCTGCCTATTCTCAATCATCTCTGCAATCTGAAGCAGAATGATAATGAGAAAGCCAGAGACTTCATTCGTAGGTGGAGAGACACCTGCAACAAAATGAGAACCCCATCTCAGAGGAGCATGTGCTCCAGATTATCCAGAACAACTTTTCATAGCCTCTAAGAAGTCTTATTTCCGCCTCACCCTCTAAGTCTTTCCTCTAGCATTGAGTCTAGTTTCTTCATGTGAATTTTCATCAATTTTTATGGTGTTTTCAAATCTGTTTTTGGCCAAAAACAGCAACCCTGTTATACTATGTCACTTTTAAGGTTTGGTTTTTAACCCATTTTGTTAGAATCATATCTCCTTAATGGGAGATCATTTTCGATATTTATAAAAAGGATCATCTCCATCTGCATATCTAGTTTCTTCATGTAAATTGTCATTTATTTCTATGGAGCATTTCTATTTATTTTTTTTGCATTTTAAGTTGAGACACTATTTATTTTTAATTATAGGCATTATTCTGACTTAAAACCAACTCGCTCTAATGGGGTCCCACAAGATATTTTTTGAGGAATATTTTTGTGGGGCTCAACAATATTTTTGTGAGTCTCGCAAAAATTTCAGGCTTCAATGATTTTTTTTTTTTAGTACATCATTCTCTTCGTATTGACGAAACTAAGAAAGTTGGCAAGTAAAAATCTACTAATTTTACTTAGGGAGGAAGTTATGACTCCATGACTGTTTGAGCATATATTCGCAAGGATACATATATCCTAAGCATAATTGTTTCGTTGAAACTGATTCATTTTGCATTTCGGGTTTATATGCTATTTTCACATGAAAATGCCTCATGAATTTATTCAAAAAATTTTGCTAAAAAATTGTGGGTCTTACAGAATCTCCACACATTCATTCAAATACATAATGATTCAAACAAAAAAAATAGATTTAAATAATTTAATACAAAAGTACTTATTCAAAACACCAAAAACGTTCTGAGGAGCAAACATACAAAGAGAGTAGTTTCATGACTTCAGCGTGTCAATGTGCCATCGCCTGTAGCAGCTGTCTACTCATCACCTAAAAACCCATAAAAAGGGTTAGACCTACGAAAGCCTCATAGGTACAATAGTGTCACATATTTGTAAAGAGCTAACACATATATATATATGCATAATCATGCATTCAAATATACGTAAATCATAATAATAATACCACAAACATGCAACTATACAATTTATAAATTTGCACAAGCCGAGCATCATTTCTATTCCAATTAACATAGTCAATATCAAGTATTTGTTTCGATATTAGCCTATTTGCAGGTACATACAAGACAAAATTGCAGAGACAGACTGAGATCATTTGGGAGTTTATTATGCCATGTACTTTAATACACTAAAAAACTAATAATTCCTCTCTAAAAGAGACGATGTGATGACTAAGAGAAAGTTTCTCAGAGACTATGTAAAACCCATAAATTTTTGATATTTTTATGAGGAATAAAGATGAATTCAATGTCAAAATATTATTGAAACTAAGATCATATTTAATCATAATCCAAGCTTCAATTTGGATCCAGGAATTTTTTCAACAAGGAGGCATCAGATAGGATGGGGCAGCTCATCCTATTCAAATCTAATTATAATATTCAAAACATATTTATTAAATCTGAATTCAAATTTTTAAATCAAAATCCAAAATTGATAAAACTCCAAAAATTGAAAGCAAAATCCAATGAGACTCCCAATTCAAATACGCACTAAATTTGAAACCAGATTAATATTGAAATTCAATTTTTTTTCATTTAATTTCAGCTTAAATCCAAATTAAATCTGATTAAAAATTAAAACCCTAATTCAAAATAAATTATCAACTTGAAATTTATTTTGAATGATGATTAATGTTCAAATTATAATTTAATTTTTATCTTAATTTCAAATAATATTTTAGCCTTAAATTTTTTGTTATTTATCATAAAATATCAAAAAATTATGGGTTTTACATTAATCCTCTAGGAGATTATCTATAATGTTGTAGGGCATCAGCCACTTGCCCGTAGGAAACCCAAAACTAAACTTGAAGAATACATATAAAGTTTGTAATTGTACAATCAAAGTATGATTCTCATCATTTATAAATTTGAAGGTCAAGAGAATCCAAAACATTCACATAACATTTATTCACATTTATAACTATTCATTACATAGCATTAAATATTGCGTAAGTTGCATCCATAACATTTAGAATCACATTTATTCTCATTCATGGCATCAAACAATACATTCATTCGTATCCATGGCACTAAACATTACATTCATTCATGTTCATGGCAGATATTCACATAAATAAATGACAATACTTAATTCATATACATTTGCATAAACATAATTACGCCAAATCTCATTTGATCATGTCCAGCGTGAAACACACACACATGCTTCTCAAACAATTCAGGACATCAAAGTTCCTTACAAATATAGCATACGCTTATAAAAGAATGCATATGACCAATAGGTCAAAATCCCATTCAACCATCTCAGCGTACTTGATATGTGTATGCGTTCAAGTGCAATATGACATAACAGTCTATGAAAATGTAAACTTTCACATTCTTTTTTCCTAAAAGCGCATATTCATGTCCAACACATAATTATAATATGCATTCTTTAAATTATCAATTTTCATGTTCATTCTCCAAATATTAATGCACTTTTGCATTAAGATATATAAGGAATAGGCCCTAACTCGACCTTTCTTATGTGGCTCATATACACAAGCACCTCACGTGCTGCAAATAAGTCTATGACTTGCATCAATAGGTCAATCATATGACTATAAACATGTATTTTTTATTTATATGTAAAATTCATATGCAATGACATATGCAAACCTTAGTAGTCTCTACATGTTCATATCTATATGTTTATGCATATGATAGCAGTGATTCTAAAAATCTAATTCATTGTTTTTCTTATTTATTTAGACCCATCTGGTACAAAAGATGGTATAGACATCCAGAAACAATTATAAGAGTATTTATTATTCTATATATTTTATTGGCTTTCCCATGGCTTAACTGATTCTTTTCCAAGCGATTCAACTATGCAATGCAGTGGTTGGGAGAACGGACCCATGGTCCTAAGTCTAGGCCTACATCAAATCAAAATTATTGGCGAAAATCGAGCATGCATCTCTAACTCTGCAGAGTTGTGGTATTACCACCTATGACTCATTGATAGACATGTCTCCTAACCTTCGTAGGATGGGGACAAGAGGCACCTTCAACTATCAAAAATTCAAAATATCCCATGAGGCTTGTATCACCATTCCTTTTCCCAAGAGGACAAAGAGATCGGGTTGAACCCACCCATCTCATAAGATCAGGATAAAACCTATCCATCTCTAAGAGCCTAGCTTCACTGGTGCCTCCAATGAATTTATTGTCTAGAGTTATAGTTATTATTAAGTCATATGTCACATTCAAGTATCATTATCTCACATGATAACCCTCTCATGCCCTCATGCATGATTGAACAGTCCATGCCATTAGCATGACTTAATCTTACAAGTTCTCATGTATGTTATAAGTTATCTTGTAACTATGCCCTTATGCATACTACATGACATATTAATATTTGTTTTTATGCATGATCATATCATGTCATGATTCATCTATACATGCTTTCATGCATGATCCATTTATAACAGGTTTTCATGTATGATTCAGATACAACATGAATTATGCATGATTCTATCATGTGTTTTTATGCATGAAATATGTCATAAATGACTTAATTTATCATGCATGATACATGTTACATCATAATTCAACACACAAACAAGATACATGTTAAAACGTATTTATGTTCACACACATGATTCATTCATTGCAACGCATACATTCATATTTCATACTTTGCATACATGACATGCTTTACAAAATTATCATTCCATACAAGAATTTACAATAGACATGTTAATCACACCAATCATGCAGCATTCATTTCACACAATGCATGCTCAAACATGTACCTGCAACAAATACACTATATATTTCACTATCTAAAATCATGACGAGTATGATCTCCTGAACCACAACAAGAAAAATACTTCTATTCTCATACATTTAAATCATGCTTAGCATGTTCTCTGAACTACAATCATAACAGTCCTAGATATTCATAACTAAGTGGTGTGTGTGTACATAACGGTGTGACATACAAGCACTTCTATTCTCATATGTTCAAATCATGCTCCGCATGATCTTCAAACTGCAGTCCCAACAATCCTAGATATCAACAACTAGGTGAAGTGTGTGAGCATGAAGGTGTTGCATACAATAAAATAAATTTATTGTGTGATGCATTTGCATCACATACTTACCATGGGTATTTACCCGATTTGCATTTTTATGTATTGCATTTAATGCCCATAGCTTTTCTAGCCACAAGCGATATTTAGCAATAAGTATCATTTATTTTCTTTTTCGTACATACAAATCAATTGGCACAGTGCAATATATATAACTCAAAGTATTTGTGCTATTACAACTAAATTGATAATTGCATCTAACCATATTCCATTTGCAAACATAAACCATGCACGTGCACTTGCAATGACCATACTAGCGATGTATGTGTTAGCATGGTTAACTTCGTACATTCGCGCACTCTCAAGTGCATGTTCATGACGCAAACTATGAAATCAAAAGCATATTTATAACGTGTACAAAACTCACTTCAAAATGAAGTTTCAAACATGCATATTCGACTTTTGAAGACATTTTTGAAACCGTGTTAGAAAACTACATTCAAAACTGGAATTCGATCTCACGTAGGCATTTCACTGAACACTTACCATGCAACAAAATTCTCAAGACATAATCAAATTTCAGAATTATACAACATGTTGAACAGTGTTAATCCGCTACATTAATCATGTTAATAACAAAATTAACACATTTGCTCATTTATTTCATGCAAAACCATCAAATTAGGTATTTTTAAATTTAATTTGCTAAATATGCACTACACTATTATTCTTACGCAACATAGTGTTAAAATATACTACATTAATACCAAACAACAAGAATTTATATTCTACAAATTTAGTTTAAGAATCCTACCTTTGAGATATGATGAAAAGCATAGCAGAACTCGAAAACTAAGAGGTTCCACGTAAACCACAACAAATTATTGTGTAGGCAAAACACTCAATACTTGATGTGCAACACGCAACACCAAGCAAACCACAAGAATATGGTCAATTGAGCATCCTCTTATAGTAAAAGAGTGCTACAGTGCTACACACATAACAATAAATTCATCATAATATATTTTCGTACACGAGCAATAAAAACTATAATACAAATCGGTAACCCAATTGGTGAAAGGCCACAAAATAATATACTAAAAAAATCCAAAACAAGGTTGGACAGTTCTGTGGGGCATCTCCACATGTATGCATGCTGTCGAAAGCATAGCCATAGCATTGGCATGAAGAGCGAGGCACCTAATTTCAAGAGAAATATCGAATCCTCTTGAAAACTTGATCTGAAAAGAAAATTTTGAAGAAAAAGGTGGTTAAACGGAAGAGACACATATTGTCTAGGCTGACAAGGGTGTCGTCAATAGCCGGGCATAATTCCCAATGCTGAGAATTGGGCACACAAAATAAGACCGACACAATCGATGAAAAATCAACAAAGAATGCTAAATGCATACCTCAAACATTGTTGGAGTGAAAACGGCCCAGATTTAAGGGGCACACATCTCAATGCAGAGGGAAATACAAAAATCACAGAAAACCTAGTTAGGGTCAATCGGCTATGAGAGAAGTGCTTAAACTAAAAAGGAATTTGATGATGTAGTAGGTGGGAAGGGAAGAACTCACTTATTGTCATCAATGGTGGTTGTAGGGTGGCAGCAAACTCCAAAAACTACAGCTTCCAAGCAAGGTATCTGCTAGGTTTTTGGAAAAAAAAACAATGCAAATAGGGGTCGTGACATTAAACACCACAAGCAAGAGAAAGCCAATTGAAAGAGGGCTCTCTGTGGTCATGTAGCAGGCTTCCAAATTGAGCACAAATCGCTCGGCTGGAACTGCACAGGGAAGGGAAAGAGAGAGTCCCTGCTAGGCGGTGGCTCTGTTCCCAATGTGGCCTCCAGCATAACCCAGAAGCAGGGGGGAAATCTCTAGTTTTCCTCAAGCACAGAAGAGAAGATACCTCTGCATTTCAGCCTCGAAAGATTTTGTATTAAGGTCAGGGGATATACAATTGAAGCAGTTGAACGCCATCTTGAATATCTCAAAGGGTTGTATGGCACGGCAATAATCATCTCCGTCTAATGACGAGTTTGAGAGGAGGTTAGGGAAAATCTTCAGGAAGCGAGAGATGACAGAGAGGAATTTCGTCGCGAGCACACAAAGTTCTGTATCCTGGGTCTCAAAACCAGTCCTCTTCGTCGTTGTCGCCTTCCCCTTCTTCTTCTTTTTGGTGTTGTAGGAGAGGCTGAAGGAAGGTTGTGAAGTCTCGACTGAGGCCTTTGATTTTGACATTTTCCAAGTGGGAGAACAACGAAGCGGCGTCCATTGATGATCGGAGACACGAATTAGGGCAAGAATGATAGATTAAATTGATGATCGAAATGAGAACTAGATGGAGAGAAAATGGAGTTTTAAGAGGAGAGGGTAAAGATAGAGAGTCACCGCTCGGAAAATTTGGTTATGATTGTGTATACAATTAGGGTTTTTGATCAATTTTGACTTAATGCATTTAGATGTTGATGCAGACTAAGACTTAAACTTGAATCTAATCTCTCTCTCAACAAACATATGCATTATTGTGGTTGTCATCCTTGCAAAAAAAAACTTTTATTCTTTTTTAGGGGAAGAAAGAGAAAAACTCTCGCAAGGTCTCACTTGACCTTTTGTAAAGATATTTTGAAATTACTTGCCTCCATTTAAAAATTTGCAGAAAAATGAGGAGACGGGATTCACTTGTTGGTACGAAGTTCAATCGTTCTTGACGCATTTACAAGAGGTAATTGAACCAAGGATCGAATTTATGCCTTCGACTTGCCTAAATTTGTCTCAGAAATTATTCTAAGTCCTAAATGTATATTGAATCAGGCTTGTGCTGTGATTTTGAGTTTGAAAATGTGTATGTTTTTAAAAGTTTTTCATAAATCTGAATCTTCCAAGTGATTTTCAAATAGATTTGAAAATATCCTTTAAGAGATGACTTTGAAGTTCAGAAATCGATTCAGATTTGAGAAATTGAAATGAATTTGAAAGTTTGAATTTTGAAAATTTTGAAATTAAATTCTAAGTTAAGAAATTTGAAGTCTAAATTGATTAAAACTGAATTTGGAATTGAATTTTTGAAT
The DNA here is from genome assembly GCF_984573655.1 of Nuphar pumila. NCBI lineage: Eukaryota > Viridiplantae > Streptophyta > Magnoliopsida > Nymphaeales > Nymphaeaceae > Nuphar > Nuphar pumila. The sequence goes on along the minus strand of NC_143256.1, from coordinate 906,428 downwards.
TGAGAATTGAACTTAGAAATCGAATTTTGAAATTGAATTCAGAATTAAAATTGAAAATTAGAAGTATAGAAATGAAATAAAAAATTGAACTTTAAACTTAAATTTGAAGAATTGAATTTTTAAATTGAAAATGTAATTGAATTTAAAATTGAAATTTAATAAAAAAATAGAATTTAGGAATCATATGAAATTTGAAATTCAATTTTAGAATTGAAATTAAGGATTGAACTTTGAGATTTAAAATTGAAATTCGAATTTAAGATGAAATTTTGAAGTAGAAGAAAATAGGAAATCAAAAATTTGAAAATGGAATTAAAATTAGAACTTGAAAAAAATAGAAAAATAAGAATTGGTATTTGAATTTGAATTTGAAATGAAATTTTGAAATTTGGAATTTAAAAAGAATTAGAAATTTGATGTTTAAAATTGAAATGAAATTCAAAATTGAAATTTGGAATTCGAAAAATGAAAATTTAGAGATGAAATCGAAAATTAGAAATTGAAAAAAAATATTTGAAATAGGATTAAAAGTGAATGAAATTAAAAAAGGATTTGGAAAATAAGTTTAAATTTGTGAATGGAAATTGAAAAATGATTTTGAACTTAGAAATGAGAATTGTTTTTTTGAAAATTATTTCAAAAATTACGTGGAGATTTGAAAATAACTTGAAATAATTACAAAAATGATGCAATTATATCTTAAATGATGAATACATTAAAAGAATTTATTTAAAATTAAATTTAAAAAGCAAATTTCATTTTTTAATAGAATTAAAACAAGATTAAATTTTAATATATTCATGACTATGGCCACAAACATATTTTAATTTAATCTTTATTTAAATTCTAATAAAGAATGAACTTAATTTTGTGCCTTTATAGAATTAAAACAAGATTAAATTTTCGTATATTTATGACTATGGCCATGAATATACTCTGAATTAATCTTTATTTTATATTCTAATAAAGGAAGAAAATACATTTTTTTGAAATATGATGATTTTTGAAAAAGACTTAAGAGTGTAAGTCAATTTTTGTATTTTAATAAAGAATAATAATTCTAAGTATTATTCATATTCCGACTATGGCCGTAAATATGAATTTTACTTAGCATTATTTATCCTTTATTAAATGGTGCACGTGTCATTCATGTTTCTATAGTATTTTTAAGAAAATTAAGAAAAAAATGCAACAAATAAAATTGAAGGAAAATTAAACGAATATGCTCATTCATTCTAAACTAATCATAAAATAAAATTATCATTAATTTATTATTACAACACTTGAATGAATTTACATTAATTAAAAATAAAGAAAGGAAAATTCTACAAAATGAGAAAACATGTTTGAAATAAATGTAGGCATTTATGAATTTTCTTTAATTATTAAAAAATTGAAAAAAATCATAATTTAGTCTTTTTATGTCCCAAAAAATAAAAGAAAAATCCATAAACATATTAGAATTTGATTTGAAGACTCCTAATAACCTAAACAGGGTCCTAGAATCAAAAAAATGCAGAAAATATTGGAAGAAAACTCAAGTTTGGGTTTTTTTATTTAAGTAAAACAAGATATTTCAAAATTGAGATATGTAAATCGACTCTATCAGAGTATTTTGAATGAATGGAAGTTTAACTTAACTCAGATTGAGTTAAAAATTGATTTCATGGATTTCTAACTTTTCAATAAAGCATCTCCATTTTACAGATCTCGAAAATCATTTTTAAAACTTGAGATATGATTAAAACATTGAGAAATAAATTTTGAAATCAGGAAATTGAGCTTTGACAAACAAGTTTCTGTAATTTTTAAGTTTCAAGAGCTAAACTGATTCAATTTCTCCCAAATTTGTGGGAGAAGTTGCTTGGTTCAACCATGAAACATTTTCAATTTACAGATCTAGAAAATGATCTCTCATTAGGGAGATCTCATCTAATCAAGTTGATCAAAAATCTGTAAAAGCCTATAAAAGAAAATTCAACAGGTTTCTGATTTTTTATCTGAATGACAAATGAAAATTTAATGAAAATTTCTAAAAATTGGCATGCATAAACTAGACATTCTCAAGAAAAAACTTCTTTTTACAGATCTAAAAATATGGGCTCTGCCCAAAAGGAACCTTCGATCTTTATCCTGAATGAGAGGGGCAAAATGGTAAAAGGGGTAATCTGGAAAATTCAAGAAAAGCAAAGGAAGCTTTGCTTATTTGGCCTATGAATAGGATCTCTCTCTCTCTCTCTCTCTCTCTCTCTCTCTCTCTCTCTCTCTCTCTCTCTCTCTCTCTCTCTCTCTCTTTCTCTCTCTCTCTCTCCTTTTAAGAAAATTAACCCCTCTTTTTCTACTTGTTCTCTCTCTAAAACCTCTCCTACCTAGACTAGTTCTTCTGAGCCTGCATGACCTGGTCTGAGCCTGCATGACCTGGTATGAGCCTGCCTAACTTAGTCTGAGCCCAACTAGGTCTAGTCAAGCTTGATCAAGTCAAACTCCATTTTGGTCATAACCTTGGTTTGATTCATCCAACCTACACCTAGCCCACTTGGGCTAAGTCTGAACCCACCTAACCCAGTTGACTTGGATCGAATCCAGTTTGGTCCAAACCACTTGAGTTTAGTAGCTTGACCTGCTCTTCTTCTTTCTTAACTAGGTCAAACTCATCTGACCTAGTTTAGTCATTCGAAAGAAGGTTTGAACCCCGTTCAAAGCAGGCTAAGCAACTGAAGTCATTCTTCACTAGTCAGAGTGTAAGTTTGATTCGTTGATCACTCTCTCTCAAGTATTTGCTAATTTATGTGTTATAAAATATATCATATACGTTCTGAAAGTAGTATCGAACCCTAGTCCTTAGTTTATGCCTTCTGGGATACTTTGGTGTTCATGCGCATCTTTTTGCAACTATCATTGGATATTTTACTATAAAAGTTATTGCTTTATGTAGTATATATGTATTTAGATTGTTGTCACGTCGAATGATACGAAAGCTCCTACTTTTTTGCATATTATATATATATATATATATATATATATATATATATATATATATATATATATATATATATATATATATATGTATGTATGTATGTATGTATTTGCTTATACTTTTAAGATTGTCATCGCGTCGAATGATGCCAAGGCTCTTGCTTTTTGCAATTTGCTTTTTGCAATTTACTTTATGCATTTAAGATTGTCATTTCACTCCTGATTTGTGTAATTTACTTTATGCATTTAAGATTGTCGGCATGTCGAACGATGTCAAAGCTCCTGCTTTCTGCATATATATATATATATATATATATATATATATATATATATATATATATATATATATATTGCTTTCTACAAGTTAATTAGATTGGTTTTTCCCACCGAACATTAAATATGTTTTTATTTATGTTGTTGCACTATATAGCATAGGGTCTTACTTATATTACATGTAGTTGCGCATAAATGAGCATTCAAATGAAGATCAACTCCAAATTGTCAATGTGATTCAATATGTCATACCTCGATCAAGATTCTACTTGACGAAAGAAACCCCTATTGGAAAGGTTTTGCTATTGCACAAAACTATTTTTTCGTAAGAACCTAAGTCACTTGTGCATAGCCTAGCTAAGGCCCAAGGTTCCAACAAACCTCAATGGATGTGAAGTACGCACAACGGTGTGCATCCATCCCTGAGTTAAGTGTAGCGTTCCTCCATCAAAGAGAGGAAGTGTTGCTGAAATTTCTGAAAAGATGCTCACCGAGCTTAAAAGAAACACACGCTTTCTCAGTCAAAGAAAGAAAGTGTTGCCAAAATTTTTGAAGAAGCTCAATAAATCTTAGAAAGAACGTAATATATTACTCCATCATATATATGAGGTGCTACCAAAATTCTGACAAATACTTTCTATGAATAGAAATGGTCGTCACGCTTCCTCCGTTAAGTATAGAAAGTGTTATTGAAATGTTTGGCAGAAGATCTGCCTGAATGGCACACTGATACCCTGTTGTCGAAACACTGCCAGAATGGCTCATTTCCACATTTGCCTGTAAGGGCATCCTACTCGTAAGGGTCGAAGTGCCAAAGTAGTGGATGTGTCTTGACTAGGTTAAATGCTCTTTGCGATTATATAAGCTGAGCAGTCGATCCATTGAGATTGTGTTGTATGCATGCTTATGAGAAATATTGTTGCACAACTAGACTCGTAAGGACCGAAGAGCCAGAGTTCTTTGTCTACCTGAAAGAGGTGAGGTGCTTGTGATAGTCGTAGATGTCGAAAGTAGAGTCAAGCATGCATATGAATAAAACTTAATGGTTTTCTGGACCACACGGTTGGACCGTGCTTCAGAATACTGAATGGAGTCGGGGTACATATTTCCTTAGTGCATGATGCACTAATTTGCTCAAGTATCATTCAAATATCCTACAAGTAACGGTTAGACCGTCAGAACCCTTTAGGACTATTGTTCACTGTGGCAGACGGTGATGGTAGAGTCATGAGTGACATATATTTTATTATAAATTATAGAATTCAAGGGATCTCCCGTCACTCAGAAGGTTTGAGGGTCGAAGTTATCCTTAAGATCTAAAGATTGAACACAACTATTGCAGTAGAGGATGCATTCGAAATGACCTGATAGGGTTATCCGAGTATGAGTTCAACTGCTCTATCATGGATAGAGTCAACAGGCCTCTGGAGTATCTAAAATACATAGAATAATAAACCCTCAGAACGTTGTGTTTATGCAAAGTTCAAGCTTCTCTCATGTACCTGGGGGTGAATGGTTAATATCGAAACAATGCATTAGTTCTAGGTTCAGCGATATATGAATGTATGAATTAATGTGCATTGTTACGATAAGTCCTACATAACCTTATGAAAGGTGTCAAGATCGGTATACTATTGGACTGATAGGGCAAAGACTCATGTTATATATGTATGACTAAACTAAGCTCGAAGAGCTCGCGCTTAGATTTATGGGATACGGATGTGCCAAGTCTTGTATACTTGAGCTTGATGTTTCAATTTAGGCCCAAAAGAGGCTCACATGATATGTGCCAAGTCTTGGAGACTTGAGCGAATTATTCAACTCGTAGCCCTGAGAAGGCTTTCGCGATATACGCTATATCGTGAAGTCTTAAGCGTCGTTCTTGCGAACTGTGATCCTGAGTGGTCTATGCATTTCTATGAGTTCATACTTGAAATGATTGAATATTTTTTTACCAGACCAGTAATGGTTCTGACCCCGTTTAATAGGGAATACAAGTGTTGAACTTGTGATGTAATATGCGGAGCAAGGCATCATCGAGTTTCAGGATTTCTCTACACAGTGTTGCACCGCTTCCTTTACAAAACCAATTTCATAGAATACTATTTTTTCCAAGTAGTGATGTTTGTAATAAAGAACTTTTTTGATAAATGAAACGCCTTGGTGGTCAATGAGTGTTTGGCCATTTACCTGTGACTTGTCTGGAGTTTTCTAAAATCGATGACTTATTATCGTTCATTTCTGTTGCTAAAACCTTTTCTAAGTTTCGCTGCAAAAAAAATTTATGAATTTTTGACTTAGTAATGTTTTGGAAATCTGGGGCGTTACATATTCGGACCCAAATCCGAGATGTTTGGGGACGCAATCCTTTCAGCTGGGTACTTTGCCAGTAACCTGTCCAAAGTTCGCTAACTTCATATTTTTGAACAAATATTTCATTGTACTTTCCTTTTAACTCTGAAAATGATCAACTACAAAAAAATTTAAATTTTTCCTAAACTTTTAGGAGTTAAACTTTTTGAAGTGTTACGATAAGGGCCGACATGGGGTATGATTGAACTCGGGCTAGAACCCTTCAGATCTGCTTAGCTAAACGAAACGGGTCATGCTCAAGCCAATCCCATCTCGGAACCGATACCTGGCTGGATGTCCACATTGTTGTGGCCCATCACGCTTTTGTATTCTTAAGCAAAACGGGCTCATCGTCCAATATAGAAGCGAAAGATCAATCAGCCTGTCTTCTTAATTTCGCATGAGATAAATTACTAACTAAACGTTTTAAAATCTTCCTTGAGGACGTGTCAGATGGCAGCAAAAGTTTCTCCTTGGGGGTGCGTTTGATGCCCGGCTAAGGAAAACTTTTCCCCAAAATGGCGGAAAAGCGGAGGATGTGTTTGATGGAGGAATGTGGGCTCCACTGAAAAATGGGAAACTTTTCGTTGTATGGGTCTCACGCACAGCATCTAACACAAGATAAGAACCCGTTACTTCCTGCTTTTGGGGACGTACTCCTCAAAAAGCGAAGATAAAAACTCATTGAGCCCCCATTTATCTATGATAAATTTTCCCTATAGAAAAAATTCCGGGTGTTGTAAACACGCCCTAAAGGAGAAAATAAATACACCAACATATGAAAACTGTCACAATAAAGGTCCGTGTCCCTGCTGAAACCACCAGGATACATACGAACATTATTTTCATATTTGTAATGTTCTTTTAATTGTTTTTAGTTTTATTTCAATGAAAATATAGCATAGCAGTGGACGGCCATCTCGTTGAACAACCGTCAGGATGCGATCAGCGCGTCAATCCAGCACAAAAAACACTGGAGTCCATAACCAACCAGAGGAATCGAATTATAGTTCAGAGCCTCGATAAAGAATTAAAAAAAGTAGGAAAGAAAACCCTAAAGGCCTTTTTTAAATTGCAAGCACCCGACGCAACGTCAAACACTTTAGGTGCTCAACATTACGCTGTTCCATATATTACAATATCTTAAAATAAAAAATAATTTTAAAAAAAAAAAAAACACAAACATCATGAACACGCATCGGACGCTCGTCCCTCTATCTTTATCACAGAGTTCAAAAGCATATGAGACGTTGCAGGCATGGGGTTGGCAACATGCAAGTGATAATCATCATGGCCGATACCGTATTGGGAGAAAGTAACCAGCACCCTGTTGATTACTACGGATGAACATCGGTTGTACCACACCCAAAACTCTAACAGAGCCAATAATATATTATTTTAGGGTCCAAACTTGTTTTCACTCAGACTTCTTTTGGGTGTGGAATACTAGGAGAATATTTGCTTGATGCATGTGGAATACATATTTTCAACTACTACTACAAATCTGTAGTTTAAACTCAAGGATCAACTAGCAATCCTTGCCCATGTCCCAAAACTTTTGCACCCCTCCTCGGTTACATAAAACATGGAAATCTCTTGTTCGTTACACATTAAACATAGTCGAACAACGTTTTCTGTAGCCAAGGCTTGTTCAGATTCAAACACAACATACATTTTCATAGTCAAGGCTGCAAATAATTGATTGCCAGGCTGCCAGACATTGGACATTAACATTATCGATGCTACTGTAGGTCGTCCCCTCTGGCAGGCCAAATGACAAAAACTCTTAAATTTGGAACAAACAACTACTATACAGAACGAACCACTGACGCACAAAATAGTCCATAATGATTCAGATATACCAAATACTTGATTGTTGGGATATGCAAAGCTTCAAATCACTCGAGAAATAAAAAACGATAAAACCAGTTGTAAATCAACTGAACCATCCACGCAAGCCTTGTTTCTTTTTGGCCCAGACATTAATTACATCTCTTATGAAACTCGAGCGTCAATTTTCATAATGTCTGTAGTAAAAATTTTCATGTATCGCAGACCAAGTACAGGCAACAAGACAAGAAAAAAGAAGGCAACCTCAGATCATCAGAGACTACAGACAAGTAGTCAATCGAATGCATCATCATCGTCATCAGGAAGAGGTTGAGCAGCTGCCTGCAGCAACTCGTCTTCATGCCTGAACAGCAACACCACATTCAGGAAATGGAACATATTAGTACCAGATCTTATCGTAAAGAGCATTCTATTTAATGCAACATCTTTAAATTCAGCAAGTTAACCACCATAGCCACTCACAAAAACTTGTAGTTAAAGAGACACAAACCAATGCCTATCAAATTTTCAACATTAAACTAATCAAACACCTGCATATTGCCTGAGCTGCATAGTCTTTAACCAAAGCTTGTTAAACCAGAATTTATCGGCTTTGCACAACCAACCATGAATGGCCATACTGCCAAATGCGCAAGAGACACCATAAGCACCATAACCCAGTTCTCGAGTAGGTGCAGCATATCAATTTGGCAACTGGCTATGTAATGTTCACCTCTTAGTTTCAGGCCTAGCCAGTAAGCAGAGCTACCAACAACTAGAGAAAACTCATCCGAACTAAACAAAAAAGCTCATGAGACAACTACTCAACATTAGTCACGAACAGCAGCAAGACTTGCTGCAGGTCCAAGGTTGGCATGCCCAGTGCTAAACCAACAGGCCAGACCCAGATTCAGATGAATTAGACCAAGGGAGCACCATACGCACAGAACAAGGCTAACTTCAGGATGTGCTACCAGGCCTCTATGCCCTTATACATGTCATTAAGGAAATATAACATATTCAATGCTGCGCTTGGTGCCCAAACATTCCCACTCAAGAAATGGTTGGCCGACACATGAACTAAGTCAGTGCTGTCGGACATGCCTGAGCAGCACAACGCTCAACCTCTCACCCTCTAATTAAGTGATTAGTCAAAAAGGACATACTTTTGCTGGGTCACCATGTCAATTGTCACTTCTGGAGGTGCAAGGGCAGGAGACTCAACGAAATGCAGATTAGGATCCCTGTCAAGGAAAACAGATCAGCAACAGCCTTTCCTTGAAGAAATTGCAAAAGAACAAGAATTTACCCTGCAAGCTTTCTCGCTAGATAAAGGAAAGGCTTTTCGAAATTATAGTTGCTCTTGGCAGAAATTTCATAATACTGGAGATTCTTCTTCCTATGAAAAGTAACTTGCTTTGCTTTCACTTGTCTGTTCTTCACATCCACCTTGTTTCCACACAGAACAATAGGGATGTTTTCACAGACCCTGATTTGACAATGAGATTGTTAATACCATGCATAGAAAAGGGATGAAGCTTCAAAATGTATATCTAAGGCATACCGGCAGAGGTCCCTGTGCCAGGTCGGGACGTTCTTGTAGGTCAAACGTGCAGTGACATCAAACATGATAATTGCACATTGTCCATGAATGCTGCAAAACACAACCACAGGAGTGTCCATCAATCAATAGTATCATCACCAGAACTGTTATGCATGCAATGCAGTAAAATTGTGCCAGAGCAAAAGAAAATAAATCCAGACAGTAAGGTGACCTCAGGATTCGTGTGAAAATTTATAATCATTCATGTGAAAATTTTGGTTTAAAGTGTGAAGTTGTGACCCAGACACAGAACAGCAGTTCCATAAATAACCACAGTCAAATATTACATACCAAGGCAAGAAAATTGACAAATACACCATAAAGTATATCCACACACAGCTAAATCGACTAATCAAAACTTATACAAAAACATAAAACTTAATGCAGCTCATAAATGACCTGAAATGGTTATAAGACATACAATCTGCAGATGAGAATATACATGGGATTTAACTACTTGCAGCAGATGATCTATGTGATTTAATTATCAGAATGCATTTGAAGAACATAAGTTCTTTGTCTTCACCTCCCATGGGAAGTATTTTGGCCAAGGAAAGGGAGAGAAAGAAGAGGAAGAGGAGGGCAAGGGCCTTTATGATATTTCTCGGAACAACAAGAAACTCAACAAGTTGTAACATGCAAATTGCAATCCTTATATTATTGGAATCTTTTTTCCAAAACACATAATAATGGTCAACTAAAAATATGATGCTTCTCTTTCATTAAAATGTAAGGCTCTACCCGTTGTCAGGTTTTATAGAAAGAATTATGGACTTTATTATTATTTCAAAACTTATTTAGCAGGGAGTTTGGGATTAAGTAAAGTAAACAATAGAAAATGTACAAGGTGAATGTTTGGACAAAGGAATATTAAGAGTTAGCACAAACTCACATCACAATATCCAACCAAAACCAAGGGAAATAGGGATCTTGATCAAGCTAGTGCTTTTGTTTGCATAATAGATTTTGAAAATAAATTCTATTAGGGAAAATGTGTTTTGGTCAAAGCTGTGATTGTGATTCTTCAGCCTCTGATTCCTGGTCACAATTGTGACCAACCTTTTCACAAATTAAAGCTGTATTATAATCACAGCTGTGATCCCTTAGCCTGTGATTCTTAACTATGACACGCTTCTGTTGCTCTGTGAAAGTTTTGTTATTCTGACTTATAACCACAAGAACTTGAGAAAATCCCACTTTTACAGGGAGTTGCAAATGTGCCCTTAGTGGCTGATGAGAACCTAAACTTTTACAAGCTGCAAATTTGTACACCATCTGCCACAGCATGTGCTTAGATCCCAACTTTTGGTAAATGCCCACACGAGGACTCAGTCCCAGGTTGGTTTTCAGGGAAATTCAAGAGCACAGTGTAGGTTATGACTTCCATTTGGAACAGCAACAGTGGGTGGACTTCTCATTAGGGAACCTGGTGAACAGATTAAATACAACAAGTTGCTTAACAAGACAGCAGCATAGGGAGAACCATGAGGCATAATTCATGGCAATAACACACAATATCATATTCACCCCAACACCAGACCCGTGCAGAAAGTCACATTCATAATTAATCATCGACAAAAACATGGGTTTTCCCATGACAAACAATAATGGCAAAATCTCATACACCTAAAAGATCCATATGGATATATTAACTTTGGTTAATTGGAATTGATGTAGAAGTGAATTCCAACAAATCAGATAGGAACCCAAAAACTAATAAAATGTAAGATGTAGAAGTGAATGGTTTATAATGTTCAGGCAGCAGAATCATAAATGAACTGCACCACATATGGTGCTCACATAGGAGTATTCAGTAATGATATGTCAGGCATGACATTCGAAACCATTACTAGCAATGGAATCCCAGTCATCGAGAGTAGCCGCTCTTTACAAAAGTATCAAATCCAACAATTCCTTATGTGATCCTAAATGAACCTCAAATATTCAACCAACTCGATATGTTTGTGTCAGGCATGCTTCAGAACAAATAACCTCTATGCAACTGCCTGCATAGTCTAAGCAGAAATTTCTACATTATTCCAAATAGCATATTCAACACAACTCAATGCATTTGTAAGATAATGAAGGCAGATAATTGCAACTGGTTGACGAAGTAAAACCATTTCCACTCAAACACAAAATAATCTCACAAACAGAAAAACCCATATTTAAACAGTTACAGTCATGTGAACGGACGAGGCAACTAAAAGTTATATTCTGATGCACAGCTCTCAAATTTAAAATGACATAAAAAATATAAGCGCGCACCCCAGGATTTTTAACAAAGCATCATTAATGATTCTCGATAAAATAGAGTTAATTTCAAAGGAAAATAACCAAGAAACCACTTATACATGTAATGATACTTACTAATATCCATCCCTAAGGCCACCAAATTTTTCTTGCCCAGCGGTGTCCCAGCAGTAAAATCTGATTTTCCCACAGTTTGTGAAGAAGTCCAACGGATGAACCTCTACTCCAATCGTAGCTGCAAAAACGCATTAGACAACTTGTATACTCAGTCATCGTCCAGTCAAGTTCTATCAATCCAAAGATAGACAAGGTCAACCATGGCAATGTTGTTAAGTATAGGTTCAAGCTCGAATGAGGACAAAAAAGGTTAAGACTTACGCTCGTATTTCTTTTCAAACTCCCCGGTCAGATGCCTCTTAACAAAGGTAGTTTTCCCTGGTTAAGAATTAAAGATGAAAAGAATGAGTCGGCTTACACCAAAAATAAACCAAAATAATAGAAAGAAACCACCAAACACCAAACTAGAAACAATACCTGTTCCACCATCACCAACAATAACAAGTTTAAAGTTTGGGTAGTCAACCTGTTGTTGATTCGGCAATGCCTGAAATCCCAACACCAACAGGAATTGGAAAAGAAGAAGAATATCACCAAAATACAGAAAAAAAAAACAAAAAAAAAAGACAAGACCGAGAGATTAACAACGACCCATTACCCTAGCACAAACACTAGAAGAGACAGAGAAGAAAATCAGATGAAATCATCCAAAACAATAAGAAAACATATAACAATACCTTAATCAGGATTTTAACTTAAAAACTTTAGTAATCGTGATCGGAAAACCGTAAAGATGAAAAACAAAAAAGCAACCAACTAAAACCACACGACGACGAAGATGAGAAAGAAGAAGTTAGAGAGAACATCGGGACGATCAATCAAAAACTCCAAATCCTAACCCTAAAAAGCTAGAGAGGACGATCTTCATCAGAGAGAGAGAGAGAGAGCTCACCATCGCCTTCGCGGCTTAGGGTTTTTTTGCGGGCGAAGGGAACTAAAGATGGCGCTCGTCTGAGGTAATGAGGGAACACTGTGGGGCTGGCTTTTATACACGGTCTCGCCGTTCGCTTCGTGTCGACGCGACTATATGGGCCGTCCATCTGCGTGTGATCTATTTCTCCCCAAGCAAGGGCTCAGTGTGAAACTGTCCGGACCATATTATTAGAACGATTTAAACCCCGTTTGGAAGGCTGGTTCTTAAGCTGCATGAACGACCAAAAACATGAATTTTTTTTAGTTTTTGGTCACCAAACATTTGAAAGAATATTTAGGGTCAACCTTTTTTCCGTAATTCTATAATCAGACCTCGCAATTTTGAATTTTTTAATATGATTTAGACTATCAAATAAGCCACTATATTTTATTATTGTCCTTTAACTTAGTTTAAATTATCAATCAAATTACGAGAGTAACTTTCATCGTTAAGAGTTCAATCGGTTTGGCGTTATTTTTTGTCATTTTACTTAATTTACGTTATCAATCAAATTACAAGAGTAACTTTCATCATTCTGAGTTTAGTAACTTTCATTGTCATGAGTTTAATCTATTTACCTTTTTCCCTTTATGAGAATGAATGAGTATTTTTTCATTTTCAGGCGACGAAAGAAAAAAGAAATCTCCTCTTTTAAGATGATAACTATATGGTCCAACACGTGTAAAAAATCTTGACACCAAATCACGTATATTTAGAGAGCTAAAAATAAGATACTATAACGTGTCAAAACAGCTATGCAAACCAAGCATGTTTTTTTGTCTTGTTTTGCGATAAACTTTTCTTTCAAACTGTGCCACCTCCGGGTCTCAAATTTTTTTGGAACATCTTATATGCCTACAGAAGACCACACTACAAGGACCAGCCGGAATTTTTCTCATTGCTATTGCTCTATTTGTAGCGGCTATTGTTTTATAACGACAAAAAATCTGGCCAATAAGTCATTGTAAAGAAATGGTTTTTGTTAACCAATAACGGTGACATTTATAGGTCACCGTTAAAGGTGACCCAACACCAACGAGATTACTTGTCGAAACTAAGAACACTAATAGCGATGAGGTAGCATATAACGACGAGATACCCTATGACGATGAGATCTCAGGATCATTGTTATAGGCTACCTATAGGTTATAACATTCATGTGACATCGTTATAGCCTATAGCGGTGAGCATTAACTCGTCGTTATAGGCTGACTATAATGGCAAAAAAAGGATTTTACCTATAACGGCGAGACAAAAATATCATCGCTATAGGCTATAAACCTGCAAATTAAAAACTACCAATTAGTTTTAAAAAAAAATTGCATTCAAATACATACACTTCAAATCTACACTTCTACGAAAACTTTAAATATACTAAAATTAACAACTAAAACACATTCAACAAAACAACATTACACTTCAAATATACACTTCAAACATTCAACTTCAAACATACATCCTCAAACATTCAACACACTTCAAACTATTGACATACACTTCAAACATACCTTCTACAAAAACTTCAAATACACTTCAAAAAATAAACATAGACTTCAAAAACACAAACCCCCTACATCATCTTCAAGCTTGCAGCAAACACATTTCAAATACAAACCCACTACATCCTCTCCAAGCCTGCCACAAACACACTTTAAATACAAACTTCTTAAACCCTATTTCATTATCTTCAAGCCAGTAATAAACATATATACTTATAATACTCACATAAATCAAAAATTTACTTATAGCAATTATAGTAAAGAGTTAATTCATCAAAACATATTTCTCATGTAAGCAAAGAGTTTAAAAATTTTAGATCTAAGATGGGGGTTTTGTCTTTTTGTATCTATGAAGGCTTGCATCTCCTCTATGAGTTTGTAGTTTCTTCTCTCACGCGCTATTTCATCTCTTAATTCTTGAACCTTTATCTATGTTGCTTCCAACTAAGTAGATAGCTATGAAATTCTGGCCTGACTAGAGTAGGATATTTTGGATGGAGAAAAAAATGCACTCATCCCTTTCACATGTTTGTACCACTCTCTGAAGACCTTAGCAAAGACGACTTGCTGCATCATCGGCGGGCTTCTATATAAAGAAGATGTTGACTTTTTAATCTTTATAGATTGCAGCTTTGTTTGCGCATTGTTAATAATTGGTTATTAGTAACTAATGATAATGTACAAAATAGAATGAATGAATGTGGCACTATAAAGTGTGAGTTACTTACAAAGGTGTCTTATGTTTTATTATAAATGAATGTTGTGTGATATGAATGGGTACGCGTCTTTTTATAAAACGCACTCGTCATCGATTTCTGCCCATATTTTAGTCTTCAAATAACAAAATAAGAATCTATTAGATAAAACATATTAATCACTATACTATTTGAAAAAAATAAACTTAGAGAATAAGAAACTTATTCTTTTATGATACCTCTAGAGGTACGAAGACGATCCACTAATATGTTGGACCGTCTGTTTTGCTCTATTCGTTGAACTTTTCTTTGACACCCACTGTTAACCAAAGGAAGATCAATTAATAGACAAAAATCTAAAAATTTGAACATTTATTTACTTAGAAATATACATCCAATATTTATTGTCTAATAGTCTATGGTGAAAAATATGCAAACCTTTCCACACTTTAGAGTTGGATCCCTCAAGATGATGTTGTTTTGCTACATCGTGGTTTTAAAAGTTTTGGTAATGCATGTAAAAAACCTTCTCGCACCCTTTAGTATGATAGTTGAAGCTACTTCTCCACACACCATTGATGTTCAGATACATCTTTATCTAAATCAAACTCTTTCGGCAACAAATTATCAAAATATAGTTAGTAACGCTTCTTTAATGGATTAATTTGTTTATCAAAATATAGTTAGCCAATATATGTAATACTTGCAATTTTTAGTAATTAATAAATCATTAAAATATGGATTTTATACTTTAATTTGGTGGAATTGAAAATTTATCTAATGCCAATTTGTATTCGAAGTTACATATTGAATTGAGTCATAATCTAAAAAGGGTTTAACATTGAATTTAAATTTGGTGTTAAATTGGATTTAAATCACATATGGAATTTAATTTAATTTGAAAGAAATTTAAGATGAATTTAGTTTTTTATTTAGATATGGGTTGTATTAATCGAGTATGGATATGGACGGGGCATGGTTTGCCTAAGTTAGATTGGATCTCAATTGGATTTGAAATCCAAGATAAAAATCTAAGGAAAATCCAAATAGGCAAATTTATGGAATTAAAATTATAAAATAAACTAATTCTATATTGTGTTTGGAGTCCTATAGGTTGGACACCCCCTATGTGGGCCCAACCTAATGGACATCCTGCATGAAAAAAAAAAGTATATATAATAAAGTCTATTAAATCCAAGTCAAAAGAAATCTAAGTTTTTCCTAAATTAAAATGAAAGGTCTAATTAAGAAGGGAGAAAATTAGATTTTTGTAAGGGGAAATCTCTATCTTGAGTCAAGTAAGAGACACCTTAGAAGGGGACACCCCATCCTAGTGGGGCCCCTATTGTGACTGGGTATTAGTTCAAAATAATAATAATAATAAAGAAAGCAAGAGTTAAAACTTTCTAAATAAATAACGAAAGAAGGAAGATTTAAAGGAATTGGAGTTTTATAAATTTTTTTGGTAAGTTACAAACACAAGGGGGCGCCCCCCCTTGGTGGACCCTCTTGTGTGTTGGTTGGATCATCTTTAAGAGGTAAGCCACATGTAAAATATATACATGATTATATGAAATATTATTGGGAATTCTATACTTTATAAGTTTTACTACTTGGAAAATAGTGTAAATTAAATAGTTAGAAAGTTAGAGGAAATTGGGGATTTGAATTAGGGATTTTAGAATTTAGTTTTTTAAAACAATAGGGTGGAGTGTTGGAGAGGAAAATAAAGAAAGAAAACATTTTTTGTAAACCCATAAAGAGGGAGGCTCACACGTCCCCCCTTATTTGGGCTCTTTGAGATTTTTTTCCAAAATCTCTCTCCTCCTCTTTCTTTCTCTTTCCTCCTCACATTTTTTTTCTCTCAGCCTTGAAAGTAGTGTAGACCTCCATTAGAGACCTGCAACTACCTTGGATAAGGTCTGAACCAACTCGAAAGGTGGTGCTTGAGGAGAAAAGATGAAGGTCTTGCTGAGGAGAAGACATTTTTGAGATAAGAGGTTTTTACTTGCATTGTTTCTGGTTTTAGGAGGCATACCATCTACTGATCCATGGTATGGATCAACATGTGATCTAGCCTAGAAGCATCTATGGCTATGGATCTACATGAGAATATATTTTGAAAACCCAAAACAATGTTTTAGTAGTCTGGTTTTAAGAAAAATGATTTGGGAAAAAGCTAGTTTTAAACCTTGTTGCAAAAATCGGTTTGAGAGATTAGGATCATTATTTTTTTATGATAGATCTTGATTTGTCCAGCATATTTAATATAAGTAGGATGTATTGGTTTAATGTGAGCATGAATTTTAATTTGTAACATTGTTCTTACCTAGATCTATGCTAATATATATAAAAACCGTGTTGTAGAAAGGACTAGGCAAAATCAATTTTGGAGTCTGATGTTTCATATTTGAATCAACTTAATATGAGCATGTCAATTGATTTATTCCATGTTAGTAAAGCGAATAAAAATGACATTATATCTATAAATCTAGGATTTTATGGATTGATTGATTTCTCATGTGGTTAATGTTAGATGTAGGTTGTTAGTTTGATCCATAATGTAGTTATGATTTACAAATTAAATATGTGATTATTCTATGGTTGGGTTAGCATGAAAAGGACTAAATACTTATTGTAAAATACTGCAATTATGTTTATAATGTCAATATCTAGGGTGGGTTATGTTTTAATATCATGTTTAGCCTTGGGTTTATGAATACATTATGAGTTTGACATCTCTATGATTTTGTTCCCGTCTATGACCCAACCAGTTTTAGAAAAAATTATGTATCACCTAGAATACATATCGACAAAAAATAAATAAATATACTGAGATGTTCTACATATCCAAAGCTTAATTTTAGCATCTTGTTTTGTTCTAATAGAGTGTGCTTTGAGTGAGAAAAGCCCACAGTAACAGAGCTCAGTTTTTAGGCTATAGTTACATGATAGTCTTGACCTGTTATACATAGTAGATGGCTCTGTAAAATGATTTAAATATGCATGAGCAGTTAAGGATGTATGCACTTACCATTGCAAAATGAGTGGCCATTTATGCATGAGTGGCTTAATTATCTTCAATTAGATTTTCTTTTTAAATGATCCATGCCATGACTAACTAAATGCACAATCAATTTAAGTTCTCACTTCTTAGCCCCGTGGGTACGGTCACCGGCTTAAACCTTGATCTGGGCCATGGCGCAAGCAGTGTATTCATACAATTGCGGTTTGAGCCTAGTCAAACACCTTTCACTAGTCCCGGGTGAGGGATGACCATTATTGAGAGAAAGCTCTCAACACCACTAGACTGATGCATCAGACTTAGACTCATGAGTTTCTTACCAACCACGTTGCAGTCTATTGTGGAGGCATCACTTATCTTTGTGGCTAAGGAGGAGCAACCTTACATGCTAAAAAAACTTTATCCATGAAGCCACACGTACCACTTACCCTCCCCTTTTAAGCATCATATTTTAGTGTCACATGGTTAACATTTTTAATTCATTAAGTCCATGCACTTCACACTACAAATCCAATTTAAAGATTTGAGCCCCTTTCAGACTCTTGGATGCACATACTTCAACTGCACATTTAACAGTCATGCATCATTACACATTTATACATTTTTTACTTTAACATTCATTCATCAAAAGGCAAAGGTCATATTGTAACACCCTCAAAATTGTAACCTTAATTATTGTTTAAATATTGAAATTTTGAGACCAATTTTTTTTATAAGTGTAAGTAAATCAGATCCTATAATACGAAAACGATTTTAAAAAATGATTAAGAATTTGGGTGGGGTTACACTAAAGATAACAATCAAATCAAAATGTATAGGATATACACATTTCAAACCATGTACAATATAATACTGAAATATAAAGAGTTTTAATTTCATTTCAAATCAGAGTATAAAAACAATAGTTCAATCATTACGTAATTAAGTACTTAAAACGCAAAGATCATATCTACCAAGATCGCAAGGTAAGAATAGACCCTCGAGGATGCAGCTCGATCAGTCCTTTGCTCCAACTACTCAGCATACTTTACCTGCATTACTTGTTTCCCATAAAACAGGGTCAGACTCGCTAACGTCTGGTAAAGCAACCAAAACTCAAACTTAAAGAAAACACATCAAGCATTTAAAGATAAAGATATAATATATTATTCATCAATCGTCAAGTGATAGACAAGAGAACAACGTCCTAGGAGTCATTTATTTCAAACATTTAAACATAAGGCACTTAAAAGCATTCTATCACTTAACATTTTATTCAACATGAACTCACATCATAAAGCATAATTCACATGCATTTAAGACATACAAGTCATCGTTTAAATATATACATGCATCTAAGACATTCAGATCATTGCATCATTTTCATATGCATTCGTAATTCTTATAAACAATAAGTCAAATCACATTTGACCATTCAAGCGTGAAACACATGCACATACCTTCAAAGTAATTCAGTTAGATATTCATGATACACATCAATCATGATACATATGTATGATATATTCACTCAGACAATCATAATGCAATCATTTGCAATAAAACTATATAGGTGTGATGTATCATTCACCTAATAAGTCAAAACTAGTTATTTATAGTCGTGATGTGTCATTCACCTATATGCTAACATAAGCATCACAAACATAACCTCATATAAAGATCTAAAATCAATAACGATTTGATTCTCACATCTGAGTTCAGTATATAATCATGCTATAATAGAAAAGTCAAAACTATAGATTCATAATTGGCTATCTCATCAACTAAGAAGATCATCACAATTCATCATAATATTTTATTTAATCATATAAATATTTACAAGATCCGCGCCGGATCGCCTGGTCTAAAAAATATACAACCCCATAAAGAGTTACCGCCTTAGACGGATGGTTTGTCTGGTCTTGGACAATGCACTTCTTCACAAAAATATATTGTCTTCGCGGGCTACCTGCTCTTGGACAATGCACTTCCTCATCTATAGAAAAGTCAAATCTATATTTTCATAATTGGCTATCTCAATCAACTCAGAAGATCATCACAATTCATCATAATATTTTATTTAATCATATAAATATTTACAAGATCCACGCCGGATCGCCTGGTCTAAAAAATATACAACCGCATAAAGAGTTACCACCTTAGACGAATGGTTTGTCTGGTCTTGGACAATGCACTTCCTCACAAAATTATATTGTCTTCGCGGGCTACCTGCTTTTGGACAATGCACTTCCTCACATAGACTTACCACTCTAGTCGGATTACCTGATCTAGTCATGCACACCCTCACATAGAATCCTTTAGGAACAGTTTCTCAACGGGTACCATATCTAGTGAAAACTATTGTGATACATGCATCAATACAACTTACCACTCTCAGGGTTAATAGCCACCAACACGGGCACAAGCACGTATACAATCAATATGCATCACATCATACATCACTTCATATGATACCTAAATCATAAAATCATACATTTAATCAATAAGGTTCCATAAGCCATAGTTCACTATTGAACTTAAACATTTATCGCAAGCATTCATAATTTCATATCACGTGGCATTTAAATTATATCATAAAGCATATTATCCTATGCATTATATTATTGCTATAAAGAATATTGTATTTCATAAATTGAACCTTGAAGCATGCGTAAACAAAATATGAGTTCTATGAATGCATACATGAACATGCATATTTCATAATACGAAGCAACTAAACATCAACATATGTAACTCTTATATAGTTCGAGTAATGCACACATGATTCAAGTCATATATGCATTGTTTCACCACATGAATCAATATGCAAAGCAAGCATTTCATGCATAATGTGTCTCACACATAATATATATATATATATATATATATATATATATATATATATATATATATAGCATTCACACAAATCGTGGTTCATTTATGAGAGCACGAGAAGTATCAATTCATGCATAATGGTATTTATATAATTCTATCATGAACATGATTCTATTACTCATGCTTTCGTGCATGATTACATCATTATTATTTCACACTAGCATTCAATATGGTCATGTCAAACACATCAATTTATGCAACATTCATTCACACAAATGCATGCTCAAACATGTGCCTACAACAAACACACTTCATATTTCGTTATCTAAAATCATGACGAGCATGATCTCCGAACTACGTCAAAAAAAATACTTCTATTCTCATACATTCAAATCATGCTCAGCATGATCTCCAAACTACAATCACAACAATCCTAGAGATCCACAATTAAGTGGTGTGTGTGAGCAAGAAAGTGTTGCATACAATAAAAATAAATTTATTGAGTGATGCATTTACAACACGTACTTATCACAGGCATTTACCCGATTTGCATTTCGCATTGCATTGCATTCAATACACATTGACTTATAATTGTTTTGATATTTAGCATAATTATCATATTTTTAGTATATCCTGCCCTCAAATCAGTTAAACATATAGGCAATCATAGCACTCCCAGATATCCACAACTACATGTGGTGTGTACGCATAACCTGTATTTTCTATTTAGTGAAGTATTTAGTACAATAACATCATGCTTACGCAATTAGTGCCTAAACATGATCACTAAATGTTTAGTTATTGAAACTTACTTTAATAATGTGAAGAACAATTAATCGAAACCCAAAAGACTGAGGGGTTTTGAAGTCCGCAAAGACCGCTACCCAAGTAATACAACGAACCTTTTGTGTACGATCATAAATACCAATTATACCAAGATTAGCCAAAAATGACAAATTACCCTATAAACCATTGCCAACAGCCGCATAACACACAAATATACTCCAATAATTTACAAACTCTATTAAAAATATATTTAAATATAATTTATATATAAATAGTGATTTATAGCACAAAATAGTTGTATAAATGCAAATTGTATCCTGATTGGCCAGAAATGAACAAATGAACATGTAATATATTAATAAATAAAATTCAAAAGCTAGAAACATATTTCTAATTTGGAGATAAAAAATGAGTTCTTTATTTATTAATAATCCTTAAAATTATAGGTTTTATATCCTACCCTACTTAAAAAAAAAACTATCCTCAAAATTTATACAATCATTTAAACAGATGAGAGTATTCATCAGGTCATTGACTCTTCTTACCTAAACCATCTGTCAAAGAAAGGATCTCACAATAAATATTAGTCTTAGGCATATTTCTAAATTAACATCAACAACATTTCAAACAGCATATATCATACATGTCTTTCACATTTAATACTGACACATTTCATATATGTGTATCAACAGGATTTAGAAACGGATACCTTACCTATGATGGTCGTCTTACTCGCATCTCATGGCCACTCTTACCAAACTATTCTGATACTATTTATAACGCCCCCAAAATTTTAACCTTAATTATTGTTCAAATATTGAAATTGTAAGACCAATTTTTTTTTATAAGTATAAGTAAATCAAATATTATAATGCGAAAATGATTTTAAAAAATGGTTATCACTTTGGACGGGGCTACACTAAAGATAACAATCAAATCAAAACGTACGAGATGGTGTGAGTTTTATGAAATAGATTTTTAAAAAGATATTTTTGGTAAAAACAGTTTTGTGAAAACCAGACACCAAATAATAAAAATTGGCTCACACTAGGGTGAGATCCAGGTCGAACTCAGGGAATGGCAGAAAACTTTGTATTTCACATAAATTGCAAGCTTT
Source organism: Nuphar pumila (assembly GCF_984573655.1). Classification (NCBI taxonomy): domain Eukaryota; kingdom Viridiplantae; phylum Streptophyta; class Magnoliopsida; order Nymphaeales; family Nymphaeaceae; genus Nuphar; species Nuphar pumila. The sequence goes on along the minus strand of NC_143256.1, from coordinate 884,178 downwards.
ATTGCCTTTAAAATAAAAAATAAATAAAAATAATTAACTATTACAATGTGTTACCCACTTGCAAAGGGCTCAAAAAGAATAATAAATGATTTTATTACATACCCAAATTAATGAATTAAATAAACCTAATCTAAAAGAAAAAGAAAAAGAAAAAGAAAAAAAGGTCTTCATTTGCTTGCGCTTTAGTCACTTTTATCTTCACTGTTTCCCTCTTTTGCTTATTGTTCTTAAACTTTATTGGTTAAAGGCCTTTTGAAGGGTTCTCTTGAGGGCTCTTTTGAAGGCTTAAAGGGCCTTTTGAGAGGACCTTTTGGGGACCTCAGAGGGCTCTTTGGGGGTACTTTTGAAGGCCTATAGCATGTCCGACTACTTCTCTGCAAAACAAAAAAATACAAACTGAGCAGAACAACACAAAGAACGATACTAAAATCCAATATTTCAATCAAGAAAAATCAAGAAACTAATCTAACAAACTCTAACAAACTAACTACACGTAAAGAATAAACTAACATGTAATAAATTGTGTAACTGACACGTAACGACTAAATCACTACAAGACAAAATAACAAGCTAACTAACTAATAAATAAAAAAAACAAACAAAACAAAAAGGCACTAACCATATGACAAGAATATAAGTAATAAAAGATCTAACTATTTAATTAATAATATAACTAATTAGCACTTGTTGTACGTAAGTAACCAATAAACTAATAACAAAATCTGAATTAACAATGAAAACTAACTTATGCTATCTACCACTAACTAATTAATAAAGAATTAAAAGAAATAAAATAAGAACCGGCTATTGTTATTTAACTACTAAATTCAAGAATCGTGAAACGTCTAACCAACTAACTATCTAGATTGATAACTAACTAAATATGCTAGACTGAATTCAATCTAACTAACAAGCTAAAATAATTAAATGCTATCTACTCTAATCAACAATGAATTAAAAGAAGAAAACAAGAATCAGCTAATGTATTTCTAACTAACTGTGCAAAGCAAAGTCAAACCTTAATTCAAACTAATTAATCATGAATCAATTAAACCAACTTACTGACGGAAACTATTCTTCTACAGCAAAACGTGATTGAAAAATAATGGAAACTATTCTAAAAAATGATAATTGAAATACAAGAAGGAAATAAGCTAAATAATTAATTCTAGACTAATTTTTAACAAACTAATCTAAGTTAATCTAATAAAATTGAACTAGTTATTGATCTAATTACTATAAAACAACAATAAAGCGTTAATCAAAATGACTAATTAAAAGAACAATTAAAACTATCTAAATCGACTAGATTATTCTATTTAACTAAAAATGATGATTGAGAATTTAAACTATTTAATTTCTAATCTAAATAATCAAAATTCTGGAATTTAAGTTAACATTAACTAACTAATAACAAGAAATAACATTAACTTATTTTATGCAGTTGAGGAAATTGAGAAAATAATCAAAGATCTAATCATGAACATTAAAAGGAATTAAGAAAACAAAAAAAACTAAATCAACTACTTTTATTTTAATCTAAATAATTAATCTAACACATACTGAAAATAAAGAGCATGTTCTAAATTAATTCTACACTAAATCTAAACCTAAACTAAATAAAATATAATGTGAATAAGGGAAAATATTTAACTACATGCATTGATCCACTTAAAATAATACGATTGGGCCCAAAAATTGAGGAAATTGGCTAAAACTAAATTAATCTATTTTATTTTTTTATTTTTATTTTGCAATGTATAAAAACAAAACTCATCTAAACTATATGTAGTGATTAAACTATGTTATATGCATAATGAAATATTATTCCTATATTATATGAAATAATAAAAAAAACTAATCTAAATAATAAACTATAGAGAGACAGGGGAGAAGAAGTAAACCTCACGATTCGCCTCTGATGGAGGGGTTGAAAAGAAGAACATGGTCTTCCTCTGTGTTGCACATAGCTCCGATGATGGGGACAAGAAGAAGCCGACGAAAGCAAGGATTAGAAGTAAGATCAAACAAGGAGGGAAAGAATAACCGAGGGGAAAACCAATCAAGAGTGAAACAAGGGAAGAAGAGAAGAGAGGGAGGGATATAGAGGCTGTGTGAAATCCAAGGGAAAGACGCCCTATGGCTATAAAGTGAGTTTTTATATTACAAAATTTAAGATACACGATTTTCTGAAGAATTCCAATTAAGTTTTGAAAATTTTGAAAAGCCTTCTTCTAGAAAAACATGTTTCTATAAAATACACTTCTAAACAGAATAAAACACTAGTTAAACACTTCTAAACTAATTAGACTAATAATTAAAAAAGTTTTAAACAAAACAAAACATTGAAAAATACAGGAAAGAGATTGAAATATGCGATTTTACCTTTATTTTCGAATTTAAAGTAGTTTCTTAAAAACACTGATAAAAATGAGTTTTTAATGCAATTTTTCGATGAATAATGCATAGAATAGTATGAATAAAATACAGAAATTGTGCGTGTTCAAATTCTTCTATGCTTATTGTTTGTTAGTCCTCGAGCAAACTAACATTGAATAACGAAAAGCGACTAACAAAGCAAAATCCTAACTCACTTTCGTAGGAATAACGGTTGCATTTAGCGTATGCAACAAGCTCTTTAAACCCCCGGGTTACCTCAGTGGATAAGTAAGGTCTCATGAGGGTTTGTAGTGATGCTACTCACAAACATCTCTGTCATGTATACATAACGATTTTAACTTCACTAAGCATTAGTCAGTTAAGGAGTTTGTTTTTACAAATATTTCATGTCATTACACTTTTAAGACATATTTAGAGTCTTTACAGAATAAAGTTTTTTGCTTTACTTTTCTAAATATCGTAATCATTTATGCTTTATTCTCAGAAAATCAAATATACACGTCATTGTTTACTTATCCTCACTTATATGTTTTTTACACAAGTTTCTCAAAAATTATTTCTAAGCAGTGAACTTTATCTTTATTCTCTTGATTTTTTTTTTCTAGATTTTTAATTTTCCCACACTTTTTTTTTTTGAGCACTATTTCAAATTTTCAGTTTTCGTGACCCATGTAATGAGCTTTGGGTGAGTGACTCACACGCCAGACGACCTTAGGGTACCATATACAAAGTATCCCTCAGACTTATTTGCTCGAGTCACTAAACCTTTAATTTTTATAGTTTTACGTATAGCTTGCTTCTTGTCATGTGCAATGTCAACATCTATTAGGCTCTTTATAAAGTCCATGTAATGAGCTTTCAGACTGGTGGCTCCCAAACCAAATGGCTTTAGGGCACCAGGTGTAAACACCCCTCACGCTCTACTCGCTCGAACAAAATAGGCCGCAGATATCAACTTAGACATAGAAGTGATTTCCTTTGTTATCCTTTTTGGCATGGAAATCAAACACTTCAACTTGTGTCTGAGCCCAGCTATTGGAGAATATGAAGAGATCAAACAACTAAGCATATGCGCTTTTCACTTTTGAGCTCTTATTTTCAATGTTGTTCATTTGCTTAGTTTTTCAAAAATAAATTATGCATATTCATACTTGTGGTTCAAAATAAATCTCTAACATGCATCTACCATCATTTCTTTGAAATCCACATAAGTGGCCACAGTTTTATAGATTAGTGTCAGAAAAAAATCATGGGGCTTAAAAAAATCTCTAAAATGTTAGATTGTGTAAAACATTCATTTAAGATCAAACTCATTCCTTAAAAACCTATTTTTTATGAGTTTTTCATCCATGCAAATACATGGACAAAAAGAAAAATATGGGTGTGTAAACTACACCCTCTCCCATGCTTGAATGACACTGTCCTCAGCGGCACTCTCCCATGCTTGCATGAAACTAGATGAATGCACACTATGAAACAAAAGATATGCAAGGGACAGAGTAGAAGTCACCTAAGCAGTGCTATGAAATCTGTCCTATTACCTGTCACTCATAAATCATCTAAAAAAAGAATGACATGCATACATGATCTATCATACATGCTCATAAAAAAAAAAAGCAAAAACTACTGGATGACTAAAATTACAACAACAGTATGGGCTGCCTCCCATAAAGCGTTAAATTTTATGTCTTCAGCCAGACGGATCTCTGGTTACCCTTCATCGACCATCAAATCAATGGATTGATGGTCATACTCGATCTGAAGATCTGAAGTATATGGTCTATGTTTCCTAAAAGTTTACCCATCTGGACCCTAAAATGGCTCTTTTCTCTACTAGGAATGAGATTAGCCCTCACACATATTTAAAAATCTTTTGAACACTTGTGGAGACACTTCTCATATAATGAGCCATGAACCGAAGTATCATACATGCATCTCTCCAACTGTGATGGATCAAAATGCTTCCATTGAGGATGATTGCCCTCCACATGAAAACATTCATCACTTCCTTTCGCTCTCATGGCAGTATCAAATATATTTATCCGCAATCGCTTATTGCCAAAAGAAACATCTATCTCCTCAGTACGATAGTCAATACATGCATTGGCAGTGGCCAAGAATGGTCTGACAAGAATGATGGGGGTCCGATGAGTGATATCAGTACCTTTCATATCTAGAACGAGAAAATCAATAGGGAAATAAAAGTTCTCGATCTTGACTAACACATCTTCTAATATTCTCTAAGGAATCTTGGTAGACCTGTCAGCTAACTTTAGGATGGTCATGGTGGGTTTTAAATCCCTAATCCAAAAAATGTTATAAAGAGAACTCGACAATATGTTTACATTGGCCCCAAGATGGAGCAAAGCACACTCGATGGTCATGTTTCTGATGACACAAGAGATGATCGGTGTCCCTGGATCCTTCAGTTTAGGTGGGGCTTGGTGTCGAAACACCGAGCTCACCTGCTTAGTCAGAAAGATCTTCTTGGGCAACGATCTTGATTTTCTTTTCTCGGTGCAAAGTTCTTTAAGAAACTTTGCATAGGTACCTGTTGGATGACATCGAGTAGGAAGATCTTTATATGAACATGCTTGAATATCTCAAGCATTTCTTGCATTTTTGCTCTCTGCTTGCAAAAAAAATTGGTCTCTCTAAAGTCTTAGGAAAGAGGGCCTTAGGTATATATGATCTGGAAGGCTCAGATGGAGGAGCCCTCCCACTTTCCTAGGTTGTCTCAATAGGGACTAATTGCTCAACAATTTGGCTCTCTCTTTCTTCTGCAGTCTCTCTGTTTCTATGAAATTCCTTCCCACTCCTGATAGTAGTAATAGTCTGGATCTGCTTGTGGTGTGAGTCAGTCATGTGTAGGCCAGAATACATGGGTTTCATGCCCCTCGGGTTGATGACAGGCTCACTAGGAAGTGTCCCCTCACTTCGCCAGATTAGCATCTCGATGAGTTGTCCCATCTGCGTCTCTAATTTGGCAATGGATTGCGTATGAGAGTTCAAGTTCACCTTGATATATGAGAAATTCTGCAACATCTTGTCCTCAAAGGACTGGCTAGAAGCAGGCTCTTGGGATGGAGGCAGACTAAAGGAGGACTAGGTTGAAGGGTAGCTAGATCTCCGAAAACCAAGCGCATAATCGCCTTGCCTAGGTTGGTTCTAGGAAGAGATGGGTTGTTGTTGTCGTTGACTCCTCCATGAAAAATTGGGATGGTTTTGCTAACCTGGGTTATAGGTGTTGGAATAAGGATTGAGCATGGGTTTAGCAACCTGGCGTCGTCTGAGTCTGTTCCTGAACAAACTCAAGGTATTGCGGCACCGCAGGGCAGTTAAAGACATGGTGTGCTGAGCTAGCATACAACACACACACCTGTATGGCTGGTGAGGGATTTGACAACAACTGATCCAATATCTGGGTTAGCATGTCAACATTGTTTTGCAACTCAAGGTGTGTCCCTATCTCAAAAATCCCAGCGTTCTTCGCTCCATCATAAGCAGATGCAACTCTCTTAGAACGTGAGGCCGAAGCATGGTGCATCGAATTCTCGCTAAGGTTCTCAAACAGAACCCATGCTTCGTCCTCACACTTTAACATAAAAGTGTCCCACAAGCTTCATAAACCATCTGATGATTTTTCTCGGTCAGACCATCATAAAAGTACTACACTAGTTGCCAACGGGGCACTTGGTGGTGAGAACACTTTCGAAGAAGATCTTTCATCCTCTCTCACGTCTCATGAAACTATTCTCCCTCAATCTGGGAAAAATTGGTGATGGCTTTTCAAAACTTGTTCGTCTTACCAATTGGGAAGTATTTCTTGAGAAACTCGCTTTGCATTCGTTCCCAAGTAGTAATCTGGACTGTATCTAAAACCTTTAGCTAGTGCTTAGCTTTATCCTTGAGGTAGAACGGAAACAAGGTCAACCTCAATGCATCATCTCCAAAATTATTGATCTGCACCGTAGAGCAGATCTCGAGGAACTCGTCAAAATGGCAGTAAGGGTCCTCGTTACTAAGGCCATAAAAAGAATGTAACATCTGGATAATATTGGCCTTTATCTCAAACTGATTTGCTCCTACAGTGGGTCTCGCGATGCAGGAGGTGAGAATGTATTCAGTGGGAATGAAATACTCCTGGAAGGGACGGGTCAGCTGTTGATCCTCAGCCATGGGGCCGGATCGACAAGCTCTCCTAATGATAGACTCAGGGTCCTCTACTAGCTCAACAAGCTCGAGGTCAAGCAAGTGTCGCCCTTGCATACATCTGAGGATAGATTAGTGTAGCAACCGTCCTAAAGAAAGGTGTTCTACCAAAACCTAGCATACACACGTGATCAACCACAAACCACGAAGCAGGCAAAATAAAAGAAATAAATAAAGCAGGAAACACGCACCACACACTTGCACCCAAACAAATATTTTGAAGAAAGCAAACTAAGTGCATGGTACCAATCATGCACAATCGTCTACTAAGGGGTAACCTACTAGGTGGGATGTGCAGGAAAAGTAAATTGGTCTCTAGGGCTCGCAAGTAATGTGGTTCTACAAATCCTAATGACAAAAATAAACTAACAATCCTAATTAATGAGCAAGAAAATAAACTAGCAATCCTAGATAAATAATATAAATGAAACTAACAATCCTAAATAAAACGAGACACCATGAGGTAATGAAAACAGGTCACAGAGATCCATTGCAGGAATGAGCAGGGCACCGCCTACTAAAAATCCTAGAGTGCAGCAAGGTGGAGCTAATCATCCATAGTCGACTACAAGAGTGTCTGAAGTGCAAGAGGCTGTAGAGACACGGGAGCTTGCCTACACTATGGTGAGATGAGACATTTCATCAGGGAGTGTCCCAAAAGATTGGCACTAGAAGGAGCAAACGAGACACCAAGAGGACAACAACAACCTCAACAGTAGCGACTACAGTAGCGCCAACATCAGCGACAACAACAATCCCAATAACATGGACAAAGGAGGGTCATTGGTCGTGTGTACACGATTACCACATAGGAGTTGCAAGAAGATATAGATGTCATTGAAGGTACTATTCTCGTTGCCAAATATGAAGCTATGGTACTTTTTGATACGGGTGTTACACATTCTTTCGTGTCCACACATTTTGCTAGTATGATTGATTTGACATCTATCATAATGGGATATATTTTGAAAGTAGTGACATCCTCGAGCGATAGAACAATCACTCACACATACCTGCGAGATATGAAAGTCATTATTTTTAGGTAGAACCTCTTTACCAACTTGATCGTGTTAGATATGATTGGGTATGGTATTATTGTAAAAGCTGTAAATTTGTTATATTAAAAATAAATAAAGAGACCATCTTTATTCTCAAGTAAAAAATGTGTTTTTATCTTTTAACTGTTAATTATGGGTATTCTACATGCTCAATTATTTCTTTCTCATCAATAAGGGTAAAAAAGTTATTTTAAGAATTATTTTAAATAAAATATTATTAAATATTTAAATTATTATGAAAAATAAGACTTTATTGTATGCAACACCTTCATGCTCACACACTTCACTTAGTTGTGGATATCTAGGACTGATGTGACTGTAGTTCGGAGATCATACTGAGCATGATTTGAATGTATGAGAATAGAAGTGCGTGTATGCCACACCGTTATGTGCACACATGACACTTAGTTGTAGATATTTAAGACTGTTGTAACTGTAGTTCAGAGATCATGGTGAGCATGATTTGAATATATGAGAATAAAAGTTTTTCTTGTTGTAGTTCAAGAGATCATGCTTGCCATGATTTTAGATAGTGAAATATGGAGTGTGTTTGCTGCAAGTACATGTTTGAGCATGCATTATAAGAAATGAATGTTGCATGATTGATGTGATTGACATGTCTATTATAAATGCTTGTATAAAAATGATAATTGTGTAAAGCATGTCATGTATGTAAAGTATGATGAGTAGCTAAAGCGAACGACTAGTCAAGTTGCATCCTCGAGGGTCCACTCTTACCTTACGATTTTGGTAGACAAGATCTTTTTGTTTAAAGTACTTGATCATGTAGAGACTGGACCATTGTTTTTATACTCTGGTTTTAAATAGAATTAACTCTTCATATTTTAGTCTTATATTGTACGTGAGTTGAAATGTGTACATCCCATACATTTTGATTTGATTTTTATCTCTAGTATGACCCCGCCTAAAGTCTTAACTATTTTTTAAAATCGTTTATGTATTGTAAGATCTGATTTATTTATATTTATAAAAAAAAACATTTGATCTCAAAATTTTAATATTGAAAAAACAATTAAGGTTAAAATTTTGAGGGTGTTACAAATATTCTGGGTTTAGATTGGTTGTATGAGCACTATGCCTATATGGATTGTTATGGGAGAAAAATACTGTTTATCCAACTCGATTAACCTGAATTTGAGTACAAGGTCGGTAAGTCGACTAAGACAAACAAAATGATTTAAACGCTCAAAGCCCAATGATTGATTGAGAAAGGGTGTGAAGCTTTTCTGGCTAGTGTTTTCCTAATAGATCCTACTATCACTTCAATGAGAGAGTTAGCGGTCATCTGAGACTTTACAAATGTGGTTTTCAATGATTTGCTAGGATTACTACCTTCAAGAGATATTGATTTTACTATAGAGTTGGTGCTTGTTATCACCCCTATCTCTAAGACTCTTTATCGTATGACCCCCAAAGTTAGAAGAACTCAAGAAGCCGACTATCCAACCATGGGCCAGTATAGTTTGTTTGCTAGAGATTGCACTTTAGATCGTTTCTTTTTTATGTAAAAATATGATTTTTTGAGTGATGCAACAAACTATGGGCTGTTGATTTTTTAAGCCCTTGGAAAACCAATTTGATTGTTGCGGAAGTATGATAAAAAAATATGTTTTGTACTAAATAAACTATATAGACCGCTTTTAAAAGGTGAGATCTAAAAAATAGTTGAAAAAACATGTACAAGCAACTGTAGCCATTACAAATATATATAAGGATAATATTTGATAGTGATGCCATTATGTACAAATGCCTAAATGCCTCGGAGAAAAAGTTTTGATCCAAACAAGCCTGATGGATGAATTCAGCATATTCAAAATAGTGGAACTAGCTTTTGGATCACGTTTCTTTGACAAAAACACGATTTTATGACCTAGGAAAGTATCACATAATAGACCATGAATTTCTAAAGAAGCCTTACAAAATCCTACCTAATAATCAGATGATTCAAGAGCCGATTTCCATTGAGTGAAACATGTAGATCACATCTGTGTAAGGTTGGTTTAACGAAAACAACAAAAGAATGAAAAAAAAGAGAGTCACTTGTATGTAATGCTGACATGACAAAATATATCCTATATATAATATTATATCGTTGTTTATTGAGCATGAAAAACGAATTGGCAATTTTTCTGAATAATCTTGATCGTTGGATCACCTAATCGTCCACTCCTCGCCAATTGGTCTCTTATGCCTTGGAATTGGATAAAATTCGATTTGGGTTGGAGCATAGACCGCCAGATAGGAGATGAACATGGATCTATAGACCAGGAGGACGTGGCCAACCCAACCCGTCTAATTCAACGCTTAAGACCGAAGAGCCTACGCAACAAGATTGACTACCCTTGCGGGGTAGTAAAACATTTGTAGACCTCCACCGTCAGATCTGCAGATGTACGGCAGACCGCCACTCCCATCGATCAAGACATGCACCTATAACCATGGTCAGAAATTAAAAGATTACGGAGGACAAATTAGTCATTTCGTTCATTTTTTTTACCAACAAGCTCACACGTGTTACACGTTCAGCGGCAGCAGTGCCTTGCGCTATATTTTCGCAAGCAGATACCTTCTCAACAAAACACTTCAGTTTTTTAAATAAAAAAGGAAACACGACGGCGTCGTTACAGTGGTGCCAGTTACGAATGTCCCACAGACAGAGAGAAAGGCCATGGTATCGAGAGAAAGAGAGTAAAATAAAAAAATAAAAAAATTAACAACTCACCACGACACAAAAATGCATCCCGCTGCATTAATTATTAATTCATTGCTAATAAACCCATAACCAACAAGAAAAAAAGAAAAGAAAAAGAAAAAGAAAAAGAAAAAGAAAAAGAAAAAGAAAAAGAAAAGAAATTCGTATTCAGGGAAAAGAGAAAATGTACAACCACACCAACAACGACTAAACACGATCACAAAGGAGGAAGAGGAAGAAGGAGAAGAGAAAAAAAAATGTATCTATATCTATATCTATATATCGAAAACGCCACCTCCTTTTTTCTTTTCCCTCCTTGTTCCCTCTTTTTCTTGTTTTTATTTCTCCGAAAGCTTCAATTTACTTCGCCGTCAGCATCCTGATTAAGAAACTAGTTTCTCCTTCAAAGCACGACACCCTTTCCCTTTTTTTTTTTGGGGGGGTGTTTTGTATATAACCTCCTCTTCCCCTTCCCCTTTTCTCTTTTCGCCCTCCCGGTTTTCCCAATTCCTTTCAACCCATCTATGATCCATCCGTTTCTCCCCGATCGGTACTCACGAGTGGTTCATTCTCGTCGTCGTTGTTGTCTTCTACTTCATCGGGACTCTGGAGCGTCGTCGTCGTAATCGAAGATGGTGAGTTCCTTATTTGGAAACCCTAATTCTTATCGATCCTTTTTCTGTTTAAGTGTTTTGCACCGATCAGTACTGCTAATTCGATGGATTGATGGAACGTGTTGATTTCGTGGTTCCCAGAGTGGAATTTCTATGCGCGATTCGGTCACGTCGAATTTTGCTTGGGAATTGTCAAAGGGATCGGTGTTTTTTCCTATGTCCTGTTTGCGTCATCTGTTCTTTGTATTTCATTGTTGATCATAAGAAGAATTTGAACATTTTCACTGGGAAATTGGAAATTGGGGATGGAACTGTTTTTTTTTTATTAGCAAGCTGGGTTAGGCAGACCCCTGCCAGATTAGAAATATGTCATATTGCAAATCCTGATAATGAGGATGGATAAGGAAACAGGACATTCCCACTTTTAGTTGGTCTTTTATTATCAGATTCAGAGGCAAATTTTGTTTTGAGTTCAATTGAGATGATCTTGTTTGCTTATTTCCAGTTTCTTTGGTTGCTAGTATTCATTGCTTTGATGTGTGTCATGCTTCAATCCTTGATGACGCACAGTTTCAATTTGTAAACTTTTTACTATAATGTTCATTTTGGTTGCAATGCATGTGTGAATCTATGCACTTGATTTTGATTGTGATGCTTATATTGGCCACATTGCGCATGCATATTTGTGTGCCATATTTATCGGTCACATGACAAATTGCTGAAACATATCCTTGGTGGTGGAAACCATGCAAGTCACCTAAATCAATGGAGAAGTGTCATGTTGCTTTGGGGCTGCACTCTTGAAGCGAATGGTAGGCATTATGTTGAATCTTTAGGCTGTTCTTGAGTGGCCAACCTATCTTCTATATTCTATAAACTACCTTAGCATGAAATTTCTCACTTCCATCAGTCAAAAAAATAATTGCTTCATCTTGTTTATGAACCATAAGTTAACGATGTTAACATAATATATCTCCTTTTTAGAAAATGCATAATATCAAATCCTCGTGTACTAAATTGTGCATATTTTCTCTATGACAAGCTGTTGCAATCTCTCTAAATCTTCTTACTAATGCTACTCGATCAATTCCAGTGGCTCATGTTAGCTTGTCAACATCTTTGGCTCATGTTAGCTTGTCAACATCTTACCTCAGGATTCCAGTGGATCGTAAAAGTTGCCATGTTTGAACCATGGTTATTCCTTAGGATTGCTTTTAAAAGAAAAGAAAAAATAAGAAAATATGTTGATCATTAGGACACATACATCATTAACCATATTTAGACACTATCTTTTTAAAGATGCCATACTATCGAAATCCTATTTATGATGTATAATTGCGCACATACACACATGTGCACACTATTACAGACCCTTTTCTGTTTCAGGTCCGACTCAGGGAATCCGCCCTAGTTGGATCTGTTCCGCCAGAGGATCCACCAGAGGAACTGCCCTCCTGAGTCCAACTCCAAGTGGGACTCTACAAGATTTATCAGACTCTGCTGGATGTATCAGAGTCTAGCCCAGTCTGGAGTCCTAGGCTGAGATCTGGGGAAGTTATTAGAGTCCAGCCCAACCTGGAGTCGTACCCATGATGGGACTATGGTAGGACGCCCCCCTAGAATCCCATCTAGGGTGAGAGTATTGTTGTGTAGCTTATCTTCTTACCCTTCTGTATTTTATAAATAGGCTTGAATAATTTAGGTTTTTTTCAATGAGATTTATTAGGTTCAACCTTTGAGTTTCATTCTGGTTCTTGTGTGCTTGCTCCCCGAGGGAAAGATTCTGCTCCCTCAATTCACCCATCCATCCCAATCCACTGTCAGCTAGTCGGGAACAAATTTCTCCCTTTCAGCCAAAGCATTCATCACCCACCACGATCCCTGCGCCCGTCATGTGAGTCGTCCACTCCTCTCTCTCTATCGGATCCCCTCAACGTGCCCCCGCCTTGAGACACTCCCAACCCTTCTCCCCTATAATTTTCCTGTGGCCGTGTCCTACCCTACGACACGCCTGCTCACTGCAACGTGTCTGACTCTGAATCGGACACTCCGCAGCCTCCTGCGCTGTAGCTGCTGCTGCCACACCCTTGTCTTCGCTGCTGTGTCTTTGCTGCCTGCTGCAACAACCCCATGACATCCGGGACCTGCCCAGCCCTAGCAGCAGAGGCCTATTCCTTCATGAGCTTGGATCTGCGCTTATGTTCGGACTGATAGAACCGATCCTTTGGGAATCGGGTTCTATCATTTGGTATCAGAGCAGGTCTTCCTCGGACCCCAGAGACGTCGTTTAACTTCTGTAACAAAGGCCCAAGTTCTTCATGTATTCGCTCGTCCGATTCAGCCGCCATCAAAGGTGATTATCACCAACCGCGGCTACCACCGTCTGGATCTCCCCACCAAGTGATCTCACAAGATCACTACTGTATTTGTACTTTTGGTAACAGATTCTTTAGATTCTAGACTTCTAAATCAAATATTTATTCGTTAGAATACGATATTGGATCCCCTCGATCTGACGTTCGGAAGACACACCTCATTTTGTCTGTTTTCAGGAAGGTTCAACACAGGCCTTCAACCCAGTCCTGTTTTAAAAATTCTTGTTTTTGCATTTAGATAGCCTTAAAAATCCCCCAAAAATCGCTCTACCTGTCCTAGACCGAACCCAATTTACAGATCGTGAAAATCAATTTTCGATCTGTAGATATCGTGTTTTTACCAGACCCTGTTAGAAATCACGCATGGATCCTGATCGGTTTTCGATTGACTACTTCCAAAAATTCCCTACGCATGGTCTCATAGCCAAAAATCCAAAAAATTTAATCGTAGGAGCATACACCTTTAAGCTTTCAGACCCAATTTACAGATCCCAAAAATTCATTCCGGCAGTTGAGATCTGGTCAAATCTTTGGAACCTGTCAGAGCCCGATTCCCAGACTAAACCTGTAATGTCCTGACAAGTCTCAGAAATTAATTATTTTTGACCTTCTAAAACCCCTAAAAAATCTTAGAAAATCTGTTTTATGTACCTGAGACCTCCCACCAGTCGACCAAACCCAATGTCAGCTTTAAATCCTAGCCTAACCCTCTGCACCACCCAAACTTTGGACCGACAACAGTCTGTCCTACAAGCCAACAACACTTGACTTGGAGTCATGAAACCACCCCGTATCAAATTTTTCACGTTCGTCGGCAAGGATCCAACCAACGGATATTCTGGGTCGAGCATTATTTCCAGGTGATGCAGACCCTGAAAATAGAAAAAGTCTCCATTGCCTCCATCCATCTAAAGGAAGATGCAACGCGTTGGTACCACTGATTCAAACAGAGCCTTGGCATACTAACTTGTGAAGTGTTCTCATATGCATTGATTCTATGATTTGGCTCTTCGGCGTACGTGAATCAAAATGTAATGCAGTCCCAACTAGACGTTTACAACCGTAGTTACCAAGGAGCACCGTGAATGGTGCCGGGACTTCAAAGTAGGGACGCCAAAATACCCCAACCCATTAATTACATAAAGGAGTATCACGAATGCTTTAAAGAGGATGACGAAAGGTTCAACAAGAAGCTTGTCAAGATGATGCAGATGACTAACCAGATTAAGAAACACATTCCCAACATTGTATATGTACTCATTGATGCAAAATCCCAATTGAAGGCAGCCAAATCTGAGCCCGAAAGGACTGCCCCAAACCTGTTCAGTGAAATGTTCGAACTAGGTGAGGTTCCTTCCTATGCCACTCCAGGAGGTTCGAGATGGCTGAAGTCAGGTGGCAAAGATGGGTCTGAAGGGCGGAACACCGTCAGCTGCCACGTGTCCGATGTAATGTTCAAATCAGGTCAGCAGGGTGGGACTGCATGCCACTCAAGTTCAGTTGCGCCTAGCGAGTCCTTTGAACATCCCTTGCAGCTGAATGTGCATCACCATGATAGAGATGAAGGGCATGATCTTGTAGCCTTCCATATGCTCGATGTAATGCCTAAAGCACTTCAGGAAGGTGCGGGGTTGGACTGTGCACAGACCGTTGCAAAGCTACCCAATTTCTTAGTTGATCCGCATAAGAAAAAGCTGCCCACAAGATGCTTGATGTCATGCAGCCAATAGAGGACAATCATCCCTCCCATGATCAAAGCCTAAGTAGTAGCCTGCGGGCGAGCATGATGGATGTTCAGCTCCAATAAACTAGGGAAACTGTAGCGTACCTAGCCAAAACACATGACCACATTGAGGATAGGGATTGCAGAACTTCCCTGAATGGTTTGTGTTTTGTCCGAGTGGTTGATCGGATGGGAAATTTGAAAGTAACCACTGAGTTATGTGAGGATTCTGGAGCACCAAAGAGCTCTAGGTGGTTGTTATATTTTTCAGACGACAAGGGAGGCCTGACTTCGATCATAAGCTTCCTCACTCATGATGTGGGTCGACGCACATCACAATCAGCCCTCCCACGGTACTGTAGTGAGGTACCCTGTCCAACACAACACAATTACAATTCTCGTCAATCTTTGAGGAATTTTACGACATGGTTTGTTGCATTGGATTCACAATTAAATTTCCTAGCCGACCACGTAAGCCATAACCTCAAATTTGGCCTGTATTGTGTGCAAAACGTAAAATACTCAAAACTGGACACTTCAGTTCCCATAGTTGTTGAGAGTGACTTAGATGACTGACTTATGGCGAAAGGAGAAAATCCTACCTAGTTGTTTGATCCTGGAAGAAAGGTTGATTACAGAGATGTTAACCCAAGTTCCCGTCTTGAGGACAAGATGTGTCTGAGAGGGGTGGATTGTTACAAACCCTTTTCTTCTTCAGGTTCGACTCAGGGAATTGGCCCAGTTAGATTCGTTCTGCCAGAGGATCCACTAGATGAGCCGCTCAGCCTGAGTCCAACTCCAAGTGGGACTCTACGAGATTTATTAGACTTTGCTGGATTTATTAGAGTCCAATCCAACCTGGGGTCCTATCCAGGCTGGGATGTGCATAATTTATCAAAGTCCAGCCTAGCCTGGAGTCCTACCCAGGCTCGTACTATGGTGGGATTCCCCCTCTAGAATCTCATCTAGGGTGGGAGTGTTCCTGTGTAGCTAATCTGTAACTTATCTTCTTATCCTTCTGTATTCTATAAATAAGCCTGCATAGTTTAGTTTTTCTTTAATGAGATTTATTGAGTTCTACCTTTGAGTTTCATTCTGGTTCTTGTGTGTTTGATTCCTGAGGAAAAGATTGTACTCCCTCAATTCGCCTGTCCATCCCCATCCTTTGTCGGCTAGTCGAGAATGAATTTCTCCCTTCCAGCCAACACATTCGTTACCCTCCACGATCCCCGTGCCCATCAGGTTAGTCATCCACTCCTCTCTCTAGGTCGGATCCTCTCACTGGACGTGCCCCTGCCCTGAGACACACCCAATCCTTCTTCCCTACTGTGCCGTGTCCTACTCGGCGACACACCTGTCCGGTGCAGCATGTCCGACTCTGAACCGGACACTTTGCAGCCTCCTGCACCACAGCCGCACCCTCGCCTCCACTGCTGCATCCTTGCTGCCTGCTGCAGCAACCCCGCGACGCCCCGGTACCTGCCCAGCCCTAGCCGCAGAGGCCTGTTCCTTCACGAGCTTGGATCCGTACCCTGTTAGGCCCAGAACGCTAGAATCGATCATCTGGGAATCAGGTTCTATCACACACACATACATATGGCTTTGCACTCTGCTAATTTCAGCTTAGCATTTTGTTCATCTTTAAGTTCCTCTTGAATTGCTACCCTTAATAAGGGAAGACTGCAATACTAAGGAAATTCCTGCTTCCCCACCAAAATCTAGATCATGGGGTGTGGACCTAGGGCTGGTAAACATACTGATTTATGGCTGTGCTATGTTTGGATCACATGGAGTCATTTATGCTCATCAAGTGGCCTCAGTAAGCTGAACCATGAGCAGCTTGTTTAGCTTGAACGAGTCAAAGCACTAGCAGAGAGTGCTCAGTTTGGCTCTGTTCAACTCGTGCAGAGGTCATATATAGCATTTAAGTGCAGAATATGTTACAAAGATCAATTACTGTGCATGGCATGCAAGAAGGAGGTCCGATGTTCAAATCCCATTGTTCTCATGTTGATAACACAGTGAAATTCTTTCTGCATGAACCAATTTGGGCTCATCTTACCCGCAGCTCAGGTTCATGCTCGAGCTTGAGCTCCGCTCAGTTTGCCACGAGCCCAAGCTGGGTATAAAGGTAAATGAGCTGATCCCAAACAAAGGCTGTTTGGTTCATTTGGCTCATTTGCCAGCCCTATGTGGACCTTGTGGATGTTCTGGTGATAATGCCATAAGCCGTAAGTACCCGAACCAGGGAGTCTCCATTACTGATTTGGAACAGTCTCCATATCTTGCACAAGTTTTTAACTGGATTCTCTACTTGTACGCATACTCTTTTTAAATTTAACCTACTTGAATCTAATTCAATTCATTGAGGTTTCAACCAGTTTTAGTTCCACTATTATCAATGTTTCTTTTATGTTGGACTTTGCTACTGGTTTAGTTTTGGTTAGAAATCCGATTTGAAAATTTTGGTTTAGGTTTGGTTCTGCAGCTTCTGCCTAATATGGATCTGGTAGTTAAACCACAACCTGAGTGAATGCCTAAAAGCTACTATATCAGATTGAGTTCACATGTGATTATCATAACTTTTTGATGGAATAATCTGATGCGCACATTCATCTACCTAGTTTGGGTTACATTTATTGACACTGGATTTGGGTTGATTTGGTTAAAAGCTTTCTAGATGTCATTATGAAGATGGCATTGGTCAGTTTGGCTGGGATTTCTTTTCTTAGAAAATAGCACCCCAAGAATGAGCTGAGGGTACTATTGTGTCATAGTTTGTGGTATAAACGCTTTTGGCTTGATGATGAAGTGTCAGTGTTCATGGGCTGTCGAGCTCTGACTACCCTACATTTGCTCTTTCTTTGGTAGTAAAACTACAGATGATGAATGGTGAAAACAATAGGAGGAGGCTGCAGTGTAATAAGTGCAAGAGGTAGATGAAGTGTTTTAGCATTATGCTCGAGGTAGCAACTGGATGTTTCATTCCAATAGAACCACTGGATAGACAGGGCACCACTTGTCTTGCTACAGAACCAGGTCTCCATTGAGCAAATAGGAAACATGAAAGAGATGGAAGGTTAGGGTGCCCCAGGGGGTTGCAGGGTGTGGTTATGGAGAAAGGTTGAGTGGTCATTAAGTGCAGGGGCTTGGCCTTGGGAGAGAGAGGAAGGGAAAAAGATTCATAGAATCTAACGAGGTCGAGCCTTCAAAAAATGCATCCTCCAGATGTCAGAAGTGACCATGGAAGAAGATGGGCATGCACCCAATTTAAAAGATATAATGATAGGGAAATGGGTGAATAGCTGTTTAGGAAAGCAGGATAGAATAGGAATTGTGAACATATTCAGGTGCATTATAAAGAAAACACTGTGGAAGGCCGAAAGGGTTAACATCATATGCTTGCACACTATCATCATCAAACAGGGGGTACAACTTTTTCAGTGATAAGGTTGAAGATGCAACTAGCTCTAGAGGAAGGGGTAATGAGGCTGTCGATCTGGCATATTCAAATGCTCTTGGAACATGTCAGATCTCTGTAAACCTAGTCCTTTTGTTTTTGTTCTATGAACTTGAGGATTTCGGAAATATAATTTGTTGCTATTTTGTTCAGCTTGCTCTGTTTTGTACTGACATACATGACAATACCATAGTATCTGCTGCGAGTTTCATTGTGATTTCAAATGAACTAGCAATTATATGTGCTGGCATCCGGCTCTCCTTTTATTAACATACTGAAAGCTTCCAACGTCATACAGACTAGGAAGCTGATAGTTTCTCAGTTCTAATATTTGTTCATTACTGCAGGCTGCTCCAGTTAATATTGTGGAAGGTTCTCAGGTATGGGTTGAAGACCCAGTGTTGGCCTGGGTTGATGGAGAGGTTATAAAGATTTCTGGCCATGATGTCCATGTTCAGACTACAAATGGCAAGAAGGTTTATGTCTCCTTGTTGCTTTATATCTCCAATCAAGTTCATCAGTATCATAATTCTTCTCATGTTGGATGTTGTATATGTTTTAAATCTCTATTCCTTCTTCTCTATGTATCACCTATGAATATCTTCATGTGTGCAATATATATATGTGTGTGTGTGTGTGTGCATGGCTCATGTGTATTCATTGTCACATTGCTGTGTGTGCATGAGTTAGATCCATCCATTGGAAATATCCAAGCCTATTAAGTTGATACTGACAGTTGACTTTTTAACTAAGAAAAACGCTTCTTGGAAATTTTATTTGTTAGCTAAGAAATATTGTTTCTGGCATTTCATAATAAATTTGACATCTGCATTTGATAGGGCAACAAGTGGCCTTGGCAGTCTTTGCTCATGTGAAAACGTGTAACGAATCATAAGCCTGAAGCTGTTATTGCTACACGTGACCATTCATAATTCTGAAAACTTTGATGGATACTGTGAATAGTTAGACCTTTGAGGCATTCCTGTTTGGTCATGCTAGATGGTCTATCCTGAATCAGTTTTCAAATATATTTCGTATATAATAACTTGAAGTCCATTTATAATTTTCTAACTCTTGTGAAAGCATATTCATTTACCTAACTGAGATTAGGAATTTGAATAAAAAATTTGATGTTGAAAGACTTGATGAATAATAACGACACTTTTTTTTTTTTGGTAATTGAACATGATTTAAGAGTTCCAGTTGTAACAGGATGTCCTCCTTTGGCTATATTCATATGTAAGCCTGCAAGATGTAAGTATATCAAAATGCAGCAAGTTTGGTGACACACTGTATACAGACAACATGATGAGTGACTCAGGCACACTTTATAGATTAATGATTTTGTGATGTTATCATGACTACAGTCTACATCAAGACCATCATTCATTGACATCAATTGAATGAACACAAAGGCATCATACATGTCTTTGCTTGTGTTTCCTTTCAGAAATTGTAAGCACAGAACTGATCATCATGTAGTATGGATGTTGGTTCTTTTCTGTTTTTTGTACGAGTCCATAGCTATAAGTATTTCTTTATCCAGTTTCATAACCAGATTTTTAATCCAAAAGTTTCACAATCCATGGACAAAAGCACTAAAACAATGATGATCGAACTAAAAAATGATTGAATAAGGTCATCATAATGAACTATGCGTGGAGGAAACTCATAATGGATTTGGATCAATGTGATTTCATCAACCAAAAAGTAGGGCTGTGCAGAATGAAGGACAAAGAGGCACCGCATCCCACAAGTTGGTTCTGCTTAGCATCATTTTGCTTCATGAATGAGAAATCCTACCACCTTGTGGCTTTGATACAGCTGGTTGCATGACTCCATTGCTTTTTTCTCTCCATGTAATTGTTAGATTTTCAGATCTCCAATCTTTTATCTGTAGAAGAGGGAAGAGTGAAAGTGAGGATAAGAGAGAGGCTACACGAAATAGAGAGAAACCTTCACCTTGGGCGTCCATTCTCATTGAATATAAATAGAGCTTACAAGACTTATTAGGGTACAAAGTTACCCTTGAACAATAATAAAAATTACAACATGTCCACCTTATAGGTGAAGTATGGAAATTAGACATGCAAGTGATTGGATCCGGATCTTAAGGATCCGGTCCAGATTCAAGACACTAAGACAGAACTAATGTTATCTTTTCACCCTCCCTCAAGTTGTACATGGCCTTGTACCATGGACTTGCCTTTTTGTATCCAAAATTTGTCCTTCGTTAACCCTTTGGTGAATAAGTCTGCTACTTGATCTTCAGTTCTCACAAATTGAGGTTCAATCTCCTTGTCTTCAACTTTTTGCCTCACAAAATGTTGGTCTATTTCAATATGTTTAGCCCGACTATGATGAATGGGGTTGAAAAACATATTAATCGCACTCTGATTGTCACACAATAAGAGTGTTCGAGAGATATGTTGTCCCACTTCAGTCAACATATGCCTTATCCAAGTGGCCTCAGCAGTGGCCGCCGCCATTGATCTATATTCGACTTCTGTACTTGATCTTGCAACAACCTTTTGTTTTCTACTGCTCTAGGATATTAAGTTTAACCCAATATAAACACAGTAACCTGAAACTGACCTTCGTTCATCTGGATCTCCTCCCCAATCAGTATCACTGTAGACAATAATCTCATGTTCCGTTGTCCGTGACAAACTCGATTTATACAAGAGACCATCTCCAATCGTCCCTTTTAAATATCGAAGAATCCTTTTAATAGCTTCCATATGCCCTACCCTGGGTTCGTGCATGAACTGTGAGACCTGATTGACAGAGTAAACTATGTCAGGTCGAGTAAAAGTTAGATACTGGAGCATGCCAACCAGGCTTCGATATCGTGTAGGATCTTCATATAAATCTCCATCCTTTGAACTTAACTTCTGGTGAAGTACACATGGAGTGCTCAGAGGTTTACATTCCTTCGTACCTGCCTTAGTTAAGATATCCATGGTATATTTATGTTGAGTGAGCATTAGGACATCTGATTTTTTGTCAACCTCAATTCCAAGAAAATACCGCAACTTCCCTAAGTCTTTCATCTTAAATCTTTGACTTAGAAGTTGTTTGACCTTTTCAATATGATCTCTAGAGTTCCCAGTAATAACAATATCATCAACATATATGAGCAACAAAGTGACTAGATCTCTCTGTCTAAAAATAAACAGAGAATGATCTAAGAGTGATTGTGAGAAACCATGCCTCTGTATTTCCACAGACAAGCTGTCAAACCAGGAACGTGATGCCTGTTTCAATCCATAAATTGCCCTTCTTAACTTACATACATACCTTTGAGAGTCTCCTTCAGCATATCCTGTGGGCTGCTCCATGTAAACTTCCTCCTTAAGATCACTGTGAAGAAAGCATTTTTAACATTAAGTTGACTTAGTACCCATCCATGTTTAACGGCTAAGGAGAGAATAAGTCGAATTGTCCCCATCTTTATAACATGACTAAAAGTTGTTCTTGGGTGAAGCCTTTGGCCACAAGCCTCGCCTTGTAGCGTTCAATAGTGCCATTTGGCTTGTATTTTATTTTATATACCCACTTTGATCCAACAACATTTCTATTTGATGGTCTTGGAACAATCTCTCAAGTTCCACATTCATACAGTGCCTCCATCTCATCGTTAATGGCCTCAACCCACCTTCTAGAATGTGTTGCTTGGTGAAAGGTAATGGGTTCATCCTCTTTGTTCAAAGCGGTTAAAAACAATTGAAAATCCATGGAGAAATTCTCATAACTAACCCACCTTTCAACTGGATGTCAAATTTGATTAGACCTTCTAAGATCAGGATTTTGTGAGGATGCATGACTAGGCATATTGCCCGTTGGTCTGTGCTGCTCTCGTCGAGTATATATAATGTCCTTGTACCTGCCTGGTTGTGATGAGGTTTCTGCATTTTCTTGGTGACTCAAATTGTCATGTTGTTCAAACCTCTCTGTTACCTGTCTACATACTGCAAGACAACTAATATCGGCTTCGGTGAATAATTTTGAGCTCAGCCATGGATAATAGAACTCAACAGCATTCGACGAGGAATTTGTGAATTCTGGATGAGAGTCAAAATTCATCTCATAAAAAATGATGTGTCTGGAGACTTTGATGCGCTTTGTTCCTGGATCATAACACCTGTAACCCTTGTAGTCATCTGCATACCCTACACATATGTACTTTACATCATTATCTTGAAATTCGTGCCTTAATGAGCTGTCAACATGAACATAACAAACACGTCCAAACACATGCAAATCATGATAATTGGGGTGAACTCCATGTAAAGTAAAATATGGAGATTTGTTTTCCAAAATATTCATCGGTAATTTATTTATAATATGAACCGCAGTATAGAATGCTTCCGTCCATAAATTTATGGGTAGATTGCTGTCGTGCATTATGCTCATTGCAGTTTCCACAATGTGTCAGTGCTTTCTCTCAACAATTCCATTTTGCTGAGGGGTGTGTGGGCGGGACACTTTCCTTCCTATTCCGTTATTTTGGAGAAAACTAATAAAGTCACTAGAAGAAAATTCACATCCCCCATCGGACTGTAAATACTGAATATTTTCGGAGAAGTGGTTCTTGACAAAAGAATAGAATCTTTGAAACAGAAGGAAAGTTTCTGACTTATGTTTCATGAAAAATATCCACGTATAACGAGAATGGCTATCAACAAAAATAAGATAATATCTAGTACCAGAACGAGAATTAACTGGAGCAGGTCCCAGACATCCGAATAAATAATTTAAAAAGGCCTTGAAGCTCTTTTATTAACACTATGAAAAGAGAGCACATGACTCTTACATAGCTGACAACTAGAACATTTTTGTTTATTCTTTTCAAGACTCAGACTCTCCTTAGAAATAAGATTATTAGTGACAAGCTTTTTAATAAAATGATCACCACAGTGACCCAACCGACCATGCTATAGATCTGACTTATTACAATCTGAGACACTGAAGACAAAATCAGAGGGGGCAAAGGAAGACACAGACGGAGGCTTCAAGGCATTACAAATTGGCTGACGACATATAGAAGGATCCTCTTGAAAAACGTACATGTTGCCCTGTCGCTTCCCTTCAACGAATGTTTTCTTCGAGTGGAGATCCTTCACATGAACAGAAGAAGGACTAAATTCAACAGAAACATGATTATCATCAACGAGTTTGGAAACAGAAATAATATTCTTTTTGATATTTGGGGCATGGCGAACATTGAAAAGTTTGAGAATGGACTTGGACATAAGGATAACCGAATTGCCAACATGAGAAATAGAGTGGCGGGATCCATCTCCAGTGACTATATAATTTTTGCCAAAATAAGAAATAGGATTTAGAAGCTTACCTGCTTCTCCAGTAACATGGGTTGCTGCCCCAGAATCAACATACCATGTCCCCTCATTCTGTTTCAAATTCAATGTTGCTAGGGCTGACATAAGCAATTTTTTTAATTCTCCATTTGATTCAGTTCCTTTCTTATGTTCTCCTTGATGGTTTTTTTCTTTATTCTGTGGGTTAAACCAACAGTTGGCCTTAACATGACCCCTTTTGTTATATAAGTAGCATGTGGGCACATTTCTCTGTCCTTGAGAACTCGGCAGAACATTAGGAGTGGGTAAAAGCCCACGTTCCCCTGATGTATTTCTGCCCTGTCCTCCGCGTCCTCGAAAATTGAATCCACCTCTCCCTCGTCTATAGCTGATTCCTGTAGCAAGAACATCCTGAGTGTGTCCTTGCTTGTGAGATTCCTCTGGAAAACCTTTTAATGACATCTCATACTGTAACAACTTAGCGCACAAATCTTCAAACTTTGGTAATTTAGGTAAACACAACAATGAAGTCGTGAGAATATGATAATCAGCCCCCAATCCACTCAAAATCTGCTGAACCATGTCCTTATCGCTAACGGGGCATCCAATGACAGCTAACTGATCAGCAATGCTTTTCATTTTATTCAAAAATTTCATGACGGTCAAAGATTCCTTCCTCATCATCTGCAACTCACGCTTGAGGAATACAACTCGAGCTTCTGAAATATGAGAATATGTGCGAACCAATCTGTCCCATAACTGTGTGGCTTTGCAATCATCAGTATCAACTTTGAAATTTGAAAATTCAATTTTAGAATTGAAATTAAGGATTGAACTTTGAGATTTAAAATTGAAATTTGAAATTAATGTTTTTAATGTTTTTTAAGCATTTTCAATATATTATTCTTTATTTTTAGTTCTCTCTTCTCATATTGTGTGTGTTTGGTGATTTGCCCTTTGTAGCTTATTATATTTTGCCCATTAGTGGCATCTTGTTTATGTGTTTGTGCCCTCTTTGTAGTCACTTGTGACATTGTTCTTGGCACTTGTGTTTCATTACACTAGGTTGTGCAGAAAGATGATAATAGCTAAACATTTTAGATTAGATTGGAAAATACAAAGGGTTAAGAAACTACCAAGGAGGTGGTTTGGAGAAAAGATTGCAGTCTCAGAAAAATATATAAAGTACATTGATTAACTTCAATATTTTCCACAAAAAGAAATCAAGATCAAAACAAACATTTGAAGATTGATTATGGAACAATTACAAACCACCTCATTGACTGGGTAAATTAAGTTGCATATAAGTCACATTTGTTTCCTCCTTGCTTGAAATTTGTAAGGCAGTTTCCTGTTTTAAATTATATGCTTGACTTTGATGTGAGAGTTTGATGCAGAGTTACCAAAAGCTTCTTAGATAGGTGGGAAGCCCACTTCCTGGGAACTCGCTTCGGAAGCGTGATACTCCTCTTTTCCGAAACTTGACAAAAATCTCGATTCTCTCACGCTTCTCTTATGCTTTCCACATGCTTCATCTATTCTTATTATATGTTCTCTCACTCTACTTTTCATGTGTTTCCTCTCTACCTTCTCACTCACTTCCATGTGATTTCTCTAAATTGGCAATCATCATTTTTAGATTTTGTTAAAAATTTAATTCTTACACTAAAAAATCATGAAATTTAAGAATAGTCACTTTTATTTTAGTTTTTATTTGTGTTCCATTTCGATTTCCACTCAATTCTTATATTGTTTTTTTTATTCCTCGCTTCCCGCTTCCTATACATTTTAAAATGCATCACTTCTCTCTTCCGCTTCCTGTATCGTTTCCGTTTCCGCTTCCTAGTCTAGCAACCTTGGTTTGATGTCAATGGGGATATGGCATCATCCAGATGGCTTTTGCATGTAAGACTGTTCCAATATTAATCTTGATTCTTGACAATGCCTTGTATTCAATGTTTATTGTCAGTCACTTATTTTTTCCACATATTCAGGTTATTTTGCATTTGTCAAAAGTTCTACCTAAGGACACTGAGGCACCTCCTGGGGGAGTAGATGACATGACAAAGCTTTCTTACTTGCATGAACCTGGTGTTGTTCAGAATTTGGCCACACGATATGAACTTAATGAAATCTACGTAAGCAACATCTTTATCTTTCTCTTTTGTTTAAGTGCAATCCTGCTATTAGACAGCTTGAACTGCATCTCTTTCAATTAAATGAATATAAATCCATACTAATTATAATAGAAGACACTAATTCTCCATTACTCTGTCAGACATATACAGGAAATATTTTGATTGCAATAAATCCATTTCAAAGACTGCCTCACCTTTATGATGTCCATATGATGGAGCAATACAAGGGAGCATCATTCGGGGAGCTGAGCCCACATGTTTTTGCAGTTGCTGATGTTGCATACAGGTGACATATGCACACTAGATTTGTGAATTATGTACTTGTGTTTGAGTATCCACACTAAATACATGCAAATGTTATGAGCACATGCGCATGCGCGCACACATATGTGATTGGTTCCTCCTAACAGTAGGAGGGTGTGTTCAATCTGAACTTGTCAATTTTTTATTTTCTAGATCTATTTTTGGTAATCTGACCTAGCGGATAAGATCTAAATGGTCTGCTTATTTGGAATAAGCTTTTAGATTATATATATTGGGCCATTAAAATATGAGAACTAGAGTATGAACTAGTCATTTCCGATATGTTTTCGCAAATCCAATCCTACAGATGTGTTCAACATGGTGCATTCACTAAGAATTGACTTTGGATCATCTTTTTTCAACAAAAAAAAACATGATTTTTGAATGCTTGAATATTTACAAAAATTCTAAGCCATCGATTTTCAAGCCTTAAAAAAATCCTGCTTATGCATAGCAATTGGATGTTTCAAGACTCAATACCTTTAGAACCAAGCATATAAATCACATCTGTATGGTCAGATTTAAGAAAAAAAACAAAACCCATGAAAATCTCGGTTCACACCTAGTTCTCACTTCTCATATTATATATATATATGTATATTTGTATGTATATGTATATATATATATATATATATATATATATATATATATATATATATATATATATATATATATATATATATATATATATATATATATATGTGTGTGTGTGTGTGTGTGTGTGTGTGTGTGTGTGTGTGAAAACTATGTGCACAAACATTTCTAAAGTCTTATGTAAATGCACGTAGGATATTGTTTTCATACTGTTGATTATTTTTCTTATTCTTGATGGAACAGAGCAATGATAAATGAAGGGAAGAGCAATTCTATTCTGGTAAGTGGAGAGAGTGGGGCAGGTAAAACAGAGACTACAAAGATGCTTATGCGCTATCTTGCTTATCTTGGTGGTCGAAGTGGAACAGAAGGAAGGACAGTTGAACAACAAGTCCTTGAAGTAAGATTACACTCCTTTCTACAAATTAATTCACCAAATGTTTAAAAATAGCGGCGATGAATTTGATATTTTATTTATGAAATTACAGTCAAATCCTGTCCTAGAAGCATTTGGCAATGCAAAAACTGTTAGAAACAATAACTCTAGGTGAGTTTTTCATTATGATTGCATTCCTATGGACAATTATATTTCAATTAGGTGATGGTGATGAAGTGATTGTTCATTTAGTGAAACATCTATATCTTGTTCAAGTGTATTTGTGGTGCTCATACTTATTTTCTCATTTTTTCTCATAGCCGATTTGGGAAATTTGTTGAAATTCAATTTGACAAAAATGGAAGAATATCAGGAGCAGCTGTTAGGACTTACCTTCTCGAAAGATCTCGTGTTTGTCAAATTTCAGATCCTGAGAGAAACTACCATTGCTTTTACCTCCTTTGTGCAGCACCAACCGAGGTTTTTATGTTTTCATTTTGTAGGATATTTTTATTTGTGCTCACAACCATTCTCCTATTAAAAGTGGCCTTGCATTCACAAACTTGCAGGAAATTGAAAAATATAAGTTAAGCAACCCAAAATCTTTTCATTACCTCAATCAGTCTAATTGCTATGAACTGGATGGTGTCAATGATGCTCATGAGTACCATGCAACAAGAAGAGCTATGGATGTTGTCGGAATTAGTGAACAAGAGCAGGTTGACACTTTCTCTGTTAAAGATCAACTGCAATATAAATGCATTTTATGAAGATTTGCTTAACTATGCTTTTACTGGCATTGCATTTTCTATTTGTTCATTAATCTATTTCTTCAGGAATCAATTTTTAGGGTTATTGCTGCAATTCTTCACCTTGGTAATATTAATTTTGCCAAAGGCAAAGAAGTAGATTCTTCTGTATTGAAAGATGATCAGTCTAGGTTTCACCTACAAATGACATCAAAGTTGCTTATGTAAGTTTATCTTCTTCAAAATAACTATTGAGCATTCTATCTCCAGTTTTGCCACTTTAATCTTGCTCTACTTGATGCTTTTTCAGGTGTGATGCACAAAGCTTGGAAGATGCACTTTGTAAGCGTGTGATGGTTACACCTGAAGAAGTGATCACCAGAAGCCTTGATCCTGCTGCTGCTATGCTTAGCAGGGATGCTTTAGCCAAAACACTATACTCTCGTCTGTTTGATTGGTAAGTTCCTTTACTTTTGAAACATTGTTGAGGTCTATGTAGTTTGTGCTACCCTATAAAAAATTTAAGTTTTTGTTCTAGATGTTGGTTTATGGATGTATTGAATGTCTTTGCTTTTTTACACAGGCTGGTTGATAAAATTAATGTTTCTATTGGCCAAGACCCAAACTCAAAGGCTTTAATTGGAGTTCTTGATATTTATGGATTTGAAAGTTTTAAGAACAATAGGTATGATGTCCTTTCGTATCTGTTTCTAGCTTGTAAAAATGGTCTTGATCCATGATTCTCTTTTGTGGTACTTAACGGTGAATTACATCTGGCCAGTTTTGAGCAATTCTGCATCAACTACACGAATGAGAAGTTGCAACAACATTTTAATCAGGTTTATATTCCTTGCTGAGTACTTTCTAATGACTTTATTTGGTAGTTTGATATTTCAGCAATCCATAACCTTAAGCTACTATATACCGTGGCAGCACGTGTTCAAAATGGAGCAGGAAGATTACACAAAAGAGGAAATCAACTGGAGCTACATAGAATTTGTTGACAATCAAGATGTGTTGGATTTGATTGAGAAGGTTCGAGGCTGTTCTATTTTTTTGTTTCATTAAACTAAACTGCTTTCTCTACTAACATGAATAATGTTGGTTTTCATGGTGCTGTTGTTTGCACGATGTATTTTCCCTACATCATTCAAGCTATGTCACACAGACTCTTCTAACAGGGCACCACACCCGCGTCGCACCCGCACCCAGGCGGGTCTGACACTTGGACACAGCTTCCTTTGTGTTAGGTGAAGTCAACCACACTGAGGTCCATTTCTATCCAAAAGCAGATTCATTTAACCCTAATAAAGTCCATTTTTATCTATATTATATATATAAATACATAAATGGCAATGCACACAAATACACATAGTGTTAACTTAAAACTGTTAAAAATTTTATATATATATATATATATCCTCCCCGCATCCTCGCACCCAAGTTTTTTTTAAAGTGCCGCATCCGCACCCGTACCCACACCCGCATCTGCACCCGCACCTATGTGACATAGCATTCAAGTAATAAAATAAATTATGGAGAAACTTATGGGTACTGATTTTTGCGCTGATAAAAAATAGAGAATACTTTGCAAAGAATATTCTTCTTCTTCACTATTTGATCATCTGCCTTAGACCAAATTACTTTGCCATGCATGGGAAGGCTAGCATACTAGTTTGTTTCCTAGGACCTGCTTTTTTTCTCATCCTAGCACTTTAGTTGAATTCCTCAAGATTCTTACTCTATGTAGTATATG
Source organism: Nuphar pumila (assembly GCF_984573655.1). NCBI lineage: Eukaryota > Viridiplantae > Streptophyta > Magnoliopsida > Nymphaeales > Nymphaeaceae > Nuphar > Nuphar pumila. The sequence continues at coordinate 854,386 of NC_143256.1, read as the reverse complement.
ATTGCAACTAGCCATTTACTGGTTTTGGTTCTAAGGACAAGCTCCTCCATGTGCCTTGGAAGTTGGAACAATACCCTCTTCCATCTTCACGACTCACCTTCCTAGTATTCAGTATATGAGTATTAATTACCAGATACCAAATGTGTGTTACCTTTGCCTTTGGATTGCTCCTAGGAAGAATTGTTCCAAAACTCACCTTTGTGGAAAATTTTCATTGTGAATATTTCAATACAATTGCATGGTCTTATTTTTTTCTGCTGAAGTGAAGCAATAAAAATATTAAAAACAGAAAACACGCATATTCATACAATCTTATATTGAATGTCAGAAAATTAGTGATAAAATTTGGATAACCAACGCAAATTGCCAATTCTTCAAAAGCATTACAACCAAAGGAAGAAAAAGACTAGATACAGGAAGCTTGTTTCTTCTTAATACAGGAAAGTGACATGCTAGGAATTATGGGACATTATGGGATTTTTTATTGATTTTTCCAGCTGAGATGTCATTATGGTATTTTTGTTGATTTTGTCAGCTGAGATGTCAATGTAAAATTGTCTATGATAAGACAATACACATACGAGCACAAATACTTTAGAAAGGATGTGCACGAAGGCACTCTCACAACACTTGAACAAAGTACGCAAAAGCGTAAAAATAATAAACATGCACTATGACATGTATTTTATAGAAAGAAGCAAATGCTTGAGACTCTCAAGCTTGAAGAAAACAAGGGGGGAACACCCCTATTTATACAAGAGGAAGGAGGTGCAAAGGGGCTCCCAAAGGAGTCGTTGGGGAGCCCCCAACGACTCTATTGGGGGACCCCCAATGCACCTTTATGAAAAGGTAAAAATAATAAAAATAAAAAATAATACAAAAAATAAAAAGAAGAAAAATACAGCATATTCCAAATGGAATTTGCGCAAGAAGGGAAATTACAATTATACCCTTATTGGGTAAACAAAAAGAAAAAATATATAAATAAATATATATATATATATATATATTTATATATATATAGAGATACATATACATATACATATAAATATTATATGTATATGTATCTCTATGTATATAAGTATATATATATATATTTATATTTACATCAACGATTTTGGGAGATACATTTTAACACCCCCCCTCAAACTTACGGTGTGATAACCGCAAGTTTGCCAAGGAGGAAATGAAATCTGGGCGAACATAGAGCTTTGGTGAAGAAGTCAGCAAGTTGATACTCAGACGTTACGTATGGCAGATCAATGACCTTCTTCAAGTATTCTTCTCTGACATAATGACAGTCCATCTCTATATGCTTTGTTCGCTCGTGAAAGGTGTGGTTCTTGGCAATATAAATTGCACTTTTGTTGTCACAACACAATTTTGTTGGTTTTCTGATAAACACTCCCATATCTGCCAAAAGGCGTCGAATCCATACAATTTCCATGGTGGTAGATGCCATGGATCTATATTCGGCTTCAGTGGATGACAGGGAGACCTTCTGTTGTTTTTTACATCGCCATGAGATAAAAAACTCACCTAAGAAAACACAGAAACCAGTGGTGGAGTGACGGTTATTAGGGTCACATCCCCAATCTGAGTCAGTATAAGCAAACAATTTCAATTCAGAAGAAGAAGATATGAATACTCCCTTATTCACAGTTCCCTTTAAATATCTGATGATGCGAAATACAACACTCATATGAACGGTTGTAAGAGCGTGCTGAAACTGACTGACGATGTGTATAGCATGTGACAAATCGGGTCGAGTAATGCTAAGATACATTAAAGAACCTACCAACTGCCTGTAAGGAGTAGGATCGATTAAAGGAACCCCATCGTCAATCTTCATTTTTGCTCCCACAACTTTAGGAGTTTCACATACTTTGTCATCAGAAATACCTGACCTGTCAATAATCTCGCAGGCAAGTTTAGACTGAGATAAAAAATAACCACGTTGCGAATAGGCAACCTCAATTCCAAGAAAATATGTCAGAAAACCTAAGTCTGACATCTCAAATTTTGAAGTCAAGACGGACTTAATACCCTTGACTCCTTGAACATCATCACCTGTAATTAACATATCATCAACGTAGAGCAACAAAATTATAATCCCTGCATTAGATTTTCTAGTAAACAAAGCAGTGTCAATATAACATGAGGAAAAAACATTTTCCAGCATTACACTGGTAAACCTATCATACCAGGCTTTGGGGGCCTGCTTTAAACCATAGAGAGCCTTTCGAAGACGAAGAACTTTATCTTTAGGAATTATCATGCCTGGTGGGGCATCCATATATACTTCTTCGTTAAGATCACCATTTAAGAAGACATTTTTAACATCTATTTGAAAAATGTTCCAATTTTTAATAGATGCAATAGTAATAAGACACCTAACCGTGACCATTCGAGCTACCGGGGCAAAGGTTTCTTCGTAATCAATTCCATACTCTTGCCCATACCCTTTTGCAACTAAGTGAACTTTATACCTTTCTAGAGAACCGTCGCTCTTAGTTTTAACTTTAAAGACCCATCGACAACCTATAGTTTTCTTTCCTATAGGTAGAGTTTGGAAATCCCAAGTTTCTGCCCTTTTAAGAGCATCAAGTTCACTTTGCATGGCTTCTTGCCATTCTATACATTTTTTAGCTTCTTCAAAATTTCTTGGTTCAAAATAAGAGTGAATGGCACTAAGACAAGCCCTATATCGGGATGAAAAAAAATCAAAAGAGACAAAACGAGTTGGAGGTCTTCTATTCCTTTCAGATCTTCTATGGTCAAGAGTAGTAGAAAGCTCACTATATTGATCAATAGCACTTCTAAAGGTGTCTTGGTTTCTACGAGAGTAGGTTATTGGCTCACTTGGAACTCTACTTTCTTGTTCATTGATTAAGTTATGTTCACCAATATCTCCATCATTTTCCTCATCATGGTTTAATGATACATCATCATCACTAGATATATCATCATTACTAGACAATAAGTCGAATAAGGAGTAATCAAATTTTTTTTGTTGAGAAACATTTTTTTCAAAACCACTCTCATTTTCTAAAAAAGTTACATTTCTAGAGACATATAGCTTATCATCTCGAAGGTCATAACAACGAAAACCTTTTTGAGTTTCGGAATAACCAAGAAAGGCACAAGGAATAGCCTTGGGAGAGAGCTTGTCATTCTTATCCGTAAGTATGAAACACTTACATCTAAAGACTCTTAACCTATTATAATCAGGTTCAAGCTTATGTAATACCTCAAAGGGAGATGTTTTTCCTAATATCTTAGATGGTAAGCGATTTATCAAATAAACAGAAGCAAAAGCTTCTTCAGCCCAAAATTTTTTAGGAATATTTTGAGATATAAGGAGAGTCCTAGTGGTCTCGATAATGTGCCTATGTTTCCTTTCAGCCAACCTATTCTGTTGATGCGTTTTAGGACAAGACCTTTGGTGAACAATACCGTGATCCTCAAGATATACCTTAAATTGATTGGAGAGATATTCTCCTCCAGAGTCACTTCTAAAAATCTTTATGTTACTGTTGAATTGATTCTTAATCATTGAATGAAAATTTTTAAAACACGAAAACACTTCATGTTTAAACTTGAGAAAATATATCCACGAATATCTAGAAAAATCATCCACAAATATTACGTAATAAGAAAAACCTCCTTTTGAAACAACAGGTGCAGGTCCCCAAACATCTGAATGAACAATTTCAAAAGTTTTAGAAGAGAACATAGTTCTTTGCTCAAAAGGTAAACTTCGCATTTTTCCGAGAATACAATCATTACAAAAAAAAAAGCTTTTACATAGGTCTTTTGCAAAATGTAAATATGATAACTTGCTGATATTATGATGACCAAGTCTTTTGTGCCACACATTTATATCTTTATGTCGGGCAACATTACACAAAACTTTTGGAACTTGAAGAGATTCCATATAGTATAAATCTCCTCTTCTAAAGCCTTCCCCAATCAATTTCCCGGACTGACGATCCTGTATTAAACATTTATCACAAGAGAATTTAATATCGCAGCCATGGTCCGTGAGTTGAGAAACAGAGAGGAGATTTAAGTTTAGTTTAGGTATAAATCTGATTTTTGGAATAAAAAACTCTTGAGTTTCAAAATTACCTATTCCTTTAATTTCAAGAGAGGTTCCATCCGCAGTGGAGACATAAGATAGGGAACCATTTTTCGAGTAATCGGAGAGTGAAAAAATGTTTGGGGACATATGAAAGGATGCACCGGAGTTCAAAAGCCAAGAGATTTTACCTGGAGAGTAAGAAGTGAATACGGCCGCACCGGAGGTAGATCCCTTGAGAAGAGGTTGAAGAGCTTCCACTATTTGATTTATGGAGAGGGTCCCACTTTAAGATGCCTCCTCTTTCTGCGGTACACCAGTGGTAGCCATGGCTAGGAGCTTCTTCCATTTGGGACATATGGGTTTGATATGCCCCGGTTCTTTACAAAAATGACAAATAGTTTTGCTATAATCCCTTTTTCTTCTTTGACCACCATTTTCACCTTGATTTTGAAATTTAAAGTGAGGGGGACGATAGGTTCTTACATTGTTTCCAGGTCTTGATACGGCATTAACCTCACTATTTTCTTCAATACTACAAGGAACCGCAAGAACATTTGGTCCTTGTTTACATAAATTCATACGAGTCTCTTCACCACTTAATTTGGTGAGAACATCTGTGAGAATGGCCCACTCGATCTTGCTGGAACGTGAGAATGAGGCATGAGAGAGAGAGAGAGCTGCGGCAGCATAAGGGGGCTTCAATCTTGAAGTCGTGCCCTACTTTATGTTTATATATACATATGCAAAACAGTAACTGGGTTGGACCAAGTATTTGGATCCATACCCAGACATAAAGTTACAAGTTACACTGGAGAACCCAACCCACACTGGAAAACCCGATCCAGTTTATGATACAGTCTTAATACCCTCCCTCAAGTTGTGCATGGTCCTGTACCATGGACAACTTGCCTTTGAGATACCAAAACCGTGCACTCGTAAGTCCTTTGGTAAGTAGATCAACAACTTGATCTTCTGTTGGTACATAGACTGGAATAACTTCTTTGTCCTCTACCTTCTGTCGGACAAAATGTTGATCGATCTCTATGTGTTTCGTTCGACCATGGTGGATAGGATTGAAAGCAATTTGAATGGCACTTTGATTATCGCAAAACAGATTCGCAACCTTCACTTTTTCTCCTATCTCTGTTAATAAATGTCTTAACCATGTAACTTCGGCAGTGGCAGAGGCCATGGATCGGTACTCAGCTTCTGTACTTGAACGCGCAATAGCACGTTGCTTCCGACTACTCCATGCTATTAAGTTTTCATCAACATACACACAATACCCAGAGACTGACTTTCTATCGTCTGGATCTCCTGCCCAATCTGCATCTGCATACACTTCTAGTGGTCTATGTTCTCCTTTTGCCTTTGATTGACGATAAACAAGCCCATCTCCAAGAGTACCCTTTAAGTACCGAAGAATTCTTTTAACTGCATTCATGTGTTCTGTACGTGGATCGTGCATGAACTGAGAGACTTGATTCACTGCATATACAATATCCGACCTCGTAAAAGTAAGATATTGAAGCATCCCAACTAAGCGACGATAATATTTCGGGTCCTCATAGATCTCCCCATCTTGAGCACTGAGTTTATGGTTTAACACGCTAAGAGTATTCAATGGCTTGCAGTTCTTCATTCTTGACTTCTCTAGAAGATCTAGAGCGTACTTGTGTTGGGTCATCAAGAGGCTAGTATTTTGTCGATCCACTTCAACCCCCAAGAAATATCGTAGGACACTCAGGTCCTTCATCTTGAACTTCTGATTCAGTAGGATCTTTGTAGCCTCTATATGCTTGCAAGAACTTCCTGTAATAATAATGTCATCTACATATATAAGAAGTAAGGTGTTGACCTGATGTTCTCGAAAAATGAACAATGAATGATCAAGTTGAGAACGGACAAATCCAAATCGTTGTACTTCAATGGAGAAACTGTCAAACCATGACCGAGATGCTTGTTTTAGTCCATAAATGGCTCGTCGCAACCTGCAAACATGTGTCTCAGGATTGTTTTCTGCATAACCAAGAGGCTGCTCCATGTAAACTTCCTCCTTTAGATCACCATGTAAGAATGCATTTTTAACATCAAGTTGACTTAGAGACCATCCATGCTGAACCACCAAGGATAACACAAGTCGAATGGTTCCCATTTTTACAACTGGACTAAAGGTCTCGTCATAGTCTTCTCCATATGCTTGTGTGAAGCCTTTAGCGACTAGTCTTGCCTTATATCTTTCAATGGATCCGTCAGGTTTGTACTTAATTTTATATATCCACTTAGACCCTACAACATTCTTATCCGGAGGCCTAAGAACTATTTCCCAGGTCCTACATTCATGCAAGGCTCCCATTTCTTCATTCATAGCATCTGCCCATTTTGATGACAAGGAGGCTTGGGAGAAATCGATGGGTTCTTCTTGTTTTTCAATCTCTGCAACGAATAACTGCATTTCTGTGGAAAAATTCTCATAGCTTACCCATCTTTCAATAGGGTGTCTGATCCTTTCCGAACGTTTGACATGCTCAGTTATGTGGGGTGTGTCCCTTCTTCTGACATACACTGCCCCTTTGAATCTTCTGCCATCTGGACGAGCAGTACCAGATGTCAAGGTTTCTTCTGCGATGGGAGACACAGTAGATCCTTGAGCAACTGTCAACATGTTCCCACTAGGTTCTGCATTGGTTTCCATGGGCTCACATTCATCTATCACTGTGTGACATGAAGCAGAGTTATCCATCTCTAGCTGATCAAATAATTCATTCGCTAGCCACGGCTGATAGCTTTCTTCCTTCTTAGTAACCCTTGCTTCTTTGTTCAAGATCTGAACATTGTTCTCATCAAAGACAACGTTTCGTGATATTTTAATGCGTCGAGTGTCTGGATCATAGCATCGATATCCTTTATACTCTTCAGCATACCCAACAAACCTGCATCTACAAGCTTTATCCTGAAATTTGTTACGTTGGGAACTGTCAATGTGAACATAACATACACATCCAAACACTCGTAGTTGACTGTATTGAGGTTGGGTACCAAACAACACGAAATAAGGAGTCAAATTATTCAACATTTTCATCGGTAAACGATTTATTATATAAACCGCAGAGTGGAAAGCTTCTGTCCAAAGACTTAAAGGAATATGAGTGTCATGCAACATACTTAGGGCACTTTCAACAATATGACGATGTTTTCTTTCCGCGACCCCATTTTGTTGTGGTGTGTGTGGGCAAGATATTCTACGCCTTATCCCGTTGTTTTGAAGAAATTCAGTAAATTCCTTTGATAGATACTCTCCCCCTTCGTCACACTGGAATTGTTGAATACTTGTCGAGAATTGATTGACAATAAGAGCATGAAATAAACGAAAGAATTTGAATACCTCAGACTTGTATTTCATAAAATAAATCCAAGTATATCTGGAATAACTATGAATGAATGTGACATAGTAGCGACTGCCAGACAAAGAGGGTTGTGGAGCAGGTCCCCAAACATCAGAATGAATAAGTTCAAAAGAAAAAGAAGCTCTTTCATTTATTGAATTGAAGGGAAGTACATGACTCTTACACAACTGACAACTAGAACAAAGAAAACCATCAACCTTATTATGCGGACTTGATCTTGAAATAAGACCGCTTGACACAAATTTCTCAAGAGAAGAATTATTACAATGACCCAAATGACAATGCCAAATATTTGGCTTATTGTACGAAGACAAACTCAAACAATCCTTAGATGAATCCAATTTGAATGGTTGACCAATTGACGATTTTGATCCAGCTCTACGAACAAGTGAAGAAGTCTCTTTGAGGATATACATATTTCCCTTTCGCTCTCCCTCAACGAGCGTCTTTTTCGTGAGTGGATCCTTGACACAGACAGAAGGAGTAAATTCGACGCAAGAATGAATGTCATCAACCAATTTAGAAACAAAAATGATATTTTTGACAATATTAGGGGAATGAAAAACATTGGACAATTTTAGGGAACCATCGGAAAGAGAAATATTCACGTTTCCAGTGTAAGTTATTGGATGGAGAGCTCCATCTCCAGTTTTAATACTTGCATTTCCATGATAAGGGATAGGTTTCAAAATCTTACCAATATCACCTGTCACGTGGGCTGCAGCTCCAGAATCAATATACCAAGTTCCCTGATCACCCTGTTTGAAATTCAATCCTGACAAAGCTGATATTAAAAGACTCTTGACATTGTCTTCATCCCATTGAGTTCCTCCAGTTTTTCCCTTGCTTGACGATTCTGTGATATTCATTTTCCCTTTGTTTTGCGGGTTGTGCCAACAATTTGCCTTGATATGTCCCTTTTTGTTGCACAAATAGCAAGTTGGAACATTTTTGAAATTGTGATTTCCCGAAAAACTACCTGACGGCATGCTAGGCGTGGGCAACAATCCACGCCCCCCTTGATTATTTCTTATCTGTCCATGTCCTCCTCGGAAGTGGCCACGTCCTCTCCCTGAATTTGTCCCTGTAAACAATACTTCTTGGCTTCCTGAATTGTTGCCTACATCTTCTCCTTTAATGGAAATTTCATATTGTAGTAATTTTTCCCGAAGATCCTCAAAGTTAGGAAGTGAAGGAAGACACAAGAGAGATGTTACCAACATATGATAATCTGATCCAAGCCCGTTTAGCGCTTGTTGAACTTTGTCCTTATCAGAAATCACACAGCCCACCATAGCCAATTGATCTGTGATGATCTTCACCTTGTTCATATACTCTGTAAGAGTCATGCTTTCTTTCTTTAGGAGTTGAAACTCCCTCTTCAAATGCATAATTCTTGCCTCTGAGATTTGAGAATAGGTCTTCGCAAGTTGTTCCCACAGCTCCATTGCTGAGCACTCATCTGGAATACCTACAAGAACCTCTTGCGAAAGAGTAGAGGTAATGTAGGCTACAACAGCTTGATCTCGTTTTCTCCAAGTGGTGAATTCAAGTTTTCGAATCAACTTGTTAGAAGTCTCTCCCTTATCGTCCACAATTTCCTGCACAATAAATTCTGATGGTGCAGAGATCATTCCATCTAGGTGTCCATAGAGATCGAGGCTCTTAATGAAAGGCAGTATTTGCCTCTTCCAGGTTAAATAGTTATTGTTATTCAGTTTGTCTGAGATAAGTTGTCCTAGAAAACTAGATGGCAGGGTAACAGAATCCATGAAAACTGAACTATAAAGTAGCTGACACACTTAAGGAATGACTTTAGATCTGAAATAAATTCAAACCAGATTAAATCAAGAATAAAGAATAAAGGAATAGGTATTTTAGATCTTGAAGGAATGACCAAAAATCAAGAATAAACGAGTGAAATTGGATCGGGAAGAAATAAAAATATGATTCGCTTCAGATCTGAAGTGAACTCAGATCTAACCGTGACAGACGAAGAAACAACAACAACTAAGAAAACAGATCTGATCTTTGGAGTAGATCTGATCTTGATTTCAGACTGGAATGAAACAGATGCAACAACCAAAGCACAATATATGAACCTAAACAGTTGATGGCTGTTTTCAGCTTAATACCAAATCTGATATCAGAACCCACGTTTGGGCAGATTCGGATTTCAGATAGCCTTTGGGTTCGACAGTCTGATCCAAATCAGACGTGATAAACAAAAGGAAGAAAAGGTAGATAAAGAGGGCAGCAGTCACGCAGGGTCCAATCTATCGATGAGATCGAACAGATCTATGATCAGATCTGAATCGATAGTTTGGAAGAAAACAAAAAAAGGAACGATGACTAAACAGAGAGGGAAAAGCTGAATAAAGACAGAAATGGAAGAGGATGCAGACATAAATAGAAAATAGAAAAGGAGGTAGATTGAAGAACCTGGAAGAAGAAACACCTGGGACGTTGATCTCGCTGGATAGCCCTAGACGGAACAACACCTACAGTGTCGATCTTGCTAGACACGCCCTTCGGAGTCGATTCACTGTGCAGAAGACTGCTCTGATACCATGTGAGAATGGCCCACTCGATCTTGCTGGAACGTGAGAATGAGGCGTGAGAGAGAGAGAGAGAGAGCTGCGGCAGCAAAGGGGGGCTTCCATCTTGAAGTCATGCCCTACTTTATGTTTATATATACATATACAAAACAGTAACTGGGTTGGACTAAGTATTTGGATCCATACCCAGACATAAAGTTACAAGTTACATTGGAGAACCCGACCCACACTGGAAAACCCGATCCAGTTTATGATACAGTCTTAATAACATCTTCAAGAGAAGGGGGGGAAAAGGAGGAAAGAAGAGATGACCTTATTTGCTCAAATTCGGGCCTTAGCCCATTCAAAAAGTTGAAGAACCGATCTTCTTCAAGTTGCTTGTGACGGAGCTCAATTGCCTCTCCACTCCATTTTGGTTCAAGCATTGCAAGCTCATCCCAAATAGAGGAAAGATCGGCAAAATATTCCCTAATTGTCATTTCACCTTGAGTAAGGGAGATAGCCTTCTTTTGAAGATAATACTTATGAGATAAATCCCTTGATGTGTACATTTTTTCAAGATAATGCCAAGCTTCCGATGCCTTTTTGAACTCAATAATGTTGACATTAATCTTGGTTTCCACGGATGAGAAAAACCATGAAAGAATCTTGAAATTCTTCATTTCTCATTCATCGTGCTTCTTGGAGTATTCTTCAAGGGCTTTGGTTCTTTCTTCTCCATCAAGAATCTTGATTTCGCTTCCATTTACCACGGTAATCTTGGGTTCCGGTTCCGGAATTGTGCCAAGTACATATCCCCATAGGCCCTTCCCTTTTATACGAGCCTCCATATTTCCGGCCCAAACATGATAGTAGGACCCATTTAATTTGAAACCAAGAGCAAAATGAGACTCTTTTTCGCCCATTAGAGAGCAAAGGGGGAGGGAGAAAAGCGTACCAACACAATATTTCCAACACCAACTTTGCACAAGATTCTTCTAAAATATTTGAGAAGAGAGATCCACCACTTCAAACTTCAAAGATCGGAAGACATGTTTTTCGAGGCACTCAAAAAAGGAGAATCCCACGATCTTCAATAATCAACCTTGCTCTGATACCATGTAAAATTGTCTATGATAAGACAATACGCATACAAGCACAAATACTTTAGAAAGGATGTGCACGAAGGCACTCTCACAACACTTGAACAAAGTACGCAAAAGCGTAAAAATAATAAACATGCACTATGGCATGTATTTTATAGAAAGAAGCAAATGCTTGAGACTCTCAAGCTTGAAGAAAACAAAGGGGGAACACCCCTATTTATACAAGAGGAAGGAGGTGCAAAGGGGCTCTCAAAGGAGTCGTTGGGGAGCCCCCAACGACTCTATTGGGGGACCCCCAATGCACCTTTATGAAAAGGTAAAAATAATAAAAATAAAAAATAACACAAAAAATAAAAAGAAGAAAAATACAGCATATTCCAAATGGAATATGCGCAAGAAGGGAAATTACAATTATACCCTTATCGGGTAAAAAAAAAGAAAAAATATATAAATATATATATTTATATATATATAGAGATACATATACATATAAATATTATATGTATATGTATCTCTATGTATATAAGTATATATATTTATATTTACATCAACGATTTTGGGAGATACATTTTAACAGTCAATGTGTTCATCTAGTTTTAAAAATTCCAACTGTGGATCGATATTGTCATTATGGTAACTACTTTCAATCTCGTAATAATTGATCTTTCAGAATGGATTATCAAAAATATTTTCCAGATTGTGTTTGCATTCACGGTCATTCTTTGTTGTTTATGGGGCATGTTGCTTTACAATTGAAGTTAACTGAAATTATGCATTGTAGTTATGTGATATTAGAGGAGGCTTTCTTTGACCACGATGAAAACTTTTATGTATAATAAATGGGAGAATGAATTACCATTGTTAACTGATGCATGTTGCTAAATTACTTTTCTTTTTTATTATTATGTTCGTCTCTTCTTAAATATATTCCCCAAAATACAAATTTGAAACACGAATGACTTAGTTGGCCTTTTGTACTCTACATGCACAGTTTAGAGCTGAACAATGAAAATAAAATATTTACATACTCAGCATAAGGCTTGATGTCAATGATGACGAAACATTTTTCTGCTCCTAGCATTAAACATGTCAATGTCAATTTACATTGACTGTATACTTTTTTTCCCTTTTTTCTTTGAATTGTGATTCACCTGTTTATTAAATGCCACATGTTTCTTGTTTACACAGAAACCAGGAGGAATTATTGTGCTGCTTGATGAAGCATGGTACACTTATCTCTTGAATTTTGTGCTTTTCTTATTTCTTGGGTCACCTTCCTTTTTTTCCTTTTACTTTAATTAAAAAAAAAATTACTTTTGCCCCTTCAAAAGAAAATTTGTGTTTTAACCATGCATTAGCTGATGTTACTCCTAATGGTCTTAACATTTGGAACTTATTTATTGAATAATTGTTTGCATTTTAGCATGTTTCCAAAGTCAACACATGAAACATTTGCCCAGAAGCTTTACCAGACATTCAAAAACAATAAGCGGTTTATCAAGCCAAAGCTTTCGCGTACCAATTTTACCATCTCTCACTATGCTGGAGAGGTAAAGGAAGAATGCTTCAATTTTATTTTGTTTGATATAATCATGAGTTCAGTGCTTGATACTTATTTCCCTGAAAAATGCTGCAGGTCACATATCAAGCTGATCTGTTTCTGGACAAGAACAAAGACTATGTGGTGGCAGAACATCAGGATCTATTGAGTGCTTCCAAATGCCCTTTTGTAACATCCTTGTTTCCTCCATCCCCTGAAGAGACATCAAAGTCATCGAAGTTTTCTTCCATTGGATCAAGATTTAAGGTTTTTTTTCTTCCATTTATTTCAATATGCAAGAATCTTCTATATTTTGGAGCATTTAGTTAAAGCATAATTATAAGCTTAATCTACTGATCCTTGAAAATCTACTGCTGTAGTAGCTCAAGTTTGGCTGGAGGATAATTGGACCTATGTAATTTGCGTTATTGTATTGATCATATTTTATATGTTAATATTATTTGAATTCATCCCTTTTCATAGATTACTGAAATATTCTCTTAAAAATTCTTATATTACGAGCAATAATGATGCTTATAAATGCAAGTTGACTGTGTCATGTATTTTTGTCCTGTTTTTGTTGCTAGTTGGTTGTCTTAAATCCTTTTTGTAAGTCTTGAATGCTAGCTATGAGGTTGAAATGCCATATTATTTTTGAATAAAATAATACAACTTGTCTGATAAGCCTCTCAATTTCACATATTACTCGCTTATGGATTGACTACCTTGTCAACCCTTTCCAATCTTGTCAAGTAATTTGTATTCTTTGCCAATGCTTTTCTTCTTGTATATGCATCGCCTATGACCTCCCAAACTTCATTACTGTTTATAGATACTTGAAGGTCCTTAAGATACTCAGACTTGCATATTTTGACTTTTGGAGTATAGAACATACAAATCAATTTGTTTGAAATCTAGGATAAATGGATAACATTGCTTTTTTACTGAGATAGATGTTTGGAAGATCAGTATGTATTAGCTTCAATATTTCAGAATAGCCTAATCAGATACACAAAATTTCTTGTTTACAGTTCACTTGTTAAATAATATTTCTCTGTGAGTCATCACCCAAACATTCTATTCTTTGATTGGCATTCTCTACAGTAATTTGCATTCCATGTGAAATCCCTTTTGTTAATGCATAATTTCAATTAATTGAATATACAGATGCAACTTCAATCTCTGATGGAAACCTTGAGCTCGATGGAGCCCCACTACATCCGATGTGTGAAACCAAACAATGTTCTAAAGCCAGCAATTTTTGAGAACTTCAACATTATTCAGCAATTACGTTGTGGTGTAAGGACTCTCTGAACAATCAATGTCCCTTTTTAGTGTTTCTGATCCTTCTTCTCAGCATCTGATGCTCAACTAACCAAGAAAATTTCATTATTCACACATATAGGGTGTTCTTGAGGCCATAAGGATCAGTTGTGCTGGTTATCCTACCAGGCGGACTTTCTATGAATTCCTTCACCGATTTGGTCTTCTTGCTCCAGAAGTATTGGATGGAAAGTGAGCAATCTACCTCTTATACAAAATGAAGAAAAGAAATATGTTATCAATAGAGTTTTTATTACTGATTTGCAATAAATGCTCGTTATATCAAATTAGTACTACAGTTTTAGTGATTGCTTTTTGTATTCTTTCCCTACACAGCTTTGATGAAAAAATTGCATGCCAAAAGATTCTAGATAAAATGGGTCTCAAAGGTTATCAGGTAATCTTTCCCATAAACTTACCAGCTGCAATCTTCTTTGCATGCTAGTTTTTTCCATTCCTGAGAATTTTTGTTGAGGTAATAAATTTTTCTTCAAGATCTTGTATTGCTGTTTTGTAAGTTGATTAAATGGAGTTTGAGAAATCCCATTTTATGTGAGGATTTTTCTTCTTTTGGGCAATTGATCTGTCATTATGAAAACTAGTTTGCCTTATCCGCATGTGATTGCCAACTGCAGATTGGAAAGTCAAAGGTCTTCCTGAGAGCTGGTCAGATGGCTGAGCTGGATGCATGCAGAGCAAGGGTACTAGGAAATGCAGCAAGAATTATTCAAAGACAGATTCGAACTCATATTGCTCGGAAAGAGTTTCTTTTGCTACGTAAATCTGCTATTCATTTGCAATCACGGTGGAGAGGTAAAGTTTTAAGTTATTTTGAAACTTTATCAAGTAACCTCTTGCATTTGTTGTGTTTTTTGCCTTTTTTTCATTTCATGAAGATTGTATTTGGATATTATTTTGCTGATGTTTATGAATCTAGCTGATTTATTAAATAAACTTCAGGAAGATTGGCTTGTAAATTGTATGAGTATATGAGAAGGGAGGCTGCTGCGAAGAAGATCCAGAAGAGTTTAAGAAGATATCTGGCTAGGAAGTCATATAATTCACTGAGGGCATCTGCAATCACACTGCAGACTGCTTTAAGGACAATGACTGCTCGCAATGAGTTCAGGTTTAGAAAGCAAACAAGAGCTGCTGTTATTATACAGGTAAGCTCGCTTACTGTTGAATGGCTTTTATTTGAATATTATTTTTCTGCCTAGTAAGAGATAAAATTTTGAATTAATTTTATATTACCTCTTAGAACTTGAGCCGTTTGTTCTTCATGACTGCTTGCAGGCTCATTGGCGTTGTTATAGAGAATATTCATATTATAAGAGGTTGAAAAGGGCAGCTATTGTTACTGAATGTGGCTGGAGATCACGGGTTGCCAGGAGAGAACTTCGGAGACTCAAAATGGTTAGATATGATACATAACTATGATTCTTTAGTCAAGCAATGATGCATAACATCAAATGCTTTGATTATTTAGCTTGGTTCAATCTGTGATAGTGTGTTTGCATGCATGTCTTCATTGGGGATTTGCAAGTTCAATAATGAATTCTCTGTTTTATTATATTGCACAAACTATTGATGGTTGTCAATATAAACTTTTTAGGCTGCAAGGGAAACTGGGGCACTCAAAGAAGCTAAGGACAAACTTGAGAAACGTGTGGAGGAACTAACATGGCGTTTGCAATTTGAGAAACGATCTAGGGTAGGAGTATTTTCTTGTTTTAATTTAACTTCAATTAAGTAAGGCCATTCCATTTATAATATTCAGTGTTTATCTCCATTTTCTTCAATTTTTAACTGTCACTTAGTGGATCACGAGTATTTTTCTTGTCAGTGCTTATGAAGTTAACTGTAACAATGACCAATGGTCATGCAAACATGCAGGTGGATCTTGAGGAAGCGAAAGCCCAAGAAGTATCCAAGTTAAATGATGCTTTACAAACCATGCAAATTCAACTGGATGAAGCAAACTCAATGATTATCAAAGAACGTGAGGCAGCTCGGAAAGCTATAGAAGATGCTCCTCCTGTCATCAAAGAAACACATGTTCTTGTTCAAGATACAAAAAAGATTGAAGCTTTATCTGCAGAGGTGGAAGGCTTGAAGGTAGTCCTACATGTCATAATTAAAGACAGATATCTATGCTATTTCAAGCTTTATTGTTCCATTTAATACATAAAAAATCTAACTTTATTGGCATAATAGTTTTTAGTGGTTCAATATCAAATACCAGAGATTTCCAAAATTCACCACTTTATACAGAATTAGTCTAACAGCTCATCAATATTGTCCAGGCCCTGTGGAATTATATAGTTGATAAAGAGGTTTTATACTTAGAATTATATTGAGATCAATAGGTATACTATACACAAAAGATAAATAAATTATATATTTTTGTTGTTATTTGCTTAAATGAAAACATACCAATACTAAGAAAAGTATTAATGCAAATACCTTTTTGAAGAAGAAAGCTGTATAAAAGATTAATCAGTAGAGTCATTTTGTATGTGTGTATATACGTATGCAATGCATGCGTGTGTGATATTCATGTATGAGAGAGAGAGAGAGAGAGAGAGAGAGAGAGAGAGAGAGAGAGAGAGAGAGAGAGAGAGAGAGAGAGAGAGAGAGAGAGAGAGAGAGAGAGATTTCAATCTCCGTTATGGTTAAGAACTGTTAAGATCGATTATCATTTGGGAAGTGGGGGAATATATGAAATTGAGGGTGTGTTGTCTTTAAAAACTATCTTTGAAAAATTATCACAGTTAAATAAGTAAATACTAATAGATGATGCATCTTTCAAACCTATCTTTAAAAAATTTCCAGTTAAAATAAGTAAAAAGGATTTTATGGAAAGTTATTTAAGCATCATTTAGCTAGTGTTTCACAAATTTGGATAGCGAAATTCCTTTAAACAACCTTAAGGACAAAGCAAATTTTGACTTCCATAAGTAATCACTTGAAGTCTGATGTCATTTGCATGATGCTGATTGTTTTTTGTCATGACTTTCCAACTGCTTTTATGTATTTTATGAAATATGATATGGTCTGCAAAATGGTCATCTGTCAGGGGATATTTTCATGATGCAATCATGCGGTGTGATATCCATTCGTAATTTTTCAAAGCTGGTCACCTTGGTGGTTTGTTTCTTATTTGTGAAAGACAGCATCCTAGCCTTTAACATATGTTGTTATATCTATTGTAGTGGTGATACTGCCATTGGGCTTAATTAACCGGATAATGGATAGAGTTTTCTTTCAATGTTTATATTGAAAACTTGTCCAGTTTTTATTTTGATATATGAAAAGAGGCTAATGAGACTAATGTATGAGCCAGATAATTGCAAAATATTCAATTGATAGATGGAGATGCAATTTTTCTTTTCTTATTTCCCTTAAGCATTATCTGTTCAAGAAACTGCCATTTTTTGGTGCTGAACAAATGTAGCTCTATATTGGTCGATAATAGTGTAACTATTAGTAAATATTAAGCTCTAGAGTTCAGTCACTTCTGTTTTGGCTAACCGGAGATCTCAGCTATTGCATCATGTTGACCTTTATATTATTGGTATTACAGGCTTCTCTAGTGTCAGAGAAGCAGAAAGCAGATGAGGCCCAAAAGGCTTGTGTTGAAGCTCAGCAGAGAAATGAGGACTTGATTAAAAAGCTTGAGGATGCTGAAGGAAAAGTTGATCAACTTCAAGATTCACTACAAAGGTATGATGTGTTCCTATACTATATCTTCAGTTAATGGTTTCCCTCATTTATATTCTAGCCATGTTTATTATGTTAATGTTCTTTTGTAAGCAAATCATTCCATTGAATGACACAAGTAACTTAATTGGATACATAGGCACACACTATACTTGGAAGTGCAACGAAGCTCCTGTGCCCTTATAACCTTTTATTTTTTTCAATTTTATGCTTCATGATTTCTGATCCTATTATGTGTTTAGTCATTTTAAGTTGTTACAAGTGTTGTATTGATCATGCCTTTTAGTTCTCTCTAGCCCATTCATCAAAATTTTCTTCCTTGCAAAATGTAGGCTTGAAGATAAGCTTTCAAACCTAGAATCAGAGAATCAAGTACTTCGTCAGCAGGCACTAGCCATTTCACCTACTGGAAAAGCTTCATCAGCCCGACCAAAAACAACTATTATTCAGGTATTTGAACTGTGATGTGGCACTTGTTGGTATCATGTATAGTATCTGCTTTCCCTTGATGGCACTTAACGTTAATTTTTTCTGTCACATGACAGAGGGCACCAGCGAATGGTGAAATGAAGATTGTAGCAGTAAGTTGATCTAATTTCCATATATTTATGCCAGTGATGCTGATATTTGGACATAAAATTAGTTAATGGTAAAGACCTATCTCTCAATCTGTATATATGGATTTATGGCAACATTCAACTGGTTCAAATTATCAAAATTTCTTAAAAGCAATGGCATTTTGAAAATACATAATTAGAGATAGAATGATTCATTTGTTTTAAAATGATTGAGCACACTTTTCAAAGTAACAAGATGTACTTTATTAATTTGAATATGAAAAGTGGGTGACTTTTTTACCCCAATGGGTAACTTTGTATGTTAAAAAATGACATTGCTTTTGAGGGTGTGTTTTGGTCATTCAATCAGTTTAATGTTGTTACTGTTTACATAACTAGTCAGAGTTTTTTTTTTGATAAGCAAACTAGTTCACAGTTAGAAACACACACACATAGAGTAAGGGGGCTGGTATGCCATGGATTATTCCATGAGCACAGTGTGCACTCCAATTTCTACCATTTTTTAATTATTATTTTTTTCAAAATTCTGACCCTATAGATGTCTTCTACATGGTTGAATTAGTCAGAATCACCTTTTGGATCATCCAATTTCAACAAAAGCAGTTCTTTTAAGAAACCAACGGCCCACAGTTTTTTAAATTTCAAATTTGATAAAAAATCATGTTTTTGGCTCAAAAAAATACGAACCAAGGGTCACTTCGTAACAAATGTAACATGTCTGACACATCCGCACGATCAGATTGCCAGTAATGGTGTCTAATATATCTATCTATCTATCTATCTATCTATCTATATATATATATATATATATATATATATATATAGAGAGAGAGAGAGAGAGAGAGAGAGAGAGAGAGAGAGAGAGAGAGAGAGAGAGAGAGAGTAGCTGCCTAACACTTTTTGAGCCTACAGTAACCCTACCAGGATTGGGAAGGATTTTTTCTAAAATATGATCTACATGCTTGATTTTATAGGAATCGACTCTTGGATCATCTGATTCTGTTTTTATAAGATTTAAAAATCAACGGTCTACAATTTAAAAAAATGTTCACTGCTTAAAAAATCATCTTTTTATCGAAAAAATGATCCAAGTGTCATTTCCTAGCAAATTGACCATGCCAAACACATCTGCAGGGTCATGTTTGCAAAAAACAACCCGAAAACCCCTATTCACTGGTGATAGGCTGGCGGTAGGCTCAAAAAGTGTTAGACAACTACCACTTTTCCTATATATATATTGTGTGTGTGTTGTCTATATATGCAGTTAGTTTTATTAGCTATATGTGTTAGAATATGGGTGTGTATATATATATATATATATATGTGTGTGTGTGTCCTAATATGTATCACTATCATCGGTATCAGCGATAATTTGAAAATATCGTGAGAAATACCGATATTTTATGGTAGCTGATATTAAAGGTAATATCTCACGATATTTTCAAAATATTGCCAGAAGACAAAATATCGCAATATTATCACGATAATATCATGATATTTTTGGGAAAAACTCTTTTTTTTTTTTTAAATTTTAAGTTTGCATTTCCTATATATATATATATATATTTATATTTTAAAACATGTTTCTTTATATTTTTTGAAGAAAAATGATGCAAAACTTATTATTTTCTTAGTTTTTTTGTTGTTATTTATATTTTTAAAATTTAAACTCCTGAGATATTGTCGAGATTTATCAACTTTTGAAAATCTCTCCGAGAAATACCCTCATCGAGAAATTACCTTTAACAATACAAGTGACTATGATACATATGTATATGTATATTTTTTGTGTCTATAATATGTTTTACCTTTGAGGGGTATTGTGGTCTTTTGACCCTTGTAACAGGAACAACCCATTAGGAGCTAAACAATTTTTTTCCTATTTTTATTTTTCTTTTATTTTTTATATTTTTCATTTGCTTTATTGTTAAGGGCATTATTGTCCTTGACAATATAGCTGTTGGGTGCTCCCCAACGGCTAGAATTCTAGTCGTTGGGAGCTCCCAACAACTATATTGGGAGCTCCTCATCAGCTATATTGGGAGCTCTGTAATGAAATAAGCGGAAGAAACCAAGAATGCTAAAGCATTCACTATGTCCCACACGGACAAATGCAACAAGCACAAGAGAGAAAATCCACTAAGGGATATACAAAGGGCCTTATAAAAAGGCTACACACATGAAAAATAATATCACTATTATTGAAGAGGAGCTCTCAAGAGCAATACAACATACATGGGGGGTTCCCCCTATTTATAAGAAGAGGAGACCAAAGGGGCTCCCAATAGAGTCGTTGGGAGCCCCCAACGGTCACATATGTGACCGTTGGGGGCCCCAACGACTCCATTGTGGGGCCCCTTTTCGGTATCCAAAAAATACAAAAATAAAAAATAAAAATAAAAATAAAAAATAGTGAAATACGAGAAACAAAATAAGTACCCCTATGGGGTACTTTGTGAAATGACCATAATACCCCTATCGGGTATTATGGTATTATTACATATGTTTTAACACCCCCCCTCAAACTTTACGGGGGAATGACCGAAAGTTTGCCAAGGAGGAACAAGAAGCGAGGAGCAGGCAGGGCTTTGGTGAAGAAATCAGCAAGTTGATATTCTGAAGTGACATATGGCAGTGTTATTGTCCCACGAAGATATTCATCACGTACATAATGACAATCCATTTCAATATGTTTCGTCCTCTCATGGAAAGTGTGGTTGCTGGCAATGTAGATAGCACTTTTGTTGTCGCAACAAAGCTTCGAAGCCCCGGTAATTTCGACTCCCATATCTTGAAGAAGACTTCGAAGCCACACCAGCTCCATTATAGTGGTTGCCATAGCCCTGTATTCTGCTTCAGTAGAAGACAATGAGACTTTCTGCTGTTTCTTGCACCTCCAAGCAATTAGCGAATCTCCTAGGAATACACAAAAGCCAGTAGTTGAGATTCGATCATTTGGGTTTCCTCCCCAGTCAGCATCAGTATAAGCTAGTAAATCTAAGGAAGAGATTGAGGATAAGAATAGCCCTTTAGTCAAAGTATTTTTAATATATCGAATGATCCGAAGCACAACACTCATATGCACAGATGTAGGAGCATGCTGAAATTGGCTTGCAGAGTGCACAACATGAGCAATATCGGGCCTGGTGATAGTCAGATAGGTGAGGGAGCCTATGAGTTGCCTGTAGGGCGTAGGATCGTCCAGCAGAACTCTATCCTCCAGTCGTAGTTTAGCATTGATAACCTCGGGAGTCTCCACCTTTTTATCATCTGAAATCCCAGATTTGGAGCATATGTCTGCAGCAAGCTTCATCTGTGACAGTATATACCCTCGAGGAGAGTATGTAACTTCTATGCCAAGAAAGTACCTGAGAAAACCCAGATCAGACATATCAAAATTATGTTTTAACATATTTTTAACTTTAAGAATACCGCTTTCATCATTGCCAGTGATGATCATATCATCAACATAAAGCAGAAGGATGATGATACTATTACCTGCATTTTTAACAAAAAGAGCAGTGTCAGTATAACATGAGCGAAATCCCAATTGTAACATGATAGCACTAAATCTATCATACCAAGCCTTAGGGGCTTGTTTAAGACCATATAAGGCTTTTAATAACCGAAGGGTTTGACCTTGGTTAACACTGATTCCCGGCGGAGGATCCATATATACTTCTTCATTCAACTGACCATTAAGAAAGGCATTTTTAACATCTAATTGGAATATAGGCCATTTCTTAGATGATGCTACCGCAATTAAAGTTCTAACGCTTGTCATGCGAGCCACGGGAGCAAAAGTCTCCTCATAATCGATGCCATATTCTTGTGAGTATCCCTTAGCAACTAATCTAGCTTTATAGCGCTCTAGGGAACCATCACTTTTTGTTTTGACTTTGTAGACCCATCGACATCCTATAACTTTCTTATTTGGAGGAAGGTGAACTATTTCCCAAGTTTTAGCTTTATTTAAAGCATCTAGTTCAACTTTCATTGCTTCAACCCAATGAGGTATACTTTTTGCTTGATTATAATGGGAGGGTTCATAGTAAGAATGCAAGGCTATTAGACAAGCTCTATATTTAGGTGAAAGAGTTTCATATGAGACAAACCTATTAGGTGGAATTGATTCTCTAGAAGAACGCCTAAGGGAGGTTTCTTCTAGGGGTTCATTAAGCCGCAAGAATTTTTCTAAAGCACTAATAGGTTGGGCTTCCTCACGCCGAGTGTATACTTGGAGATTGTCACCATTAGTTGGTGATACACCATCATCATGAGAATCATGAGTATTTTCTAAAATTTCCGGATGACTCAAAGAGTCATCATTTGAATCTTCTAAAAGATCATTGATAAACATATAATCAATTTCATTTGATTTTTCCAATATGTCAAATCCATTTTCATCTTCTAGAAAGGTTACATCTTTGGAGACAAATAACTTATTGTTTTTATGATCAAAGCATCTATAGCCTTTTTGATTTTCACCATATCCTAAAAATACACATTCTATTGCTTTAGGTGACAATTTATCTCTTTTATGTAAAAGAACAAAGCATTTACACCCAAAAATCCGAAGACGATTGTAGTCGGGTGTCATATTAAAAAGTTTTTCATAAGGGGAGATATTATTCAATTTTGAAGATGGCATCCTATTGATTAAATAGGTGGAGGTTAACACGGCTTCGGCCCAAAAATTTTTAGGAATATTTTTAGAAATGAGTAAGGAAATGAGTAAGGATCTAGTGGTTTCCAAAATATGCCTATGTTTTCTTTCCGCTAGACCGTTTTGTTGAGGAGTTCTTGGGCAAGATTTTTGATGACAAATGCCATGTTGTTTTAGATATGCTTGAAAATCATTTGATAAGTATTCTCCACCCGAATCGTATCTAAGAATGGATATTTGACTTTGAAATTGATTTTGAATTTTTGCATGGAATTCTTTAAAGAAGTTAAAAACTTCCGATTTAAAGTTAAGAAAATAAATCCATACATATCTAGTATAATCATCAATAAAAGTAACATAATATGAATAACCACCTTTAGATAGAACCGGAGATGGCCCCCAAACATCGGAATGCACCAATTCAAAAGGTCTTGTTGTCACAAAGGATCTAATAGGAAAAGGAGTAGACTTCATTTTGCCAAAAATGCAATCTTTGCAATTGATATCTTTTTCTTTACAAAACTTGTGTCTAAAAGGAAAAAGATACATTTTAGAGTAACTTGGATGTCCAAGCCTTTTATGCCAAGTTTCAATATTTTTGTCTTGGACATAAGTACAAAATGAGGTATTTGGAAGCATTAAATTATCCATAAAATAAAGGTCTCCCTTCCTATGGGCTTGCCCAATCCGCTTCCAGGACCGGAGATCCTGCACAAAGCACCCTTGGGATGAGAAAGATATTTCACATCCATGGTCGGCTATTTGAGAAACGGAAAAGATGTTAAGATTTAGTTTTGGAACTATTCTAACTTTTGGAACAAGGAAATTTTGAACATTTTTAGAATCAAGAGTTCCAACACCATTTATTTTGAGAAAAGTTCCATCGGCCGTAGAGACACAAGACATTTTTGAATTGGTGTGCACATTGGTTAATGCATTTTCATGAGGGGTCATGTGAAAAGAAGCTCCGGAATCTAAAATCCAAGAGTACGTACCGGGAGGTGATGATGAGGCAATGGCGGCACCGGAGGTGGAAGAAGTGACCTTTAAGATTTGTTGAAGAGCCAAGGAGATTTGTCCAAGAGTGTCTTTGAGATCCCCGTTCTTGCCGTCATCTTCTTTGGTGGTGGATTCTTCAACGGAAGCCACCTTTGGCTTGAATGCCCCATTTAGCTTTGGGCAAACGGGTTTAATATGTCCCGGCTCATAACAATGGTGACATATAATCATTTTTCTTCCACCACTCCCTTGCTTACCAAAATGAGGTGGTTTGTATGTTTTAACATGATTGCCGGGTTTAGATACGGCAAGAACTTCTTCTATGCTTTTACCCATGCTATGCCTAGTCTCTTCTTGAGTAATCTCGGCAATAGCTTCTTCTAAGGGAGGAAACGTGGATCTATGGAGAAGTGAGGATCTCACTTGTTCAAATTCGGGACGAAGCCCAAATAAAAATTGAAACAATCTATCTTGTTCCATTTGTTTTTGTCTTAGAACCACATCCTCCATAGATACCCATTTAGGCTCTAAAAGAGCCAATTCATCCCACAAAGGATTTAGAGCACTATAGTAATCTTGTATGCTCATGTCGACTTGTTTTGTGGTTCTTACTTTTTCTTGCAAGAAATAAGCTCTTGCAAGATCCTTTTGGGTAAACATACCCTTCATAAAAAACCAAGCTTCATTTGCTCGGCGGAATTTTGCAATATTTGCACATACCTTAAGTTCGACATTATTCATAAACCATGCAAGGATTTTTGCATGGTTGCTCTCCCAATCTTCCATTTGATGATTATAATCTTCAATGGCCTTGAGACGAGCATCGCCTTCAAGTGCTTTCTCTTGATCTCCTTCCATCTTTGTGAGCTTAAGTTGGGGTTCCGGAACGGTTCCCATTACATAACCCCAAAGCTTCTTGCCTTTGAGATTATTCTCCATTGCGGATGCCCACATCATGTAATTTTTTCCATTGAGTTTGAATGATAGATCGATCTTGACTTCCATTGCTACACAAGGAAGATGTGAGAAAGAAAGGAAGTAGAGAGAGACAAGATTTTACCTTTAGAAGATCTTATGGCTCTGATACCATGTAATGAAATAAGCGGAAGAAACCAAGAATGCTAAAGCATTCACTATGTCCCACACGGACAAATGCAACAAGCACAAGAGAGAAAATCCACTAAGGGATATACAAAGGGCCTTATAAAAAGGCTACACACATGAAAAATAATATCACTATTATTGAAGAGGAGCTCTCAAGAGCAATACAACATACATGGGGGGTTCCCCCTATTTATAAGAAGAGGAGACCAAAGGGGCTCCCAATAGAGTCGTTGGGAGCCCCCAACGGTCACATATGTGACCGTTGGGGGCCCCAACGACTCCATTGTGGGGCCCCTTTTCGGTATCCAAAAAATACAAAAATAAAAAATAAAAATAAAAATAAAAAATAGTGAAATACGAGAAACAAAATAAGTACCCCTATGGGGTACTTTGTGAAATGACCATAATACCCCTATCGGGTATTATGGTATTATTACATATGTTTTAACAAGCTCCTCACTCCCCATATGTATAAATATGGGACCTTGAGTCCCTTGTAATGGATGCAGTTTTTGTGCATTTAAACTCAATAAAGATTATATTTTTATCTTTTGTGTTAGCCCTTTGTGGCTTTGTGTATTTTGCCCATACGTGGCTTTTGTGATTGTGTATCTTGTAGCCCCTTAGTGGCATTGTTTTTGTGCACACCTTGTTTCATTACATGGCATTAAAGCTTGTCGCAATTTTGATCTTGGTGAAGCTTGTTTGAGTGGACGTGAGATCGTGGATCATATGATCGTGAACTTGTGGTGTCCAAAAGAACTCCGCTTTCATTATCTTCTTTTCAATCTCTATCTCTCTATATTTCTCTATCTCTCTCTCTCTTCTTGTATCTATGGAGGATGAAAGAGAAGTGACTCTCACCGTACCCGTGAGACTCAATGATACAAACTATGTGATGTGGGCATCCATAATGAAACATAAAATTTGGAAAAAGGGTCTATGGGGCTTGGTGGACGGATCCGAGAAAAAACCAAAGCTTGTGCTTACCAAGAATAAAAATGACAAAGAAATAACGCTTCAAGGAGAAGAAATGAACAAACCATTGCCGACTACGAAAGGAGATGGATGAAGTGGAAAATGGGTCATTCCAAAATCATGGGATGACTCATTAATAGTTTTAAAATAAAGAAGTGCTATAGTTTGGAAAAATTTGAATTTGTTAGTGGTGCTTGGAAGTACCTCAAAGATATATACTCCCTAAGGGATATAGCCCATGTTTGTAACCTCCAAAAGAAAGTGAGGATCATGACCCAAGGAGACATGAGTATAAGAGAATATTACAATGCTCTTTCTCTCTTTTGGGATGAGTTAGCTCTTCTAGAGCTTAAGTGGCATTGTCCAGACATAGAGCTTCGTGAAAAACAAATCAACATAGAGCATTTTTATCACTTTGTAAATGGGATTAGACTCGAATGTGAAGGAAAAAAATCGGCCTTTCTTCATAGAGATGTTCCTTTCATAGTTGAATATTTAGAAGAACTAACTATAGAAGATAATAGATTGAAAAAACCCTTCTTTGTCAAGGATGAAGAATTGGTGCTTGCTATGTCAAGGCCCGAAAATTACATAAAGACTTACAAGCCTCCTCACTTTGAAAGAAGTTCAAATAACTATAGAAGAAGCTCAAATGACCATGAATACAAGAGTGGTAAGATAATGCCACTTTTGCAATGAGCCGGGCCACATCAAGCCATTTTGCTCAAAGAGAAAATCGAAAAGATGAAAAAAGTGGCCTCTATGGGGTCTAGCGAGAAAAGTGGTGTAGATAAATGCTCTAAAAAAGTGTCACTTTCTCAACTTATGGAATTGAAGGCTCAAGCTTCTTTTCTTTCTGGTGCGGCTGTCTCAACTTGTAGACTTCGTTTAGAATTTTTGGATTCTTGATTCCGGTGCTTCTTTCCATATGACTCCTAATGAGTTCATACTATACAAATGTCACATTTTCTCAAATGATTCTTATGTTTCAACCATCGATGAAACATTTTTGAAAATCAAAAGTTTTATGTCCCAAACATTAGAGTGTACCTAAACTAAATTTAAATATCCTATCCATTTATCAAATAACTGACCATGGATGTAAGGTTACCTTTGCGGGTGCGGGAAGCATGCTAACACACGATGCAATAAAAGAACAAGGAAGTAATCAAGCACACAAGACATCAAATTTACGTGATTCGACAAAACTGCTTACCTCCATGGGGAGAGTACGAGAGAAATTTTTATTGAAACTAGCAAGTATGCGATGTTATAATGCTATCAAGAACAAGAAGAAATACACTAATATGCAGCCAAT
Organism: Nuphar pumila; assembly: GCF_984573655.1. NCBI lineage: Eukaryota > Viridiplantae > Streptophyta > Magnoliopsida > Nymphaeales > Nymphaeaceae > Nuphar > Nuphar pumila. Next base: position 827,023 of record NC_143256.1, on the reverse strand, counting down.
ACGGATTATGTCGACCATACATGTCGAAACCAAAATTTGCACCACCTTCTTTCTCCACCCTTGTTGCAATATGAACAAGCAGCGGTTCACCGTTTTGAACAAGATCCCTTAAAGAACCTCTCTTAAAATTCAGACTTTGGAACCTCTTTATATAGAGGTCTCATACTAAGTTTCAAAAACAAAGTAGGAAACCGTCAGTGAGATTTTCTTGGTAGTATAGGAGGAATCTATTTGGGGTTTCCTTGGTTATATAGGAGGACTCTAAGTGGTCCCATGTCTTATGTGGCAAGACAAAGCTACGTCACCCCAACAATCTCTACCTTGTGTTTGGCTTGCCATAATCCTTGAAAAAAAAATCTTTCACCTTCAATGCCCCCTCTCCCTGAGGCCCATGCTTCTAATCTGAAACATTAAGCAAGTCCAAGCAATGCTTGAACTTATCACCATATTTTTCTGATGCAGCCTCGTTCTTCCTAAACACCCACTTGCACCCTATAGCTTTCTTGCCCTTGGGTAACTCCACCAAGTCCCAACTTTTATTCTTATAGAGTGACTCCATCTCTTCTGTTATAACCAACATACACTTATTGCTATCATTTGAGTTGATAGCATTTTTATAGCATGATGAATCACCTACACCAATAGTTAGAGCTTTATGGGTCCTTTCTCTATCTCTTGCCAAGCTATAGGGTTGTTCTTGCTCTTGAACCGTGCTAGAAGCTTCTTGAGAAGAAATCACATCTTCCCTTGTTGGTGGATTAGTCCCATCCACCTCCACCTCAACTACCAGTTTCTTTTCACCATCTTTCTGTTGCATGTAATCTTTATTATTTATTTTCACCATATGCTCCTCATCAAACACAACGTCCCTACTTATGATGACCTTATAGGAATTAAGATCCCATAACTTATACCCTTCACTCCCTTCTCATATCTGAGAAAGATACATCGTTTAGGCTTAGCATCTAACTTGGAACATTGTCCACTATGCACATGAATATAAGCAGAACATCCAGAGACTTTCAAAACAGAATAATCAGCTGGCTTACCGGTTCATATCTCCTCTAAAGTCTTACACTCAATTCTTTTAGATGGTGACCTATTGATAATAAAGCAAGCCATGTTAACTGCTTCTGCCCAGAAGTTTTTTTCTAATCTTGCATTCAATCTCACAGTGCGAGACCCTTTCCACAAGAGTCTTGTTCATCCTTTCTGCCAAACCATTCTGTTGAGGTGTCTTTAGTGTGGTAAAGTGACGAGTGATTCTCTCGTTTCTACAGAACTCTATAAACTCATTAGACTTATACTCTCCTCCATTATCTGGCCTCAAGTATTTTATCCTTTTTCATGTCTGTGTGTCTAACTCAGCCTGCCACTGCTTGAATTTAAATATTGCCTTTGCTTTATTCTTCATGAAGTAGACCCACTTTCCTTGAGTAGTCATCTGCAAAGGTAATGAAATATGCAACCCCACCATTAGATTTAACCAGTGTTGGCCCTCATACATCTGTGTGCACATAGTCTAAGATGCCATGGCTCGTATGCTTTGCAAATTTGAAAGCCACCATACATTATTTTCTCAATACACAATATTTGCAGAAATTTAGTTTGCATGACTTGACACCATTTAACAAGTTTCTTTTATGAAGTTGCATCATACCTCTTTCACTCATATGCCCTAGGCGCATATGCCAAAGAGTGGTCTGATCTGCACTAGCTTCTTCATTGATGGTCACAACTGCTCCACCTGAAATTGTGTTCCTTATCAACTGGCCTTTAATGACTGTCAAAGCTCCTTTAGTTACCTTAAGAATTTTATTTGTTGCTGAAAGCACCCAAAGATATTAAACTTTTCTTAAGTTTAAAGACATATCTCACATCAGTCAAGGTTCTTATCACCCTATCAAACATCTTGATTTTTATTGTTCTTATTCCTATGATTTTACACACAACATCATTACCTATACGAACAAAACCACTATCGTAATCTTGATAGGTATCAAACCAATATCTATGCAGGCATATATGGTATGAACATCCAGAATCCAAAATCCAGTGATATGAGAATTGATTCATACCTGCAAAAACTGAAAGATCTGTACCATCACTTTCATTTATGTCGGCTGCCACACTTGCCTATTTTAATCTCTTGCCCTTTTTCTCTTTCTTCTCAATGTCTTCTTTGCGCTTCCTATAATCCCTTTTTAAGTGTCCCTTTTTCTTGCAGTAATAGCAAGAGTGCTCTTTCTTCTCGACTTTGACTGATTCCTATTTCCAGGAGCCCGTGACTTCGATCTACTTCTTTCTTGACCCAAATCACTTCTTGCCATAAGCCCTTCTCCTTGAGGTCAGTTGGTGCTGGACTTTTTCCTTATTTCATTCGTTTAAAGAACCACAATAACCTCATCCAACTCAAAAGTCTCCTTCTCGAATAAGAGAGTGGTCACTAGGTGATCGTAGGATGGAGGAAGAGAGGCCAAAAGTAACAAAACTCAATATTCTTTTTCAATGTTTACTTCAAGACTCGACAACTAAGTCAAGATCCTATTTAAGACATTCAAGTGTTCTTGCAAATTCGACCCTTCCACCATCTGAAGAGCATATATTTGCTTTTTCAAATAAAGCTTATTAGTTAATGATTTTGTCATGTATAAGCTCTCTAATTTCAACCATAGGTCTAGGGCAGCGTCTATATTCATGACATTATAGAGAACATCATCCACAAGATTAAGTCGAATAGTACTAACCGCTCTTTCACATACATCATCCTAATCATCATGAGATATATTCTTGGGTTTCTTACTTTTCTCATGGAGGGCTTTAATCAGCCCTTGTTGGGTCAAAAGATCTTTCACTCTACGTTGCCATAACCCAAAGTTCATCTTCCCATTAAACTTTTCAATCTCGTACTTCACACTTGATTATTTCGTTGCCATCGTAAACAAACCCTAAGATCAAGTCTTGCTCTGATACTAGTTTGAGGGAGGGGAAAGCATGCAAATACATGATGTAATAAAAGAATAAGAAAATAATCAAGCAATCAAGACACTGAATTTATGTGGTTTGTCAAACCTGCCTACGTCTATGGGGAGAGTACGAGTTTGAAACTGACAAGTATGTAATGTTAGAGGGCTCTCAAGAACAAGAGAAAATACACTAATATGCAACTAATACGGATTATCTCGACCCTACAAGTCGAAATAGAAATCTACACCATCTTCTTTCTCCTCCCTTGTTGCAATCTGAACAAGCAACTCTTCACCCTTGTGAAAAGAACCCTTAAAGAACCTTTCTTTAAATTTACACCTTGTAACCACCCTCTATACCTCTTTACATAGTGGACTCACACTAACTTTCCAAAACAAAGAGAGAAACCGTCAGTGAGGTTTTCTTGGTAACATAGCAGAAAAACTCTATTTGGGGTTTCCTTAGTAATATAGGAGAGGGACTCTAAGTAGTCCCATGTCTTATGTGGTAAGACAAAGCACGTCACCCCAACAACCTTTTTATCTAATGATTGCGTGGTACGAGATCTTCAATCCGAAAAGCCGATTAGGCTAGGCCATAGAAGAGGGGATCTCTACTACATGGACAATTTAGAACTATCCAATCAATTTTTTTATAACTTTGTTAAATAGAAAGATATTGAAAATTGGTATTGGAGATTAGGACATCCAAGTATGTCAAAAATGTATTTATTCCCTTTTCTTGAAAATTGTAATAAAAGAGATTTAATTTGTGAAGATTGTATTCTCGAAAAAATGAAATCTCTACCTTTTAGACTTTGCCATTTTGTATCTAAAGAACCATTTGAGTTAATACATTCAGATGTATGGGGACTGACACCAATTATGTCTAAAGGAGGAGTTTCTAACTATATTATATTTGTGGATGATTATAGTAGGAACACGTGGATTTATTTTCTTAGACTCAAATCTAAAATATTTGATTGTTTCAAAAAAATTCATAGTTATGTCAAAAATCAATTTAAAGCCTCCATTAAAATTTTTAGATTTGATTCCGGAGGAAAATTTCTATCAAATGATTTTAAAAATTACTTTGATAAATAAGGGATTATTTATCAAAGATCTTGCCCATACACCCCACTACAAAATGGGTTAGCCAAAAGAAAGCATCGACACATTATTGAAACCACTAGGAGTCTTCTAATATCCAAAAATGTTCCTAGAAGGTTTTGGGCTGAAGCCGCTCTTACTGCGGTCTATTTGATTAATAGAATGCTTTTTACTATTCTTGAAAATATTTATCTTATTGAAAAATTATTTAAAATCTCTCATGAATATAAAAGATTGATAATCTTTTGTTGTAAATGTTTTTTGTCCTGTGTTTTCTTAGGCTATGCCGAAAACCAAAAATGTGTTAGGTGTTATGATATTGAAAATGACTAACTTTATGTTGCAAGAAATGTAACTTTTTTCGAAAAGAAAATGGTTTTGGAAAAAAGTGAGTCTAAGAAACCATGTGATTACTCTTTTTTGTTTGATTTAGTATATGATAATGTTGTTGATCATGCTATTGTTGATGATTATGGGAATGAAAATAATAATATTCATGATATGCATGAGAGTGACAATGATGACACTCATGATGCTCATGAAAGTGATATTCCCAAGGTTGTATGTATTGTATCGTAACCCGTATTGTTCGGGCCCAAAATAAGCTACTTTTCATATTGTATCGTATCGTATTGCAAAAAATCATAAATTAAAAAAACATAAAAATTCTAAAAAAATCATAAGAAATTCTAAAAAATCATAACACATCAAATCTCACAAGAACAATTCAAATTAGTAATATCTTTAATTAAGAATATGCCACAAGATTCATCAAAAAGCAAAAAAACCAAGTTTATGAATACTTAAGAGTTACACATTACAATACATAACCAACTTTTTAAGAAATACCATCAATAATCATTATCATCATTATCTTATTCTTGTTCTTCATCTTCATTTTCTTCTTCTCCTTCGACATTCAAATCATGTCCAATATACGTGGTGTCTTCGTCATCTACGTTCTGAGCTCCCTCCACATTTATCCATTGAATGTCCTCTTCATTCAAGAGGTTTGCTTCTTCTTGAACCCATTCATCAAATACATCGAAGTTCTCTAAATTGATGAGATCAAACTGTTCTTTATGTGTCCTTGATGACAACTTTTGTATTTACCTAAAAAGATAACATGAAAATTTAAAATTAGTTGAGTTTTGTATGCATAAAAAAACATTAAATAACACATGAATATAACAAATAAACTTTATAAATTTAAAATTACCTTTGCCTCGGTCGTTAGGTTGTAGTGAACGCATATGAGGTCATTGAGCATTTTGTGCTCTAATATGTTTCTTTGCATTGTATGAATCTACTCAAAGACACTCCAATTTATTTCACATCAACTTGCACTGCATGTTTGACTTAGGATTCAAATATCAAAAGCTCTTAGGTTTGGAACACCACTTCCAAACCTAACCCGCCACATATCTAAAAAAACAAGAAAATGAGAAATCAATAGGACAATAACTGATACAAATCATACAAAACATCATAACTAAATAACAATATGAAATTAAAATTGAAATAAACAAATAAATTACCTGGGCGCATCGTGGTACAATTTCACATTACCGCAGGTCTCGCCATATCATACAATGCATTGTCGTAAAATTTTATTTCCTTATGAATCTGACCTTGAGTGCCATAATCAGGGTTAAACCTTTCAATGCAATCCAAGAGACCCTTGTTGACTTCCCTGTTCACATTAAATGTAGGGGAGTATCTAAATGCAGGATTTAAATAATACATTGCAGCATGAAGTGGTTGATGAAGCTTGCCCAATCCACCTATGATCAATGATGTTCCATATATGAAAATGCAATTTTTTCTTTCTATTTAAATTATCTCTAATGACCTCTTTTGCCATATCCATTGCCTTATAGCATAATTGGCAAACTCGTGACTCGGGCTCGGATCAGACTCCTATTGGGTCATCGAATCAGCGGGTTGACTCGGTGACTCGGACGAGTCGGGACTCTATATTTTATAGTGACAACACATGAATAAGACATGAAAATAACTAAACTTCAAGCTAATATGTCAATAGATAAGTTGCAAAAACATATAATTATACGTGATTATTAAAATTTTCCATTGAACAATATTAAATTCTTCATAATAAGTGACTTTATATAAGAATTATGCATTAAAATAATAAAATACATGATAAAAAGATTTATTTAATGGGTTGGATCGGTAGTCCTGAATCGTGACCCAGTTGGGGTCCTATCTGGGTCGACTCGGGCGATTCCTGAGTCGACTCGTCGGGTTTGCCAACTATGCCTTATAGAGATAACCCATAGCTGATCTCTCTTCACTGTCAACCATTCGAAGCACCTTCACCAAAGATATATTTATTCTTGACAACTTAACACATGAATCCTAAAATTCATTTCTAAATACAATATCTACAATTTCTCTTGGCTTTCTTTTTTTTGGAATGGGGATATGCATTCCACTCATCTGAAGAAAACATCTTTTAAGTGCACTTCTATTCTTTACAAGACTCTGTACTGTCAAAAAATTCGTAGCAACTGTGCTGCGAATCAACTCAGCACCATTAGTATACTTATTAAGTTCAAAAGCCATTCATGATTATAAATAATTTTTGTAATTTCTTGGCCGCATTCAATTGTATGTCTATCTCATTCTCATCCATGGTGCCAATGTCCTCAAGCATGAGGTCTATGCAGTGGGTAGCACACGGGGTCCAAAATAATGACACATAATTTTTTGCTAGTTCTTTACCTATTGCACTATAATTCGTTGCATTATCAGTAATGAACTGTATAATGTTTAGAGGCTGAACCTCTTCCATAACCTGTTAAAAAACCCTCCACAATATATATGCTGTCTTGGGCGTATCAGAAAAATCAATTGATTTTAAAAATATGGTTCTTTTGGGGCAGTAGACAAAGAAATTTATGAAAGTTCTCGACTTTTTGTCTGTCCACCCAATTGCCATAATGCTGCACCCAGTCTCTCTCCATGACTGTCTCATCTCATCACAATAAGCCTTCACTTCATTCACATTAGCATATAAAATCTTTCTTCTCAAAGCATGATATGAAGGAATCTTGTATCTAGGCTTAATACTGGTTATGACATCTGCCATGACCTGAAAATGAAATGAATTTGCTACATTAAAAGGAATGCATGCATCATAAAACCATCTCCCAACCGCGACATTCGCCTGCTCGACTAAATGCTGAGGAGTCATAGCAATACGAATGCCGGGTTGTGCCATAGGAGCAGTCCTAGGATGAAAAAAGCTCTTAATAGATCCTCTAGATCTACTTTCTCTCGAAGAACTCCCTCGTACTCTTTCTTCTCTTTTTTTTTTGCCCGCAACACTACTACTAGCACTAACCACACATTTTCTCTTCACTGTAGAACTTCTTACTTATAATGCTATGCTAGGGTCTGTAGGATCAGAAGTAGGGAGCTCATCTTTGTCCTCTTGGGGCTGTACATACCTCATTTCTACCTCTCATCTCTTTTTCTTATATTTTTTCTCTCAAACCAGTAAGTAATTGCTGGTATTGCCATTTCACGGCATCCTTCAAAGTTCTTGACATGCAAGCCGCAACATTTAGATGTGTCCCAGCTAAATGATGCTTCAACCGAGAGATACCACCCTGAATAACAATATGGCAATAGTTGCACTTGATTTTCAACAGGTTTTCACTCATTATTTGAGTGCCCCATTGCCATGCCAGACCATTTGATTTCATCTTCCCCCCAAAAAGCTCAATAAGAAGCAAAGAATGAGTTTTTTTTACTTTAACCCACTTCCTTGAGTGGAAAAATGGTAGAAATGCACTCTTCATGAAATCACAAAATCCCTCATCCTTGCGCACAGGTTGATCCCCAAATTGCTCTCACGAGTCCTAGGGTGTGTGGATACCTCTCTAATAGCTTCTACACAAATGAGGGAGTTGGCCCTCAAGAGGTCTTTAAAACCCAAAAATGAAAAGATTACGTTTTGGCTCCTTTTTAAGTACGCCATGTGCATATCATATAAATTTTCTTCATAGTTACGATATGTATCATATGATACGGTATGATATGGACAACCTTGGATATTCCTATTATTGAACCTCACAATGAAATACAAATGTATTCTCGTCGTGCTCAAGACCATCTACCATGTGCATTAGAGAGGTATTCTCAAAGTCAAGACATAGATAAATCTAGTGTTCGAAGATCTACGGGAATATCCCAAGCACCTAGTAGGTTTGTATCCTATGTGTCATTTGAACCCAACTATAGAGCTTGTCTTATGGCCATTCACTCCTATGTCGAATCATCCTCCATCCTCCTATAGTGAGGCAAAAAATCATCATAAATTGATTGAAACCATAATAATGAATTAGAAGCTTTAAAAAAGGCTAAAACTTGAGAAATTCATTCCTTATCTACAAGAAACAAAACCATAGGGTGTAGATGGGTATACAAAATCAAAACTAAAAGTGATGGAACACTAGAAAAATACAACACTAGGCCAGTAGTTAAAGTGTTTAGTCAATATGAAATAGACTACCAGAAAACCTTTTATTCCAGTATCAAGGATGACCACAATTAAAACTCTCATCACTATAGCATCTATTAGAAAATGACCTATCTTTCAAATTGATGTTAAAAATGTTTTTCTTAATGGAACCCTTAATGAAGAAGTCTATATGGAACTACCTCCTGGGTTAGGTTTGACATATGAGAAAGTTCTTCGTCTCCAAAAGGCTTTGTATGGTCTAAAACAAGCTCCTAAGACTTGATATGATTGTTTTAACAATGTAATGGTTCAACTAAGATTTAGATCTTGTTATACTGATATTGCATTGTTTGTTAAGTCTTCTGATGCAGGTATTATCATTTTACTCATTTATTTGGATGATATGATTATCATAGGAGGTGATAAACATGGAGATTATCACAGGAGGTGATAAATAGAGAGTTAATTATATCAAAGATTTTCTCAAAAACATCTTTGATATGACAAATCTTGGTTTTCTTCGATATTTTCTTGGAATAGAAGTGATTTATTCACCCCGTGAGTATGTTTTGTTTCAGACTAAGTATGCAACTGAGATAATTGAAAGGTCAGGTCTTACTGATGAAAAAAGAGTTTACATGTCAGAGGTCATCAATGCAAAAATAAAGAAAGATGATGGAGAACCTCTGAAAGACCCAACTCTATATAGCACAATGATTGGCGCTCTAACTTACCTTTCTATTACTCGGCCTGATATTGCTCATGCTATTCATACTGCTAGTCAATTTCAACATTTTTCCATTATAGCACATATGAGTGTTGTAATAAGGATAGTTAGATATGTTAAAAATACTATTAACCATGGTTTATTTTTATCGTCTTTATCCTCATTAGATGTTATTGGGGAGAAGATGTAAATGATCGTCGATCAACCATAGAATTTTATATTTTTGTAAGTAATTTCTTGATATCTTGGAGATACAAAAAATAACAAAAGGTGTCTCTGTCCTCTACAAAAGCCGAATATCATGTTATGGTCACTACAACTTCTAAATTGGTGTGGTTGAGACAATTACTAGAAGACTTGGGAGTAGGGATGTCAACGGGTCAGGTTTAGTTCGGACCCAGGTGGAACCAAACTTGGATCATATTTTCGGGTATGGTATCGGGTCCAAACCTAGGTCTAATTGGGTCCACTATAAGAAAAACTATACCCGGACCCAATAAGAACTACATGAAGCAAAACCAGACCATACCTTATAAAACCATATTTTTTGTCATTTTTATGTTAAGAAATTGCGGATCTTGATTGAAACTCGGGTCAGATCCGGTTCTAGTATAAAATTTCACAAACTATACCCGGCTACCTTTGGGTTTGGACCCTGGTCTTAATCGGGTCTCCTTATTTATCACCATACCCGAACCCTATAGGGTTTGGTTCAGGTCAGGTCCGGGTAAATCAGGTCCGTTGACACCCTTGGGAGTTTACGTAACTAAACTCTCAAGATTATGTTGTGATAACAGGAACTCTCTCTATATTGCAAGCAATCATACATTTCATGAGCAAACAAAGCACATTGAAATGAATTGCTATTATGTCCGTGAAGAATTCCTGAATAAGACCATGACTTTACCGTATGTACCCTCTGAGACGAATTTCTTCACTAAGGCACTACCCTCTCCCAGATTCCACTTTTTTCCTGGCAAACTCTTGATTGTGATTCCGTGAGTTTGAGGGGGTGTTAGAATATGGGTATATATATATATATTTGTGTCTGTAATATGTTTTACCTTTCAAGGGTATTTTGGCCTTTTGACACTTATAATAGGAACAGCCCATTAGGGGCTAAATTGTTTTTTTTTCTATTTTTATTTTTTCTATTTGTCATTTGCTTTATTGTCAAGGGCATTATTGTCCTTGACAATATAGCCATTGGGAGCTCCTAACAACTAGAATTCTAACCGTTGGGATCTCCCTGTAATGAAGAATGCAGAAGTACAAATTACAAGAGAACTCTTAGAAGAGTTTAACAAAGAGCCAAGTAGCACAATCTCCTAATGTGCACAATACACAAACCCACTAAGGAGCAAATGCCAAAAGACAGAAAATATTATTAATGAGTAAAAAAGAGAGAGAACAAAGCTTGATTACATGAGGGAGATACCCTCAATTTATAGGGAAAAGGGAACTCATAGAGGGGGCCCATTGGGGATCATATTAATGACCGTTGGGGAGCCCCAACGATCATATTAATCACCGTTGGGGAGCCCCAACGATCATATTAATCACCGTTGGGGAGCCCCAACAACTATAAGTGTGGGCCCCCCAATGGTCCCAATACATTAAAAGTAAAAAAAGAAAAAAACTAAAAAGAATACAAAAAATTAAGAAAAAGAAAATCCTAAGAAAGATAAAATGTACAACAAAATGACCAAAATACCCCTATAGGGTATATTTTAACACCCCTCCTCAAACTTTACAGGGAGAAAACCGAAAGTTTGCTAAGGAGGAACAAGAAGCGAGGAGTCGAAAGCGCCTTGGTGAAGAAGTCAGCCAACTGATATTCTTATGTAACATAAGGTAATGTAATAGTTATCCTGAGGCATTCATCTCGAACATAGTGACAGTCCATTTCAATATGCTTGGTGCGCTCATGGAAAGTATGGTTGCTTACAATGTAGATCACACTCTTGTTGTAACAACACATCTTTGATGGAGTTGAGATGAGAATCCCTATATCACAGAGAAGACTTTTAAGCCATACAATTTCCATGGTTGTCATTGCCATGGCACGATATTCAGCTTCTGTGGATGATAATGAAACTTTTTGCTGCTTCTTGCATATTCAAGAAATAAGCGAATCCCCTAAGAAAATGCAAAATCTAGTAGTTGAGATTCGATCATTGGGATTACCCCCCAATTTGCATCAGTATAAGCAGTTAAATCAAAAGATAAAGAAGAGGATAAGAAAAGCCCTTTTGAGATGATGTTCTTGATGTAGCGTACAATTCTCATGACAACAGCCATATGAATTGTAGTAGGAGCTTGCTAAAACTGACTTGCTGCATGAACCGCATGAACAATGTTCAGTCGGGTGATGAATAAGTAAGTAAGAGATCCAATTAATTGATGATAAGGGGTAGGATTATCAAGTAGAACACTATCCTCAAGTCTTAATTTAACATTTATAACTTCGAGAGTGTTTACTTTCTTTTTATCTGAAATCCCCGACTTAGTGAAGATGTCCGCGACCAGCTTCATTTGGGATAAAATGTATTCACAAGTTGAATAAGCCACCTCAATACGACATATCAAAAGTTTTCTTTAATATAGACTTAATGTCATTTACTCCCTGCTTATCACTTCCCGTGATGATCTTATCATCAACATAAAGAAGAAGAATTACAATAGAATCACCTCTTTTCTTAACAAAGAGAGCAGTGTCAGTATAGCAAGAGACGAAACCCAAATTAATTAATACATTGTTAAATTTATCATACCAAACTTTTGGGGCTTGTTTAAGACCATATAAAGTCTTTTTTAATTTCAAAACTTTTTCATTTAAATTCATGTCAGGAAGAGGATCCATATAAACTTCTTCACCAAGATCTCCATTCAAAAAAATATTTTTAACATTAAGTTGATAAATAGGTCATTTTGTAATAGATGCTATTGCAATGAGGGCTCAAAAACTAGTCATTCGAGCATCTGGGGCAAAAGTCTTATTATAATCTACCCCATACTCTTGCGCATATCCTTTGACTACCAATCTAGCCTTATATCTTTCTAAAGAATCATCACTTTTGGTTTTTACTTTAAAAACCCATCTACATCAAATGAGTTTCTTTCCTTGAAGAGGATTAACAATTTCCCAAGTTTGAGCTTTTTTTTAGTGCATTCTTCATTCTAATGTGCATATTGCTTAGCATCATTGTAATGAGATGGTTCATAAAAAGAGTGGATGGCTAATAAACAAGCTCTAAAATGTGGTGAAAAAGACTCAAGACACAAATCTATTTGGTGCTTTAAAGATACGATTTGACCTTCTTTGAGATGATTCTTCTAACGACATGTTTTGAGAAAATTTGTCAAAAGTACATGGATGAGGATTTTCACTTCTAGTATAAACTTGAGTATTATTTACATGTTCATCTAAACTTTCTTTAGAGTCATTTCTTTCAATGTTAAAAGCTTGTTCATTTTGATTTTCAACATTATTGAAAGACTCAAGAGTCTCAATCAGATTTGATTCATCTTTTCGGGGTAGTAAATCAAATAAGAAAGAATAGTTAATGTTTTCTTTTGTTTCATTGTTTGCAAAATCGTTTTCTTATTCAAGAAAAGTAACATCTTTTGAGATATAAAGTTTATTATTTAATAAGTCAAAGCATCGGTATCCTTTTTGTTTTTCACCATAACCTAAAAAAACACATTCAATAGCCTTTGGAGAAAGCTTATCATTTTTGTAAGTAAGAACATAACATTTACAACAAAAAATTCTTAGCCTTTTGAAATCTGGAGACATATTATAAAGTTTTTCAAAAGGAGAAACATTTTTTAAAGATGACAAAGGAGTTCTATTGATAAGATATGTTGAAGTTAAAGCGGCTTCAACCCAAAGTGACTTTGGAATATTTTTAGAAATTAAGAGAGTTCTAGTTGTTTCTATAATATGCCTATGTTTTCTTTCCACGAGACCATTTTGTTGCGGTGTGTTAGGGCAAGATCTTTGATGAAAAATTTCATTTTGTCGTAAATAAGTTTTAAATTCATTTGACATATATTCACCTCCAAAATTCGATCTTATAATAGATAAATTACTTAGAAATTTATTCTTAACCACTGCATGAAAATCTTTAAAGACGGAAAACACATTGGATTTTTTATTTAGAAAGAAGATCCATGTGTATCTAGTGAAATCGTTCACAAAAATTACATAGTATAAAAAACCTCCCTTAGACATGATAGGAGAAGGACCTCAAACATCGAAATGAACCAATTCAAACGGTCGTGAAGAGACAAAACTTCATTGAGGAAATGGAATGACTTTTAATTTACCAAAGATGCAATCTTTACAAGTCATAATCTTTTCATTACAAGAATTTCCCAAAAAAGAGAAAGAAGACATCTTTGAAAATTTTGGATGCCAAGTCTCTTGTGCCAAACTTCTATACTTTTGACATTTACAAAATTACAAAAAGACTTGGATGGAAAAGTCAAAAAATTCATAAAATATAGATCACCCCTCCTATGGCCTTGCCCAATCAGCTTCCCATTGGAGATCCTGCATGGTGCAATCTTTAGGTGAGAAAAATACTTTGCAACCATGATCAGTAATTTGAGAGACCGAAAATAAGTTTAAATTGATTTTTGGAACAAAAAAATCTTGAGAATGTTTTAAATCAAGTGTTTCGATATTTTTAATTTTCAAAGAAGTCTCGTCAGCCGTTGATACATAAGATGTTGTGGGGGTGGAATACACATTAGAAAGGTTGTTTTTATATGGTGTCATATGAAAAGAAGCACCGGAGTCCAAAATCCACATACCTGGAGGACATGAAGATGTTGCGATGGCGGCACCCGAAGTAGATGAACACTTAAGGAGATGTTGAAGTGCCTTCGAGATTTGATTTAGAGTATCCTTAATGTCTCGTCCATTGTTGCTTCTTCTTTATTTTTGACATTTTCACCAACCGCAACTACCTTTCCTTTAAGCTTAGGGCAAACCAGTTTGATATGACCCGGTTCATTACAATAGTGACAAATAACATCTTTTCTAAAGCCATTATTTTTGGCAAAGTGAGGAGGCCTATAGGGCTTAACATTGGATCCCGGCCTTGTAACGACCAAGATTTCATCACTTTTATGAGTCATATCAAGACGAGTTTCCTCTTGGCACACTTCGGCAATGGCATCTTCAATAGGTAAGGCCTCCCTTCTATGAAGAAGGGATGCCCTTGTTTAAACTCTGGTCTAAGCCCATGAAGAAATTGAAAGAAATGTTCTTTTTCAATTTGTTCCCTTCTTAATTCAATATCTTTCGGAGCCACCCACTTGGGCTCAAGAAGAGCAAGTTCATCCCAAAGGGAAGATAAAACACTAAAATAATCACGGACACTCATCTCCCTTTGTTTAGTGGATGTAATCTTTTCTTGACAAAAAAATTGTCTAGCTAGATCCTTTTTAGGTATACATACTCTTAAGAAAGAACCAAGCTTCATTGGCTATTATAAACTTGAGAATGTTGGCACAAATCTTTATGTCAACATTGTTCATGAATAACGCCAAAATTTTGGCATGGTTACTTTCTCAATCTTTTACCTTGGTTTGATGTTTGTTGATAGCTTTAATGCGATCCTCACCATCAAGAGCCTTTTCAACACCACCTTCGATCTTGGTGAGTTTCAATGTTGGTTCAAGAGTGGTCCCCATCATGAAGCCCCACAGTTTCTTTCCACGAAGATGGTTCTCCATAGCCGATGCCCACATCAAATAATTTGAACCATTGAGCTTGAAGGATAGCTCAACTCTTGATTCGTGCACCATGGTGAAGAAGAGAGGTAGAGATGAGAAAGAACTTACAAGGATCTTAAAAATACTTTCAAGATTACAAAGAAACCAATTGGCTCTTATACCATGTAATGAAGAATGCAGAAGTACAAATTACAAGAGAACTCTTAGAAGAGTTTAACAAAGAGCCAACTAGCACAAGCACATAATGTGCACAATACACAAGCCCACTAAGAGGCAAATGCCAAAAGGCAAAGAAAATATTATTGATGAGTAAAAAAAGAGAGAGAACAAAGCTTGATTACATGAGGGAGAGACCCTCAATTTATAGGAAAAAAGGAACTCATAGAGGGGGGCCACTGGGGCTCCCATTATAGTGGTTGGGATAAGAGTGGGCCCCCCCAATGGTCCCAATACATTACAACAACAACAACTACGCCTTCATCCCAAAATAATTGGGGTCCCAATACATTAAAAGTAAAAAAAGAAAAAACTAAAAAGAATACAAAAAATTAAGAAAAGGAAAATCCTAAGAAAAATAAAATGTACAATAAAATAACCAAAATACCCCTATCGGGTATTTTGATATAAATACATGAAGAAGAATATATATATATATATATATATATATATATATATATATATATATATATATATATATATATATATATATATATATATATATATATATATATATATATATATATATATATATATATAAACACTCCCAACAGCTATATTGGGATCTCCTCACTCCCCATGTTGTGTATAAATATGAGACCTTGAGTCCCTTGTAATGGATGCATTTTGTGTGCATTTAAACTCAATAAAGATTATATTTTTATCTTTTGTGTTAGCCCTTTGTGGCTTTGTGTATTTTGCTCATAAGTGGCTTTTGTGATTGTGCATCTTGTAGCCCCTTGGTGGCATTGTTTTTGTGCACACCTTGTTTCATTACAATATAAATAGATAAATTGGCGGTTAAATGATAATTTATAGCCTCTTATGAACAATCTTAAGAATTTTGTCAGGATTCAAACCATGCTGTGCCAAACATGAAGGATCTTGAAGTTGAGGAGAAGCCACAAAAGTCTCTTAATGAAAAACAACAGGTTGGTGCCTTTGATAAAGGATATAAAATCATTTTACACATTGCTGCAAGTTGGTGCATTAGTTGTCATTGTGAATACAGAATTTTGATGCAACATGTTTTAATACATGAGACCTTACGAGTAGTCTTTTCTTGTCTACCACTTTGACCTATTCTTGATTCTCTGTGTCATTGTGCAGGAAAACCAGGATTTGTTGATCAAATGCATCTCACAAGACTTGGGATTCACGGGGGCCAGACCAATTGCTGCTTGTGTTATATACAAATGCCTTCTACACTGGAGGTCCTTTGAAGTTGAGAGAACTAGTGTTTTTGATCGCATTATTCAGACAATAGGCTCAGCTATTGAGGTATTATAGGTTTCTGTACTGTATGATACAATATGTTACATTCTTGGTAGTTCCAATCTCAATATTTCATCTGTTGACATTTGCTATTTGTGTACTTAAGGCACCAGATAACAATGATACATTAGCATATTGGTTGTCCAATTCATCCACTTTATTGTTACTCCTTCAACACACACTCAAAGCAAGTGGAGCAGCTAGCATGACTCCACAGAGAAGGAGATCAGCTGCTTCCTTGTTTGGTAGAATGTCTCAAGTAAGAATCCTTTTTATTTGATCGAGTATAAATTGTCTTTTAAAGTACTTCATGCATGTAATGTTTCATTTATTTGAAAATGTTTCAGGGTATTCGTGCTTCTCCTCAGAGTGCTGGGATATCATATCTAAGCAGTCGGATGATTGGTGGCCTGAATGAGTTACGTCAGGTTGAAGCCAAGTATCCAGCTTTGCTCTTCAAACAACAACTTACTGCTTATCTGGAGAAAATCTATGGGATGATTCGTGACAATCTGAAGAAGGAAAGCTCTCCCTTGCTAGGTCTGTGTATACAGGTGATTCAATGCATCTAAGCCTTTGTGATTCAACATCTTTGCAAACTTTCTATTACTTTCTAGTTTGTAGGGATGGTCTTCCTCCCATTGCTTATATGTTTCAGATTGATTACAGGCACCAAGGACATCTAGAGCAAGTCTAGTGAAAGGTTCTCGTTTTCAAGCTAATGCTGTTGCTCAACAGGCTTTGATTGCTCACTGGCAAAGCATAGTAAAAAACCTGAACAATTTCTTGAAAATATTGAGGGCTAATTATGTGAGTAGCTTATTATTTTTCAGTGATCTTGACAAACTCTTTCATCAACCTCTCACCCTGGAACTTACAGGTACCTCCATTCCTAGTACGGAAGGTTTTCACCCAGACATTTTCATTTATCAATGTTCAACTTTTCAACAGGTACCAAAAAGATAACCTAAATAATTTGCAAATTTAAACTCGTGTATTTAACTTCTATTTCATTGTGGCAGTCTTCTTTTGCGGCGTGAGTGTTGCTCATTTAGCAATGGGGAATATGTGAAGGCAGGACTTGCTGAATTAGAACAGTGGTGTCATGATGCCACAGAAGAGGTTGGCATTGTTTTTTTGATTTATTTTTTTCAATTTTTAAGAGGTCACTTGTAACAATGAAATGAATGCAGTATGCAGGCTCAGCCTGGGATGAACTCAAACATATAAGACAAGCAGTTGGATTCCTTGTGAGTTTCTTCTTGTATTGCTCTGTGCAAGGATGTCTTGCTTTGGGTCATCACTTACTAAAATCGTGAACTATTTTAGGTTATACATCAAAAGCCAAAGAAGACATTAAAAGAAATCACTAATGATCTTTGTCCAGTGAGTTAATTTTATCTCTTTTTTTTTAATTTAATATATAAACATAGAGCTTCTTTTCTTCGGTTTCTTTTTCTCATCTCATTTTCATTGTTTCTCATGCCAACATCAGGTACTGAGCATACAACAGTTGTACAGAATTAGTACAATGTACTGGGACGACAAATATGGCACACATAGTGTGTCTTCAGATGTAAGTTCTAGAACCTGCGGTCTAATTGTTGTTGCCCATCTCTGATCCATGATCAGCTGACATGCACCTCTAATCACCTGATTATCTCTTTTAAGTCACAATGTGACTCATGGGATCAAAGAAACCTAGAACGCGGAGGTCTACCTTTCTCTACCATGTCTTCGAGCACCTGGCAACCAATGACCTGAACTTGGTCTCTGAGTCAAGATTTGCATCCTGGCTCGTGTGTTGGCTCATCCCTATTTTGCAAATTTATACTGTTTATTTGTTGTAGCTTTTCCAGTACTTCCCTATGTTAAAATTTTCAAATCTTCATTCTAGTTGATACTCCTCGTGCAGCTAGAGTGAGTTCACTCTTTTGATTATGAAATATCTAGTTGTTCTGAGTCTTCCCTTACATCTCAAACTATCAATTTTTGAGTTTTGATCAATCTCAAGTGTCATGCGTGTCCTCGCCTATGACGATACCAATATTTTTGAGGATTCATGAAAAGGTCCTCTGTTGTGGTAGGTTATCTCAAATATGCGAATACTGATGACTGAAGACACTAATAATGCTGTCAGCAGCTCCTTTCTACTGGATGATGACTCCAGGTAAGTGCTTTCCTATAAATCTGTCTGAACCTTATCTGGGTAATGTTTTCTTACAATATCAACTTTATGCAGCATACCGTTTTCGGTTGATGAAATCTCCAAGTCAATGCAGCAGATCGATATATCAGATGTTGACCCACCACCCTTGATCCGTGAGAATTCAGGATTTGTCTTCTTATTGCAACGTAAGGAATGAGCCCGAAGAAGACTTTCTTAATGGCCTTTTCATCCTTTCACCCAGAATCTCATAAATTCTCATGGTCCAATTCTACTTAGCAACACCTGTGAATACAATTCATCACGGTCTTTCCACATTTTCTGAATCCCTCATTCCAGTCCAAAGGCCCAATGACATCTTCCCATCTATTTTTCATTTCCCATAGAATTGGTTTGGTTTTTCTTGGATGTCAGTTCTTCGGGTGGTTGGAATCTTTTGTCCCACGTAATCCTCCCATAGATATAGTGTGTGCATGTGAAAATTAATATTTAAAAGATCTTGATCCTTGCCGAAAGACTGCACCATGTACAGCTTTTGCTCGGAAAATTTCTTTTGCTGGTTATGCAAGTTCAGCTCGCCCATTCATCAAGATGGTCTTTCATGTAGTTTGGTGTATTGTATTGTATTTTTTAGTATTGCAATCGAGAAGTGGTTGATTCTTGTAAGTTGTGGGTCCAATGACAGTAGCTACATCAGCAGCCACATTTTTTGGCCATAAACATTGTAATTTGTATTTATTCATTAGGTTGGGAGGGGGCTTCCAGCCTTTGTAATGTAATGTTAATATGTTGTGCTTGACTGGCGTCTCTTTCTTTGCTTTTCCCATAGATGATAACGAGTATTTGTAGTTCAAAATTTGTAACAGAGCTCCACCTATTTTATAACTAGATTAAGGTTATGTTTGGGAGAATTGAATCAGAGGTTGCGTTGTAGTTTCCGTCATGCTCTCATACTCTTGCTGTTTGGGAGCAGTTGTGTTGCTGAAACAATGCATTGGGAATGGTGTTGGCAGCCCCAACACCACATTTCAACACCTTTCAGGATCAGGTGTTTTTGTCAACTCCATCTTTCTACTTCACATTGGCAAAACAATATTTTTGGCAAGACATTGAAACCCTGTTTCCATCCCATTGCAAAGCTCCCAAACATAGCTTAAGTTGCAATTCCAGATGTGGCAGAAGTTAAAAGCTGGAATTGCTTGAAGTGTTTCAAGGTTCGTGTCTTCTATGGGCCTGCCCTTTGCGGCTGAGGCCATCTCGTCTGGGATAGAGGGTCGAGAGTCTGGAGCCCCTCGACATCTCAAAAGTTGAACCACAGAAGGGCGTGCGTGTGACTTTATCACGAGTGCAATTGTGGGGCCAATTTTACTCTTGGAAGTTAAGCACCCAGGGTGGGGGCCAAATGAGGCTTGATCCTGGTTGGCTTACTCTTCATCAAAGAAAAAAAGGTCTTTCATGGAGCTAATCTCAAATATTAAAAAATTCAACGAAATACTGATTGACACTGACAAAAAAATCTGCAATTTTATGCAATGAGTTTAAGTTGCTCATTATGTACTGTAGACAAGTTCGCTATGAGGCTTAAATGTTGAGGTCTGGATAGTTAGAATCACTGTTGAGAGTTGATTATGGATAACATGCACTCAAGCAGAACATCTCAGCTAGATCCAAAAAAGGATCAGACCGTGAATGTTGATTAGCATGCTGGTGCAGGTCAAGCTCTGATCATGGTGTGTCAAAGACAGATAGGCCTATATTGCCAGGACTGAGATAGGGGTGCACAAAATTGCATTAAATCATTAGAACATTTAATACTCATCCATGAAATATGCAAGCATAAACTCATGGACAGTTGCATTATTATTATTATTATTATTATTATTTATGACCAAGGACAGCCAGCCTCCCTGAGAGGTAAAACTCCGGGCTGAGGACACGACCACCCAGCCTTACGTGCCCCAACCATGACAAAAGCAATGACAGCCCCCATGAGCCAGCAGGTTTCGATCCTGGGCCTTCAGCTTGACACAGGACCCTGCTGACCCACATCAGTAACCACCGCTGTGGTAAGAGTTGCATTAATTTTATTAAGAACTTGTCCAACAAAGCAACTGCTTGAAGGGCTACAAAACAAAAAGCAACTATGACACCATTTTAGTTCAAGTCATGAGTGCAGAAAGCTGAATTTGAATCCTTGGATCTCATATCATAGAAACTCTCGTCTGAACCCCACAAACACAAAGCCTCTCCCCCGAACAGGACAACAGATCCTCGGATCTGTATTTCACTCCCTTTATGTCAGGGATTCCCTGATATAATATTGGTGCTTGAATCACTCAAGGTATTGGAATGTGGCCTGCACCACATCAGCATGCCCACGTCACCTCATATCCTAGAATTTGAGATCCAAAGGATTCAAACACCGGTAAAGTGAATCAGCATTTCCAAATGGAAGAGCAAAAATGAAAGAAAGATTGTAGCTCTTTGGGGGTATGTGTAGGGTGCATATATCTGATGTTGATCTTGGAATTCATCATGAAGTCATGTCTTTGTATGCTCTCAAACAATATATATATATATATATATATATATATATATATATATATATATATATATATATATATATATACACTGAAACCGAATATGTGCTCAAATGTTTAGTTACGAACTCACGATTTTTCGCATTGGTTAAGAGACTAATTCTTTACCAAGAATAGAATTCATGCACTAAAACAAGTCATTCCTCATGAGGTCCTATTTCAATGTACAGGACTGCATTATGCATGTATTTTTTTTAGGCCAAACACTCCCATTGCCTAACCACACATTGCCTGGCCTCCCGTTGGTAAAAAACTTGAGGTCTCTCTGCCCATCCGAGAGAACGCCCAGCTTCAGCATTGCTACAAGGGATGCCCCTCATGGGTTTCACTTTCAAACTCATTACTCACCGTAGAAAAGAAATTTCGATTCAAGATAAATTAACTATCTTTATTTTTTTTTTGAATTTATAACCTAAAGAAACCACACCCGGCACGCTGGCTCAACCTGCCATACCTACCACTATAAGGGTGAGGGTTAATAGTGGCGACCTTTCTCACTGCTGTAGGTCTATAACGGTGACAGAAAATGGTCACCAATTTTTGGCCTTAGTTGAGTAATAACAACGACAATTATAAGTCAATGTTAATGTGTGATCCAACACTGATGAAGAATCTCGTTAGAACTGCACAAATTTCTGAATAAATAAAAGAGAGAAATTTCTTATTTCAACGTATTGAGTCAATATATATATATATATATATATATATATATATATATATATATACACATGTCATTTTAGAGGAAAAAAAAAGAGTTAAGGGAAAAATCATATTTTTTCTAATTTATTTTTAGAATTTTAAATATGGGAATGCATTTGTATCGATATTCTAAAAAGAACGGTCTTGATTTAAAAAAAATCGGAGTTGTAATGCATCCGGAGCACTCCCGGCAAGTTTCGGGGGGCATAGTGATAATTTTTTTGAATTTCAAGGATAAATATGACGTAAAGGTCATAGTTGTCCCACTCTTGGTTGACCAGATTCAGTCAAACCCCATAGAACTCTTGTTTATTTAAAATCATATCTTAATTAAAAACCTAAAGGTGAAATAAAATTTTGACTAGGGATCTATTTAAAAATGGTAACTAAGAAAAATGTAACTAAACTAACCTAGCTAACTAGACCAAAAAGCAAACTAACCTAGTTAGATCCTAACTAAACCACCTCTCAAAACCATATGGCAATTCATGGTTTTGAGCCTTATGTTTTAAAGAGAGAGGGGTGCCCCCCCTTGGTCTTTCCAAGTGGTAAGTTGATCTTGCCATTTGGCAAGATCTCCTTTGCCTCTCCTCCCTATAAATACCCCCCTTCCCTCTCCTTTTCTTCATTCTCAACTTCGCCTCTCTCTTCCTCTCCTTTGCTCTCCTCTCTCAGCACCAGCCCCCTAGCCCACCCCCCTTCCTTGTGGTGGTTTCCTCCTTAGCCTAGACTCCTCTTCTCTTCCCCTCCTTGAGCCACCTCCTTCCCTTCTTAGTTAGGCTAACCCAAACTGATGTAGAGCATCTAGATCATCAAAGCAATAAAGATGAGTTGGATCCCAATCCAACTCACCAGACCCGATCTGAGATGCAATACCTCGCGGATCCAATGACATGCAGGACTATCTGAGTCCAATTGGATCTCCGAGAGACTAAATCCATTTTGATTATCATATTTCAATGTATGAGAATTTTGCTTTTACTTTTCAGAAATTACAATTTTTATTTTTGATTCCATTTTGTTAAATTGAGAAATCATATCAGATATTTTTTCTTGTTTTATTTTATTTTTATTATTTTTAGGTGCAGGATTCTACGAATCCGGATATTTCTAGTGCCTTGTAGGATCTTTTTATGGCACTAGAGGGTGTACGAGGTTGCAGGGTAGCTTTTTTCTTTTTGCCTTAATAAAAATATTAGGCCTTTTGTTTTGGGTCTAGTTCATAAATTGTTTGGATCTTGTCTAAGATCCAAACCCATTTTAGACCTTATGTGGTGCCATTTTTGAAGGACAAATTTAGCCATCATTTGAATTCCAACTTTGACTCAGGAGTCAAAGTGGCTGTTGGAGGTGTTTTAATGCTCATTTCAAATTTAGCCTTGTGAGTGACTATTTTTTGGCTACAGACTTGGGAAGGTCTCCCCTCCATAATAAAGAGCAATTTTTGAGGTTTAAGAGTCCAAGAGGGGAGGTCGACCAACAACTTTTGGCTATTGTTTTGAGAAAAAGAAAATTCTGGAAAAGAGAACGAGTGTGTGGAGGAAATTAAAGAAGGGAGGTCAGTTTTCTTGGAAGAACTCTAGTCGTGTGGTGGAGTTCAATCTTTGAGGTTGTCATGAGGAGCCTTGGTGGGCTGAGAATATTGTTGCTGCGATTCCACCTTGTTGCTGCCATGAACCTTGGTATTTTGTTGCTGAACCGTGTGGTGTTGCAGCTGCAGTGCGAGTCTTGCTGGCTGCAAACAGATACATCTATCTAATTTTTACAAACTTGTTTCTCTTAGCATTTCTGTTAATGTATGGTCGTGTGTTGATTTTTGTTGGAAATTTGTTGCTCAGAACTGAGTTTGGTTTGGTTTACAAACTATTGAAGTGATGCTTGTGTTGAAATCGAAATCATTACTTGTTGAAGTTCCTCTTTTCTAAATCTAAGATTCTTTTTTTATTTTTGAGTTTCGGTGTTCGTTGTTTGGTCAAAATCGTTTGGCCAAGCCTTTTGGTAGTGTTCAATATTTCATTATGTTCTCCTAAACGACAAAACATAAAATTATGAGCCATAGCTTGTTGGAAAGATAAGATCTGGCTCTACATCTTTTATGTTAAACGTTTTGCCTAAATCTGCATTATGAATCATTTAAAATTCTTGGAAAGTTATCCTGATTTCTGTGATCTGCTTTGTGAATCGTCTAAAATTTCTGAAAAGTTATCCTGATTTATGTGATCTAAGTCGATTATGTGATTTTTATTTCCTGATAGGGTTTGGTATTTTGCCATAATATCAAAATTTAAGGGTATTTTAGCCATTTCCCCCCACTTCTGAATTTCCAATTTGTTTATTTTTATTATTCATTTAGTTATGCATTATCCATTATGTTATTTAGTTGGTTTTATTTTAGGAAAGCATAGAAAAAGGCTTATATTCGGATAAATCCCTCAATTTTCAAATATTGTTGGATAATTTCAGAAAAGCCTACATTTGTCTACTAACAAGTTTGCTAATTTTGCAGGAAAGCTTAAGATTGCATTTTTTATTTCTCTTTTCCTTTTCTTCAGTTTATTATTCAGTTATTGATGTAAATTATAATTGTAATATTGAAATAAGAACATTTTATTTTCTGCTTAGCTTAGGATGCATTTGCATATAATTTGATTTTAATATATCACTGTTATTGCCTGTTATTCATATGCACATATTTCAAATTCATAATGGTCAATACGAATGACACATGAACCTTCTTCTAAGAAGTTGATAAACTCAGTGGAATTCGTATTCATGACCATAGTCAGAATATGAACGAAACTCAGATTTATCATCTTCTTTTAAGTTACAAACGGCCTACACTCTTAGGCTATCTTAAAAAACTATTGCATATTTTTAAAAGCTTTTCCAAGTATTTTCTCTTTTAGAATCAAATGAGATATATTAAATACATATTCGTGGCCATAGTCAGGGATATGTAGCGAATTTATTTCGTTCAAATTCTATAAGGCACATAAAATCCCTTTATTTTATACAAATTTGATTTCTGAGAAGAAAGAGGATTTCTCAAAGATGTTTCGGATTTCTTTTTTCCAAATATGATTTTCCAAAAGCCATATTTCATTCATCATATAAGCTAGTCAACATCATTTTCTAAGCCTTCTTTTCCTCAAAATCAATTTTCTCAAAATCTTCAAATATTTTTCAAGTCCAATTCATGATTTTTCAAGTTTCCTTTTCTTCAAAATTATTTCCCAAGTTTGGCTCACGATTTTCCAAAGTTTTTCTTTCTTCAAAAGTGTTTTTCAAGTTTAAAAAATGATTTTCCAATCATCTCTTTTTTTTTGCGATATTTTCAGATATTTGAAGCATACATCATGTTTTCAATCTGCATTTTTCTAAGTCATAGCACATGACTGCTTCTTTGCATATTTAGGAATAGAATAACGATTTAGACAGTTGAGCAAAGCAAAACAAAACAAAACACATGATTGATCCTTGGTTCGATTATCCCTGGTTATGGCGCTAGGAACGGTTGAACCTCGTACCGACAAGCAAGTCCCAATCTCTCAATTTTTTCACATTTTAAAACAAAGGCGAGTTATTTTCAAAACTTTTTCAAAAGGTCAGTTTGACTTAAAAAAGTAAAATTTTACAATGATAACAGCTTAACTGGTTGTCAACACTAAATTTTTCCAAACACGGATTCATTACCAACCGAATCACTTGAATTTATCACACATATACATACACCCTGGTTACACTTGAGTGACAACCAATTTGCTTTATTAAGGAAGTGCAAGATATATATATATATATATATATATATATATATATATATATATATATATATATATATATATATATATATATATATATATATATATATATATATATATATATAAGAAATTTGTGATAAAGTCATCCTTGCTGAATCATAGAGGATTAGACGGCTGAGCTAGACACGAGCTCACTGATTGAGGTGTTTCAACAAGAGTTTGGAACTCTTGTCCATACAAACCGCTTCACAAATTTTTAGGATGTATATATTTTTTTCACACACACATGCATTTGGTCCAAATCTCACCTTGGGTCCAGAAAAAGTGTGACCGAATGAGTCCAGTCGGCTTTCAACTGAGGTTTACACCTAGATTGGGTTCGAGTTTGATTTGGTTTGGTCAGACCTGATCCGAACCAAACATTGACTAAAACTGGTTTGTTCCAAACATCACAATTGATAAAAAAATGTATTTTATTTTGAATTATATATATTTTTTCAATACATATATACATATGTATATTAGGGCAGACCTTTTTCAATGTGTCAGTTTGATGGACTGCACCCAACTCTGCCCAGCCGAGTAGGTTGGCAGCCACCCGGTCACTAGAATGGACCCGGGTCTGACCCAAATGGGATCAGACCAGGGTCATGTCAGTCTGGTCAGACTGACCTGGTCTAAACCATATGGTTCAGACCCTGGTCTGAGCCTCCTAGACCGACACCAAGGTTTGATAAAAATGAGCTTTAAAAAAAAAGAAAAGCACGATCTCTTTATGGATCACATTTTGCAAACAAAATATATATTTTTCATTTACAAAAAACAACCGATTTATAAGATCCATAGAGAGTTTATTGAGGTTTTGTGGTGGTCAAAACTAAAGTAAAAATGATGGCTATAACCTCACATAAATTTTGGCTAAAGCGCAACATTTCATCTTGGAATATGTCTACATATTGTTTTCATTCATAGGTAGATTAGAGAATAACTTCTTACCAGGGTAAAACGGTGGATAAAGGAACCGAGTTTCCCCATTTGTACAAAAAAAACACATGTACTCCTAGGCATTTCATCATTATTCATGCATTAAAACTAATGGATTTTTCTTTCAACACAAAGAATGGCTACCAAAATCTTTAAGGATAATCCAAAGCACATGCATATATATATATATATATATATATATATACATTTTCTTTTCGGGTGAACACTAAAACAAGATATCTCCTTAGCACAAGATTCAACTCCATGGGAAGGTTTTACTTAATAAGAATAATCACATGACAAATTAAGCATAGAAGAACTAAACTTCATATTTACACATGAAGGTTTCTTAGAAAACCATAAAATGTGAACCATGTACTTAAATGAATCTTGCATGTAAGAATTTTAAAACATTTACCTCTTGCCAAGATATTTAATTCTTACAAAAATACTATAGAACACCTCCACAAACATAAAGGTGCCTTGCAATTTCAAGAGAAGGTCAATACTTCATCATATGAGTCTTTCTCAATACACTACCCACCAAGATTCAAGCATCTAAACAAAAGCTCCATTTTTTTTGAAACAAGTAGAAAATATTTATTTTTACCATTCAACATGTCCCATTGCTGGCGTGTATAAGAACCACACAGCCATAGGCCACAGTTGGAGCATGCTACAACTACATAGCTATAGAATTTGGTTTAGAGCAACTTACATTATTTAAAAAAAAATAGAGGAAACAGTGAGAAAGAATGAGATTCTTCTCTTTCAAAAGTACAGAGTGAAGTCTCAAGATGGTTCCTCAACCTATACACTTGAGTTAAGTGATGAAGCTCCAGCTACCACTCCAAAATCGATTTACCTTGAAGAAGCCCTCCTAATAGGAATCGGCTAATGGGAGAGAGGAACAAGACAAAATGAGAAGTGGTCTTTGACCCCTTCCTCTCCTTGAAATAATGAAGAGAAGTAGAGATGCAGGATGGAGATCAAAAAAGAAGAAAATGAATGGTGAGGATCTAGTCCAACACCAAGATCTCCTCACAATATGCTCGACCTCTCTCTGTTGGGCAAGAAAGAGGCAGCTTGCTTTTCAAGCGTCTCTTTTGTAAAAATCTAGCATGAGAAGCATATCTCATCATGATTCTCTCTTCCCAAGGACTTGGGAGTGTAGAGGCCTTCCAAATGGGGCCCACTCCACACGGTTTTAAAAAATGAGGGGCTTCTTACTCAATAATTTGAATTCTCTAAAAGCTCGTAAAAGACAAAAAAGTAATTATTTTATTTTATTTTAAGTTTCTAAAAAGAAAATGTAGCATATGGTCAACTACTCATAAGTCAAAGCATAATTACTAAATTTTGGTAAATTACCATGGCTTGAGCCTTTGGCTTACAAAATAAACCCTAACTTAGGTCCATCTATGAGTCGTGCGTCTAAAAGACCATGGATCAACATAGTTAATTTTGCTTCATTTAAAACAACAATTATCTCACCAAATCAAAGCAACCAAAAAATTGACTAGATTGATAATCATAGAGAAAATGTCATAATAATTGTGTTTGTTAGACGAAATAATAAGCTCCAATCAGGATAGTAAGAAGAACTCTAATTATTATCATAGATATTAACTAGACATTATCTTAATTTCACAAGCTTAATTAGCCACATGAAGGACTTAATCAAATATCAAGGTAATCATATCTTAGAATTATTAATTGGCTAGAACAAACTGAATTTTATAAGAAACCCCACTCAATGGTCAACAAAGTTTTTTTTCTTTATCTCAACCATAAAATTTTTTTATGGATATTACAAGATGTACTTCAAGCTTTTATGGTCTAACATTATCTCATATTTTTCTCCATATAAGTAGTGTCATCATATCTTGAATGCGAATACTATAGCGGCAAGCTCAAGGTCATGGGTTTGATAATTTTTCTTATGAATCCTCAGTTGTCATGAAACGTATGCAATCAACTTTTTGTGTTGCAACAATATGCAACCTAGACTCATTCCCAAGGCATTGATGTAAGCCATAGAGCCTCTCTGACCAGAAGGTAAGGCAAGGACAGAGGCTGAAGTAAGCCTTTATAACACCTCAAAAAATTAACTCGAAAATTTTAAAGAGTTTTTTTTTTCTTTTTAAAACAACATAAACCATTTTTTTCTTTGGGTTAAACATTCTAGGTAGGTTACAATATAATCAATCATCATAACTGAATTAAAATGTGAATAATATTCACTATTAATATTTAATTCAGTTTTCAATAATTTAAAATTTATATCAGAGTATTTGTAATTCAAAATAACAATAACTATTTTTTTAAAACTATACACGAAAAAGAAAAGGACTGGCTCTCGACACCGCCCATGTATTCCGCATAAACTCTGCAGCTATACACTATATTTGACCTGAAAACTCATAAAATGGGTCAGACTCGTGAAAACTTGGTAGGAGTTACCAATACAGGTAAACTGAAACCAATATATATATATGATCATATTCCAATAATTCACACAGGAATGCAGGCAATTAACAATTCAAACATGCATAACATTACAGTGCATCACAAGATAATCATTCATAGACAACTAAAATATTATGCATGAACAGATAAATATGCATGCACTTACAATTGCATAACATGAGGCTATTTATGCATGAGTGACTTAATCATTTTTAATTAGGTTTTCTTTTTAAATGATGCATGTCATGTCTATCTAAATGCACAAACAAATTTAGGTTCTCACTTCTTATCCTCGTGGGTACTATATAGGCAATAAGTAGGATTAGGGCCTGGCACATGAGTGAATTCATATAATTTGTGGCTTTCATCCTAGTCAAGCACCTTTCACCAGTCCCGGGTGAGGGATAACCGTTATCGAGAGAGAGCTCCCAATACCTCCATCCTCATGCATCAGACTTTAACTCATGAGTTTCTAACCATCCACCCCACGACTAATATGGAGGCTTTCCCATCTTCTTGGTTGGGGAGAAGCAACCTTCCGTGTTTAAAACAATACCCATGAAGCCAAAAGTACCGCTTACCCTCTCCTAGTAAGTACAATAGTTAATTGTCACATGGTTAACCTTTTAATTCATTAATTTCATTCAGTCAATCTATGCACAATACAAATCTAATTAAATATTCAGGCTCCCTTACGGGCTCATGGATGCACAGTTGCAATGCCAATAATCGATCATAAACAAATGCGTATTTATTTATTTATTTTTAACATTTCAAATTTAGACATACATTCATCAATACACATTGACCATACACAATTAGATGCATCCATACACATTCTCATTCAATGCATGTTTCATTCATTTTGATCATAATTTGCAATAAGGCATATACGTACAATGAATGCCTTGTTCAGTTCATGCCCCCACTTGGGCAATCAACACCTACATAATATCAGTGTTGAAATTGTATTTACAGTTTTAATAAATCCTTAAAAACAACATTCAAAAACCATTCATGCATTGCATACATCATTGTCCCGGTCCTTGGCCGGTTTGGGACCCGTTCAACCCCAAACTGACCTGTTGTTTCAACTATCACAGTGTGGTATATATTCTAAAAATAGCACTCAGTTTTCACAAAATTTCAGAAACTTTGTCAGCTTTTCGATGCCATAAACCGCTTGTAATAATTCCTCCAAACGAGATACTACTGGTTTAGTGATAGCCTATACTTTTATGTTTTGATTGTCAATGTTTTGTGCACATTCTGAGAATAGATCCCAATATTTCATAGACTATGTGATATTTTGTTATATTTTCAACACAACAAACTGTTCATAAAAAATCCTCAGGACAAGGGAGATATGAACGATTTACCGGACGTGTGTCAAGCCAATTAGGCATATTAGCGGGTAAAGTGCATTCGGGTGACCACTATTTATGCAAACCGAATTGAAACTTTCACAGTTTCTAACTAACATCATATCATACATGTCTAAATAAAATTCATGTACTAACAATACAAAATTACTTGCATATTGACCACCTAACCACAATCATTTAACCTCGTAAATGGCCCGTTATCCCCTAAATGATTTCCTCATAAATGTTTTTTGGTATTTCCCATGCACTATATGCATTTTATTGAACAAAAATTATCTATCTCTCTCTCTCTCTCTATATATATATATATATATATATATATATATATATATATATTATGGTTCACAATTGAGAGAAGTATCAACTTAAATATCAGTTCTTATCAGGCAAAAGAACTTTATTATAAGTCCATGATTATTTGAGCTAATTTCTTTTTCATTCATAGATTAGGGAATCAATAAGTTTGGCATCAAACCCTTCAACAAATTGTTTAAAACATAACTATATGTTTTCATAGTTTCAAAATGTAGCTGTTTTTCATAGTTTTGAATTACCTTAAACACTGACACATACATGAAGTCCAATCCAATTTTGGTTCCTCACTTTTTTTTTTTGAATTTTACCATGAAATTAATTTTGTGCCTTTATAGAATTAAAACAAGATTAAATTTTCATATATTTCATGACTATGGTCATAAATATACTTAGAGTTAATCTTCATTTTGAATCCTAATAAAGGAAGAAAATGATTTTTTAGAGAATATGATGATTTTTTGAAAATGACTCAAGTGCATGAGTCAATTTTTATTTAATAAAGAATAATAATTCTAAGTATTATTCATATTCTGACTATGGCCGTAAATATGAACTTTACTTAGTTTTATGTATCCTCTATTAAATGGTGCACGTTCCATTCGTGTTTCACCATAGTGTTATTGAAAATAAAAATAAAAATGCAACATATTATTATGAAAAATGAAAAGTTAAACTACATGCCCATTCATTCTAAACTAAGCATAAAGTAAACTTCTCATTAATTGATTCATTACAACCCTTGAATTAATACAATAATTAAAATAATAACAAAGGAAAAATCCTGCAAAATTAGCAAACTTGTTAGAAATAAATGTAGGCTTTTGTAGATTTTCTTCAATTATTGGAAAATTGAAGAAAACATCCAAAATTAGCCTTTTATGCCTCAGAAATAAAGAAAATTAAACAAAATAAATATATATGATGTATGATTTTGCAAAACATTTGAAAATGATGCTTTGGAGTTTTAAATGTTTTAAATTGGGGTTTAAAGCATATAAATTCATTTTAAAACTTGAATTCAAAATGAATTTGACCTTGAAATTGAGACTTTTATGAAAATATATTGGAAATGATTGAAATAAAAAGCAAATAAACTCTAAAGTTTGTTTAAAATGAAGTTAAGGCATTTTAACTTGATAAAAAGCAGTTTTACTTTATGAAATACAGGAATTAGGTTTGAAAATTGAATTTAACAATGATAAAATGCCCAATTTAACTTCATTTTAACAAAGCAATATTTTTTTTATGAAATCGCTTTTGAAAAATGCAATGAATGAATGGTCAAATGACCTTATAAATTTATAAAAGTTGATATGAAGATGCCTCACAACCTTATAAATGTTGTGGAAATGAAAATCCTAGGAAATTATCTGAGGAAAACCAGAATTAGGGTTATTTTATCCAGATAATACAGGATTTTGCAGAATCCTGATTTACAAGTGAACCTGTCAAAGCATTTCGAGTAGATGGAAACTTTAAATAACTAAATTTTAGATAAAAATGAATCTATGGATTTATAACACAGAAAGAAAGCATTCCCTTTTTACAGAATCTCAAAATTATTCTTGAAACATGATTTATGATCAAAACATCAGAGCATTAATTTCAAAAATAGGAAATTGGATTTTAACAGACAGGTTGTAGTAATTTGAGTGTTTCAGAGACTAAACAGACCCAATTTCTCCCAAATTTAAAGGAGAAGTTGCTCAATTCAATCATGAAACTAACCCAAATTATAGAATTGAAAAATCAGTCCTGGTTTGGAAATGGTGACTTCGGGAAGTCATTGTTTCATCTTAGGAAATAAACCTGTTACAGAATTTAAAATTCTGTAACCAGTCACAGTTTTTGATAGAATTGAAATATCAAAACAAAATAAAATTTTATGAAATTTGACATAGAAAAACTAGACAAAAATTGGAAAAAAACCCTTTTTACAGATCTGAAAAATGATCTTCCATTGGGAAGATATGATTGACAAAATAGACTAAAAATTGTGCAACTCAAATAATGCATAATGATAGGGGTCTGGTTTTCAATCAAAATGGGAATGAAATTACCATATAAATCAGTAAAAATTGGCAAGAATAAACTAGATTTAATTACAAAAACACCACTTTTTACGAATCATAAAAACAATCTTTGGTTAGGGAGATACGCCTTCGACAAGTTAGCCCTGATTCAGGTAGCGATTTACGTAAATCGCACAACGATTTGCTGAATAAATCGCAATAGCGATTTACTGAAGACACTGTAAATCACAATGGAGATTTACTGAAGAAACTGTAAATTACGATAGCGATTTACTGAAAAAAATGTAAATTGCAATAGCGGTTTAGGTAAAACAAACAGTGACTCGCTAACTTCAAACTAAGATGACGATTTGAACAAATCGAATAGCGATTAGTGTAAATCGAATAACGATTTACGACTACAAGCTGAGATGACGATCTACAAAAATTGAATGGCAATTTGTGTAAATCGAATGATGATTTACTAAAATAATGGTGCAAATCGAATGACGATTTACTGAAAAAGTGCAACAGCTATAGAATGAGACCATAATAAAAAATACATACAAAATTATTCCTACAAAATCAGAATATAAGGTTTCGGTATTTAATTGAAATAAAATAGAAATTGACCATAAAAATTTCTAAACATTGGCAGAGATGAACTAGACATATAAACAAAGAAAACCCTTTTTACAGAATTGTAAAAGGATCTCCCATTAAGGAGATATGACTCTGACAAAAGGGATCAAAATCTGAGCCGTTAAAATGACATAGGGTGATAGAGTGATGGTTTCTGACCAAAAATAGGTATGAAAACACTATAGAAATTGCTGAAATTTGGCATAAACAAGCAAGATTTAATATCAGAGACACCCCTTTTTTATGGATTGAAGAGTTCATCTCCGGTTAGGGAGAAATTGCTCCGGCACGTCGGTCCTGATTCTGCTAAAATCCTGACGGTGCAGAATAATAGGTTCCGAATTCTGATTTTTAAAGTACGTCAAACGAACTCAGAATGATCTGATTTTTGGTGGAGAATTCGAAAACACATGCATAAAGTTGCAGTAAAAAAATTAGATCAAAATGATCTCTAATTACATGCAAATTGATAGATCTAAAATGCACCAAAATTAAAAGTATAATCTAAAGGCAACTGAACATGATAAAAGGAAACTGCACATGCGTAGATGTTCAAAGGTGAGATCTAATGCCTTAAACCATGAATGAATGCGTGGATAATGAAGAATTAAGACGGAAAATGCATTAAAATGAAACAAAAAATAACTGAGGCACAAATCTAACTTGCTATAGCCCATTTGAAAGAAGGATCTGATCTAAAAAGATCAAATCAGTTCAATTCTTTTGGATCAATAAAAAATATGTTAAACAAAGATGGAAATGCAACAAATAAGAAGATAAAAAACTCAGATTCTAATCCATTAATCATGTTACGATAAAAAATTTAAAGGAAATAGAAGAGGAGTACTAACCTTGGCTGAAGGGGTCTGAAAGAGAGGGTTGAAAGCTTCTCCAAATTGTCGTAGAACTCAAGCAAGAAGGAGAGATAGAGAGAGAGAGACTCACCGACCGCCCCTTCTTCTTCTGTTTTACCTCTTCTTATTCTTCTTTCTCCTCCTTTTACTCCTTCTTTTCTCCTTCTTTTCCTCTTTCGTTTCCAACTTCTTTTCCTCCTTCTTTTCTTCCTTCTTTTCTCCTTTTTTTCTGGAGGGCTTAGGGCTGAGGCAACCCACTAGGGGGCGACCTTTTTTTTAAAATGTATATTTTTTTTGTGATTTTAAAAGGCTTTTTTTTTAAATATAAGTGAAATAAAAGATGAAAGAAAAATGAGAATATTGTAAATAACAAATCTCAATTGGATTCAAGATCCAATTTAATTTTCGAAATCCAAATTGAGTTAAAATCGGGTCTAGATTGAAATTTGAGAAATTTTGCAAAAATATCAAATTTTTGGGTTTGAAATTAGAAAAATTGAGTTTTGATTTTGAATTTGAAATTCCCAAATTGATTTCGAATAAAAACTGGATTTTAAAACTGGATCTGGATCTTGATTGCGAACTGAAATGAAGGAAATTGATTCGAATTGGGTTCGAACCCTGGAACTAGCTTTATAAAAATGGTCTTTGAAATAAAAAATCCAGGCTTATGATGGAATTCGGATTTGAATATTGGATTAAACCTGAAAAAGGATCTTGGATTTGAATCAGAACTCAAGAAATGAAATTGGATCTTAGATATCAGATGAACTCTAGATCAGGAATTGATTTAAATATACTTCTGAATGAATTAAAAATATAAAAGGGGGTTTGGCATCTACAGAAGGTGTCCGGAACTGACTTGAAAAATATAGGATGTTTACAGATGCCCCTCTTTGTTGCTAAGCCGGTTAAAAGCCGAACTTAGTAGCAAAGAAAACACACCATATTTGGACTATAAAAATGCTCCAGTTAGAAGAATCTGACTGAGTGTGAAAGAATTGATTTTGTGAAAATGATTCCCAGGTTTTGCACCTTATCCTGAACGGCTTGGAAAGAGACGAAATCCTCAAAAATGAGAAAATCGTGATGGAACTTTTGGACGAAGATCCCCAAAATTATGACAAAGATTTTGATGAAGTTTCATGGCTGAGACAAAAGTAAGCTTTTTGGAAAGATTCAGGTTTTAGCCCTTGACCTGGATGGGATGAAAATATCAAACTGGAATTCAGGTTTAACCCTTACCTGAATGGGGAATAAATACATGAAAACCATGATGTGACATTTTTGAAAAATATCTTGTGAGACGAGGCTCAGGTACAATCCTTACCTGAATGGATATGAAAAACATGGATTCCTCATCAGGATGGGGAAACCATGATAGGACTGAAAGAAATACCTCAACAGAATGAGGCAACTCTTCTTGAAAATGTAAACCATGCTATGTTGTACCAAGATAGACATTGAGAATCTATTTCATTTTTGAATAGCCAAAGAATTTTGCCAATAAGATGAAATTGTAGTTGATTCAAATGCTTGAAAATGTGCACGTGTGTGCAAAGAATATTTCCCCTTTTACCTAGAGTATTTCCTCCAACAAGGTTAACTCCATGGATTTAAGAGTTAAATTCAAATTTTAGCGGTGATAAATTTTTTTCAAGGAGGCTATCCATTTCGTTGATATGAAAAGAAAAGAAATATTCTCAATTTCATAAAAGCAAGTAATGAAAAGATATTGATAAAAGAATTTTGCATGAGAAAAGATGATTCTTTGCAATTTTGGCAAATTGATATCTGAGATATACTTTTTGCACTTTCTGAGACATAGAATGAATTCTTTTGTTGGGGTTTGGCGAGAATTTCATCGCATCAACCTTCAATTTGGAGATGTTCTGATTTTTCCTAGAAGAACACTTCACACACTCCTTCAACTTGGAGATGATCAGGGTCTTCCTTGTCCCTGAAAATTGATAAAGATGTCTCTTTTGATTGAAAATCTCTTGATAATATGAATCAAATATCTTTGAGGTCTTTGTCGGAAGGTTCATCGCATCGACCTTCAACTTGGCGATGATCTGAACTTTCCCTGGAAGGATACATCACACACTCCTTCAACTGGGAGGTGATCCGAATCTTCTTTATCCTCGGGGGCCTAACTCGCATATCAGTCTTCAACTTGACGATAGTTGAGAGATTCATTTTTACATATAATCAATTATACATGCTTTATTGGGAAATTGAATGAATTCTTTATTGCTCAGAATATTTTCATTGCTTTCTTGCCAGAAGAATCATATTTTAAAATACACCATAGCTATGATCAATATCAATTTGCTTCTAGCTTTTCAACATCATCGAAATTTCTTCGCTAATCATACCAAGGATATTTCTTTCATCCTTTTGGTTGATCAACAAGGAAAAAGTTTTGAATTTTGCGCTTTTTCGCAGCAAGCTTTGCCTTTGTGGAAAGAAATACTAGAGATAATCTGAGGTGATTCTTTTGTGTAGTGAAATATTGAAATCAAAAAATGTTTTTAGCAGATTGGCAAAATATTCGAGAGTCCCTTATGAAACAACTACTCAATATCAATTTTGATGAGACCTTGGGTTGAAATTTAAAAGGCATGATGTGAAAGTGAGATTTTGAAATACTGATCAGTGAAAACACTGGATTTTGAAATCCCGACCAGTTATGGAAAGTGGATTTTGAAATCCCGACCAGTGAAAACACTAGATTTGAAATCTCAACCAGTTGTAAGAAACTAGATTTTGAAATCTCGACCAGTGAAAATACTGGATTTGAAATCCCGACCAGTGAAAACGCTGGATTTTGAAATCCCGACCAGTTGTAAGAAACTGGATTTTGAAATCCTGACCAATGAAAACACTAGATTTTGAAATCTCGACCTGGATTTTGAAATCCTGACCAGTTGTAAGAAATTGGATTTTGAAATTTCGACCAGTGAAAACACTAGATTTTGAAATCTTGACCAGTTGTAATAGCTGGATTTTGAAATCCTGACCAGTTGTAGAAACTAGATTTTGAAATCCCGACCAGTTATGGGAAACTGAATTTTGAAATCCCGACCAGTTATAAGAAACTGGATTTTGAAATCCCGACCAGTGAAAACACTGGATTTTAAAATGCCGACCAGTTGTAAGAAACTAGATTTTGAAATTCCGACCAGTTATAATAAACTAAATTTTGAAATCCCGACTAGTGAAAACACTGGATTTTGAAATCCCGACCAGTTATGAAAAACTGGATTTTGAAATCTCGACCAGTTATAAGAAACTGGATTTTGAAATCCTGACCAGTTATAAGAAACTGGATTTTAAAATCCTGACCAGTTGTAGAAACTGGATTTTGATTGACCTGAAGGTCTGAAAAAGTTATTGGACGAACTATGATTTTAATGAAAGACTGGGTTCAGAAAGAATTCAACTTAGAGATCATGTTTTTGAGTAAGAAGTTGGTTCAAAAGGGAATTCGACTCAAGAACCGCAAATTTGAAAAAGAAACTAGCCCAAGAAGGGATTCATCCTAAGACAAAAAATTTTGAGGAAAAGAGATCAGTACAGGGAGTGACCTCAGGAAATAGGCTTGATTTAAGATTGAGAATTTTGAGAAGTAACCAGTGCGAGGACTGGATTTCGAAAATGGTTCGATTTAGGATCGAAAATTTTGAAAGTGACCAGTTCGAGGACTGGGTTCCGACAATGGTTCAATCTAGGATCAAATTTTTTCAAAATGACCAGTTCAAGGACTGGGTTTCGATAATGGTTCGATCTAGGATCAAAATTTTTGAAAATGACCAGTTCGAGGACTGGGTTTCGACAATGGTTTGATCTAGGATCAAAGTTTTTTAAAATGACCAGTTCGAGAACTGGGTTATGAAAATGGGTTCGATCTATGATCAAAAATTCTGAAATGACCAGTTTGAGGACTGGGTTATAAAAATGGGTTCGATCTATGATAAAAAATTTTGAAATGACCAGTTCGAGAAGGATTTCACTTGTAAACCAAATTCGAAAAATAAAGATTCTTGACGAAGATTTTGAATTCAATAGACCATCATAGTTAATTGTATGTGACCTGCTTTCAGGATTATCCCCTTATCCTGAATGGGTATATGAAAGAAAACTGATAAGCATTGATGATAACAGAATTGATTTGATTTTGTCTGCATATGAAAATTAAGATGAATGTATATAAAAATAAAAATGCCCGAGTATTATGGAGAAGAATGTTAGGATAACATAAGATCATTGTTATTGGAAAAAGACTCTTTAAATAATACAAAGGCTAGAATAAGCATTTTGAGTATAAAACTTCTTCAAATGTAGAGCATTGACAGGATCTGATAATTCCACCCCATCTGCGTTAATCAGACGATATGCATTAAGGGGTAACACTTCTTTGACCACATAGGGGCCTTCCCAATTGGGTGACTATTTGCCATGCATGCGATGCTTAAGATGAACTGTTTATCTGAGAACCAGGTCATTAACTAGGAATCTCCTCTCGATGACGAACTTGGCATAATGCCGAGCTATCATTTGACGATAAGCTTGAGCATGCTTTGCTGCCTTGAGTCTTGTTTCATCTAGTAGATCAAGCTGTACCAACCTCTGTTGCTGATACTGATCGAGCAGTAATTCTATAAGTAAAGCAAATTTGAGTGCAAATCTTTGAATATGGAGAGGTAAAACCACCCCAGTCTCGTAAATGAGCTCTGAAGGAGTGGCATTGGACGGAGTCCGAATAGTAGTTCGGTATGACTAAAGTGCATCATGAATTTTCTTATGCCAATCACGACCTGTTTCCGCAGTTCTTTCCAAAATACGAATCAAAATCTTGTTGGTGGTCTCTACTTAACCGTTTTCCTGAGGATAGTAGGGAGCTGCAAAATGATGGTAAATTTTGAATTTTAAACAGGTCTTCATCCTCTCATTTTTGAAATGACTGCCATTATCTTAAACAATATCATGTGGTATGCCAAAATGACACAGAATATTCTTGTGAATGAAAGAACCCACATGTCGGCCTTCTATTGTACGCAGAGTAACAACTTCAACCCATTTGGTGAAATACTTTGTTGCAGCAACGAAATATTTGTGACCATTGGAAGCAGGAGTAATTGGGCCTATGACATCGAAAGCCCACATATAAAATGGCTAAGGAGATACAACTGATTGCAAATATGCGGCTAGCGCATGAATGAAAGGTGCGTGCATTTGACACACTTCTTCACAAATCGATAGCAGTCCTGTTACATGGATTTCCAATAATATCTTTCCCGGATGATCTGGTTGACGAGAGTTCGGTGACCAACATAGCCACCACAAATACCCTCATGTGCCTCTTGGACGACTTCCCTGACTTCATCTTTGTCTAAGCATCTGACATACTCGGCACTGAACCTACGGTGGTAGAGGACATTGGCGAGGGTGAAATATCAAGCAGACATATATTAAATTGCTCGTTGTTTCCTTTTTGGAATCTCTGGTAGAAATTCACTAGTTTCAATGAAATTCTTGATGTCTTGATACCAAGGTCTCTCCTTTTGATTGACCTGGTTTACTTGTACGGTCGAAATGAAGGCAGGTTGATCGAGTCTACCAACTTCAAAGGAACGATAGGATTCATTGTCTTTAAAGGAGAAAATGGAGCCCAGGCTGGCCAAGTCGTCAACCATTTGATTATGTTCCGTCTTGATATGATTGAGCTAAAATTTCTCGAAACTATCTACAAGAGCTAGGATAATCTTTTGATAAGGGATTAACTTTGGATCTTTGACTTGCCACTCAGTGTTAACCTGACTGACGACAAGCAATGAATCACCAAAGGCATGTACTCTCTTGACATTGAAGTCTTGCAGAATTTTTAGGTCTTGTATTAGAGCTTCATATTCGGCCATATTGTAGGTACATTGAAAGCCAAGTTTGAAAGAATAAGGGATCATTTCTTTCTCGGGACAATCAATAAAATTCTGATCCCTATGCTAGACATATTCTTAGATCCATCGAAGAATAGGTTCCAAACCAAGAATTCTTGAACATTGCAGATACGATCATTAGGAAATTCATTTTCCGCCTTGATCTCCTCTGTTAAGGAAAAATCTGCCAACTGATCTGCAATAGCTTGGCCTTTGATTGACTTTTGAGAAACATACTCTAAGTCATACTACATCAGGAGGACTTGCCATTTAGCAATTCGCTCCGTAAGAAATGGTTGTTCGTGAATGTACTTAAGAGAATTGAGCTTTGACAAAATTTTGATTTCTAATGCCAACAAGTAATGTCTCAGTTTCTGACACATCCATACTAAAGCTAGACATGTCTTTTCTATTTGAGAATATTTCCTTTCATAATCAATGAAAGTTTTGCTGACATAATAGATGGCATGTTCTATTCGACTGCCTTCTTCATACTGCGCAAGAAATCTACCACATACATTTTGATTAATGAAAATGTATAAAAGGAGTGGCTTCTCAAGTTCTGGTGGCTTTAGAATGGGTGGATTAAGAAGATACTGCTTGATGCGTTCAAACAAAAGTTGGTATTCTGGTCTCCATTCAAATTTTACTCATTTTCTCAACAAATGATTGAACGGTTCGCATCTCATGGCCAAATTGGAGATAAACCGCCGAATTGACTGAATGCGCCCTTGAAGACTTCACAGCTCTTTGAGATTGGTGGGAGGTGGCATATCGATGATTGCTTTTGCTTTAACAGGATCCACCTCTATTCCTTTCTTGCTGATCATGAAGCCAAACAATTTACCTGACTCTACTCTAAAGACACATTTCTGAGGGTTGAGCCTTAATTTGTAGAGAATAAGTCTTTCAAAGACTTGACCAAGAGCATCGAGATGATCTTCTCCTTCTTTGAATTTGACCAGGATGTCATCCACATAAGCATCCATGTTTTTATGCATTTGATCATAAAAAATAACGACCATTGCTCTTTGATAGGTTGCCTTGGCATTCTTGAGCCCGAATGGCATGACTATATAGCAAAAGGTTCCCCATGGTGTGGTAAAGGAAGTTTTTGACTGATCACGAGCAGCCAATTTGATTTGATTATAGCCTAAATATCCTTCCATAAAGGAAAACATGGCGTGGCCTACCGTGCTATTGATCAGAAAATCAATATTGGGAAGTGGATAATCGTCTTTTGGGGTGGCC
This sequence comes from Nuphar pumila, assembly GCF_984573655.1. Classification (NCBI taxonomy): domain Eukaryota; kingdom Viridiplantae; phylum Streptophyta; class Magnoliopsida; order Nymphaeales; family Nymphaeaceae; genus Nuphar; species Nuphar pumila. Next base: position 785,417 of record NC_143256.1, on the reverse strand, counting down.
TTATTGAGATCTCTGATATTGATACAAATTCGAACTTTGCCATTCTTTTTAGGAACGGTCACAATGTTTGCCAACCAATCTGGATAATCAATAGTTCGGATGAAGCCTGCTTTTAGCAAATCTTCAAGTCCTTCCTTGACTTTTTGCTCAACTCGAGGATCCAATTTTCTTAGCTTCTGCTTGATCGACCTGAAATCCGGTTTCAATTTGAAGTAATGCTCAACCAGCTTGGGATCCAGTCCTTACATATCTTCATAAGTTCAGGCGAATACTTCTTGATGTTGCTTAAGAAAGTGGATGAGTTTTTCCTTCTTATCTGAACTTAGGCCTAAGCCAACTTTGAGGATTTTTGGATCATCTTCTGAACCAATGTTGATATCTTTTGTTGGATCCTAAACAAAAGACTATGGTTCATCCTGCTTTTGAATATGAGCAAATTCTGACAATTCTTGAATGGTTGAATAAAATTCTACTAGCTCTTCAATCTGTTCTGTCACCTTGCTGACCTCTGCCCTTGCCTTTATCTTATGAATCCTTGTTGGCCTGGGGTTATTTTGAGAAAATTTAGGATTGATAACGAGCCTTTTGATTGGTTTAGGAATCATGATTTGACAATCCTGAAAATGCAAAGAAAAGATTTTTTAAGGAAAATTGTAAACCTCAAAACAACCTTTGTACGAAAGTAAAAAATAATGACAGACAAAGTATAAGCAAGAATGATAGGTGCCTAGATGTGAAGAGAAAATCAAAATTTCATTGATTTAAACAAAACTGAGAACATTGACTGAATATTTACAAAGATTAACAAGGACAAAAGATCGAGACTATGTTGTCCCTACAAGATGACTATTTGATGCTTCGGGGAATCATGAGTCAGTTCCAAGATTAAAATATTGGAAAGCACCGTAACTGGCTTCTGAAGGAGTTTAACTTGCTCTTTTGCTTCTTTAGAGGTTTCTGCTTTTTCTGCGGGGATTTGTTTTTTGATAAATTCTTTAGGAAAAGCAGGGATCCTTTTGGTTTCAATTGAAGAGTTCATTCGATTCAAGATCGAGATGATGCCCATTTTCTTCGGGGCAAGCTGGGTCTGGTGAAGAACCATGACCTGATGCTGGAGACTGATGTCCTCATTAGAGCATGAACATATATGATCTTGTGGTAGGAAAGGATACTCTGAAATGATTGCTGCTGAATGATTCGGGAATGGTGCCGATAGTATTTCTGGCTTGTTTTCTTCTTCATCTTCCATGAGAAGGATTTTATCGATACAGTCTTGTATAATTTTCTTGAGAACAAAACAATGCTCTGTATCATGCCCCGTTGTCTTGTGAAATTTGCAAAATTGTTCTTTAAATCTTCCCATGACTACGAAAGGGTCTACGATCTTGGGGATTTTGACCATTCCCTGAGCCAACATATATTCTAAGACCTTTTCTAGGGGTTGATCCAAAGGAGTGAATGTGCGATCTCTACTCCAATTGATGTGTTTGGGCTTTTCTTGAAGATCCCCTTTCTGTTGGGGGGCAGTTAGAAGAAGTTTCTCATTGTTCCTAAAGAACTTTCCTTTCTACCCCTTGTTTTGATCTGCCTTTGGGCCACTGCCACTGTTGTTCTTATTTCCCTTACTGCCACTGCCATGACTGTTGCCGGAGGTATCGTCTAAGTAGGTAAAATGTGCCTTTTTCTTCTGATCTTAGGCATTCTTGACCAGAGTAATGCCTTCATATACTTCATTTTCCATTCTCATTTCGAGCCATTCGGTTTGCTTTGTCAACTCGATGAATGATTTTGACAGAGAAGTTGAAATGAGGCTTCTTAATGGCTGTGAGAAATTGTTGAGAATAATTTGGATGGCATGCTCTTCAAAGATGAGATTTCTCATCTTGTTGCAAATACTTCTCCATTTACAAATGAAATCCCTGGCCTTCTCATTGCTTTCTTGCTTGAGGTTGTATAGATGATTGTGTGTGGGTATAGCTTCTGTGTTGAACAAGAATCACTCAATAAACAGATTAACAACCTTGTCAAAATCTCGCAAGTCAGTGAGGTTGATGTGTTCTGCATACCACTTAGCGGCTACACCTTCCAAACTGCGGGGGAAGCATAAGAAAAGAGCATGATTGTCCTCCTTAAATCTAGCACACTCTCTGGAAAACATTGCGAGGTGGGCTTTAAGATCGCCTGATCCATCAAACTTGATGAATTTCCTGGGGAGGTTTTCCAAGCTTTCATCCCCATCCAACCCAACATATAAGTCTTGTCTAGTATATACTTTCTTCCCCTTGTCTCGGACTTGTAAGTCCTTGACTATCTTGGTTAGTGCCTGGATTGGATCTTCTGTAGGAGCCCCATATCTGGGTTTGTTTACTGATTCAGGCTCTTCTATCATCTTTTTAGAATGTCACAGAGGGTTTGGGATGAACACTGATTGTTCTTCTTCTGAATCCTCTTCTGTTAATTATGTATTCTCAGAAGCGTTGTCATGCTGGACTTTCTTCTTGCTGATCCTGACATGCTTTTTCACAGGTTTTCTCTTGATCTTGCTCTTAGAAGATACTTTCTTTGAACCTGCTCCAGCCTGTTCAGATATCATCTTCGACATCATTTTCTAGAATGCTAATGCAGCACACTTCGCAGTCCACAGGGCTGCGGAATGATGCTGCCCAAGGCCATCCTGCAATGGCAGAGGCTGCAGCCCCACTTGCAGGCCACAACGCTGTCCCAACACAAGGGAACTGGGCCTGCTGCAGGCTGCACTGTAGCAGCCTGACAGGTTGCCAATCGAAAAGTGGAAAGGAGTGCAAGTGCAAGGCAAGCATGGTGCTGCCTTGTGGCCTGCAAGAGACTACCCCAGACAGTGACGATCCGGGTGCTGCTAAGTCTGGTCCAGGTAAGACCAGACCTACTCTGGTCTGAAACGACCACACCCAGGTCTGAACCAGGGTGGCTCAGACCAGAGGTGATGCTGCCAGCCCGGCATATAGCCTGACATACAGGGTGCACGACTACAGTGGAGCGCCCAGTACACCGTGGCTGTTGTAGTGGCAGGGAGGAGTTGGTCTGGGTGCTAGGGACCCGGACAGAGCACCTGCACATGGTGGTGGTCAGACCCAAACACCCACCTGGCATGCAGTCAGGCGCCACTGCACTCAAAGGAAAAAGGAGAAGGGGCAGGAAAAGAAAAAGATAGGGAGAGAAGGGGCCTGGGCTGACCTGAGTGTGGTCGGCCTAGGTCACCTGCTGCAACCAGACCAGGTCTGAACCGAGTGGTTCAGACCCTGGTCTGAACCCCTACTGCCTAGAAAAGGGGCTGCAACCATGGTGGAAGAAGAAAAGGAAGAAGAGAGGAGGCTCGACCTCCACCCCTCCACAACCGGCTGCCACCCATCAAAAAAAAAAATGGGGGTGCAAGAACAACAGCCCCTTGCTTCCAGCAACAAGGTTGTGTTCCAGCCACCTACTCTGTTCTACCCCTCAAGTTGGGGCTCCACACAGCCATGAAGAAGCCGTGTGAACCCAGCCACTACGGGGAAACCGAAAAAAATAAAACAGCATGTAGGTGAGGCGTGTGTGCACAAAAATGGTGGAAAATGCAAGAACGAGCATATGCACTATCTAATCCGCCCAAACCCCTTGCATTTCATTGAATGCAAGAAGGGTACTAGGCTTCATGGCATTCGTTCATGGCATGCATGCATTTCCAAAGAAAAAAGAAAAGAAAACGCCAATATAGAGAAGATAAACTCACCTTTGCTTGAAGAGGAGAACCGAAAAAAAAAAATGGAAGCTTCTCTTGGCTGGAAGTGTAGGAGGAAGTCCCTACGTGGTACCTCTCCCTATACAAGAGCTCAAGGAAAAAGGTGAAGGTGCTCCCTCAAACCTCCACGCACAACCGGGGGGAGAGAGAAGAGGAGAAGAGAAGAGAGAGAGAGAGAGGTCAAAACGGCCAGTGTTTCTCTCCTCTCTTTTCTCAAAGCCAATTATAACTTAGGGTTTGTATTGGACGGCTAGGATTAAGAGGGGGAGATGGACGATCCACTATGTTCACGCCCCCTCCCCGCCCTTTTTGGGCGGTTTTTAAGGCTTTTGACTTTTTATATTTTTTTTGTTTTAAAAAGTGTTGTCACTTCAAAAAGAGTGCGCCCATGCCTAGGCTGACGTTGGCTTTATGCCAACTTCTCCAAAAATTCTGAAAACCACCTTTTTAACTTTGTTAAATTTTGAAAAACCTCTTTTTTTTTTAAATTATGCTTTGAACTTTGGAAATATCCTTCCTAATTTTTTATAAAACCTAAAAATTCTCTTAAACCAAATTCAAAGTACAATATTATAATAAAATAGGTTTAAGCCCCTTTTAAAAAATCTCGATGATTCGATTCTAATGAATATATATATATATATATATATATATATATATATTGAAATTCCAGCATATATTAAATAATTTTCTCAGAAAATTCGAGGGTCTTACAGCTTCGACATATGCAGTCCAAATGAAAGTTGTGCGCGACTTGCACAACTTTCCAATGAATCTGAAATCATCGAATTCGGTTCAGTGGTGTCCACTACACATACTCAAAATCGGGACTGGCAGATAGGCCTATGACGGTCAACCAGACTCAACGAACAGTCTGATCAAAGGGGGTTTTGACCCCTTAAACGGTGGATTTTGCAGAAACTACCAACATAGAAAACGTAGGTCCGATCTAGACCTTTCCAATGAACTAAGGATTGGAATTTTTTGAGCTCTCTATGAACCGCTACGGATTTTGAACAACCAAAAATAGTAGGTGTTCCAGTTGAAAATGTGATAGGTTTTTAAAGAATATATTCACATCCGCAAGGTTTTTCGACATGCAAACGTAGGAACTAAGAGAAACTCAGTAAAGAACTAACATTAAACAGGGTCTCAACTAATAAACGCAAGTTTCAGAATCACAGAACATGCAGGAAATTTCCATAAATCATGAAAACTCGATAAACTAAAATGAGGATATTAAACACGATTTCAAATCATGTTTTTCAGTAACAGTAGATTGAGAACAATTTTTCATCTAGGGAATCTCAAGATAACTGAAAAAAATTGAACACCTTTGGGTGTGTTCTGTAACATAAATGTGATAGTGGACTTATATCTGTCTGACACCTTGTCAGCACTGTTCAAGGGTCTATAAAACTAATTCATGAAATGGCCTCAACTACAAAGTTGTAGATAAGCATCTTAGCTTTTTGAAAAGCCAAAGAATGCCAGAAACTGACCAGTATTGAGTCTGATACACGTGATTCTTCAGAGACACCTTTGATAACTCTTAACAGAGATTCTCGTTTCTTGGAAGGACACAAGTTTCAAACACACATAATAATCCAGGAAACACTTTGATCAAAACAGTCAATCTTTAACATAAAATACCTCTAATCATGCATTCAAAATCAACAACTACCTTGTTACAACTTACCAGCAATATGTAATGAGAAACACAATACACATGATAAAAGTAATAAAAAAAAGCACATGAACCAGTGAATAATATCCCGATAAAGGTAACTGGGGATGTCACTAGGAAGCAACCGACACCGGGAAGAACACTATCAAACCGTAGCTCAAATCAGCAACCAACACGAACCAAAAACTTTTGCAAGGCTCTCAAGGTCGATCTTGACAAGCTCACCTTACACGCCAAAGTTGAAAATCATTTCTTCTTCACTCAAGAGATTTTCTTCCAACCCAAAATTTCAGCTACACCAAAATACGTTTTTCATAAAGCGAAGCAGCCCCCTCCTTGGTTGACCTCCCTTGATTAATAAGCTTTGGAGCTTGGAGCTTGGGGAAGAGCCACCATAAAGATGGTATGGCCTTCCCAAGCCTTGCCTCAAAAATTGAATTTGACTAGCCTATTTTTGGTTATGGACCATTAAAAGGCCCAACAACCATATTGACTTGGAATAGTCAAGGCTGAATTTGAATGAAGGCTATAAAGGTCCATATCAAGTGGCGTCAACTAGTGCCCCTTGGGTATGGATCTTAATCCAAATCCAAAACGTGCAGCGAACTGGATCCTGCACAAAAATGCATTAGAAAATACAAATGCGAAAAAATAAAAACTACCCGCATTCCCCATACACCCTCTAGTACCACAAGAAGATCCTACAGGGCACCAAAACTATCCGGATCCGTAGAATCCGGCCCCTAAAAAATAATAATAAAAAAAAGATTACAAATAAAAACATATTTAATGCGATTTCTCACATGCCAAAATACAATCGAATAATAAAAATACAATCTCTGAGAAAGATGCAAAATATCTCAGATATTGTACCACTATAATCAAAATGGGTCTAGGTTGGCAGAGATCCAATTGGACCCTGATAGTCTTGCACGATTGGATCTACCCTGGATTGCATCCTGGATTGGATCTTGGCAATTTAATTTGGATCCAATTCATCTTCAAAGCTCGGATCTTCAAGATGCTCTGCATCATTCCCCCTAGGTCGAGAGGCTTCATCCTTGGAGCCTGGTTTTTCTTAAGCGACGCTCCATAATCTCTGTAAAAAGTCAGAATACAATCAATGCAGAATCTGTTCAAGGCAATAAGAATAGACTTAAACAGTACAGGAAATTCTCTATAAGAATGACAATAATATTGATGCAGTGTAATGCAATATGCTCTATAAAATGTAATTTAGAGAAATTCAAAGCAAAACAATGAAATTGAATCTCAAAAGCATCTAAGACATTATATTTAATAATCTTACCTTGCATCAACACGCTGCAGGTAATAACAAAATTTGGGTCAACAACGGATAACAATTGACTATTTATCATGCAATTCAAAATGTCAAATTTTGCACTAAGATTTTGATAAACAGAAGCAATACAATGTAACAATAGACCAAATTTACTATCAAAATTTGTCAAAGAGACAAAATCAACATTATCCACTAAACCTTGATGGTCATAAACAAGATTTGGGGCTTTAATGCCAACTAGACCTATTACATCACAACTAAAATGAGACTCTAAATTCAACTCCACAGAAAGAGTTTCAACATCTAAGCGCTCATTGACACACATGTCTTGTTGATTCTCATCAATAAAATCCACCTTTTTGACAGTTGACTCGACAATGGATATACTAATGAGACTTGTCAGAATAATATCGATAATCATGTCAGACGCCACGCGGGGGTAAACTGTAACATCCATGGGTTCACCATTAGAGTTTTCAAAAATGTTGGGTTCATTGACAAAGATGTCCACAGACTCACTAAGGCTTGGATTGAGCTTTTCAATTTCGACATCAGCCTCAAAAATAGGGGTATAATTGACATGCGTGAAGTCATCAACAACATCTTCACATGCAAGCGTCTCTTCATCTTTGATGCTTTCACCAACTTCTCCGAAGAGCGGATTTTCAAAGATGAAGTTGTCCTCGACCAAGCTTAGACAACCTTCTGGGTTCTCCATGAATAAAGGGTTGTCAAAAATGATGTGAGATTGTTCTTCACGATCTTTTATGTCAGAAACTGAAGAAAGGTCGGACAATTCTTCAGACTCTCTAACAAGGATGGGTTTTTTATTCATCTATTCAAAAATTAGATCAGGAATGACTGCACTGATAGGAACATCCTCAAATACAGGTGAGGACTCCTTCACGATTTCCTCATTAACTTCAATGATAGGATCACTACTGACTTTGGGAGAAGGATCCGCTAGGGAATCCTTTGAGACAACATGAGATTTCAATAAATCCTGAGGTTCATGCCTGACGATGAATACACTGGGTCCCTTGATTTGAGATGCAATGATCTTAAGGGACTCATGAGGAGAAATGGGGATGATAGAAGAAGATGGAGGAACCATAACAGAAATGGTGGCTTGGACCACGGATGATGAAGTGGAAGACAAAGGAGGCAAATCTTTTGAAGGAAGCAACTTGATCTTTTTACCCTCAAAAGTGAAGGAATAGACATTGGACTTACCATGATGTATGACATTTCGGTCATATTGCCAAGGTCTTTCGAGAATAAGATGGCTAGCATTCATAGGAAGCACATCACACCAGACTTGATCGAAGTAGGTATTTCTAATAAAAAACTTGACCAAGCATTATCGGTCGACACGAACATCGATGCTTTTTTGGAGCCAAGACATCTGATAGGGACGGGGATGAGTTTTACAACTCAAACCTAACTTGATCATGGCTTCGACTGACATCGCGTTCTCACAACAATCAGAGTCTATGATGAATTTGCATACTTTCCCATTGATGGTACAAGCAGACTCAAAGATATGAGTTCTTAGCCATCGATCATTCGTTTCTTACCGCGGGGCTAAACAAATCTGCCTAGAAATGAGTGTTTCACCTCTATCAGGCAGTAACACTTCTTCCACATACTCTTCTTCAGAATTTTCCTCAAAATCTTCTTGTTCTTCATCATAAATAGGATTGGATTCTGGATCCAATCTCGAATCATCCTCAATTTGCGATCCTTCGATAAAGAGGGCCTTGCAATGACACTCTGTGGATTTATGATCGGGTTTCCTACAAGTATAGCACTTGATGGGAGTGCTCGAACTCGAGGTCCTAGCCTGATTTTTTACTGGGCCATTCTGGCTCATAACCCTAGATGGGTTTGACGCATTAGGGTGACGATAGGGTGGAGTAGCTTTCGTAGTGGGGACCGTTGGGACTCTCACTGGTGGTCTAGTCTCAGGACCAAGCCTAGCTAAGGTCTTCCTCTGAGTAGACCTTTCCCATAGGATTTCCTTTTGATGTGCCTCAGACACAGTCTAGCACTCTACAAAATTCAACATACTTGTAATTGGAAGTTTAGTCCTCCAATATATTTCGATACAAGTTGTTCGTCACTCTCATAGATGTCGTTCTGTGCAACAAGACTATGAAATTCTTCGGTGTATTGGTCCACCGAACGAGTTCCTTGCTTAAGGCTTTGGTATTTCTGATAAAGTTCTCGGTGATAGTTCAAATGAAAGAATTGTGCATGGAGTTTCTGCTTCATGTTCTCCCAACGCTCAATCGAGGCACAACCGTTATGTGTGCGCATTTGCTTAAGTTGTCGCCACCAGGCTGCAGCTCGACCCTTTAATTTGAGGGAGATTAATCTCACACATCTATCTTCCGGGACTTCCTTAAATTCAAGGATTTCGCAAACTTCACTAATCCAATCTAAGAATTCTTCAGGACTTTCAATCCTCTTGAATTCTGAGATATCAAATAGCAAGCCCAAATCCCAATGGGATCTCCTAGGTTGTAGATTATCTATTCTCTTTGGACTTCGTTGGTGTGACTCAAAGTCATTATCAGAATCATATGAATAAGTCTCACAAGTTCCGTAGACTCCACTCAACTCGCCGATCGTTAACTCTAGCATTTTTGGCCATTTGATGAGTTAAATCTTCAACTCGGCGATTAGCCTTGGCAAGTTGTCTTTGCAAATCTCGCACCTCATATCGATGATCATGTTCATCGTTTCCTCTATTAAAATTATTTTTCCCTCGACTGCCCATTCGAGCCGCCATGGTGAATGGTACCTAAAAAAAAATTGTACTCCCCACAACACTAGAAATTATGTCGGATTGAAAAATCCATCAACCCTCGCTATGATACCAAAATAATGCAAAAATAAGATGTGGACTCGGTACACACCGATCCACAACCCAAGATCCAAACGGATCTTGACATGCACGGAAGATCACGCACGGAAGCTTATACGATAATGAGTCTGAACAAGACTTTGAGAAACAGAATTTCAGGACCCAAACACTCTGTTTCGACAGATGTGGTCCAAATGAAAGTTGTGCGCGACTCACACAACTTTCCAACGAATCTAAAATCACCAAATTCGGTTCAGCGGTGTCCGTTACACGGACTTGGAATCAGGATTGACAGATAGGCCTGCGATAGTCAATCGGACTCAACAAACAGTTTGATCGAAGGGGTTTTCACCCCCTCAAACAGTGGATTTTGCAAAAACCACCAACAGAAAAAAAGTAGGTCAGATCCAGACCTTTCCAAAGAACTATAGATTGGAATTTTTTGAGCTCTCTACGGACCACTATGAATTTTTGAACGACCGAAAATAGTAGGTGTTCCAGTTGAAAAATGTGATAGGTTTTCAAAACATACATTCACATCCACAAGGTTTTCCAACATGCAAACATAGGAACTAAGAGAAACTCAGTAAAGAACTAACATTAAATAGGGTCTCAACTAATAAACGTAAGTTTCAAAATCACAGAACATGCAGAAAATTTCCAGAAATCAGAAAAACTAGATAAACTAAAATCAGGATATTAAACACGATTTCAAATCACAATTTTCAATAACAATAGATTCAGAGCAAATTTTGACACACTTAGACAACGATTCAACCAAAACTTTGAACATGAAAGTTCTAGAGCTATGTTCTAGATTTCCACAGAATCAAACAAAATGATTTTTCATGCAAGGAATCTCAAGATAACTGAAAAAAATTAAACACCTTTGGGTGTGTTCTGTAACAGAAATGTGATAGTGGACTTATATTTGTCTGACACCTTGTCAGCACTGTTCAAGGGTCTATAAAACTAATTCATGAAATGGCCTCAACTACAAAGTTGTAGATAAGCATCTTAGCTTTTCGAAAAGCCAAAGAATGCCAGAAACTGACCAGTATTGAGTCTGATACACGTGATTCTTCAGAGACACCTTTGATAACTCTTAACAGAGATTCTCGTTTCTTGGAAGGACACAAGTTTCAAACACACATAATAATCCAGGAAACACTTTGATCAAAACAGCCAATCTTTAACATAAAATACCTCTAATCATGCATTCAAAATCAACAACTACCTTGTTACAACTTACCAGCAATATGTAATGAGAAACACAATACACATGATAAAAGTAATAAAAAAAAGCACATGAACCAGTGAATAATATCCTGATAAAGGTAACTGGGGATGTCACTAGGAAGCAACCGACACCGGGAAGAACACTATCAAACCGTAGCTCGAATCAGCAACCAACACGAACCAAAAACTTTTGCAAGGCTCTCAAGGTCGATCTTGACAAGCTCACCTTACACGCCAAAGTTGAAAATCATTTCTTCTTCACTCAAGAGATTTTCTTCCAACCCAAAATTTCAGCTACACCAAAATACGTTTTTCACAAAGCGAAGCAGCCCCCTCCTTGGTTGACCTCCCTTGATTAATAAGCTTTGGAGCTTGGAGCTTGGGGAAGAGCCACCATAAAGATGGTATGGCCTTCCCAAGCCTTGCCTCAAAATTTGAATTTGACTAGCCTATTTTTTGTTATGGACCATTAAAAGGTCCAACAACCATATTGACTTGAAATAGTCAAGGCTGAATTTGAATGAAGGCTATAAAGGTCCATACCAAGTGGCGTCAACTAGTGCCCCTTGGGTATGGATCTTAATCCAAATCCAAAACGTGCAGCGAACTGGATCCTGCACAAAAATGCATTAGAAAATGCAAATGCGAAAAAATAAAAACTACCCGCATTCCCCATACACCCTCTAGTACCACAAGAAGATCTTAAAGGGCACCAAAACTATCCGAATTCATAGAATCTGACTCCTAAAAAAATAAAAATAAAAAGATTATAAATAAAAACATATTTAATGTGATTCCTCACATGCCAAAATATAATCGAATAATAAAAATACAATCTCTGAGAAAGATGCAAAATATCTCAGATGTTGTAGCACGATAATCAAAATGGGTTTGGGTTGGCAGAGATCCAATTGGATCCTGATAGTCCTGTACCATTGGATATGCCCTGGATCGCATCCTAGATTGGATCTTGAGAATTGGATTTGGATTTAATTCGTCTTCAAAGCTCGGATCTTCAGGATCCTTTGCATCAAATTTGGTATACCTTTTTGAAGTGTATCTTTAAAAGATATTTTTATGAAAAATGTTTATGAAAGTTGGTTACCAAATTTAAAAATCAACCTCTCAGAAGTAATGAGAACCGGGTTGAACACAAGGAATGGGTTGAAATAAACTTTGTATTCCATAAATGCTTATTATTTATTGCCTTAAAAAGAAAAAGTTAAACTACTTGAGAGTAATTACAAACGAAAAATTAAAGAATTATTACAAACCCCATTTAGCTGAAATTGAAATTAATTACAAGTTTGAATGTGGCCAAGAAGGCCCTAATTAACTAAGAATTGAAAAAACTAAAATTGCAACTCTTTCGCCTTTGCTTCTTTGCTTACTTCAAATCTACTTCAATTATATGATGTTGAATCAGAAAATATCACCACCTCTTGAAAAAAACTAGAATAAAAGTACACTAAATGCAAAATCTATTCTAATTTGAACTTCTACTTGAATTTACAATTTTGCCACTAGCTCTTGCAGAAATTTCTATCAGAATTGGTTTTTGTAATTTGACAGAAGCAGATAGTAAATGAATTTCAATTATTCTCAAATTTTCTAGATATAATCTGAACACATAAGTGAAGAGGATCCAATTTACAGAATTATAAAATTTAATGTAAAAGTCGATTTATTCACTAATAAACAACAACTTCAAAAACTTATAAATGTCTGTCAAGATTTCTGACAGTTTCTGATCTTCGACATAATTGAAATAGTAAATCAGATTGGATCTTGATAAAAAGTTTACACAAGAAACTAGACAAACTCAAGAATCCAATACATTTACAAAATTAGATTTGGAGTTCAGAAACTTTAGATCTAATAAAAACAAAATACATAAAAATACAAAAATTAAAAATTACATAAAACAGAGATGCCAGAATATATGGTCAAAAAAACCTCAGAACGGCCTATCAGTTGGACTCCGATCATGTTGAATTTTTGTAGAGAGAAACTAGACTCAAGCATGAATCAGATCCAATTTACGGATCATGATTTGAATTTCAAAATCTCCAGATATACTAAAAACAAAAAGACACAAAAAATGAGGAAAAACGAAATTCTAGAATTTTACACTTTGATCTATTGCATTAGATCAAAGAATGATCAATTCCAAATTCGTGGAATCAGATCTATCTATTTAATAATTCTAAAAAAACCACAAAGAAATAAGAATCAAGTTGCAAATACTACAGAAGTTGAAATCTAATCTATTAGATGGATTGATCTAATGCTCTAATTGAATTGAAATCAATCAAGCATAGATCCCCATCTTATTTTTGAATTTTATTAAGAACAAAAAAAAAATTATAGCAAAAGAGAGATTGCAACAAAAAATTTCAAAATGAACAAAAGAAATCAAAGAAAAAAAAACAGGAACAACTAAGCTACTTTAATTCACAACGAGAGAGAGGTAAGGAAAACTCACTAGATCATCAAATCCAATGAATTCGTTGAATGAGGATAAAGAAGAATGGCCTCTAACGATTTTAGTGTGTTCAACACTCTTTCGAAGTGATTCCCAAAGCAATATCCATTGCTGGAAACAGAGAGAAGAAAGGGAAAAGAAAAAGAAAAAGAAGAAGGAGAGAGAAAGAAGAGTAAAAGAAGAGGCAAAAGGAGGCAAGACTTTGGAATGCAAAGAGGAGAAAAAGAAGATGGAAAGTGGCTGGCGTGAAATGGGCTGAAGGACCTTTCACGCCAACCCTAAAGTTGCTATTTATAGCTGCTTTAATTAATTACAGTTAGGTCCTAAATTTTATGAAATTCCAAAACAAGACTTAAAATAAAAAGAATTGCTATGCACCATTTTCAAAAAGGGGTTTTGCTAAAACTTTAAAATGGTTTTGGATAAAAAGGTTTGTTGACACTTTAGAATTGGATCCAAGATCCAATTAAGGTGTTTTGGATTAGATCATGGTCCAAATTGCCTTAGAATCCGGTCCAGAACCGTAAAATGGCCGTAACTTCCTCGTTTTAACTCTGATTTCTGCAAGATTTGAACCAAGACTTATTTAACTCTAAAACATAATAAGCATGAAATGTAAATCAATAAAATACTCTTAAATGCATGATTTATGTAATAAAAAATTTGCATATTCATGCATTATCACAAATACGTGTGAGACCTATACGACTTTCGAGTATGCTTTTGCAAATCATATCATGTTGCATATCTACTATTAAAATAATTGTTATACAGAGATTGAGTGCTCAACATGGGACATGGATTGAATGAAATTATTATGCACAATTGAATGGAATGATTATGCACCGATTGAATGAAATGGTTATGCACGAATGGGCTTTATCGCCATTTACTTTTGAATTGTGCAAAATGAACATATATTATAAATAAATATGGATGCTGAATTTTTGTATAACTGTTACATGTTCATAAATAAATGTAAAGTTAAAAATGCATTGATGCATAAGTATTGTCTCGCATTTAAAGTATGTGCATCCATGAGCCCTGAAGGGTTTGAATTGTGTAAATATAACTCAATTAAGTGTTATATAGAATCAATGAACTAAAAGAGTTAAACATGTAATACTAAACACGGATGCTTACAAGGAGAGGGTAAGTGGTACTATCTAGTTTCGTGGATACCGTATTTGAGTACTAAAGCTTTCTCCTCCCCAACCATGAAGATAGAAAAATCCTCCATATTAGACTGCAGTGTGGAGGACATAATCTCATGAGTAAAGTCTGATGCATCGAGATTGTTGTGTTGGGAGCTTCTCTCGCTTTTGCCATCTCTCACTCGAAACTGGTGAATGATGCCCGGCCAGACCAAAGCCACAATTGTTTGAAAACACTGTTTGTGTCATGACCCTGATCTAGGTTACTGCCTGTGTTTTTACCCACAGGGATAAGAACTAAAACATAAAGTGAATGTGCATTTAGTTAGGCATAACATGCATCATTTAAAAAGAAAATTAAAGATGTTAAAACCACTCATGCATACAATTCGAATTCCGCAATGATAAGTGCATGCATTTTTAACTACTCATGCATATTTTAATGCTTATGGTTAAGTATTTGCTTTTGATTGAAAGAGTTATGTAAATGAATGTTTGAAAGTCTTGTAAAGCATTGCATGTATGTATTCTTAGCATGATTAATTGATGTTTGGACGTGTGAGTATCAGATTAATTTTTTGTATACGTGTTTTAATTTATGCGCATTGAATAACTCTGCTCTACTGAGAACTTAATTGCTTGACCCTATTACAATTAACTATTTTCAGGTAACGAATAAACGACCATGCGATGGCGGGAAGTTGTGACGGGGACCAAGCCAGACATTTTTTTATTTTTGGATTGTGTTTTGGATTACGAGCACTCACAAGTACTCAAAGACTCTGATATTCATTTAATTTGAAAGGACTCTGTTATTATTTAATTCAAAGTGTAATGGACATTTATTTATTTATGAATGGCAAATTTTAAATTTGATATGTGTTTGAAAAAGTTATGATAAAACTATAATACGCTAAAGCTTTTATCTCGTTCAAATTTTTACTGTAATTTTATAAAACCATTAAAAAAAAATTACACGATTTTCGGGATAAAAACTTTGGGGTGTTAAAGACACACCAAGCTAACTATAATAAAAATTTCAGATTTTATTTCATTTTGTATAATTGTTAGCTGATGTTTATTTAAAATGACCAAACCAAACATAGTTGTTCTGTGAACAAAAAATAGGTTGCACTTGCAAAAATTTTATTATGTGATCCGAATTGAGTTTGGACCTAGGTTTTTTTCTGTAGACAACTAACACGTGTGTGCATCTCCAACAAAAAATCCTAGATTTAAATTTATTTTATATAGGGTATGTCAGAATTTCTATTAACCGAGAAATTTTGTTCATACAGTTTCGGATTTGGATCTTGTATTTGCATACATGTCATGGTTTCGAAAGTGAACCAATTGGACATGATTTAGTTCCAGAGTTGAACCAAATTGATACACGACTTGTTATAGTACAGTGTGTGGGCTTCATGAGGCTATATGGTTGTACCTTCACTTGTGGACATGTATTGATTTCTATGTTATAATTTTCTTTTATAATGCTAAAATGTATTGCATGTTATGATAATATGCTTGTATGATGTTATGATATGCAACATGATATTATATGTTATTGTTAAGTGTTATAAGATATGAAATGTATACATGCACATGTTGATGAATGGGTTTATGGTTTAAAGAAACCAATGTGGCACCCTAAGTGCGTGAATATATTGTGTGGTATGTGATGTTGATGTACTATAAGGCATACAAATTATGCATGCACATGAAATCGGTCATGAATGAATAAGGGGTTGATGAGAACCCATTTGATGCTAAAAGTGCACCTAACTATAAAATGAATATACATACACATAACTTAAAGAGGGAATATACCTTAGAGCAAATGTGGGGGTATAATTGCTCAAGGTCACCTCATAGCAGATGCAGAGATACATACCGAGAGCATTCTAAATGTGGTATTAATATAAATGAGTAAATAAAACTATATAAATACCTCAAAGGAGATGTGGGGTATGGTTGCTCAAGGTCACCTCAAAGTAGATACGGAAGAGTGTACCAAGGGCATTCTAAATGAATGAGCAAATAATTTGTATAACTACCTCAGAGCGGATGCAAATATATAATGCTCTTACCATAAGGATAACTTTGGCAAGTTATCTATGAGCGGATGCAAAGGCAATCAGAAAGACCTGAATATTGTATAGCACATGTCATAAAATACAATGAGCCCTTGCTGAAATAAAAACACCCAATAACTTATTTACGCCCAGTTTACCTTAAAGAGGGCCTGCAAATCCAAACCCAAACAAGTTGCCGGTAGAGCCAAATCAAATGGAATTAGATAAAGTGTTAGTTGCACTCATACCGTACTCATTAACAGCCCCCAATATACATTACATTCTTTTATCCTTCAATATACATTCATGCGGGCAAATATCGAAAAGAATTGGCTTAAGCTAATTTTGACAAACAATATATTTGATTTAATTTACTTTCATCTTGACTTACATTTTACCAATCTTCGAGAAAAAAGAACAAGAAAAAAAAATCAATTGGCCTTGTTGGTGGTTGTAATTTAATGATCACAATCGTCTTATCTGCTATCAATCATTTTCATAATCAATTGGGTGGTATTGACTTGAGTCAGTAGAAGAAAGAAAGAAAGAAAAATGAAAAAGAAGAAAAATTGAAGGTACCCAAACAACTACCGAGCAGACAGAGCTGATACTTCAACGGAGAAAGGGCAGGTCCCATCCTGCAAACCTGTAGCGGCCGATGACCCTCTGCTGCTACAAGCATTATGCCTGTTTTCTTGCTGCTCAACATCGTATGCATCACCGTCGTCGATGGAGAGAAGATTGGAGAGTGTCAACTCGGCTGTCTCCGGCGGCCGATCGATGCGTGCTCGGCCCAACAGCATCTCCACCACCTGCGACATGCACGGACGGAGCCTCGGTTTCTCCTGTATGCACCAGAGCGCGACGTAGATGAGCGTCCTCACCTGCCGCTCGTCGATGCTCGGATTTGACACCCTCTGATCCACCAACTCCATGATCTTCCCTTCCCTCACCTTCTCCATTACGATCTTGGGGAAGATGGACCATCTTCGCCGCGAACCGTCATTACCATCTTTGATCGAAAGAATGTTCCTCCTGCCGCCAACGAGCTCGAGCAACACCATTCCATAGCTATATACATCGCACTTCTCAGAGATTCCGTTCTCCAGCAGCCACTCCGGCGCCAAGTATCCTTTAGTGCCTCTCACCGTTGTCACCACCAGGCTCTCGTCCCTCCCCACGAGCTTCGACAGCCCGAAATCTGTTACATGTGCACGGAAACACTCGTCGAGCAGTATGTTTTCCGGCTTGATGTCGAGATGAAGCACCTTTTTCTGACAATCTTGATGTAGATATGCGAGTGCCTTCGCGACGTCGACAGCTATGGCGAACCTTGTGTCCATCGGAAGGATTCTCCGGTCGGCCTCGCGGCCCTTGCCGGGAAATAGCCATGAATCGAGCGAGCCGTTGTGGACAAACTCATAGACCAGAAGCCGATGGCCGTTTTCTGAACAGTATCCCAACAGGCGAACGAGATTAACGTGTTGGATCGATGCGATCGCCATGACCTCTGCTTGGAACTCCTTCTGGCCGTGCTCTGACCTGTCAACGCGCTTCACGGCGACTGGCGATCCGTCGTCGAGGATTCCTTTGAAGACCGACGCTGATGCACCCTTTCCGAGCAGGGCATCGAAATTATCGGTGGCTGCCTGGAGGTCTCTGTACCGAAAATTGGTGGGCAATCCGGCGACCTTGCGGAGGAAGCTGTACTCGACGCGGAGCCGGTGCTCTCTCTCGATGACAGACTCAACTAGGCGCCTCTGTGATCGCCGATCTCTGATGGATCTCAAGATGATCCACGTGAACAGAAGGATCTGTGCAGCCACATCGACGGCCGTAATGATGTAGAACGACGTGGTAGTGCCCAAGCATAGACGGAAGATGATGATGGCTGCCAGGAGAAGGACCAAAGCAGTGAAGGCGATAATCTTGAAGGTTTTGTTGTCCATGGAAGAAGAAGAAGAAGAAGCTTTCATACATTCTTCAGATTTCAGAAAGAAGGAATGCAATTTTTTTTTGTTTTTTTGTGTATTATAATTTTGGGTATTGACTTTAGATTAGATTGGTTTACTTTTCAAAGGGTGGGCTCTTTTGTTTGGTTTTTTAAATTAGAAAACGATGAACAGTAAAGTCCAACTTGTGCAAAAACCACAAGAAAAAAGAAGAGAGAACGGAGAAGGTTCTTGTCTTATTATTGTTAAAGAATATTAGAGATCCCAGCTTCCGACATTTAATCCAAGCCGTCCAACTAACAGCCAAGAAATCTCACTTGGAGGTAGACTGATAATAGCCATCCAGATGCATCAGCTTAGAGGATAGGACCCTTTTAACAAGGACCACTATGGCTCGAATATTGACAAAGGAGGATGAAGTACATTTAATACGCACAGTATCCGCAGAATTTCGATAGGCTGCAGCCCTGAATCGGCTATTTTTTAATAAATGCAAAAAAATGTCAAAAAATAAATTTTAATATTATTTTAATGACTTTAACATGTGGCATAATACTTTTTTATTATTTTTGGGCTGATACAGAACGATTCAATTGAGTATGTGTGGCCCCCAACGATTCAGGGCCGATACTGACAACATTGCATTAGGGTACCGCAATTTACACTTGGATCCAACTCATAATGGACTGTGATACATTAGCTCAAAGTAGGTGTGCACCTGGTCTTCTTTTGTTCCATGTTGGTCTGAGCCCAAGACTTAGGATGTGAACGGTTTAGGTATGAGTTAGATATCTGAATAAAATCTTAGTCTGCTTAGTCAGGTCGGCTAAACAAAACCGGGTCCAATTTGGATTTGAGCTCAAATTGGGTTGCAGGATTCTTGCATCAAAGTCCAACAAGACCTGACCTAATTATATGAATGTATTGATGGATCTTTAGGACATATGCTCTAATCGAATCTCACTTGATCGAGATGTGCAGTGGGGATTCAATATGACTTGGTCTGCTCTCAATCTCTGGTTGAACTGGTTCATGGTTGATGAGCAGGAACCTACATGCTTAGATATTTAAAAAAAGGGTGGTTGTGCAAATTTTCAATTGTTTATCTACTTAAAAAGCCTGCAATTTTTGGGCGCATGGAGTTGTAAGCCCACGATTGACTTTGATTAGAGTTAAGTTCAGGTAATGACCGGGTTGTAAGACTAGGGGTGGCAAAACCTGACACGACCCGCCAACCTGCTTCTTAGGCGGGTTCGGGTTTGGCTTAAACGGGTTCGTGTCATAAACGGGTTGACCCGCCTAACCCGTTTATTAAACGGGTCGGGTTTAATAAACGGATTAGGCGGGCGGGTCAATCCGTTTACCCGAACCCAACCCTCCAACCTGCCCACCAACCCATTTATTAAACCCGAACATCTGCTCGAGAAAACCCTAAGTTCGACTGTTCGAGGGATGCTCTGCGATGGAAGTCTGGAGATCGAGAAACAGAAGATCTGCAGATTCAACACGGAGTTAATCGCGGCGGACATCGAGAGAAGGCACCGGATCGAGGAGGAGGTCCGCAGGGAGATCGCGCTCGAGCGGGAGCTTGTGCTTCGGCGGGAGAACCGGATGCTCGATGCGATGGCTTCTCCGGTCACGAAAATTAGGGCGGAGAACTGCTTCTCGCTCGCTCCGCAGCCATTGTCATAGTTGAGGTCGATGATCGACCGGTTTCGGCCAGAGGTAGGAGCTTTCCGATCAGAGGCAGGGGATTCCGGCCGATGGTTTTTGGTGCCGAGGGCTGTGGAGAGAATGTCGGCGGCCCGCCCGAACTCGTTCGAACTTAGGGTTTCCTGTAGCTCGTTCGAACTTAGGGTTTTCTCGAGCAGATGTAGTGACCCGCCCACCAACCCGTTTACCCGAACCCGACCCGCCAACCCATTTACCCGACCCGATCCGTTTATTAAACGGGTTAACCTTGTCGTGTCGGGTTAGTCGTTTAATAAATGGGTCGGGTTCATGTTGAGGTATGCTGACCCGCCAACCCGCCGACACAACCTGCCAACCCGACCCGATTGCCACCCCTATGTAAGACCATGGAGGTTACCTTACATTTTATGTATTGGAACAGCTGATACAGAGAGAGAGAAATGCAGATGGCAACTAAATAAAATAAATCAAATGGTCCTTTCAACTAGAAGGCTTCAACCTTTTGCCCGGATCACGGGCATGAAGGATCAGGTGAAAGTGGTTGCTGGTGTAACCACAACCGTCTTGGACTGAATCTGGCTACAAGTCTGAGGTAATGGTATTGGGTCTAATGGGAGCTATCAAAGGCAAAGCCATACATAGGTTTAGTCAACAGGATAGGCAAAGCCATACATAGGTTTAGTCAAAGGTGGAAACAATGGTAACACCTTTTCTCTTGAACACGTCTTCTCGTTTTGACTTTTGGTTTGGAAGAAGCCCGTTTCATTCTCTCTCTCTCTCTCTCTCTCTCTCTCTTCTCTCTCTCTCTCTCTCTCTCTCTCTTTCTGTGTGTGTGTGTTATGGTCTGAAATCCAAAAGAGATGTTGGATCCATTGCTTTAAGATCCAAATGCCATATCATCTAATTAAGGGGCTTTCCAAGTCAAAATGGGTCCTAATGAAGTAATGTGGCCTCTTTTTATAAAAAAAAGTCAAAGGACACATGTTCCAACCAGCCCGAAAGAGAAAACACCAAGAAGAGCAAACTACTCATCTGAGTTTGGGATTTGGACTGGGATTGTTTTCATATGTCTGAAACATTCTCATAATTTTACAGGATTTATGAGTTCACTGGAACAATATATATTTTTCAAGAAACAAACAAGAACTTTATTATTTTTATCAAGAAACATAGAAAAAACACATCCAATGATTTTTTATCCATCAAGAATACAGCACATTCATGCATACAAACATCTAATCATATTCTAAATACAAAAATATAACACACATCATGAATCCACATAAGAAATCAATAATTTTTCAGAGTACATTTTCCTCAAAACAGGTTTTCAAAAAAGGATTTTAAGTTTCTAAAACATTCATGCATAAAACTATATCAGTACCTATGTGAATCTAGGCTGATATGTACATTGATATGCATTCAGGGATCATCCCACGATATGCTCATATATCTAGCATCATACACACGTACAAAGTTACGGTGTACCTACCTTAAAATAAAAAAATCTACCAAAAAAGCTCTTTGAATTCGTATTCAACAATATATCATTTCTACGTATATACCATCAATGATGCAGTCACACCACCAACACCAGCTTCCTCTACTCCAAGGAGGGGCATGTAGGAGGTACAAGAAAGAGAGAGATATGGAGAGGAAGAGAATAAGAAAAATTAGGGGTTGTGGGAGGAAAGGGAATATGAGCCATTTTTATAACCTCCTTGTAAGGTTTCTTAATCTCATAAAAAAAACTCCTTCTAAACCTTATCAACCTTGAATTTCATGTGAAGTTATTGTTAATTTAAAGATCTTAGTTAATTGGGATTCAAAACCATTAGGAAACTATGAAATACATTAGCTAACTAGGTCTCTCAATAAAATATAAAAACTTTCTAGCTAGTTTGACTTTAATTAAAGTAGAGAGAGTTGGAAAAATAAGGGGGGCATCCCACCTTATGGGTCAAGTTTTCATAATTTGCCTCAAATGAATTCCAAATTAAATATCAAATTAAATTAATATTGAAATTCATTCTAAATTGGAATTCAAACTCGGATTGAAATTAAATTCTAAAATGAAATTCAAGTTAAATCCAAATTAAAATTCAAACCAAATTTGAGACATAAAATTCATCTTTTTTTATCAAATAATTATGAAAAATTCTTAGATGTTACATTCTTCCTCCCTTAAAAGAATTTTGGCCCCAAAATTCGATATGAGGACAATTCTAACAAACTGGGTATTTCTCCATCATGCTAGCCTCAGGTTTTCATGTACACTCCTCGATACCATGATGTTTTCAACACACCTTGACAATAGGAATGATCTTCGATCGCAACACTTGTTTCCTTCGGTCCATAATCTCCACTAACTTCTCCTCCACAATCAATTCTCAAATACCCACATCCTCATATTAAATAACATGAGATGGATCATGGATGAACTTTCTCAATATAAATATGTGAAAGACATTATGAATGTGTGCATATTAAGGAGGTAGTGTCACACAGTACGCTGCTTTACCAGTCCATTCTAGGATTTTGAAAGGATCGACAAATCTGAGACTCAAATTTTTTTTTTTTGAATCAGAACACACTCTTGGTAGGAAATACCTTTATAAAGATAAAATCTCGCTTTATAATGCCCCAAATTTCCAACCCGAAATAATGCAAAATTTCAACATTTTTTTTGTGAAATGTAACACAGTGGAACTAGTTGGGGTTTAAAGTTGCCAACTCTAGCAAGTTACAGAAATATAAACTCTAAGCTAGGCTATATCCAATTCCTACTTGGACTTGGATTGAGGTCCGCACCCAAAGTAATCTCAATGGGACAATTGCTTTCAATAATCATAACCATACATAACTTAATGATAAATCCTACATTTTCAAAATGATGATAATATGTTCATAATGTAAAAGAAATCAAGAACATCTCAGACTAACTGAGATAAACAAAAGTTCCTAGAATCGACAAGAAGTGATAAAAACATGGTCCCCGACCTCGCCACCACATCGTATCATCGCATATGTTTACTCATCACCTGCATATCCATGAAACAGGGTCAGACTCTTTCGAGCAGGTAAGATAAACCATTGATATAAAGTTTAAACAATGCCAAAAACATTCATCATATTATGATATCATAGCTCAACAATTTAACACAATCATGATCTCACAAGCATAGCAGTTAACATAATCATGATCTACCTTGAACAGAACTATTGAAACTATACATCTCAGCATTGTAAACGGTTATAGATTGATATGTCAATATAAGGTTTATTTTTCTTGATTACACCTCTGGATACACGGAGGGTGAGTCACATAATCTATTAAGGTCATTACGGGTATTAGTTATGTTATATGATTTGTTTGCCCGTAGTGCCTAACAAACCGGATCCCATCCACAAGTGGGTGGTCGGTGATCGGGAAAAAACTCACAAGGTTCTAATATTTAATACGGATTGCAATCTAGACTATGTAGTCATTGAGGTATATCCCATGGATAACCCGGATTCCTTAACTTCGAGTGATTGGAGACCCAAGGCATGTTGTTGCTCTCAAACAAGAGGTATGACGTACAGGTGAATCTACATGTGACCGGGTCACTCCAGACCCATTCACGCTGCTCTAGTACCTTTAGCTCGTATGAGTGTCTCGTTGATGAGAGCGAGTGATCAACCAAGTGTGGATGTATGTATTTATAATTGTATGACCTTGCGTACCTTATGGGTCCTTGACCCACCCAAGCTTTTTCCCGAGCTATCAAGTATAAATATGACATGGCTTACATGTGAAATCGTGACAATTACATAAATAAGTAGGAAGGTTCTGTGAACCATGCACTTTACACAAGAAACAATCATGTGAATATGTATCACAAGCATTGTGCATTCATAACATAATAACCTCATGTTTCACATTCACACCATGCAAAACTCATAGCATAATCAAAATATGCAGTTATAGCGCACATCATTCATTGCATACATGCAGTCTAAATGGACATATGTATATGCGAATGTCAAAACCAAATTTACTCTTTTGTGATTATGTATATACGTTTTTAAAACATATATACAAATAAGTATTGTCCACATAGGTATATACAAATAAGTATTGTCCATAAGTATGTATATACTTTTTTTCTTTGAAATCAAACTATGCAAAATGCTCATAAATATATTTTTCTTTTTTTTTTAAGAAAAATCTATAAGGATGAGCCTGGTTCAGATAAGATCTAGACCGGTTGGGTTCAGACCTAGTTTGATCAAGCCAAGTTCAGATCTAGTCTAAACCAGCTAGTGGTTCAGACTTGGTCTGAACCGAACTTGTGGGTTTAAGCGTGGCCTAATCTGGTTGGGTTCAAACCCGGTTTGAACCAACTAGTGTTTTAGTCCTGTCTGACCAGATTGGTTTCAAACCTGGGTTGAACCGAACTGGTCGGTTCAGGTCTGGTCTGACTCGACTGGGTTCAGACCTGGTCTAACCCGAGTAGGAGTCAAACCTGGCTTGTACCAACCCAACACAAGACTTGCCCATTTTTTTTAACACGACATAAAAAATCTATGCATTTTCAAATTGGGGAAACACTTGACAAAATTTCGTGGCACGAAAACTAATCAATGAAACATATATTAAAACAATAATCCACCATCAAGAGCTAAAAGTTTATAAGTTTGAGATCAAGTTATACACTTGTATTTGAATGTGAATCCAAGCCAACGTTTGTTTTTTTTATTATGGATATGAGTCAAAACAATGTAGAGTCATTACTGAAACCCAAACACAATATTTTAATCATAGGAATGGGTTAGAAAATGTTGAATCACCCTTAAAATTTTAAGAACAACATTTTTAACTATGGCAAGACTTAAAAATATAGAATCTCTTATGAAAAATCCAAACATAATATTTTTAATCATAGGCATAGGTTAAATAAAATGTTGAATCACCATTCAAATAACATTTTTAACTATGGCACGAGTTAAAAGTGTAGAATCTCTTATGAAAAAACCAAACACAATATTTCTAATCATAGGCATGGGATAAAAAAAATGTTGAATCACCATTCAAGTACTAAGAACAACATTTTTAACTATGGCAAGGTTAAAAATGCTGAATCTCTTATAAAAAATCCAAACACCACATTTTTAACCATAGCTATGGGTTAAAGATGTAGTATTATCATTGAAACTCAATAACACATTTTTAACCATGGCCAAGAGTTAAAAATGTAAATTTACTTACTAAAAATTCTAACACATCATTTTTAACCATATGTTAAAAAAATACATTGTTATCATAAAACGACACCTAAGAACAATCATTTTTAACCATAAGGATGGGTTAAAATTATAAGATTATCATCAATAATCTAAGAGCATCATTTTTAACCAAAAGCATAAATTAAAAATACAATATCATTATTAAAAATCTAAGAAACATCATTTTTAACCATATGCATAAATTAAAAATACAATATCACCATTAAAAATCTAAGAACATTTTTAGCCGTAAGCATGGTTAAAATTGCAAGATTGCCATTAATAATGTAAGAACATCATTTTCAGTCATAAGCATGAATTAAAAATAGATGAAATTAGAAAGAGTACCAACAGAATGAATGTCCACACTTATACCCATATGTATTACATGAATACATGTAAGTATAGATGGAAAGAAAAAAATACAAGCAATGAATAAACTCTAATGTAGAATTTAACTTACACTTGATAGGAGAATCACCAAAGAGAAACAACAAAAACACCAAGAACTACAAAAAACATGTAGAATGAAGTCTACAATGGTACCTCACCCTACACCTATGTGAAAAGAGAGAGAGAGAGAGAGCACAAGAATTTTCAAAAATCCAAAGAATGAGATCTCTCATTGCCTTAGGGGGATATTTATAGGGTGAAAAGGGGTTGAGATAAGATGTATGGTGTAGCATACATGGGGAGGATGGAGGGCTAAGATAAAATATAGGCTCCACCCCAAAACTCGATTTCTGGGCTTAACCTCTTTTTTACATAAATCAAAATCTCGTTTTCTAATTTCATAAAAAAAGGAAAGTTTCTGTTGTCCTTTCAAAGGATTTCATCCTCTTTGGGACAAAACTTGGGATTCACACATGGAATCACCTTGGGAGTGGCATGAGAGGAAGATCCTCTCATGTGGATCCCAATGTAAAAATCATAATTTTTTTATATTTTTATGAGAAATAAAGGCTAATTTAAGGCTAAAATAGTATTCAAAATTAAGATGAGAATTAAATTATAATTCAAGCATTAATTAGGATTCAGAATAAATTTGAAGTTGAAAATTTATTTTGAATCAGTTTTTTGATTTTTAATCGAATTTACTCTAGATTTAAGTTGAACTTAAATAAAATTTAATTTGAATTTCAATATTAGTCCAGATTTAAATTAAGTGTGTATTTGAATTTAGAGTCTCATTGGATTTCACTTTCAATTTTTGGAGTTTTATCAAATTCGGATTTCAATTTGAGAATTTGAATTTGGATCAGATTTGGATTTAATAAATATGTCTCAAATATTATAATTAGATTTGAGTTTGATTTGAATCTAAATCAAGTCTTAATTGAATGTTAATTCAAGTTTAAATTATACAATAATTTGAATTTTCATCAAAATTGAATTTAGAATTTTAAATTGAATTTAGATATATTATCTATGATTCTTCAGGATAATTTTAATGAATAAAATAATATTATTGATGAATTTTATGAAAAACAAGTGCAAAAATGCAAATTAGCCTAAGATGAATGATAATAAATATTTTGTGAAAAATTAAAGTTGATTCAAGTTGATTTTAGTAAAATTCACATTCAGAATCAAATTTATGAAAAGATGAAATTTAATAAAATAATTGATAAATTTCATTAAAATAAAGTCGAATATGATCTCCGATGAATTTAGGATAATTTGATATGAATGTAATGTAATTTCAATAAATTTGAATTTAGTATTGTGAATTTGAAATCCAAATTAAAAAAATATGTTAATTAGTAAATTAATTTTTTTATGGAGTGAAAATTTTGGTTTAATCAAAATTTATAAACTTGTAGAGGTCCATAGGTGGGACATCCCAGTATATGGGCCCATCCTATGTGGTAACTTCATACATTGAAAAAAACATTTGAAAATTTGAGGATGAGCCTCATTAAATCTAAAGTCAAGGAAATTTTTAAAGGTTTTCTTATAAAATACTAAGGCTATTTGGTGATATATGATAACTTAGATATTTTTCTAGGTTACATTAATGGGAAAGAGGCATCTCTAGGGTGGAACGTCCCGCTCTACTGGGTCTCTTTACCATGGCTGGAATCTATTTATAAGATAAGGAAAGAAAGAAAGACTAGAAAAAAAATAAAGATAAGGAAAAATAGACATAAATGTAAGGGATTACAACATGTAGATAGATGAAGTATATTGGGTTCGATCTTACAAGTATAAACAATACATCTAGGGTTTTAAACTTGGTCTTGCTGATGTGTGGTGGTGATGGAATGTAACATGGTAGATGATATGACAGTGACAGATTTTAGACTGCTCAGTTCAAAATTCAACTCCTAGTCTCTTCAAGTAGTAATGCCTTTGGCAAGATTTTTTGGTTTAGAGTATAATTAGTAAACTCTAGGGACATACCTTGGTCAACGTTCCAATTCTTTAAGCATGCTGTCACTCAAATTGGAAACTCTACAGACATGCTTTCAAATAACCTACCCTTGGAGGGATTGTTGTACAATTGATAATGTACCATACTTGGGATTTTATATTAGAAAGAAAAAACTGCATAGTCTTATAATCAATTTTTGTCGAGTCTATCAAATGTTGGTCCACATACAACCAAAGCAAGTGTGAAAAAAAGGGGATTTTCTTCTCTTTCCTAGTGCCTTTTCATATCAAACACATATGAGATAGTCTCATTAAAAGAAGAAATTACCTTTGAACTGTAGACCATATGAAAGGTCTCTCCATTGTAATATGGATAAAACGGTCATAATAGACTAGTAAATACCTGCAAATTATAGTTCAAATGAACTTACCTATTAGGTTGAGTCAAGATGACAAGCTAGATAAAGTGGATGTGAACATGTAATAAGCATATTAAACAGTAGAAGTATCTAGAAAAAAAAAGAAAGAAAATCAAGGGAAAGGTGGCTAGGGAGGTGGGACGTCCCCTACCATGCCATATTTAAAACTTAATAAAATAAAATAGAAAAAAATAAAGAAAGGAGAATTTAAGAAAAATAATAATAATAATATACATAGTAATCTATGGTCAATACCTTGCTATTCAAGAAAGAGTATTGACTTGTTTTAATGAAGAACTCTTTTAGTAAGTAGCCAAGCAAAGGGGGGACATCCAACCCACGTAGACCCTCTTTGCTTAGCTTAAATGTCATATGATGTAATGTACATCATGTAATATCTGAGATTTTTTAGACCTTTTTTTGAATTTTTGTATTATGTAAAAAATTTTAAATTATAAATCTTTAGTTAGAAATGCACTAAAAGGATTTGTAGGGTTAGTTGAAAATTTTTAAAAGAAAAAAAATAGAGAAAATGAATAAAACCCCACACACCTAGAGTTTTAAGGAATTTAAGGCATAATTTGGTAAAATTAGAATTTTAACCCTAGAGGAATTAATTGAAATAAATAATTTAGATGCGTAAAACTTTGAAAATATACTAATAAAATTTAGTTGTGTAAATTTAATTAAATTATATGCATTAATATTTATGTGAATTTTGAATTAATTTATAAAGTATTTTAATTTAATTAAGAATAAATTTAGCTTGAATTTCATGAAATGAATTTCAAAAATTAACTAGAATTTATAAAATGGTAGGAGTCCATAGGTGGGGCCCTTCCATCCTATGTGGCATCCTAATTTAAAGTTTAAAATGTTAAAAATCAAAATAAGCTTTAAAAACAAAGTTAAAGAAAAACTTACCAAAAAAGTAAACTTGAGACTTAAAAGTCAATGGTTGCCAAATAATAGAAAGGCCTCCCAAAGGGGAGGGACGTCCACCTCAAATTTAATGGGGCTGGCTGAAATATGAAAAAAGGATAACAATACAAAAAAAGGAAATAAAGAAAAATAAAATAAAAAGTAAAAAATAAAAAAAGGTCAAAAGGTCAACTTGCTTGCCAAGCAAGCAAGTTGCCTATTTTATAAAATGGAAAGAGAGGCCAAGAGGGGGTCGACCTACCCTCCCTCTCTATTTTAATATGTTCATATCACATATAATATACTAGGATATAAAAAAATCTATATATGTATATATATTAGGCTATACTTATTAGAATATATATATATATATATATATATATATATATATATATATATATCAAGTCAAAAAAAAATTAAAGAATAGGAAGCAGGGGGGGCTTGAGATTTAGATTTTTTTTTAAATTAGATCAAGGGCTAGGATTCATCCCAGCCCTTGACCTAATTCAAGGGGCTATAAAATAAGAGGGGCTCGCACCACCCCTCATAAGAACGATTCTTTTTCAACAAAAAGGTAGGTGATCTATACTCTTTTTGTGAAATATAATTTTTGGTACGAATTTCATGAGTTTTTCATGAGCATGGACCCTAAACAAACCCTCACACATGTGGGTTTGGCTTAGGATCGTCGCACTACGAAAAAAGAATGGTTGTGATAACTTAAGATGTATGTGCATTAGTTAGGCATTGCATGCATCATTTAAGAAAGAACACCTAATTAAAGATAAAACATTAGCGCATGAATTTCATGGCTTCTACATATAGTAAGTTCCTGCTCATGCATTTTATTTGCTTTGGATGAATGAATTGGTGCACACTTGTTTAATTAAGCGAATTGATTACGCATGTCAGTTGTACAAATATTTTAGTTAATTTTAATTTCTATATATGAAAAATCTGATGAAATTCCTACTTCGTATTCTATTTTATAAGTTTAGTATATTTCACTTTACTGAGACATGTTATGTCTGACTTTAGATGGTTTAATATTTTTCAAGAAGTGAGTAGACGCTTGCATGCGAAGGCAGAAGGTTGCGACAGGGACTGAGCCTACCTTTCTTTTGTCTTATAAACTTTTGGACTCTGATCTTTATTATTTAAATTTAATTCAAGGACAATTGTAATTAATTTTGCATATGTGTGGACAATTGACTTATTTTATACATGGTTAATTATTTGTTAAATTTTAAATTTCACAATTGTATGATTATAAGTGAATGGGTGAAGTAGCATGTTAAGTTTTAGACAGACCTGATGAGTTTTTCTGCTATATTTGTTAAAGTATTTAAAAGGGTTTTAAAAAAAAATTATCATTTTTTGGGTTATAAAAATTTGGGTGTTACAATATTGCTATTTTTGAAAAACATCTTGGGCGATCAAACCAGATCAGATCAGCGTGTACTTGCAGAACTCAGCCCACTCAATCAGCAGGCACGTAGATCGGTCTGCCAGCATAGATATGTTTTGCGCAAGTGTTCCTTTACGTTGGTTCGAGTTCGACAGATCTGATTTGCACCTATTTTGGGGTTTGATTCACTATGTTGCACTGTGCTCAATATGGGCTCGGTCCAAGTCTAATCGGTCAACGTGCTGGCCGAACAATCGTGATCCAGAAAAAAAATTCATTTTTATTATTTTGATTGATCTTCTAGATTGAATCGGGCCAACCCGACCTGATTATTTTTCTTTTGCAGAGGCTTGTTAAATCAAACCTGATTAGTCACCTTTATTCTTGTTTACGCACCATTCAGCATCCAGCTATGTCTGTCAGATCAAATCAGATTTAGTGAGTTATTGTCCAAATTCTACAAATCTGCAGTTGATCTTTCATTATCCCATCAGATCTGCCAAATCAAGCCAGCAGTAGATTAGGTTCACTTTGCATATATTTTTTTATCTTGTTGCCAATCAGCGTGATAACACGCTGGATCATGGTCAGATTGTTAGTCAATTAACCGACTAGCACATGAATCACTAACTCATCTGGTCATACTGCTGATTGAGTTTGGTTCGAAAAGCGACTAACCATTTCTTCTAATTAGTTCATTTTCTGCTTTTTATTTAGATTGTAATTTTTTTCGTATTTTGGTTTAGCATTTGAATTCCTTTAGAATTAGTTATAATTAAAGTCTTGTATTTGTTTAGATTTAATCTTTACTTGTTGCAAACTAACATGAACTAGAGTAGAGTCTAGTATTTTTTTTTCTTTTTCTTTTATGTTTTTCAGGTGGGTTCACGCATGTTGATAAAGCGTAATAGCAAGGGTCGTGCCTGCATGAACCAAGGAAGCTAGAACGTGAGCAAAAAGAAGCCCTGCAAACTTTTCTTTTTCTTTATTTTTATTTTTTAGGGTCACTGACCATTTTAATTTATTTGGGGTTGTAATAACTTTTAATTTTTACTCGAACATTTGTAATAGGGTAGAACGATCTATTTACATTTAATTTAAGACAATAAAGTTTGTTATTGTATGGAGCACAAAAGTTTTAAACATGTTTTCTGTGTTCGACCCAAACTTCACCACTAGTGTGAACCGGTAATTTAGGATTTGATGCACGATTTACACAAACAATTTGTATTGAAAAATCTTTTTTAAAAATACTTTTAAGAAAGTTGCATCAGCCATCTCACTATTCTCTCTTTGGAACCATAAATTATTATTTTTTCGAGCACCCAAAGTGTCCATGCAACCCTGTTGGATTTATATCATCCTGCATGCATTTCATAAATACTACATCTCAAAGCATAACATGCATTCTCATAAGCAAGACATCATGTCAATATGCTATTCAACAATTTACTCATGCAGTATCACATAATTTTAATATTAAAAAATAAGCATGCATCAATATCACAAATATGAGTCAATTTAAGTACCGCAATTCTAACATCATCATCAAATTATTTAGGTCTTGTGGCTAGAGTAGCCCGAAACCGAACAATTGAAACATGTTACCAATTCACCATACAATCAACATGTCCATATTCATCTTTCACATGCACTGCAATTATAATCATGCTCAAATTATCATGGAAATAAATACACTTAAACTGTCATAAATGAATTTATTCATAAATCTCAATTACAATTCGTGTAGGAGCCTTTTCTTCAGAAACAAGGCATCCTTACACCACAACCATAGTTTACCAATTGTGATCAAGCTTACCTTTATCTCTATCATAAATATTTATATCAGATCTAATATGATTCAAAACTGAATTTGTGAAAAGTTTAGAGAAAACATCAAAACATAATTAAAGTCATAAACCTGACTTTCCTGATAAGAGCTCCCATAAACCCTCACCGAGTAAATCGACATGATTCCAATTAATGTCTTGATTTTTCAATAATCAAATCATATCAGACCTAATTAAAATATTCATGATAACAGATTGAGTCAATAAATCCATTACAACTAACCCATAACCAAAAACACATAAGTCTATTTTCTCGATCTAGGCCCCCATAAGCCTAAATCAGAAAGGCTTATATATTTTTAATTATGTTCAGTCGTAGCCATGCTTAATCAATGTAAAGGCACATAACTTAATT
This sequence comes from Nuphar pumila, assembly GCF_984573655.1. Classification (NCBI taxonomy): domain Eukaryota; kingdom Viridiplantae; phylum Streptophyta; class Magnoliopsida; order Nymphaeales; family Nymphaeaceae; genus Nuphar; species Nuphar pumila. The sequence continues at coordinate 752,610 of NC_143256.1, read as the reverse complement.
CAGTTCATGCAGTACATAACTTGAAAAAATTATATCTCAACAATATATGCATTTAGAAGGATCAAAATTCAAGAAAAAAATACAAAACCCTAAATCAATTTCTGAGAAATCAAGGTTTTGATTCTCTCAAATACAATTCATTAAATCTTCATTAAGTCAAGCATGAATTTAGATATTAAACAAGCTAAACATGCTTAACATAATCATATAAATAAAGGCACTTACTTTTAAAATCAATCAAAACAGTTGATTTACAAGATAATCAAGATTTGGTAGTATCTTTCAATTACAACTTGCATAACTTTAAACTCGGATCTTTCTAAATGTTTAGCCTTTTGTTTATGATTCAATAGGGTTTATTAACACTGATAATATGCAGTATATATCATAAAACATTAAAACCACAAGATCCAAACATGTTTACTAATTAATCACAAGCACAAGTCATTAGAAAAATTTAGATCCTTGGTGACCCATTTTTATAAAATATGTTTGAAATAACAGATCACATATAAAATCACCATATTTTTATTGTGATTGTTTGTACCTGTCAAGAATACAACCTAGCAAACCGATCTAAAAAATAATGAGTACAAAAATAATTAAAAAACCTTTACGAAACCCTCTTCTGATAGAGTTTCAATCCAGAATCTGTAAATTGTAATATTTTTATCAGATTAATGTTTTTTCTTGAAATTTATATAAAACATTTTTGACAAAACCGTTTTTACCGAATCTCTCATTATATGTTAGACTTCACCCAAAATGTTTATAAAATATTCGGAGTAGTTTGGTTTGGCCATTTATAATGTTTATCAGAGTTAGGTCGAAACAGTCCAATAACTAGAGCCAGAAACTCGAGATCTATTAAAACAGACTTTTCTTCCTCAATACGAATCCAAATCATGTAAAACAAGATCTAAAATCAATAGCAAAATATGTAGATTAACCCAGTATTTTTATTTAGATTTTTTGGACTGATATTAGAAGAGCTATTGATTTTATTTCCGAAATGGGTCAGGAATAATTTATCAGTCATCTTAAACTTAGGTTTCTCAGAAAACGATTTTGTTAAAATCTTCTTGAGACCATAAAACCTTTGAAATCTCAATATTTTAGATTTAATTAGATACAATATAGATTAACTTATGAATATCACCAAAAATAATCAAACTATGACTGAATGTAACATGAACCAACAAAGAAACCTATTTAGGCATGTTTTTTTCAAAATCATTTTTTATGAAAAACTCATGATTCATATTTGGCAAATCCAAACAACACATTTTCATAAAGAAAAATGTGTATAATAGGTCCAAACATGTAAATATGCTACTAAAAATAAATATAACTTATATTTGCATGCTTGATGTACGTAAAAAATATCTACTACGTAAAGTTTACCTGAAAAATTGATAAATCCTTAAGACAAAGAAGAAATCGGGTAGTCTGATATCTACACCACTACAACCACTGAAGTTTGTGTAGGTTTAATCATTGCACATCCTACTTCAGACCTCCTAGACATTTTTAAGAGAAGAGGAAGAAGAAAAGCAAAAGGAAAAAAGAGAGAAATTTTCTAAAAAATGAGAGAGGCATGTGAGAGGGGGTATATATAGCCTCTTCACATCCCTAACCTAGTTAAGAAAGGACTCTCCCTCTCCAAAATCGTGTGGAGGGAGAGATGAGTCCTTTCTATATACAAACCTCCTTCTAGACCCCTATTTCTCTAGTTATTTGATTTTTTTAAATTTTATTTAAGTAGGATTTTTAGGTTTGACTATTCAACAAGTAAGCATTAACAATTCTAACAAATTTTAACTCTTCAAGAGGTGTGGGATGCCCCACCCTCTTAAATTTCTCAATTAGTGATTTAAATAAATTTTCTAATTAAAAATCTTAATTATCATTTATATATATATATATATATATATTTATTTAATTATTTATCTAAATTAAAACTAGATAATATTTTAATTCATATAAACTCTTGGATCCAAATGGGGGTCCACATAGGATGTCCCCTATGAGGGTCCAAATCATAATCATTATATCCAATTATTATTTTAAATTGGATCTAATCCAAACAACACCTCAGATCCATATTGGATCCAAATGATGATTTTAGATCTAGAACAAAAGTCTAAGGTCTGAAACCATACAAACTCATTTAATCTTTATAATTTAGCTTTTTTAACTATTCTTGAAATATTCTTCATAACTTGAGACAAAGGTTCATAATTAATCGAAATCAAGACAATAAAAAAAATCAAGAATTCATAATTATAGTCATAAATGCATCAATAATTTCTCATTTATTCATTTTAATCATCAAAGAAAAATATTAGATCACTACAAGAAAAATGATAATTAGTGACGGAAATTTGCGATGGATTTTTTTCGTCGCAAATTTGTGATAGATTAGCTAGAGAAAACTATTTGTCGCTAACATTCGTATGATTTGTGAAATTAGCGACGAAATAAAAATTCATCGTTAATCCGTTGCTATTTAGTGACGGATTAGCGACGCTAGTTTTTTGTCACTAATTCTCAATATAGGAAAAACATTTTAGCAACGGATTTAGCGAGGGAATTTTTCCCTCGCTAATCTGTCACTAATTAGCAACAAAAAAATTCCCTCACTAAATTCATCGCTAATTTTCGATTTAAACCGACCCATCTAGAGCGCGAAATTTTTCTTCTTTACCCGTTCAAAATTTAAATCGACCTCTCCATCACTCGATTTAAACTGACTTCTTCGTGGAGGGCGACAAAGTTCAGGTCGTCGTGGAGGGCGCAAAGCAGTTCAGTGCGGCCGGGTTAACACCATCGCCGACGAGGTCATTGACGTTGCAAAGGTTCTTTCGGTGGCCATTTCCTCGACCATCGTCAGTGAAGCATATCAAGGCATCTCTGGCCAAGTGGCAGGGAAAAGGGAAGCAGAAAAGCAAAATGGCTGATATCGGAGAACGACGATGAGGCAGAGCGGCCACTGGACAAAAGTTTCACGGAAGACAGCAGGGCTGATATCGGAGGACGATGACGCCGGAGAGCACGCTGGTTCTGTGCAGAAGACCCTACAGTGGCGGGCCGGTCCACTCGGGTCTAAGACCCTGAGCAACACATGTCGGATGTGGTACAAGTCTGGCTTATTGCTGTCGGAATACCGCCCGACAGGGAGCAATTTTTTTTTTAAAATTTAGCGACAGAGTAGCGACGGATAATGTCTGTCGCAAAACAAAATCTGTGATGCTTATTTAGCGACAGACTAGCAACAGATCATGTTTGTCGCTAATATGTCGTAAATTAGCGATGGAAGTAACAACAGATAAGTTTTATCACTAATTAGCGACCAAAAATTTGCGATGGGCGCTATCCATCGCTAATCCGTCGTCAATCTGTCGCTAAACAGTTTAGCTATGGATTAACGATGGATATCGTCCGTCGCAAATCCACGATTTTCTTGTAGTGGATTTTACAATATCAACAGCTTATGCCCTCTCACATGACTAAACAGTTTAAGCCATATGCATGACTTAATCTTACATGCCCTCTTGCATGTTGTATGTCATCTTGTAACTATGTCAACGTGCATACTGCATGGCATAATCAATTTACTTTCATGCATGATCTTATCATATCATGATTTATTCTACACATGCTCTCATGCATGATCCATTTCTAATATGCTTTCATATATGATTCAATTACAACATGCTCTATGCATGATTCTTCCACATGTGTTTTTATACATGAACATGTCATAGATAATTCAATTTCTCATACTTAATGTATGTCACATCATAATTCAATACACAAACAAGATACACGTTAAAATGTATTCATGTTCCAACACATGATTCATTCATTTCAAAGTATACATTCAGAATTTATAGTTTACATACATGACATGCTTTACAAAATTATCATTTCATACATGCATTCTCAATAGACATGTCAATCACATCAATCATGCAACAATCATTTCACACAATACATGCTCAAACATATACCTGCAACAAACACACTTTATATTTTACTATAAAAAATCATGATTAGCATGATTAGTTGAACCGCATCAAGAAGAACACTTCAATTCCCATACATTAAAATCATGTTCAGCATGATCTCCGAACTACAATCACATCAGTCGTAGATATCCACAACTAAGTGATGTGTGTGAGTATGAAAGTGTTGCATATAATAAAATAAATTTATTGTGTGATGCATTTACACCACATACTTACCATGAATATTTACTTGATTTACAATTTGTATTGTTTTCAATGTGCATGACTTCTCTAGTTGCAAGTAATATTTAGCAATAAGTATCGTTTATTTTCTCTTTTATGTACCTATAAATCAAATCAATACAGTCAAATATATATATATATATATAAAAGTATTTTTACTAATACAAATACACTATTAAATTTATCTAAGCACATTTTATTTGTGAACATAAAGTATGCACATGAACATACAAAGACCATACTCTCGATATACGTGTTAACATGGTTAACTACGCATGTTTGAGCACTCTCGAGTGCATGTTCATGATGCAAACAACGAAATCAAAAGTATATCAATAACATGTGAAAAGCTTATTTTGAAATAAAGTTTCAAACATGCATATACGATATTTGAAAACCCTTTTTTGGAACTATGTTGGAAACGCATGCTTATCAGTGCTAATACACTAAGCTAATCATGCATAACATAATGCCGTTGCTAATTTGATTCAGAAAAAACTATCAAATTATGCATTTCTACACTTAATTTTTTAAGTATGCACTATGTTGTGATTCGTACGCAACATAGTGTTAACACACACTACATTAACCAAACAACAAGAATCTATATTTTACAAATTTAGTTTAGGAATCTTACCTTCGTAGATCTAGTAAAATAATGTAGCAAAACCCAAAATTTTGTAGGGTTTTAAAATCTGCAACGATTGATACACTCAACCAAAAGAACGAACACTTGGCATGCATGTGCGATCGCCAAGAAATCCAAAGAAGAAACACAAATAAGGGTTCAACTCTTTCCTGGTGGAGAGTGCTACTATGCTGCGCACGTAACGATAAATTCATCAAAATATATTTTCAACAAAAATTATAATACAAATCAATAATTCTATCTAAAACAATATACTAAAAGTCCAAAACAAAGTTAGACAGCTACCTAGGGTGTCTCTACGTGTCTGCGGGCTGTCCAAAGCATAGCCACAACATTTGTACGATGGTCGAGGCATCCGATTCTAAGAAAAAAATCTTACTCCCTTGAAAATCCAATCCATAACAGAAAATAAGAAGAAGAAAATGACTAAACTAATGCTACCACTGTCATGGCTGACAGAGGTGTCGACAGCGGCCTGCAAAACAAGAAAAAACGTTCTCGATGAAATTTTTGCTAGAAAATAAATAAAATAACAGAAAATTAACAAATAAAAAATAAAGCTAAAGTAGAATACCTACCTCAGCACAACAATAGGCGTGGGGAAGACTCCGATCTTTTAGGCAAAAGTCCCAAAGCAGGGAAAATGCAAGAAAAATCCAAATACGCGCTAATTAGGCCAATCGGCTAAACGTAAACAAAAAGAAAAAATGAGAATACAAGGCAAAATAACAAGAAATGACTGGGGTAGCTTACCCAATTGAAGAATCCCATTAGTTTTGTAGCAACATGCGCTGCGTTGCTCGCTTCTATAAGTGCAACCCGACAATCCAAAATTTGTGCAAAAAAATGAGTGCTACGATCAGGAACCAAACAAAGAGAAACCAATGTTTGTACTCTCGCAGAGGACCAGGGAAGGGAGGTGGCACTCCGTCGAAGCCTCCGGCGTTTGGCCAGTCGGGCGATTGGGCTGCGGAAGAGAGAGACTACATGGCTCGAACAGGGTGGCGACGCTCCCGCCATTCGGGGCACTCCGGCAAGTGCTCCCAAGGCTCAAAGGCGGCATTGGTGGTTCGTGCACGGAGGGCGACTGAGGAGGTTGCCGGAAAGGCGGTGGTATCGGGTAGTGGCCGGCGAACAAATCGGAAGGGGGATTCCGCCCTTTTTGGGAACAGAAAGATGATAAAGATGGGAGCAGAGAGAGTCGGCTGGGTGGTCATCCGACCACTGTCCAGGCGACTGCTGTGGTGGGGGCTCCGTCTTTGTGCCCTGCCGCCGGAGAAGAGAGGGAGAGGGTAGAGGAAGTGAAGAACGAGAAAGGCGTGAAGAGGGTTTTTGGCTTAGTTGAAAGAAGGAGACAGGTTAAAAGGGTTTTCTCTCCCTTGCACGACGAACAAACCAAACCGGGTCCCCAATCGGGTCCGGTTTGATCGCAATCCAAACGACATATAAAAAAATTATAAATTAAAAACCTAAACCTAGTTAACTAATAAAAATTTAGTTTTAAACAGCCTTTGTTTTAAAACAAAGCCATGATAAAAAAAATAGAATATAATATTTATTTTAATGCATAAAATCCTTAAAATTTTATGTTTGGATCGATTGGGTTGAACCCGTATAGAATTCAGGTTTATAATAAAATCTCTATTTTAAAAAAAAATAATTTCTTATATTTTATTCACATTATTTAATCATACTAACTTTAAATAGTTCATGGTTTTGGTACTTTTTAAAATCATAATTTATTGATTAAAATATTTGCCAAAATTTATTTTATAACCAAAATACCCTTTTTAAGAATTTTTTTTGAAAACCATTGAAATGTATCTATTTAAGTTCAAAACACCTCAAAAATACCTAGATGAGTTTGTGACTCACTAAAACTATTATTTTGCGTGATGATTTAAATATTTAATAGTATTATGTATGAAATAGTTTTAAAAATACTAATTTTATCCTTGTTAGCCATAATTGAGTAATTGAGCACGTATAAGACCAATATTTACAGATAAACAATAAAAATATAATTTTAATTTATAAATAAAGCTAAATTCTTTATTTATTTAAAATCTAAAAAATGTACTGATTTTACATATCGTCGATAAAGTTAAATTCTTTATTTATTCAAGTTGAGACAGTTCAAAGTTCCAATCTAGCTGCAATTAAGCATACTAGCCATTTCTTTTTAGATTCAAGTCGGGACATACCCAATTCCCAAGCCAGCTCCCTTAGGGGGTGGGCAATTGGCTAAGCTTGTTTCTAAGACAGGTCAGACTGAAACAAGCTGGGTTAGAGGCCAAAACCCCCTTACCCAAATCCTGCCAAGATGGACTGGACCCACGAGCCGCCTGCAGACCCATCCTATCTTGAAAAAGGAAAGGCACACACCATGCCAACTTGCGTGTCAAGCTTATGCCTGGCTCAGGTTAAAAAAATGCTGATTTATCTATGCATATAATATAGATAAAACTGGCCATCAAATTTCACAAATCCTAAGGTGATCCAAAGTATGGTCTTGAGCAAACAGATCATCTTCAACACATTTGTACAGGAAAAATACGGTCAATAAAAGTTGCACTTATGATTTATATCATTTATGTAATAGACATATGTTTTCATTGAATGCTTGGTTGATATGATAATATAGCTCTCTATAGCTATTTTAGTAGTGCATTAAGTCTGCAGATTTTAGTGTTTAATTATGCTTTCAAAGAAACCTAAAAATCAATGACCTGCAACGATTACTACATAATAAATTAATTAGATTCAAAGCATGTTTTGTAGAAGAACCGAAAATATGAAAAAAAAAACAAGACATCATACGAACTTACGTTTCATATGAACTGAAAATATGGAAAAGGAAAAGCAGGACATCATATAATAATTATCATTTGGTTTTGATCTTATAATTCGGCTTTTTCTGATTCTCGAGCTTTATGCCAAGCTAACAAAAGTTTCCACATGGATGGAACTTCAATAGCACAAAGGAGGACCAAGCACATTAATGCCAAACTACAACAATAATTTAAATATATTAAACAAGGATCAAAGAATCAACGTTGAAAGCATTCACAAACAAAATTCATCTAATATCAATCAAAAGCAAAATTAGATGAAAAAATAGGAGAAGACCCTAACTCTTCTTGTAATACCCAAAAATTTTAATGATTACTAAATTTTGAAGAAAATTCAAGTTTCTGGTTTTGATCTATTCTAAATATGAGTTATAGTTTTAAAACCCTGATTTCTTAGATAATTATTGGTCAAAATGATGACTTGAACTGTATTTTAAATCTTAATAAAATCAAGTAGAGGATTGCTCAAAAACTAGAATTCAGAGATATTTTTGTAATAAATTAAGTTGTCATGAAAAAAATAGTAATTTGCCAAGCCAATGGTTTTTTTTTGGTAAAATCCTCAACTATATAAGGGTAAAATAGTAATTTTTATTTTAAGAATATTTTTAGGAAATTAATAAATTTGGCAAGGGTAAAATAGTAATTTTCCACCCTCAATGGTAGGCCCAATAATTTTTTGAACTGCAAAAGGGTAATAAAGTAACTTTCAAATTCCTATATGGTATTTCTGAAAGGTGAGATTTGATCAAGAGTAGTCTGAGTATAAACAAATAGAAAATCAACTATAATATAATATTTTATATTATTTTATTCAAGAGACCATGATTTTGAAAAAACATAGGCCCAAAACCAATGGCTGCCATGTGTCACCTCACAGTGAGGAGGTGACACAACCCCCTTCTCTCTCTGACAAATGTCAGAAACAAATAATATTTTAACAAAATATTGACAAGTATTATAAAAAAACTATTTTTAGTGGGGCCCACAGGGGTGGGGGCGGCACCTCCTCTCTCCCCTATAAATAGCTCTCAAACCCCTCTCTTTTCCCAAGTTCTGAACCCCCTTCTCTCTCTAAGCTCTCTCTCCCTCCTACTTTCTCTCTCTAGTCTTAAGCTTTATCTCTCTAGATTTTAAACCCAAACTTCTGTCAAATCTTTAAAAAAATCTAATAAACACCTTCTAGCCTCTTCTCTCTCTCCCCAAACGATATATGTTCCTTTGTAGGAGTTTTGACGAGTCGAGAGTGCTGCCTACAGGAGTTCTGCTAAATTTAGCAAAAAGCGTTGTCCAAATTCTCTAAATCAGGTTAGTAATCAAATTCTTCTTCTGGATTAAAATTCATAATTATAAGACCTCATATTCTCCCTCTCAACCCTAGGACTTCTCTCTCTGGATTTAAATTTTGACAATTTTGCCAAAATTCAATCCATTTCTATCTCTGCGGAGGGGAGGTTCTTTTAAAAATATTTCTAAATATTTTTAAGTACTCAGAACTACTATAACAGTAGTTCTCACAAAATTTTTGTAAAAGATTTTTGAAAAATAAAGTTTTTATAGCAAAAGTTCTGGAAAAATCTTTTTAAAGATTTTTTAAAAATAAAGTTAGTATAGCAGTAGTTTTGAGAAAATTTTTCTAAAAGATCTTTGAAATTTCAAAATTCTTATCAAAATTCTGTCAAAAATTTTTAGAATTATGTCAAAATTTTTTATAGTTATTTAAAAAAAATGATTTTTATAAAAAAAAAAAACTGTAAAAAAAATTCAAAATCCTTTGTAAATACCTCAGTCAATTTTTTTGAAAAACTTTTATAAAAATATTTGTGACGCAAAGTCATGTTCAAATTTTTACAACTCAAATTCGAGTTTGAACCCATTTTCGAACATTTGAGTTATTACAGAGGAAACTCTGTAAAAATCTCTATAAAATTTTCAAGATTATTTTTAAACAATTTTTAGATTTTTAATAATTCTTTAAAAAGTTTTTTCTTTAATTTTATAGGGTAGACACTGCCCAAAATTCAAAAGAAAACCATTATCTAATATAATAAATTTTACCAGATTAAATCAAAGCACGAGTCTGTTATCCTGTTCCCCCTTGTTCTATCAAAAAATAAGGTTAGTTATTCTATTAAAATCTTATAATTTTTATATTAGACATGTTTTTTATTTATTCATAATTATTTAAATTTGATTTATGATCAAATACATATTTTAATATCTGCATGAATTAAATACTTATTTTGAATGACAAGATTTTGAATTTTACGAGTTTGAAATAAAATCATTCAAAATTTGATAAGTACTATGGTCAAGACTTTGATGATTTTCGATAAAAAGAGAAATTATGTATAGCATGTTGATTTTAAAATATTTTATTGTGCAAACTTTCTAATTCAAAAAGGTGCAATAAGACACTCATTTACTGTATGAGTCATGTCTACAAACAAACTTAAATTGTTTTACTTCACATGCGAGTTCTCATTTTTATAGAGAAAATGGTGAATGGGCTTAATGTTTATTGTAAAAGAGTATTTGGGCTATTGAGTATAGTTTTGAAAATGTTTAAGTCCTATAAAAGAACCTTTCTAGCCCATTCAGGTCTTAGCCTACCTTGGAAGGGGTAGTGGTACAGTCATGAGTGACATTGTTATGATGATGATTTTTAAGAGCGATAGATTCTTCGGAGCCTCCTGTCACTTGGGTTGAGGAGGTCGAGGTCATCGGGCCTCAGACTGCCGCAGTCAGTGGATGCATCTGATTCTCCTTGTTTGCTAGTCATTTGCAAGACACTTTTCGATCATTGACAGTTTGCTTTGGGAGCCAGTTTCAGTCAGTATTCGGGTAATTCACATTAGAATAATATACCCACAGAATGCTTAGTCTGAGACGAGAGTGTCCCCTATCGTACTAGGAGTATGGTTAAATATCGAAACAAAGACCTCTTTCATAGAATTTGATATGAAAATATGCCCTGTTAGTATCATACATAATCATATTTTAAATTATTTTAAATTGCATAATTGTTCTTTGATATATGCATTTTGATTTGAATTTAAATTATGGAAATCATGCTTAATATTTGAATTGTCTGATTTTGATTAATAACTTATCTGGTTGACATAAGTCTGACCCTATTTTATGGAAATTACAGGTTCAGATATTGAGTAGTCTATAATGCAGTGGGTGTTAGACAGGAGCAACATCAAAAAACCATATTCCCAAGATCCAGGGATTAATTTAGGATTTATTCCTAAATATTTTGTTTTCTGAACCTTGTGTAAGAATTTTTGCATATAATGCTTGTATAAATTTAAAAAAAAATTAGCTATATTGTGGTTTCTGAAATGTAACGTGCCCGAGGTTTAAAACTGAAAGCCAAAAATCATTTCTGCTATTTATTTAAAAAGAAAAGAAAATTTTTAAATTTTTACGCATTCTTAAAGGTTTTAAAACCTTGAGGTGTTACATTTCCAACAAAACCTCGATGAGGCAAAATCTCAAAAATTCAGAAACTTTAGAATGAAAATTTATCGAAACACCAGATAAGACTCAAAATCCTCCAATTTTTGCACTTTCCTCGTCAATGGCTCAGGCACTAATTTGCCGTCTCCTACAATGATCAATGTCGTGTACCTAACACCATAAAGGACAATTTACAAAAGCAAAACCATAAAATACCCATGATCGACTCAATTCCTAATTGAAACCCTAAACCTATGCTCAGTTAATAACACGAACCTAAAGAATGAAATGGTGGAAAAGTAGAGAGAGAGAGATGATCAATGGCCCTGGGGATCGATCAAAATTGCGTGACCTATGTTTCTCTCAATGAATAAACAGAGAGTGTTGGCCCAAAATTGATCGCGTTCTCTCTATCACCGATTGTCTAGTTCGCTCACCCAATCTGAGTTGATGCCAACTTTAGCGCAGAAGAAGAGAAAAGGGTCACTGATTGAAGGATCGATCCACTCTTGTGGAATCGATTCCAGAGGGACTTTCATGTGGGAGAGAAAATGTTTTTGCAAAGACGAAATTCACACAAAACAAAGGAAGTAATTTGCAGAGAGGAAACTCGTATGGAAGAGAGAGGAAACTGATAAGGATAACAACCAAGCAGTTACAACTAAACGAGATAAGGATAAAAATCAAACCGACAAAATCATTATAAAGAAGTCTCTCTTAGAAAGAAACTCCAGCGTCAAATGAAGTTGGACTCCTCCATGGCTGATCTCATGTTTTGGATAAACCAAATGAGTTAACATGAGATCAGAATTATCATTTTTGATAATATTATTTGTATTTATAAAAAATGATAATGGTTGTTATTATCTTTTGATAGTTGTTATCGTTATATCAAAATCGTGTATTCCAGAACTCTTGTAACAACATTTTGCTTATATAATAGAGTGCTTGATCCTCTCGGTGGACAAGAGAGTGACTGTCGAGTTTATCTATCAAGTTTATTGTTCTTTCAGAAACTACAGGAAAATTACACCATCTTCATATTTTTGGTGCATACTGCTATCTGCTTATTGGTGATGATTTTAAAAACAATAATTTTTAAATCAAGAACTGCGCACCAAATAATAAATTAAAAACCAGTTATTGCACTCATTGTAGAGTAGCAAGTCAGATCGTCTCCATAGGGAATGAAACTTAGGTAAAAATAACTCCCTGAACTTAACTTTATTAATATCTGAGAAAAGAAAATTACACTATTGTTTATTTACTAGCTAACTGAAAAAAAAATAAAAATAGTAAAAGTTCTAATATGCTCGGGCCCTCAGATGAAATTCAGGGAGCTTTATAATCCTCTTCTTTGTATATCCACCTCACCCACCCTCCTCCTTATGTTGGCATAGTAGGGACTTTAATATAAAAAATAAAAAGCCAAGGGAACTACTACCCAAATATACTCAAACTAAATAATTAATGATAATATAATTAAGAGGGGCAATAAATAAAAAGGGGACCTACCCTAAAGGTTTAAAAAATTAAGGAAACTATCAGGATTACGAAATAAAAGGGCTTTACTAAAGGGCCTCTGAAATAAAAAAGGGAACTATGTTAAGGGGACCAAATACAAGGTTTACAAAATTTTAGAAAACTAAGTTAAAAGGGAACCAATAAGAATGAAATTAATTAACTAAACTACGCTATTGAAATTAACTAAATTAATCAAATAAGTAAAAATGTTCATTCAAAGAATCTAACTAACCAATTGACAACTAAAAGACAAAAATTAAGTACTTTGATTTACATTAACTAACTAAAACAAATAAAGAAAACTATGCTAACTTAATTACAAGAACTAAAACTAATTAGCTAAAAGACAAAAACTAAATAACAAATTAACAACTAACAATAACACAAGCTTTATGAAATAAATATCAAACAAGGCTGGAATAAAAAAACTATCCTACAAATATTTAATCTAATAAAGTAATCAAATTAAAACTAAGAGCATGAATCGGTTGTTGTTACTCTAACAAGACTAAATACGATTTAAATCTAATGTTGAACTAAACTAATGAATTAAAAGAATCTAAACTAAAATGTGAATGCTAGAAATAATAAAGAACGAAATTAAAATAACTAACTAATTAATTCTTAATGCAAATAAACTACTAAAAGAAATCGCCTATTATTATTCTAACTCTAAAAGTAAAATTAAAACTAACTAGGACAGAACAACTAAATTAAATCTAATCTTAAGAGTAACGTGAATTGAGTTAAATATAACTAATTAAATAAAAATCAGAAAGTAACTAAAGTTAATATGATTGCATGAAAATATTCTTGACTAAACTATTAAAGGAAGAAACGATAATTGAAATAAAAAATAAATCGGCTAACTTAATTTAATCTAACAAAATTTTAATTCAAAAAACCAATATAGCATATGTTCTAACATGATTAACTAATTTACTTCTAACTGATTTAACGTAAAACAAGATTTAACAAAAATTAAAAAGACTAAATAAAATAGGAATTGTGATTTATCTAATTTGGCTATTAATTAATCTTTAATTAAAAATGATAATTAACTATTTTCTAATCTAAGTATTAAAATTAAAATTTATGGAACTAAAAAACAATTAACTACTAATAAAAACAGAAAATAAACTATCCTATTCAGTTGAATTAAAAAAAATAAAAGAACTAATTATTCTAGTCTATTTTAATTATCGATTTCTAATTTAACTAACAATTAAACAAAAACTAATTTGAGCAATTAACAAAATCAAGAACATGAATTAAACAATAACTAAACTAATCTAATGCTAAAAATAAATAGAATATATTCAGATCTACTTACGAAAATTGAAAAGAAATCAAGAAGATTTACAAAAACCCTAAATCAACTAATTAAAAATTCTAAATAATTTAATCTAATAAATACCAAAAATAAAGAACATGATCTAAATTAAATCTAACCTAAACTAACTAAAAATCACATGAATCACAAAAATAGACTAAACTATGCCTAACGATTTCAAGAAAATAACAAAAGTATAAAGAAAAACACTAAAAAATGAAAAGCCCTAATTTTTGCCTAATTTATTTTTAGAAAAACTTAAATCTAAAAACTAAGAAACTCAGATCTGATCTAAATCTACTCTAAACTTAATCTAATCAAATCAAAAATAAAAATATACTTCGCTACGAATCTATACATACAAATTTTACAAACCAGAACTTTCCCGACGTGCCTTTTCGGTTAAGTTCTTTGACCCGAACGAACCAAGACTTGATGAAAATACCAACAAGAAAATGACCAGACACCATAAACCGACTCTAAGTGATAAATAATGCCTAATATAAAAAACCCAAACAAAAACTCAAAAGAAAAATGGCCAAAATTTATTTTCTTTATATTTTTTCTAAAAAAAATCAAAATAAAAACCGAAAAAGAAAAGGGAGAGAAAATAGTGGACTCTTATGCTAAAAAACACTCCACACGTCCTTTCTATGGCTGCTACACTCTTTAAATTGCTGCCTCCAAGTGAAAACCAAGGTACGAAGAGGGAGAATCGTGGCATAAGAAAAGAAGGAAAACCGGTTGAAGAGAGAACACAACCAGTCTTCAATGGTGGTAGATGGTGAACCAAATCTGAATCAAAGCCTCTACTTGAGCGGTTGCAACCTGCAAAACACAACAAAAACACTAAGAAAAACACATCAAAGCACCAGGAAAACAAAGCAAATAAGAGAAAAGAAAAACATTGTGGGCATTGGGAACGAAGGTGACACACGATGGAAGATAGTTTGAGAAAATAAGGGAGAAGAAAGAAAAGAAAAAGAAAAGGAAAAAAAAGATAAAGAGAAGACATTTTACAGCATAAGGGACATGTAGCCCCTAGGTTTTTTCCTATTTAAACTATTATAAATTATTAAAAATTAAAAAACAATCCTAAAATAAAATTAATTGCAAAACTAGCTTAGTCGCCACCTTTTGAGGGTTTTTTTTTCTAAATTTTTCTTATTTTGAACCTTGGATCATGTGAACAATGGATAATCTTAGCTTGATAACTGATCTATGATCCAAATTTGAACTCTTGGGTCAGATCTGGATCTGAATTATCTCAAAAACTGCTTCAAAAACCTTAAAATTGCTTTATTTTCTTTATTTTAACTCTGATTCGAGTGAAATTCGAACCGTAGCTCCTTCACACCTAAAACAACATAAACAAGGGTGTTTAAACTATAAAAATTTATATGAACGTATGATTTTATGATAATATAATATGCATTTCATGCATTATCACTTATGACCCCTTATCATACCTCTAAATTTCAACCCAAAACCAAACCCTGTATTTTTCTTGGCTATGCCTCTCGTCACAAGGGTTATCTCTGCTTTGATCCTTCCACCAAGCATACCTATATTTCTTATCATGTTTACTTTGACGAGTCTGTGTTTGGTTTTGTCTGTCACTCTGATCGTCCTCTCTCACTCGATCTTTCTGAGTGGGCT